>NC_140583.1:1130177654-1130777654 GCF_964204655.1 Triturus cristatus
ACAGTGGACACGTATGGACTATCACTCCCTTCCTCTGTCCCCTGCTGAAGACCGCACCAGGGGAACCACGGTTGAGAATCAGGCACAGCTGGCAGACGCTCCTGGGATCCATGACCTCCTGTCCTCTCACTGCAAGCGCCCTGGTGAGTGTGCGGCTTCTGTTGCACTGGGGTGGAGCCCAAAACCACACGAGTTGTTGGGCAATCATGCTAGCATCCCCTCACTGCTTCATCTCCTGGTAACTACTGATCGGTCTGCTCGGTGACTGCGATGCAGCCTGTGCCTTTTCTCCTGCAGCCCACCTGCATGCCACTGACACAGTGCCTTATCTGCTGACTCCACACAGGTGCCATGTGTGTACCGGTGCAGTCCCTGGGGATATTTAGCTTCAGGAGAATGGCACACCAACCCCTCTTTTTATCACTGCAAATCCCTGCCTCGGCACCCTGATTACGTAGCCTGCTGCTGGTCAGTGTGACTGCTCTTTCCCACCAGCTCCACCAGTAAGTGCTGCCCTCTGTCTACAGGGTGTTTGAGGCTCTCCTCCACCCACAGGCTCCTGCCTGCTCCTCATCCTTGGTGGCCCAGTGGGAGAGCACTCTCCTCTTCTGCTGTTCTGCCTCTCGTAGCTCTTTTGTGTGCCCTCTTTCTGCTTTTTGTGCTTCACTGCTCTCTTTTTTATCTTGCTCTCTTTTCCCTTTTTTGATCTTTTCTTGCTCTTTAGTTGTCTCCCTCGCGCTCCCTGCCACTGCTGCCCCTGCAGCCCCTCCCCCCTTCAGTGTGTCCCTTCATGCTCCCACCTCCCAGCTGACCGCCCTCCCCCCACCCATACTTAATGGCAGCAGCTGTGCAGCTGCATCGCTGGGGAACCAAAGGTAAGCTCGTATGTGCCCATCCGTGACCCGACTGCGACCAGCGCCAGGGACCCTGGTCCTCTGACCCACCTCTGCTACAACTCCAGCACCCTCAATAATGAACCATTTATAATATTTGATAATAAATGCAAAGATAAAAGAATCATTATGTTTGCTACTGCAAACAATTTACTCAAATTATAACAATGCGACACATGGATGATGGATGGGACTTTCAAAATTTGTCCCAAACCATTTTGTTAGTTGTACACAGTCCATGGTCTGTTTCAAAATACTAATATTCCCTATATCTATACCCTACTCCCCAATAAACAACATTCTACCTACCTTGAAATTCTTAAACAAAATAAAACGAGAAACAAATAATTATTTTTCTCAGAAAATAATTATAGATTTTGAACAAGCCATGATTAATTCTATACTTAAATGCTACCCACATACAGCAATCCAGGGTTGCTATTACCAATTAACCAATGTCTATGGAGACACCTGCAAAAGCCAAGGCTAAGGGGCCTATTATGATGGTGGGCAGATTGCCACTGCCCAGCTGGCGGTGGCGATCCACCCGCCATCACAACTACATTTGCCCTCCGCCATATTACCATGGCGGGGGGAGCCGCAGCGGACAGAGAGGCCGTCGACCACTTTGGCACCGCCATCCATATTATGATGGTTGCGGTGGGTATGCCTTTCGAAGGTGGAGAGTCTGCCATGGAAAGGCATGCGGGAAATGACAATGGGGGTGGGGGGCTGCACTTGGGGGGTACCTATACCCCCGTTCATTGCCATCCACAAGGAGACAGGCACCGCGCGGTGCCTGTCACATTGTGCATGGCAATGCACAACATGCCTCTTTGGCATTGCGGCGGGTGCTGCTTACAGCACCGCCCGCCGCAATGTCAAAGATACAGGATGCAACAGCCAGGTGGCGGTCGCATCCTAATTGGCGGTGCGGGACCTCCGCACCCCTGGCGGCCGGTCCCAGCACCACTAGGGTGGTGGGCGGACTACCGCCCGCCATCCTAATGGGACCATTAGTGTTGAATATGCAACTGACAGTACTTTTGCATACCAAGTAAAAAAAACTGATAGCACTGGCCTATGTCCCAGTAACTGAGGTAACAGAACACTATAACATCCTAATAGAAAGCCCCTAATACAAAAGAAATGAAGAAAAACTAAGCCCACTTTTTGATTACTTCGAAGATACCTGGGTAGGAAGACTCCACAGATCAGGGCACAGAAGACTACCCAAATTCCACATTCCACGGTAGACTATACCTGAGCACACTAAACAAAGAAGCCAAAACCAGCAATGCTGTTGAAGGATTGCATAATGCCTTCCAAGCAACAACAGGCAGAGGGACACCTACCCCACACAAACTACTCCAAGCTCTCCAAAAATGACAAAGCTATCAGCAACTCAGAATGGAAAAATCTGTGACCCAAATAGGCCCAAAACTCACCAAACAAACCAAAACATTTTTGAGTTACTACAAAGTCAGGTAGCACTATACCCAAGCACAAGAGGCCTTGAATACCTATACCATATACCATATTTGTATGGCAAAAAATTGCCCATTTCACGTACGCCACGGTGCGAAGTGCACCACCATCAAAGTGCGCCTGCCACCGCGGCGGTGCGAGCCAATAGAGACTCACCACCGTGCGGAATGACGTCCGCCCCACTCCACAAATTAGGAAGCCCCAAACAAGCAGATGCACTGCAGTGGAGAAACCACCCAAACAGAGACGGCGGAAGCTCTACAGCGGACCGCGAAACCAGAGTCCTGGTCCACACCACCCGATCACGATCGCGATGGATACAGCTCTACAAGTTTTCTGGTGCTGTACCTGCTACATCACCAGCAACTCATAGACCGCCGCGGACACCGCCGCAGGTACGCAATGACACAACACATGGGCTGACACAGGGTCCAAATCCACATCAGACACCCTGGTGGGGACAGGAACACATACACAAGGGCACCCACTCATGCCACCAAGTCACCCCTCTGCATCCTGGACATAAATCTTCCGAGATCATGCAGCAATGTCCCGGTCACGTCACCGCAGTGGTGAACACAAGGGACTACATGCGCACAATGCAGGAGGCAGGGCCAGTGCCAGGCATGGGCAGGGCACAAAGACCACAGGGCCACACCTCCTCCCACCACACACTAGCACACCCCATGAAGGCACATGCCATGTGCCCCTCCCGTACACCCCTATGCACAACAACAAGCCAGGTGAATACACACCCTGCACCACACAACAAACAACCAAGGAGACAGCCACTGCAGGAGTGGCTGCATATAGGAACACACAACACACAGCACAAGCACAGGGCCAGAGAAACACACACACCACAACAACACCACACTCAGGGAAACAAAAATCAGTACAAGCACCAAATGAACACATACAAGGAACAAGCACCTAAATGGACACACAGCCTGCCAAGTCATACAAACATACCACAGACCGACACACAAACACATACACACCCCACATGCCAACAGCAAAGGAGCACAGCAAATAGGAAAGCCAAAGTGGGCTGCACACAAATGGAAGGCCATTGAGACACACAAAAAGCATGTGTATATCACATGCAAGACAAGGAACAGAGAACAACACCCTCAGACCATCAAAGCACACATGGCTGGTACAGTCAGTGAAGTCACACCACAGACATCACAGTGCAACACCACAGGGAGACGGCAAGGCAAACCATGTATAGGCACAAGGATGAAAGGAAGGCCCTGAAGTCAAACTGTGAACAGCCACACATGTATACAACTACTTCACACCAGCAGCACAATACACAGGGCACATTGACACACTCCATGACTGCCAAACACCAGTAGGAATCTACACACATACCACCCCTCACACCAGCAGCACACAACACCAGTGTCAAGCACACTGAAGGCTGGCAATACTTGCCAGTCAACAAACACACAAACAATCACAAACATCACACACACACAGGGATGCCAGAACAAATGTCTGCACAAAAACAACAGACAAAAACATAACCCAACAGAAACACACACAGAACCACAACAAGAACAGGCATGCCCTGTGGAAAGGCAATGGGAGCACAGATACAACAGGAGTGCACAACCTCATCACTCAGGAACAATGCACAGACAACATACCACAACACACACAATAAGTGCACCATCACAGAACAACACAGCCACATCAAACAAACAACAGATGCACAGGCAGAAAAATCACATAGCAAACACAGCAGGACATCAGGGGATGCACACCAGGCAATGACAAGGCAACATACACACACAGCACTGCATGCACAACAAGCAGTGTGTGCACACCAAGCATACCAGCCACACACAGACATGAGTAAAAGAACATCAACCCAAACAACACCACTCAGCACAGCACAAAGACAACAGCATACACAGGAAGTGAAGCAATACCACAGCCACAACACATACATCCAACACAACACCAACAGATGCGCAAGTCTTGGACACAAAGGTAGAAACAACTTGACCAGAGGACTGGGCAGCACACACAGTTGAACTGCATATGAGCAACCATGACTGTCAAACAGCACAATAACATCACATACAACCCATTTGGAAATGGCCTGATTGACACATTGATCCTGGCCAAAGAACTGCACCACAAAGCACAGTGTCACAAATGAAATGATGGGGACACACACACACGTAAACCAAGGGGACAGCTGACATCAAAGTGAAATGTACTGCATGTCAGTAGGGGACATGGCAGGAGTATACCATACACAAATAGAGGGAGTGCAGATCCACAATGGGTAGGCATCTGACGCACAGATAGGGGATGGTATGACACCACACACAACATGCCACACTGGAGGCAAGAAGATACCATGTGACAGCAATGCATGAGAAAACACAACCACAATGGCAGTATGGAGCAGCAGGTCTGCACAGTCACCACAAACAGTAACAAGACACATGGATGATCAACAAAACACAACACTGACTTGCCAGTCACACACTCTGCATACTCACAAGTGACAAAAACAACAAGTAGGAGTCAGACAGAACTCCAAGGACACACAAACACACTGCACAGTGCACAACATACAACTCACACATGTGCATACAAGCACGTCCATAGGGCTGAACAATATAAACAACAGGCATACAACTCCTGGGTGACACATGTGTGCAGTTGAAAATGCAGGGGCATGCCCACATCAACACTCCCTTCAAACTCACCCCCTGTACACTTCACACTTCCTGACCATCCAAGAGCACACATGGAAAGTAAGCCATGGGACTAGGACGACTGGCCATCACAAGATGACCACACACATACACCACTGGGCACACATAAAGGAAGAATACACATACATGATGACCCTGGCCAGCCTAAAAGCAATACTGGGGATAGAATCAACCTCTGTGCTTTCCATTAAAAATTTACATCACTGCCCCCACAAGTTTCTGGGTCAGGAAGCACTGAAGTCCCTGTCACCCCTGTAAAAAATAGAGTAAGTGAGCAAAAACATTGACTATGTTGAAGTGCCACACAGACCATGTGGCACAGTAAACCATATACACACAGAAAAATAACTTTATTAAGTAAGGAAACTGTCTTTATTCACATATTGCACAGATAGGCACCATGAGAAGAGAAGAGAAAGGCACAAAATGCAGAGCATGTCCATGAGAAGCTGCACAACTCAGAATGCGATGGGAATGCACAGCATTCAAATTATCTTTGTAAGTACAGGTAGGGCAAATGCGTGACACCGGCACCCAGCCCAGCAGCCACTTACATGCCACTGCATCACACTACCAACATCACATAGGCCAGCGCTGGCACAGGCTCTGTACACATGCAGCCACTCCCAACCAAAGTCACCCTCCCCGAATGCTCAACCCTGGCTTGCTGCTGATGCTCCTTCAAACGTGCATCCAGCTCAGGCTGTGTCACCGCCAAGATGCGGCCCATTAGTAGTGTCATGCTGTGCCGTGCCTAACGCCCAGTGCGAGGAAGCAGCCCCAAGGTCATCTCCGCCACGTTCTTTGCCAGCCGGCTGATGTCATCCCACCTCTTGTGGCAGTAAGTGCGCCGGTGGTTTGAGACCCCCAGAGCTAGCACCTTGGCTGCAATGGCCCTCCACACGGCCTTACGCTGATGTACCTTGAGCTGCAGGCATGGGAGACAAGAGGGGGAAATGATCAGTGACACAGTGTTATGTACCAACATCTATCAGTATAGCAGCAAGATACAAACTTATCACAAATCCAACGACATGTCTATCAGAGACTAGAGTACATCTCACATAGTACATCTGCATAGGAAAAGCTGATGTAAATTTATGCAGGTGTGAGGGGGAACACAGTCCCTGCACATCTCACACACTTGCAGTATGCCAGCACTGAAACCCCTTTGTGGCCTGCCCACATCTCCAGTCCATTGCTGGGTTGAGCAACACATACATCACATATCAACCTGTGTCTGGGGGTGTACTCACTGTGTCCAAGACTGTGCAGCCCTCAATGTCCCTGCCCTGTGAATAGATCCCTGTGTCATGGATGTCACATTGAGGGACATGATCTCCCAAATACATAATCCTCATCACAAGGCTGTCGTGTGCAATCTACAGTGCTGAGATGGCCCATAGCTGTAGTGCAATGAGAAAAGACTGATGTAATATTCTGTAAGTGAAGTGATGTGTCCTTGTCTTTGTGGGCGGGGACTCTGCTGACCAGCTGGGCTCACACTGAAATGGACAACAGGGGCACACACAGCCATTCAGCCAAGAAATCACTGTCCTGACTCCTGCATGAACAACCTTCTGCGTCACTGTATGGCTAACAACACAGGTCACTCATAGATACATGTGCCGGCAGGGAAACCTGTGGCATTGGGTACACACACCTTCTCCCTGGAGATAGCATATTAGGCAGTGCATGACACAACCCCACTCTCTCAGGCACATACTGCATCAGTCCAACTACATGTGTGCCCCCCTGCCCTACCCTCCCACTGTTGAGGACTTACCATGACATTTGGGGCACCTTATAGCCTTGGGTACTGTGTGAGCACCTCATCCACCAGGACCTCCAGCTCGTCGCTCGTGAAGGGACTGGCACGGATCTTTTCTGTCCTTGCCATCACTGTGGACATGAGACAACAGAGGTGGAATTGGGTGGTGAGGGGTCTCAGGCAGCAGTCCCTGGAGGCAGCAGCAGGTAAGGGGTCTCTGGCAGCAGTCCCTGGAGGCAGCAGCAGGTGAGGAGTCTCTGGCAGCAGGCTCTGGGAGCAGTGGAAATGTGAGGCTCCCTCCAACACATATATAGCCCAATGGGGTCATTTCAAAGGTGCCAAGCTGCAGCAATTGGTGGTCCAGGTCTACCTCTTTCAAATGCATCCAATGACCGCCTAAGCGGTGGTGGAGCATGCCTACCGCGATTTTCAAAATTGCTTAAATGCCACCGCAATCAGGGTTCCCATTGGCTGGAAGGGCATTCTCCATGGCGGTGACCCACTGCTGGGGTCCGGTGTGCGCTACCGCGATGGTGGATCTTTCAAATGCATCCAATGACCGCCTCCGTGGTGGCGGAGCACGCCTACCGCAATATTCAAAATTGCATCATGCCACCACTATCAAGGTTCCCATTGGCTCTAAGGGCATGCTCCATGGAGGTGACACACTGCAGGGGCCTGGTGTGTGCTACAGCGGTTTGGGTGGCGGAGCATGCCCACCGCCATTTGGGCATGTCTCCATGCCTATGACCACCGTACTTGTGTGAATGGTGGTGCTGGGGACACACCGCTGGGGCCAGGCGGTAGCCACTGCGATATGGGAGCCATGCATTGACACGAGGCACTGCAATTTAGGTGCCGTAGCATGTGCACCGCCTTTTGGGCATGTCTCCATACCTATGACTACCGCACTTGTGTGAATGGGGTTTGCTGGTGACACACCGCTGGGGCCAGGCGGTAGCTACCGCGATATGGGTGGCGGAGCATGCCCACCACCATTTGGGCATGTCTCCATGCTTATTACTATCACACTTGTGTGAATGGAGGGTGCTGGTGACACACCGCCGGGGCAAGGCGGTAGCTGGCGCGATATGGGTAGCAGAGCATGCCCACCACCATCTGGGCATGTCTCCATGCCTATGACTACCGCACTTGTGTGAATGGGGGGTGCTGGTGACACCACTGCAGCCAGGCGGTAGCTACTGTAATATGGGTGCCATACAATGGCAATGGCCATCTTGCAAACATCAACAGTGCACAGTGCCCACATGCTCAATGGCACATCATTGTGCACATAATGCCAATGTTCCATTTACTCCACTGGTGACTACACATGCCATGTTTGTGTATGTGATATTGTTGATTTGCCTGTACTCCCTCACATGTCACTTATGAATTTGATGGTCATGTAGGCAGGACAGTGTTGTTATGGACTCTACAATGTGCACACATGTCAATGTGTTGAGGTGCAGTGACAATCATAGCAACGTTCGTCTCAATGAATGATGATCTTTTTTGCATGTCCTCTTATGTCAGATCATGCACACAATTGTCATTTCTGCTCCGACTGTTGGCATTGTGCTGTGGATGTGTGCCAGGTTCAAATGACGCATGAAGGTGTGTCAGGTACAGCAGCTAGGTATGAGACAATGTGGTTGATTCGTTACACATATGCTGGATGCTATACTCCTAGGCGTGCCCATGGTAAATGTGGCCATATCCCTATGTGCATTCACATTGACCGAGGTGGTGTTTGAGGTAATTGTTTTGTGTAAGTTGACAGGTGTGCCATTTGTGTAGCTGAAGGTGTCCCTACATGTAAGCTGGTCTGTAACTCAATTTTTATGACAGTCATTGTTGTCGTTGTGTCATCCAGAACATGAGATACTGTGCCCATCTCATGATGCATTGCATTGACATGTGTCCACTTTCATCTCAACTAGGAGGAGGCCAAATCTGATTCGTCACTTGACAGTGCTGGAGGACATGGAGGATGTGGCGATCATCTGGAAATGCCGGCTGGATAGAGCCACCCTAAAAACCCCTGTGTGATATGTTGGAGCCCCACATACAGCCTCGCAGGACATATCCAACAGCTTTCACCCCAACTTAGAAGGTGATGGCAGCCCTGCATTTCTTTGCCACTGGATCATTCCAGCAGACAGTGGCCAGCGCTGGTGGGATGTCACAACTGATATTCAGCATGGTGCTGCGTGATGTTCTTTCTGCCATGATGATATACAAAGATAGATATATCCATTTCCCCAGGGGTCCGGAATTGGCAGCTGTGAAGGGAGACTTCTATCCCCTTGGACACATCCCCCATGTTGTTATTGCCATTGATTGCACCCATAGTGGGCTCGTGCCACCACAGGCAAGTGAGCACATTTACAGCAAGCGCAAACATTACCACTCCATAAATGTGCAAGTGGTGTGCCTGGCAGATATGATCATCACCCACGGGACAGGGAGGGTGTTGCAGGCAGCACTGGTGGTGAAGGTGGTGTTGGTGATGGTGGCGGTGGACGCACAGGCCATAACAGCAAGGGTCTGCAGTGACGTTGAATTGCAGCAGATGTGGTGGGGGGGACAATGGGGTCCTGGGACCTGTTGTTCCCTGGCACACCAGATGGGCCGGCTTTGAGCTCATCATCCAGAGAATCCCGGGAGTCAACATCTGAGAGTCCATGTACCGGGGGGGAGACTGGCTCTGCAGGTTGCTGGTGTTTTCCTCTGCAGTGAGTTCTTGGGCACCTGTGGGTCAGATGGAAAATGGTCATTGTAGTGCACCCCGCAAGCTTTGTGTTAGCTGTGTGTCAGTCACTGTTTGTACACTACACAATTGACTGCTCATCACATTGTTTCCACTGTGCACCACTGTGCCTCCTGACATGATGCCGTGGTACATGCATTACTTAACCATGGTGTGAGGTGTCAATACATACCATGCGCCATGTGCATTTTTAGGGGAACTACCTTTACAACGCAACTTTTACAACGCTATGCTTTTACAACGCATTTTTTACAACGCAAAAGCTTTTACAACGCATGCATTTACAACGCATGCTATTATATGGTAAGTACTTTTACAACGCATATACCATTACAACGCATTCTTTGAAAAAGCCTTTACAACGCATGCATTTACAACGCATGCATTTACAACGCATGATGTTATATGGTAAGTACTTTTACAACGCATATACTATTACAACGCATTTTTTAATTTTTGGATTTTAACTTAAATAAATATATATTGTATAATTTAATGTTTTTTTATTAAAAATAAATTTTAAAATCTGAGCAATACTTGAGTATTTTTCTAATATAAAAGAGTATTTTTTAAGTTAAATTAATACTTGAGTATTTTTCAAAATACAAAGTATATTTTAATTTAAATATTAAAATATAAGATTAAAAAATGAGTATTTTTGTAATATGAAAGAGTATTATTAAAGTTTAATTAAATAAATATAGTTTGAAAAATTAAATGATTTGGCTTATGACAAATTAATAATTGAGTATTTTTATTTTAATTATAATATGTTAAAAATTGAAAAAAAGATTTATTATTAATTATTTTTACTAGAGCTTTCTTAAAAAATATATTTAAAAATGTATTTAAAAATTAGTCTTATGAAAGAATTATACTTGAGTATTTTAAAAAAATTACAGAGTATTTTTTAAGTAAATTTTATAAAAAATAATATTAATAATAAAAGAATTGTATTATGAGAAATTAATAATTGAGTAATTTTAATTTAAATAAAATATGTAATTAAAAGATAAATAACGATTATTAATAAATATTAATACTAGACCAATTATTTAAAATTAATAACAATAAATTAAAAAATAAAAATTAGTATTAAGAATGATTAATACTAGAGTATTTTTAAGCTTCTTATATAAAGTTTAATGTTTGTAAAAAAAAGGAAGAGTACTTTTGGAGTATTATAATAAATAATTAGAGAAATGTTAAAAAAAAGATAAAAAAGCAAAAATATTTTTAATATTAAAAGAGTAATTAGAAATGCATTTCAGAAATAATAATACCTAAAGATAATAGAGCAGGAAAAAAAAAACTTACTTTAAAAAAAAATTCCCACGCTTTTGCATTGAAGTCTATGAGCTTATTTGTCCTTCATTTATTTTGGCAGCTTCAGAATATACAAACCGCGGAACAAGAAAAGAAGGATCAGAAAGAGAAGAAAGAGCAAGTTTTGAAGGAAAAAGAAAATAGAGTCGAGGTAAGGAACACATTTAGTAAATTTACATTAAAAAAGTTACATTTTAAAAGAATAAATTACAATTTATAAAATAATAACAGTAAACAAATAATGTTTTCAAAATATTTCTTTATTGAAAAAAACATAAAAAATAAACCATATTTTTATTTATTTTTGCAAAGCAAGGAACATTTTTTAGAAAATAAATAAATATTTTAATTACATTTTTAAACATTTATTTACAGATTAGTTAAATAAAGTAGTCCGTTATAAATATTGAAGCACGCGATGACGTAATGACGTGAGCGTCGACGTAATGCGCCATTTTGAAGAGCATCAGAGGAGGAAGCAGCAGGAAGCTGATCTGCGTCCAGGTAGGAAATATTTTCACTTTAAATTATAGATTAAACCTTTAATAGTGATACATATATAGTAAGGAAAGAATAAGGAGAGGTTGCGGGAAAACTAATTGATGTTTTAAATGTTTTTAAACATGTCCACAATAATGTCATTAATGTATGCCTATGTCGGGTCGCGAAAAGTTATTGGTTTATTTAAAAAATGTATGTAACTGTTAAAAAATTTAAAGTTACTGTTCACAAAGTTTATTTCTTAACTTCGGAACTAAATAAAGTGATTTTGTTCTTCATTTCTAAGAGAATAAAAATAGCGTACTCGTAAATTTTGGGACTTAATGATTGAATACAAATTGGTGTTTATGCAGCAATGTGCATTTTGGATTATGGCTTGACATGTACAATTTAGATTGGTTTGAGTGTTGGTGATTTTTTTGGTCGGAAATAAAAAACGAAGTTTTCTGTAATTAAACTAAAGGCGTTCGGTTGTTGAAAAATTGGTCCAATACTATGGAACAGTACATTTGATGACATTAGTAGTTTTGCTAGAAATGAAGATTTAAAACAAAAAAAAAAGGACCCGACTTGTTTGTTTGAAAACTTTTTTAGAAAAAACATTGTATGCCAATTGTAATTTGAAAAATATTTAAATTTGAAGCAAAGCAAGAAAGTAAGTAAAAAACTAATTTTAGAAAGAAAGAATGTTAGAAAGATTTTCCAGGTAGTCTATAGCCACACACAACGAAAATTGTTGTACAATAGCCAATAGTCTCTCAGACATTTCCCTTGTTTTGACAGTTACTCGTGGGTTTAGACTACCTGCAAGTGTTTGGGCTATTCTCATTTCTTGAAAACTTTGCTCCTTCTTCAAAGTTTCCAAAAAAGAGTAGAAGTTAGGATGAGGTTTGCCAATTGTGTGGTTGAAGGAGTTATGCCATCCCTCAATGGCATTGTTTGTTTTTGCTTCTCCCTCTAAACAACTCGTGTAGCAGTTCCACCACTCCACATGGAATCGTGGCTTCCTCCTGCGACCCGATCTGCTTAGGTGTCCAATCCATGTGTCTTCGAAATAATTTAGAATGGGTGCCAATTTTTCTTCGTTACTCGTATAATAAACAGATTCTATAATTGCAGTGTAGTACTCGTCCACACTATCGGGAGCAACAAAACAAAGTGCTGTTAATTTTTTTACTTCAAATTGTAGTTTGCTATCACGAGAATATTCTGCAACTAGGGATGTTTTTTGTAATTTACGCCAAAATGCCTGGGAAAAATGAAAAAAACATCCCTGAATTTGGGTATCCGTGTACGTTTTAGTGATCACATTGATCATGCTCAATTCAAAATCAATAATTATTTTCCTAGGACTTTGAGATGTTTTACTTTTAATCACTGATAAAAGTTCAGTGTATGTTGCAGAAGTCTTATCAGGTAGCAAACTATATACTAATGGAATTACACTATTGTTAATTTTGGCATGTATAGTGTAAATTTGAGTGAAAGGATGGGGTGTACTTTTAAACGTCCCATCCATCATCCAAATTTCACTACTTTCTAACTTAGCAAGGTTACGTGGGGTACTAAAAATGAGAATTCGTTTCTGAGGGTTTTCGTTGTCATGCAGAAGGAAAGGTTCATCAGAAAAAGAAATAGAAAGATCATGTGGAATTCTAATGTCAGAGAAAGAATGTGGTGTAGATAATTGAATGTTACTTGCCTGCTTTTGTCTTTGAATAATTCTTCTCAAATTAGGAATTATAGGCATGTTACTAGCAACATGACTGGGGACATGCTGTGCAACCTCTCTTAAAATTGATCCTGTAGAATCATTGGAGGTGCTTGCAATAGCTTTCATTTCGTTCACTGTTTCTCTAATTTCTACCTCCATTGCAGAGGCAGAGTGGTTATGTTCTGTGGTTTTCACAACTAAATTATCAACAGTAACCGCTCTGCCACTGCAATGGGTAGTGTAGTATTGCACACACCTCCAATGATTTCTAGTTAAACTTATTCTTTCCTTACTATATATGTATCCTCCATGGTTTAATACATTTTTTCCCTTCCTGGATTTAATGTACTTCGCAGCTTCAAGACTAGACATTATCTGAAAAGAGAAGAGAAGAAAAACAAATTAGCCTGAAAAAGTAAATTAAATACCTAAAATGTAACAGTTACACCTTCCCACACTTTCCCTACTGTTGCACCTTCCTGGAGTTGGAATAGAAAATTGCACCCCTACACCATCCAACAATTTCCCTACTGGTGCACCTTCCTGGAGTTGGAATAGTAAATTGAACATCTCCACCATCCAACACTTTCCCTACTGCTGCACCTTCCTGGAGTTGGAATAGTAAATTGCACCCCTACACCATCCAACACTTTCCCTACTGCTGCACCTTCCTGGAGTTGGAATAGTAAATTGCACCCCTACACCATCCAACACTTTCCCTACTGCTGCACCTTCCTGGAGTTAGAATAGTAAATTGCACCCCAACAACATCCGACACTTTCCCTACTGCTGCACCTTCCTGGAGTTAGAATAGTAAATTGCACCCCTACACCATCCAACACTTTCCCTACTGCTGCACCTTCCTGGAGTTGGAATAGTAAATTGCACCCCTACACCATCCAACACTTTCCCTACTGCTGCACCTTCCTGGAGTAGGAATAGTAAATTGCACCCCTACACCATCCAACACTTTCCCTACTGCTGCACCTTCCTGGAGTTGGAATAGTAAATTGCACCCCTACACCATCCAACACTTTCCCTACTGCTGCACCTTCCTGGAGTTGGAATAGTAATTTTTACCCCTACACCATCCAACACTTTCCCTACTGCTGCACCTTCCTGGAGTTGGAATAGTAAATTGCACCCCTACACCATCCAACACTTTCCCTACTGCTGCACCTTCCTGGAGTAGGAATAGTAAATTGCACCCCTACACCATCCAACACTTTCCCTACTGCTGCACCTTCCTGGAGTTGGAATAGTAAATTGCACCCCTACACCATCCAACACTTTCCCTACTGCTGCACCTTCCTGGAGTAGGAATAGTAAATTGCACCCCTACACCATCCAACACTTTCCATACTGCTGCACCTTCCTGGAGTTGGAATAGTAAATTGCACCCCTACACCATCCAACACTTTCCATACTGCTGCACCTTTCTGGAGTAGGAATAGTAATTTTTACCCCTACACCATCCAACACTTTCCCTACAGCTGCACCTTCCTGGAGTTGGAATAGTAAATTGCACCCCTACACCATCCAACACTTTTCATACTGCTGCACCTTCCTGGAGTTGGAATAGTAAATTGCACCCCTACACCATCCAACACTTTCCCTACTGCTGCACCTTCCTGGAGTAGGAATAGTAAATTGCACCCCTACACCAACCAACACTTTACCTACTGCTGCACCTTCCTGGAGTTGGAATAGTAAATTGCACCCCTACACCATCCAACACTTTCCCTACTGCTGCACCTTCCTAGAGTAGGAATAGTAAATTGCACCCCTACACCATCCAACACTTTCCCTACTGCTGTACTTTCCTGGAGTTGGAATAGTAAATTGCACCCCTACACCATCCAACACTTTCCCTACTGCTGCACCTTCCTGGAGTAGGAATAGTAAATTGCACCCCAACAACATCCAACACTTTCCCTACTGCTGCACCTTCCTGGAGTTGGAATAGTAAATTGCACCCCTACACCATCCAACACTTTCCCTACTGCTTCACCTTCCTGGAGTAGGAATAGTAAATTGCACCCCAACAACATCCAACACTTTTCCTACTGCTGCACCTTCCAGGATTAAAAAAAAAAATCTTCAATCAGAAAACTTTATGTTATACATTTTGGGAATATTATAAAAAAAAAAAATTGTTTGTTAAACTAATTGATGGTTTAAATATAATGTTGTATAAAAATACCTTGTTTTTTTGGAATTGGTTTCCTTGGTGAGGCTTCTGAAGTGGGAATGGCCTGCAGGCTGGAGTAGACACTTATGTGTTGGTTGGAATCGTAAAACAAAAACAATTGTCTGCAAAAGTGTTAAAAGGATAAAATGAGAAAACTGAACGTTGTAGAGAAATGTGAATTTACAATAACTTTTTGCAAAAATGATATTCAATTTAACTTATAGTACATAACACTGTCCCTACTGCTGCACCTTCCTGGAGTTGGAATAGTAAATTGCACCCCTACACCATCCAACACTTTCCCTACTGCTGCACCTTCCTGGAGTAGGAATAGTAAATTGCACCCCTACACCATCCAACACTTTCCTTACTGCTGCACCTTCCTGGAGTTGAAATAGTAAATTGCACCCCTACACCATCCAACACTTTCCCTACTGCTGCACCTTCCTGGAGTTAGAATTGTAAATTGCACCCCTACACCATCCAACACTTTCCCTACCGCTGCACCTTCCTGGAGTTATGAAAAAAAATTCTTCAAACTGCAACTCTTTTTTTAATTATTTTGGGATTATATTTACATTAAAAAATAAATGGTTAGTCTAACATATTGAAGGTTTAAAAACAATGCTGTATAGCAATACCTTGTTTTTTTTAAATTGCTTTTCTTGGTGAGGCTTCTTAAGTGGAATTGGCCTGTTGGCTGGAGTTGTCACGTATGTGATGGACTGAATCTTTCAGCAACGAAACAAACAATTGTCTTTGGAAAAAAAAGAGAAAATAAAATAACTTAACGTTGTTGAAAAATGCAAATTCTGATTTACTTTTTTAAATTATGACATAGAATATAACTATTACTACATAACACTTTCCTAACTACTGCACCTTCCTGGAGTTAGAATAGAGAAATGTACCCCTACACCATCCAACACTTTCCCTACTGCTGCACCTTCCTGGAGTTGGAATAGTTAATTGTACCCCTACACTATCCATCAGTTATCCTATTTCTGCACTTTACTGGAGTAACAATAGCAAAAGGAATGACTATTAAATTGTGGAAATTATAACACTGAAAATTTAAAATACCTTTTTCAGTTGTTGTTTGTTCTCGTGCCTTTTTGGTAATGCTGGCTGCAGGATAAAGTTATTTTTTAAATTTAATTAATCCTGAAGCTTGTAACCGATTTACTCTGGAAATAAAAAAAAGTTAAAAAAATTAATGTTACTTAGCCAACGTTGGTTAAAACAAAATAACCAATTTTTGGAAAATATGATATTTGACAAATGAGTATGAGTAACAATTGGTAAAGCAAAACATAATACACATTGAATGCATTTTAAAATAAGAGTAATAATGGATACACCTACACTATCACTCAATTACTCTACTGATGAACATTCTGGGACTTAGAATACTAATAGTTACCCCAGTAACATGAAACGCTTTTTCAAATGTAGTACCTAACTGAAGTCATATTAGTAATTGTTACCCCTGCACCATGGTATAATTTCGTTTATGATGTAGTGTGAATGAGTAAAAAAAAAAAAAATCACCTTTGCCATACAACACTTTAGGTAATGCTAAAAATATATTTTTAAAGTAAAATAATTACAATTAAATAACATTTACCTTCACAATAGTAAAGGTGAGTCGATTACGTGGAGGTGATGCAAAATTAGGTACACCAATTCTTGATTTTCAAAATATAGCAAGTTTCTGTTTTTGGAAAAGAAAGTAGTTGTTTTAAGTTGGTATATATTTTTAGTGATAACAAATTAGAAACAGTACATTTTAAAAGTTAATATAAAAAATTTAAATACATATTTTGTATGGAAAGCAAACATATTTTACGCTAAAGCAAGGTGTAAAAATATTTTACTGACTTACTAGTAGTTGCAAACTAATAATGCTTTTGCGAACAAATTCAGTGCTCTCTCTGAGGAGGTCGCAGTGGAGGTGACAGAGGGTCAGGTTTTGACGTCTGGTCTCTCTGGTAGTTGATAATCAACTGATTGCAAAATGGTGTCTTCCTGGTATTTATAAGTTTTACTCAGTGTCACTATTAATTTTTTTAAAAAGTGCGTTCGTTGTGTTTTTTTTTATACTTTATTTTACTGTGGAAAATGATAATTTAAAAAAGCATTTAAAAATGTATTGTTTTCATTCATTTGCTCCGTTTTGGCATCCATTTTGTAACATGTCTTTTGGTATTGTTTTCTTAGAAAGTGTTGTAGGACAAGTTTTACAAGTGAGATGGATAAAATGGCGCCTATGTGTATGTGTCTTCTGTTTTACTCTGTTTACTTACTTTCCGATGTAATCATGATAAAAATGTGTATGTACTGTTGTTAAATCTTTCGTTCGTTGTGTAAAACTTTGAAATGTGTGAAAACGGAATTTTAGGGGGGATTTTGAGTATTAATTTTAATACTCGAGTATTAATTTAAATACTCGAGTATTAATTTGGTAATGCATTTCAGTAGATTTACGTACAGTTTTTCTCCACATTTTAATACACTTCCCCACCCTAAAACCCCTAATTTCCCTGCATCCCGTGCCAGATTTTATTGTACTTTTAAATAAAAAAAAAAAATCACGTTGTAATGGTATGCGTTGTAATAGATTTCGTTGTAACAGCACTTTTAAGTATTTTAATAGGTTTTGCGTTGTAAAAGTGTTCGTTGTAAAGTAATGCGTTGTAGTAGTATTTGCGTTGTAAAAAATGCGTTGTAATGGTATGCGTTGTAATAGCATGCGTTGTAGCGTCATACATCCGCATTTTTATGATTACAGGGACCTGTTGCCATCTAGGGACTGGCAAAACATGTTATTTCATTGAGGACTCTATGTTGATTTGTCTGACCTGGCAGACGTCACATCTGGCCATGGACGGGCCATTGTCATCTCCTGCATACCTTTCTCTTGTCATATGCATATCTTGAATCATACCACCACACATGCTTTCTTATTTTTTGGATGGTCCTTGTTGCTCTCGCCCCATGGCACTGCACATGTCAACAGTTGCTGTGCATGAATGTGCCCAGACTTGCTTCTGCATGTGCATTGGAGTGTCACACGCTTGATGCTGTGACAATTTCCTTTGCTTACCTGTGTGCACACTGTGTGTGGCAATGGGGTAGGTGTGCATTTTTGTGCAATGAGAGGGCTGGTGTTGTCATATGGCACCATTTCTTTTGTGACAAATGTGTGGGTGCACGTACCGGCTACTTACCTGTTATGTGCTCACATTTAGCTTTGTTATGTGACACATCTGCGTGTGCGTGGTGGAGAATTACATCCTGCTCAGTGGGGTCACAAGCCAGAATAATATGTCTACGTACCTGTAAGTTTGTTTGGTGTACTGCAATGGCTTCCACCTGCTTCTGGGTGGGGTGGGGGGAGGGCTCCATCCAGCTCAGGTGTGGGCCAGGGGGTCTGGTGGGAGTAGTGGTACAGGCCTCTCACCCACAAACACCCTCCCAGGGAAGATGGCTACCTAGCTGTAAGTTTGTTTGGTGTACTGCAATGGCATCCAACTGCTTCTGGGTGGGGGAGTGCTCCATCCTGCTTTGGTGTGGGCCAGGGGGCATGGTGGGAGTAGTGGTGCAGGCCTCCCACCCCAAAACACCCTCCCAGGGAAGATGGCTACCTACCTGTAAGTTTGTTTGGTGTACTGAAATGGCTTCCACATGCTTCTGGGTGGGCTGGCGGTAGGGCTCCATCCAGCTCAGGTGTGGGCTGGGGCATGGTGGGAGTAGTGGTACAGGCCTCCCACCCTCAACCACCCACCCAGGGAAGATGACTACCTAGCTGTGAGTTTGATGTGGGTTATATAATGGCTTCGAACTGCTTCTGGGTGGGGGAGTGCTCCATACGGCTGAGGTGTGGGCCAGGCGGCATGGTGGGAGTAGTGGTACAGGCCTCCCACCCCCAAACAACCTCCCAGGGAAGATGGCTACCTAGATGTACGTTTGTTTGGTGTACTGCAATGGCAGACACATGCTTCTGGGTGGGGGAATGCTCCATCCTGCTGAGTTGTGGGACAGGGGGCATGGTGGGAGTAGTGGTGCACGCCTCCCACCCACAAACATCCTCCCAGGGAGGATGGCTACCTACCTATAAGTTTGTTTGGTGTGCTACAATGGCTTCCACCTGCTTCTGGGTGGGCTGGGGGTAGGGCTCCATCCAACTCAGGTGTGGGCCAGGGGGCATTGTGGGAGTAGTGGTACAGGCCTCCCACCCCCAAACAACCTCCCAGGGAAGATGGCTACCGAACTGTAAGTTTGTTTGGTGTACTGCAATGGCTGACACATGCTTCTGGGTGGGGGAGTGCTCCATCCTGCTGAGGTGTGGGACAGGGGACATGGTGGGAGTAGTGGTACAGGCCTCCTACCCACAAATAGCCTCCCAGGGAGGATGGCTACCTACCTATAAGTTTGTTTGGTGTACTGCAATGGCTCCCACCTGCTTCTGGGTGGGGTGGGGGAGGGCTCCCTCCAGCTCAGGTGTGGGCCAGGGGGCATGGTGGGAGTCATGCTACAGGCCTCCCACCCCCAAACTCCCTCCCACAGAAGATGGCTACCTAGCTGTAAGTTTGTTTGGTGTACTGCAATGGCTTCCAACTGCTTCTGGGTGGGGGAGTGCTCCATCCTGCTGAGGTGTGGGACAGGTGGCATGGTGGGAGTAGTGGTGCAGGCCTCCCACCCCCAAACACCCTCCCACGGAAGATGGCTACCTACCTGTAATTTTGTTTGCTGTACTGCAATGGCTTCCACATGCTTCTGGGTAGGGGAGGGCCCCATCCAGTTCAGGTGTGGGCCAGGGGGCATGGTGGGAGTAGTGGTACAGGCCTCCCACCCACAAACACCCTCCCAGGGAAGATGGCTACCTAGCTATAAGTTTGTTTGGTGTACTGCAATGGCTGACAAATGCTTCTGGGTGTATGGAGAAAGAGTGTAGGGAGGTATTTAAGTCAAGGAGATTAATATTAGATCAAGACTTGGTGGATGGGCTGAACGAGGAGGTGATAGAATATTTTCAGATTAAGATTAATTTATGTTCTGCCTCCGCAGGAATAGTGTGGGACTCATAAAAGGCTTACTTAAGGGGGAAGATAGAATGGCAAAATGCTTCAGGATAGACCCCTCTGTTCATTTCCCAGAAGGCAAACTTTGTTGTGAGGCCAAACTTTACCTGCATCTTATCCTGGGCACAGTTCTGCGGTCACTGCCTGTCTCCCTCCCGCCGCCGCCATTCAAACGCAGCCGCTGTGCGGAGGGGGGCTACGTTTCCCAGCACCCTCAACGGCGGAACCGGAAGCCGCCTCCCACAATCTCGCGCCTGGAGGCGTTCAAATTCCAGCAGAGCCACTGGCAGAGCGCGCGAGTCATTTCCCAGAAGGCAAACTTTGTTGTGAGGCCAAACTTTACCTGCATCTTATCCTGGGCACAGTTCTGCAGTCACTGCCTGTCTCCCTCCCGCCGCCGCCATTCAAACGCGGCCGCTGTGCGGAGGGGGACTACGTTTCCCAGCACCCTCAGCGGCGGAACCGGAAGCCGCCTCCCGCAATCTCGCGCCTGGAGGCGTTCAAATTCCAGCAGAGCCACTGGCAGAGCGGGCGAGTCATTTCCCAGAAGGTAAACTTTGTTGTGAGGCCAAACTTTATCTGCATCTTATCCTGGGCACAGTTCTGCAGTCACTGCCTGTCTCCCTCCCGCCGCCGCCATTCAAACACGGCCGCTGTGCGGAGGGGGACTACGTTTCCCAGCACCTTCAGCGGTGGAACCGGAAGCCGCCTCCCGCAATCTCGCGCTTGTAGGCGTTCAAATTCCAGCAGAGCCACCGCCTCGCGGGTCCGCGCGCGGGACTGCGCCGGGCTAAGCCCGGGCAAAGGGCGGGCCCTCAGAGGTCAACATTGGTCGGGCGGGCCACCCGTCTAAGTTGCCAGCAAGGTGAGCCCTGAAACATTCATTATGGGGAAACGAAATACAAGTACTACCTTACAGGCATCTGAGGGACCTTCTGTTCTCCCCCCTTCATTTGAAAGTATGCTGGAAACTGCTTTCAATATGGTCACTAATGAAATTGCCAACACTGAGAGGAGAATGTCAATGGACCGTATAAGTTTACACTCAGAACCCCAGCAAACGAGCTCAAATAACGTTTTGCCGCTTTCCCCTGTGGTCACAGTTATGAAACCCAATCCATCGGCTAATCCAATGGTAATGCTACCTGGGGGTAGTAGTCCTACTATTATTATTGACTCACAGCCTGACCCTGTTGCACATCCTGCTATCCCCCCCCCTGACCCCGAGCAACAAGATTGTTGGAGAGAAAAGGAAAAGAGGCCCTTCGAAATTAATAGTTAATAAGAGGAAACAACCCTCTCGTAACAAGAGCCAACCGACCCCCCAGAGTATGTGGACTAGAGGGAAGCAACAACCGCCAGGGGGCGGCAAAGATATTAATGTGTTTTTGCAACTTGTTGAGGGGCTCCCAGTCACAACTCCCCCTAAAGAAGGACATAACTCTGCCTGCACACAGACTGAACCTATAACTGAAAGTGTTACTCAAAAAAAGCCAAATGGGAATTTTATTGAGACTATAGTTGATACAATTTTTAAACAAATGGAAAGTCAAATGATCAAACAGTTTAATATCATTTTTAAAAGATTAGATAGATTGGAAAACCTGGTAAAAAAGGAAGACGCTAAAAGGAAAGGAGTGATTAGCCTTGACCTAATGAGGGGAGATTGCCTATTGAAAGATTTGGAAGCTGTCAGCAAGGGCTTTTTGGGTGGCAGGCCTAACACCACCAGTAGCACACCGACATCTAATATTGCACCCAGGGGTGACACTGTAGGGAAAACCCAATATGCCATGACATCGCAGCACACTCCGGTTGTAGCAGCCGGACTGTCTTGCCCCACTAGTGTGGTCGCTGGTACATCAAAGGGCGGACCCACCTTGGTCATCACGAAGCCGGGGGCACCCACTAATGTTGGCTCAGACAAGGGCCAAGCTGCTGGTACTAGGCCCACAAAACATCTGGGGCCGGCCCTTCACTTACCCCCTGATGCCTGCCCATATGTTTTAATCTTAGCGGGCGTACCACCGCTTAAGGAGGGACAAGGTGAGTCCTGGGTCCAGTTGAATAACAAGTGCATTGACTGGTTGACTAAACATAAAGGGGTAGGTTTTAACATCTCGAGTGAAATCTTGTCGGTCCGCCGGGTGAGTTGGGTTGGTCCCTCATTTAAGAACATCACAGGAGACTGTATTGTAATTAATTTCAGACACCCCACTACAGTTAAATTCATTCTTAGCAGCAACAACATTTATACTAGCCCTTCAACTGTTGTAACTCCATTGCCATTGGGTTAATTCTATAGGCCCCCTCAGAGACTATTTAGCCCAGTTCCACCACCCTATCCACTGCATAATAGATTCAGTGTACTATCTGAGCTGGGTACCTTGGACTGACCACCAGCTATTCTTCCAGATATAGCAGTTAGCGATCACTTGAATATAACTGGTCCCGTGGGTGAATCGTCAACTTGCTCCACTACAATGGTGTCTAATGGCATTAGAGCGCCAGCGTCGCCATTCCATCTTAAAATAACCGCCCATGCCACCGCCACTCCTATACTGTCCGTTAATCTGACAATTCTGAGCTGGAACATTGCCGGTCTCAACGCGAAAATGAAAATTAGGGACTGGACAGACTGGGTTATTAATTTTGATATTTTAATGTTCCAAGAAACTTGGTGTACTAGTTCTTTGCTCTACGGGGGTTATAGCTGTTATAACCAAATTGTACCCATCCCGGATATGGGTCGACCTAGCGGGGGACTATCTATTTGGGTTAAGATCAAGGCAGGAGATAAAATTGAATCCTTGCAAACTAACGATATGAATTTCCAGGCTTTGATTTATACTAGCAGGATAAAGTTATGCTTAATTAATTTTTATAACAATGATTTCATAACTCATCCCAATACAAATTTTATAAGATTGTTTGACTTTATTGATGAAATTGTAGACGGTCAAAAGTATGGTAAACTTGATGGTATTTGTTTAGGAGGTGATTTTAATGCACATATCCATCTTAGAACCCCTCCTTGTAAAAGAGGTGAAGAATAGCTCAATCACCTAGCCACACAGGATTTAGTCAATGTTATGGAGAAGGCAAACACCACCGCGGATAAAGGACCTGTGGCCACCTATGTCGGGCGTGGGAGTTCAACAACAATAGACTATGTATTTATATCCACCCTGCTCGTGGACCTTTTACTAGAGGCCGTGGTCATTAGTACCATATACAGTGACCACTTCCCAATCTTAACCACTTTTAAATCCATCATAAAACAGGGGAATAGTAGAGAAATTGGGGCAAAAAACTTAGCAGCATCAACAGACAAACCTAGGGTGGTTTGGAAGGGGATAGACAATAAGGGGGTTCTAGCTCGCACCATTAAGACGCACCCTTTATTAGTGTCTGTCTGTTTATCTACCAATAGTTCTGGACATGACATTGTTGAGGCCTTTACAGGGTTGTGTAAGGCCATAAAAAAGGAGATCTCTAAACCAGCTCCAGCCAATAATAATACAAATCCAAGGTGGTTTGACACCTCATGTTCCAAAGCAAACCGGGAACTAAGGGCTGCCCTTATAGTTGAACCATGGGACCAGTCTCTGGTGAGGAGACGGAGGTCAAATTATAAGCGCACTGTAAAAATAAGATCTGAAGAGCTACTAAAAGACCACTGGGAATCTCTTGTGCGCACAGCGGCACTGAGAGATGCCGCTGGGTTCTGGAGTGAGGTTAAGAACTTGAGATCAATTGGATCTAATATCACCCCCATAAATTGCAATATAGCAGGGGACGTGTGGGTGGACGATTTTTCAAATATCTATGCTGCACCGCACTCTTCCATGGAAACCTCTCAGCCTTTTACGGCACTGAATATTTCTATAATGGAGGTGGAAGATGCCATTTCACAAAGTGCGGGGAACAAAGCACCTGGACCCGATGGACTATCCATCGATCAAATAAAATCAGAGCCTGATTTTTGGTCACCTTTATTGTGTAACATCTTTAATAACTTATCTCATACCCCACTCCCAAGAACCTGGTCCAATAGCATCATCGTACCAATTTTTAAAAAAGGCAATAGACTCGACCCCGGCTGTTATCGCCCAATATCTTTAATCCTGAAGATTCTAGGTAGGGTTATCTTTAACAAGATCAGAATCTGGGCGGAGGAAAATATGATCTTACACCCGTGCCAGCTTGGCTTTAGAAGTAACGTAGGGACTGTGGAGCAATGCCTAAATTTAAACCTATTATTGGCCAAATACACCATAGCTAAAAAATCGCCATTGTATTTAGGGTTTATGGCTTTAAGTTCTGCTTTTGATTTTGTTAATCGTTCCCGCTTATGGTTAGTTCTGTTGAATTATGGTTTAGATGAATCCCTGTTTTTTTTTTTGGCCCACCTACACAGTGACCTGAAAGCCCGCGTTTGAGTAAATAATGATGGTGAAGTCTCTGGTGACATTTTAGTTGGCAGGGGGGTCAGACAGGGCTGCGTCTTGGCCCCCCTGCTTTTTATTTTGTACATAAATGAATTAAGTAATTCTTTGTGTAATTTAACCAGCGATGTCCCACACATTAATGGTAAATCACTCCCCGTACTCCTTTATGCGGATGGTGCGGTCCTTATGGGCCGCACACCCTATGCTCTGCGTACTTTAATATAAGGTTTTGTTTCATATATGGCCGACCTTGGCTTATGTACCAATTTTAATAAATCCTATATAATGTCCTGTGGCCCAAAGAAACATAGAATCCGTCATATCATATCAGGGAACAATGTTTTAAAAAGCACCAGCACTTTTCCTTATTTAGGCCTGTTGTTCTCCGACTCTGGATCCTGGCAGCCTCATGTTGCCTGGGGGAGGAACAAATTGGGCAAAGCTATCAACTCCATAATCACCCTCCGCCAACCCAAACATGCTATTTCACCATTGTTACAAATTTACAGAACTCAATGCTTACCGACAGGAACCTTTGGTGCAGAGGTGTGGGGATATTCGAACTGTACTAAAATACAGATTGAAGAGAATAGATTTTGTAGGAAGGTTCTGGGGGGGTCATTTCAGCCCCATCTTACGTCTGCCACAGGGAATTGAATCTCCCCTTTATAGAGGACTTTATAAGATCTAGACCCGCCATGTTTTGGCTGAAAATATGGCGGAACTCTGCTGCCTCTTTGACCCGTGATATTATCTCGGATTGCTTAAAATGCGAGCAGGCTAATTATATACCCTGGCTCAGGGCAGTCGAGAAATGCTTAGTAAGCATGGAGAAGGGGCACTTATTTTTATCACCCCAAACTATTGATTGCACACATAAGAATTTAGTAAAAAGGGCGTTGTATGACCTGTACCGCAAAGATAGTATATATATAAGGTACACCCCCCTTTTGGAACCATGTGGTAGGCCCTACAACATGCCCCAGGGTTACCTGCGAAAAAACTGGGCAAATGGAATAGGAGTTTGTTGTTTCGGTTCAGGGATGGGAGCATTAAAAATGTACTTTGCTTCCCTTTAGGCTTTAACAAAAATTTGGAAAACTTAAGCAGTCCCTGTAACCTAGGTGGCAAACAAAGCCTGTTACATTTTACGTTTTTTTGTGGCTTTTACGTAAAATACACCAAACACTACCTAATTCCGTATTTTAGAAAGAACGCTCTGATGGATTTTAACCTAACATTTAGAGATTTATTGATGCTAAGCTCAGATGATGTAATCCTCAGAGTCAGTTGTTTCCTTCAACTCTCCGTTCGATTTCGAGCAACAATGGACACGGTCTGATAAGTTTGCATCATTCTTGCATAGTTTGCATCTGTATATTTGCAATAGTGGTTGCTTCTTTGCACATTTCATAGCTAATTAGCTGCGCATTGTTTTAATAGCTGCTTATTTCAGTCTAAATCATATTGCACATTTATTGTAAAATTATTGTTACTGTCATGATATCCGTATTCTATGAAATGCTTACATTATAAGATTAACTAAGCCGTTTTTTATTAGCTTTTAAATGTTATCCTATTGTTTTTATTTGGACGACTGTTATGACTATATGTACTTTTATGGATGTTTTTTATATATCCGAATACAGATCTTTGATTGATTGATTGACCCCTCTGTTCAGAAATTGAAAGACTGTTTTCAGTAATGTTAAAAGAAGTAGAAGGAGGTAACATCGGATATATGCAAACATTTGCTGATCCCAGATACTTTAAGGTGAGGTTGGAAATTCTACGGGATTTGGTGGGAACCTGGTATCTCATTAAACGTATTTTAAAGCTACCCTTCCACAGCAATCTGGCTCCGATTTGGGACTCTCCTGGCTCCCCAGAATAGGTGAAAGATAAGTTGGCATGTCCTCTGAAAGAAGCAGGCATCTTAGGATGGGAAGACCTGATGGAGAGAGGTAATTTAAGAACATGGGAGAAGTGCAGAGAGAGAACAAATAACACAGTGTCAAGATTTATATGCTTATAAATCCAAAGCTGGTATCAGTATTCTAACATGAATATCGGCGGTCCTCATGAGTTGGAGGAAAGACTGCTATTTGATACACCAAAGAAAAAAGAAGTATCAATCTGGTACTGGCTGATGATTGAGGGGACAAATGGGAAGTTCATGCTGCTACAAGAGCTGTGTGGAGACCACGCTGGAAAGTTTATGGAAGGTATCCTTTTCTATGCAATATCAAGTGGTTAAACCAGCCTATTTAATTTGTTTTCAATCCATAGGTCACATTGGACTCCCCTCAGGCTGTCAGACTTTGGGAGTGGTGGAATAGTAGCATGTCCCAAATGTGGGCAAAGCAAGGCAGATGATGTAAACATGTTTGTGGAGTGTCTGGGAATACAGGCATTCTGAGAAGAAGCGGGTAAGGGCTTTTCCGATATTCTTGAGACTCAGATTCAGGTAACCCTGGCTCTCATTTTTTTTTTTTTACTATTTACTATACAAGAAAAAATTGACAGAGAAAAGGCAAACTTACGATTTTATTTAATACTGTTGGCGAAAAGAGAGATTTGTGGGAAATGGGTGAATGCAAATCCCCCTATGTATAGGGATTGGTTATTGTCTTCGAAAAGTACCATGAGATTAGATGCAGTATCCCCGGGGAAGAAAAGACATGCCTTTTGGCTTCCTCTGACTAGGTGGTTAGAGGCAAAGGGGTAAGGGTCCGGCGATTTGTCCAATGATTACGCCTTGAAACCTCAGTATGGGCACTCATTCTCAAGTTGGCTTGGGGGATGAGATAAGTACAGATGGAAGGTTTCGTTCATAGGGGAGAACAAGATAACCTTGTTCCGGTATAAGGGCAGGTATTGAAAAGTTATGCTATGGAAAATTAATCTGAGGCAAATGAGGACAAAAAATAAAAATAAAAATAATACAAACATATTTAAATTCAATTACAAGAAATTCATTACTACACAGATTGCTGTTTGTCACATATTTTTCTACGCCGATACCTATGCACAAGTCATTTAACAATGCAGAATATCTTGTAATACATGGAGTATACACGGAGTATAATGGCAGAGCACACCTTATTGTCTACATCACTCAAAAAAAGTACTCATTCCAAATTATACTGAAGAATTTGGAGGCTAAGTAGTGTATAATCCAAAGATCATAAGTTTCCATAAAGAAGTCAATAACAGAGTGAGAGCAGGGATATCCTTTTAACCCTTTATTTTCTCTTGTGTAAAACCTTTGTTTTCTCCTGTATAGAAATGCCTACTATTCCTCCATCTTAGTGCATTTATCAAATCGTCCTTTCATTATGGAAAAGTCAATTTCATAACTCTTTAAAGATTTTAATTATAAATTATATATAGGGCTCCCGTTTTTATGGTATTTATTTTTGGGACATTTCTGTCTGTATTTATCCATATTTATTTTTTGCTATTTTTATCTGTATTAATTCATATTTATTTTGGGTTTTATGCAAAAATGAAGCTGAAATTAGTATATTACCACATTTATTTAGCCGCTAAATATGCTTGAATGTCCACCAGGTTTCATTGCTGCAAACACCCACAGAAGATAATTTAATGCACTTATAAGAAGATATGCAAATTTCAGAATCAACATTGCACTTATCTACTGCTGTTAAAGCCTCTTTAGTCAAATTCCTTTCTTTTTTAGCCCCCTTACCTATCAATCCACACAGCTATTGACCTGGCAATCATGGCGGACAGTATTTAGAAATACTCAAAATGCAACCCGATTTCTGTTTTTATCCATATTTTAAAATTAATACAGACAAGAAAATACATGTTTTCTGTCTGTATTTATCTGTAAACATCAGCAAAAATGGAAAACAGGGAGCCTTAATTATAAACAATATACATTGTAGTAAAATACCACCTGTGTTGATTAACAGTTAGCATCTACTGTGTTCACTGATGAAGATTCAAGAATGG
Source organism: Triturus cristatus (assembly GCF_964204655.1). Classification (NCBI taxonomy): domain Eukaryota; kingdom Metazoa; phylum Chordata; class Amphibia; order Caudata; family Salamandridae; genus Triturus; species Triturus cristatus. Next base: position 1,130,206,569 of record NC_140583.1, read on the forward strand.
TTGGTCTTTTTCAATGTGATATTCAAATTTGCAGTATCTACAACATAAAATCACACTGTTACCCTTTCTTGTATGCCCTGATTACGTCGAGGCTTGACTATGGCAATGTTCCATATTTAGGTTCAAACTATACTACAGTACAAAGGCTGCAAGTTGTGCAAAATGCAACTGCAAGGCTGCTGTCTCGGCTCTCAAAGACTGTGTCAGCTACTGACTCTCTTCGTGATCTTCATTGGCTTAAAGTGGAGATTCGTGTCAAACTTAAAGCCTTGAGCTTTATGTTCAAAATTAAATCTGGAGCAGCCCCACAATACTTCAAATCTTTAGTCCATCTCTACACACCTTCTCATCTTCTGCGTTCTGCTGGACAGCTCAAATTTGCTTTTCCCAGAATCAAACTTAATCGGATGGGCGGCAGGTCCTTTTCCAGGACCCTCCCTATGGAACTCTCTTCCTATCGCAATATGGGAGGAAACCGTTTTTTGAAGTTTCAGTTGAAGAGTGAAGACATGGCTATTTAATCAGTCATTCCCTCGTTTTCTTCTTTCCTGCCTGGCCAGCGCTGGGAAACCCCTCGGGGTAGCTGTGCGCCTTACAAATTCAAATAACATAACATAACATATTGTTAATATGTAACATTTGTACCTTTGATCGTCACAATTGTGATTGTCACTGTTATTTTCTCATGATCCAGCCTGTGTAGCAATCATTTGAATATATGTTGTCCCATCTTATGTCAGCATCAGAGTCTGTTTAAATTGACATTAATTTTTCTTAAATGTAATAAATGTAGGTCTGGCTAGAAAAGCGTATGTTTTTTCTTCACTGCTTTTTCGAAATGGAAACTTGCAGGATCGGGCAAAAACTATATATATCATTTTACCATCTCATTATTTGGTTACATCTGATGTTTGAGAGTGCACTTTCTGTTTTATACAGCTCATTGGTTGATTTTAGATGTTCTTGCATGCAGTGTACATACTATAGTTTGGGCACTTCGATATTATTTGATAAAACTAGGGGAGGGCATCTGTATAAGTAATCCTAGAAATGTGGATTGAAAATAAGAATAGGAACGAATATGGATTTTAATGCATAAATACCTTCAATTTCAATTTGAACCAATTCTGATGCTGACATAAGATGGGACAACATATGTGCAAATTTCGGCAGCACAGTCTGTATCATCAGAAAATATTAAGAAATATGAGGTACTGTTAAAATCACAATTGTAATGATCTAGGGTGCAAATGTTACATAATAGCAATAAAGGATAAGAGTGTGATCTTATGTTGTAAATACTACAGATTGATTTTAAATATAAAACATGAAAAACAATTCTTTGATTGATGTAGATGATAACAGGGACACCAAGATTTATCCTAAAGTCTTGGCAGTCCATTTGTCTTGGGTAATTGGTAAAGTTGTCTCCGTAAGGCAATACAGGTTTATTCCCGGTATAGGGACTACAGACCATACCAGACGTGTAATAGCCCTCTTTGATGCCACTAAGGTTGCAGGAGACCCTATGGCTTTGATTCCCCTTGATGCGGAAAAATCATTTGATAGGGTCTCCTGGCAATACCTATGAGATGTAATGCGTAGAGTGGGTATGAGGCCTGGATACATCCAGGTAGTTGAGGCCCTGTATATCAATCTAGTTGCGAGGGTGTCTGTTTCGGGGGATCAGTCAAACCTTTTAAGGATCCAATGGGGGAAGAGACAGGGTTGTCCCTGCTCTTCATTGTCATTTGTAATCTACATTGACCCCTTCATACGTAGTCTGGATAATAATCCTGTTATCCACCCGATTTGCTTTCAGGTGTGGGACACCAAGACTTTAGCATATGCGGACGATATAACATTGGTTACTCCAGATACAGCAGTAGCACTATGAGTGGTTGAGGAAGAGGCTATAATGTTTGGGAACATCTCAGGTTATTCACTGACTAAAGATAAGACTTTGATAATATACCACAGTTGGATGATTGTGTTGAGAAAAAAACTGTATCCCTTGGGGTTGGTGTTTCATCAGATATAGATGAATTAGTGAAGGACAATCTTGACCCCTTGATAGGGAAATCTAAAAATGATCTGTGCAGGTTAAATAAAGTGCATCTTTCCTTGGTGGGTAGATGCAACATAGTGAAAATGATTCTGTTCCCTAAAACATCTCTATTTCTTTATGGCCATTCTGCTGGAGATCACCAACCAACGGCTTTAGAAATTAGAGGAGATTATTTCTCTGTTTGTTTGGGAATGTGCTATGCCTAGAAGAGCTTTAAAATGTCTTACCTTACCACGGGAGAGAGGTGGGTGGGCTCTGCCTAATCTTAAATTGTAATATTCGGCCACTACTTTTCAATACAGTCTTATGTTGCTGCAGGAGAGTTTGGTGTTGGATTATGTGGCCTGAATCCTCACTCCCTTTGAAATGTTATTAGGACCCGATGCATTGGGCTGTGTTTGGAGGCAACTGGAGTTCAGAGTAGGTTTACAGAGTATGCTTTAAGACCGTCCAGGGTGTTTTTAAGGTACGGTTGGTTGTTTGTAGGATGTTGGGGATTGGCCGATTTAGCTTCTGTACACCCATCTGGAATAACAGGATTTTACCAGAGATTTTCCTGGATCAATATTTCTCTTGTTGAAAGAGGGTTGAGTTGAGTAGTTGGGGGCACTTTTTTTCCCTTTCCGGTATTGTTTCTTTTGAAAAATTTAAAAATGAATTCAATATTGGACAGCTGGACTTTTTAAAGTCTCTTCAGGTACAGGATTTTTTGCATAGTAAGGGAAGGAATCTTTTGGGTTTTCTCAGTTTTTACCTGATGGATCTGCCTATGAGTAATAAAGCGCGTTCAATTGGTTTAATTTTTTTTTTAATTCATCACTGAAAGATGATTTCCACATTCGAATATTTGGGGGTAACCCTGAATGAGAAAATGACATGGGGGACACATATGATCAAGGCAAATATGAAACTATCACAGAAAGTGGGCGGTATCATTAGAATGGTGGGCAAATCTATATATCGTCCGCTGGGCCCCTTGATACAGATTTATAAATCCCAAGCTCGGGGCTCAGTTACATATGGGGGTGAACTATGGGGTCATACTCCTGTTAAAAACCTAACAAGCACAGAGAACAAATTTCTCAGGCAGTTGGTGGCTCTCCCCCCGAGTATGCCGTTGCTTCCTCTGAGATTGGACCTAGGCCTCAGGCCAATCTCCGAGGAACTTGGTTTAAAACCTTTAACCTTCTGGCAACGACTTTGGAGTAGCCAGGAACTTAGTGACTACAGAAGCGAGCTGCAGGACTTCCTAACCTTACCAAACATCAGTAACATCCCATGGTTAAGATATATAAAAAGATCATGTGAGAGTTTAGGTCTAGTGGATCTATGGACCGACCCTGTAAACTCAAGCAGGAGGACCCCTCGAAAGGTACTTTCACAACTCTACCACCAGTCAAAGCTGACCACTGCTTTAGACAGTATGCGGGTCGGTTCATTGTCTAATACATTCATACAATTGAAAGATTCTTACCTAATGGAAAGTGTTTTGGATGGTATGGCTCCTGTGATGGCAAGAAAGCTCTATTCGCAGTGGAGATATGGTTCTCTACCTCTGAGGGCCTTTACCAGATCTTGGTCCCAGCCCCCAACAACAGAGCAATGCCCAGCCTGTGCATATCCACAGGAAAGTGATTTACATGTGGCCCTTTTTTGTAAAGCCTACCAAAGAGCGAGGAAGTATTGGCTCGTACCCATTCTTAAAAACATGGGATTCAGGAAATATTTGCCTGCGTTCAGAATTCTAAAAACCGATCTGTCACCTCCGATTGTTTTTGCAGTGGCAAAGTACTTAATGGCTATGTGGCATGTTCAAATCCGCCTTTTAAAAGAGGGGGGGGTTGTATAATGCCAAAAGATTTTAGAATACTTTTTCATTCTTTTAATGGTTGTATTATGAAATTTTCGAAAGCCATTGTTTACATGTAAATGCAAAAATAACGAAAATTTTACAATTTTAAAATTGCTATGTATTTATATCTTTGATGATCTAAATGATCGAAAATAAATATTATTTGATTTGATTTGGATAAACAATCACTGAGGTGGTAGGAGAAATTGGCTATACCTGGCTCAATTTTTTAACTTCCCTCTCGCTTGCGCAATTGGTTCTTTTATCTTCAAACCTATAAGTGTGATATTATAAGACCAGCTTTAGTTTGTATTATAAGCCTTGTAGGCTTTCTAAGTGTGGGAGTGATAAAGGGTCTTGGTGTCCTCCTTGCCATCTGTTTGGGACTGATATTGAACATATGTTTGCAACATGTGGAGAGTTGGAGATCATAAAAGATGAGATAATTACATATTTTTAGTCATAATCTTAAATTACAGGTAGCTCTTACTCCCTCGCTAATCCTGCTAGGTGTACAAGAAGGGGAGGTGTATAGAAAAAGAAGATCTCTCCCATTTGTAGCAATGACCATTTACCAGTTATGCATTGTCTCCACATGGCTGGACCCTAAACCACTTGTTTTTCATGAATATAGCATGTTACAATGCATGCTATTACATCGCGTTCCTTTACAACGCCGTTGTTAGAATGCGATACCTTTACAACGCAAGTCATTAGATCGACTTGCTGTAGGGGGCGTGTTGGACTTAGGAATAGTATAATTCTTCTATTTCAACTCCAGCCTGCGCAACAATAGGGAAGGTGTTGGAATAGTAAATTATTCTATTCCTTAGGTTGGAGCACCATCTAGAGCAAGTCAATCTAATGACTTGCGATGTAAAGGCATCGCATTGTAACATAGCGGTCGTTGTAACAAAAGCGTTGTAAAGGAAACGCAATATAATTACCGCGTTGTAAAGGCTGTTTCCCATTTTTCATCAATGTCTGTCCCGGTTGTTAGCTGTGCATAATCAGGAAAGGGCTGTATGTGTAAGGAGAGGCATACGTCCCGGAAAAAGGGCTGAGGTTTTTGGCACTTTTGACTGATTTGTTTGATATGCGATTGGGAGAGATTAACCCACCCAACATAATTTAGGTTCAGTATTTGGAAAGAATGAACTGAGGCTTCAGGCATTTAAATTATAGCTGCTTATGCATAGTGCACTTTAGGATGCAATTTTCTTGAAATTTTGCACTGACATAATGAATGTTTGGTCTAGTCCCCTTGTGTTTTTTTGTTGTTGTATTATTTATTATACATAGGGCATAAGATGTAAATAGTTTAGAACTCTCACCTATTTTGTGGGGTTGGGGATGCATTTTTTCTTAGTTGTATTTTAAAAATTCCAACAAAAATAAAAAAATGTAAATGATGAAAATGATAAGGTGTGTACTGCGATTGTACTCCATGTATGACTAGAAATTCTGAACTGTAAAATGACTTGTTTATAGGTATCAGCTTTGGAACATTTGTGACAAACAGCAATTTGTGCTGTAATGATTTTCTTGTAAATTGATTTTAATACTTTTGTATTATTTGTATTTTTGTAGCCCTGGAGAAGTGGCTTTTGAGGCGAAATGTGTTGGGTTCTTGGAAAAAAAGATTTATTGGAAAATATGAAGATGTGAGTAAAGAAATCTTTTAAGGAACAAAAAACCTGAATGGAATGTGTGCACTATGCGAAATGAATGAATTTGTAATTGACACAATTTTAAGTGTGTGCTGATCATTCTTACATAGATAGACAATATATTATAGATCTCTACATCCTAGCTGAGGCGGCCCTCTAAATTTAAGACCTTTGCTCTGTCTGCAAATCTCCGCTCTGTGCTTTTAAAACAACACGTCTCGGGTTATATGACAAAATAAGTGTGTACAAAAACAGAAGCTGCGTTTCTCTTATTATGTCTAGATGCTAGTGACTGACAACTGAGAAAAACAAGGAGCAATGTTGTTTGCCCTTGCCTAGGCTGTTCCGACTAAATCCCAGGAAAAGAACAAAATACAAAAACATGTGCTGACTGTGTGAAAATGCAATGTGGCACAAAACAAGCATAATATGATGTAATGTGTGTAAAGTAAAAGCAGCCTACAATGTGCAGAATTAGGCTAACATAGGAAAAATTACAATGGCCATACAGGAAACACACATCATGCTCAACCCAGCGATTGTACTCATATTATGGTGAATGGGGACACCGTGAAAAAGGTCGAAAGACCAAGTGATGACAGAGTCCTTACAAGTTGAATACGGATTAGATCCTCTTCCGATTCTGGTCCCTTAACTAAGCATAGAAAGGAGGTTCTAAAAGTATCAAGTAAACTCCATGTTATAAGCGTTCAACAACTGTCCAGAATAGCTAACTCCTTGAGCTCTGACAGCTCTATTTGGGATAACATTAGTGGGCTGTTGAGTGAATTACTTGATCTTAAACTTTGCACATTCTATTGCCGTCTTACTGCACTTGAGGATGTCTTGGGGAAAGTCAGTAAGTGTGGGGAGGAACATCACACTGATATCTCCAAGGCTTGGACTAGTGCAGGTGTTAGCCCAATGTCTCAAGATCCATGGGCAGAGCTGAAAGTGGGATTAGCCCTAGTAAAGATTATACCAGGGGAGAGTACACAGATGCAAATGAGCCTGCCCCTATTGCTACTCCTTCTGTGTAGGAAAACTATGGCTGCCCCAACCATGAGAGATCGAAAAAACCAGTTCATCCCTTGCGGTGACCGGGAATAATAATCAAGGTCATCCCCTCTCTCTGATAAACTCACCCCCCGCTTCCTGTTCCTATGTTGCTATCCTAACCAATGTCCCAAGTCTACCCTTGAACTAAAAAATAAGGTGGTCCATTGGATCTATAGCAAAGTGGGTAGTTGACATACCCTCCAGGAGGAAATTATTTTTGTGTGGAGAGATGGGGGTATATGGCCATCCCCAAGCCTACTCTAAGGTAATTACATTATTATAAACGTTCTCAGGCACTTAGAAAGGGAAGTCTTTCACCAAGCTAACACTGACATAGCTCAGCCTGGACACATCACCATAGCACCATTTTGTTATTCTTATAGACACCTAGGTCCTAAATTCAGGAGACATGTTCAGATCCAACCATATATGCGTCCCAATGGTAGCAGATGTGTGTTCATCCAAGGATTATTTGAGCTTCTGGAAGTTAGTGGGCAGTGTCGCGAACTCCCAGGGATTTGAGCCACAAAATCATGTGCCATCCTCTGAATGGTTAATTAACTTCACAGCTCTTTACCATGAGAAGGTAGTTGCCATGGAGGAGGGGTCCTTGATGTATAGTAGCCAACAGAATTGTAATACCCTGCCGTTTATTAGAGAGAACATAATAGAGTCCTTGTCAACCTTTGCAAGAGGATGGGCTCCAGGCCCAGATGACCTTACCTGTAGATATATTTCCATATGATATTGAAGTCTGAGCTGATTGTAATTTAGCCCTATCTAATGTGATTGCGCTGAGTCCTTCCATTCCAGAATAGTGGCAGGGTGCAGAGGTGATTCTGGTATACAAACAGGACGATGCATCTCTACCTGTCAATTATAGGCCCATCAGCCTCATTAACAGTATTCAAAAAGTTTGCTGCATGATCTTGGCTAAAATCCAACTTTGGATAGCAGAAAATGATAACCTGAGCACACTACAAGCAGGGATTAAAGTCCGAACCTCTAAAATAGATCACATCTTTTGATTTGCTTTAATCTTTTGGAAGACAGGGCTTGCTTGAAGCACATGGAGATCACTGGTGCAATCTTAAACTAACATCAGGCCTCCTTTACGAAACCAATAGCAACAATCCTCCAGGTTTATGAGTTCAAAGCCCTTGGTGATGTGCTTTATGGTGCTTAGCTGTGGGGCTTCAGTGACGTAATTGTCTTAGAGTAATCAGACAATACATGCTTAAGATCAATAGCCTCCCTTCCTCCCAGCTCATTGTTGTATTCTTTATTTTTGGACATGGGGGTTAAGAAGGTAGCCCTCAAAGCATATCTACACCCATTGCTATACTGGCAAAGACTATGGGCTACATTAGAGTTGGTACAGTACGCAGATGCCTTCCAAGACATCTTCAAGGTTGACAGATTTAACAAAATCACTTGGCTGAGCTTGATTAACAATCACTAGTTTCTTTGGGGTTTGGTGAATTGTGGCAATATCCCACTGTAGCCCCAACACCATCTAAAGGAGCATTGAAAAAACAGTATTGGGCATTTACATTATACAAGGAGGAGCAAAAGGCTTCTGGCACTTCTCTAACAGGGTCTTTTTGAATTTTAAATCTGGTCATGGGTTAGAGAATTACTGGGATCTAATTACAGTCCTGTCAGATAGGAAATTGTACCACCAATTTAGAGTATTGATGCTCCCCTTGAGGTATTTTGCCACAATATGGGTTAGATTTGGTCTGGTATCTTGTTCTTTTTGCACAGACCGAGCTGAGTCTGTGCCAAATGGGCTTTTTGCTTGCATATGCCCAGCCTTGTTCTGCATGACTGGCACCCGTGTGTATGGAACTGGGCACTTCCAGCCATCGTATGTCTCTAAGATCACTAGGAATGGACTTCTCCTCATTATATCTTATGCAGTAGCAAAATTCTAGGGTTTGATGTGACAAAAAGAAGAACTGCCACTAAAGGATCATGGTATTATTATTGATTATCTTTAGGACACATTAATATGTGCCTTTTTAAAAACGTTGTACACTGTATCAACCTTTCAATTGTATGTGATCATTCATATGCAATTTTTGCACAAATTGCTGTTTTTAATAGATTTTATGGGTATTTTCCCCCCATATCGAGTTGCATTTTACAACTGTACATTTATTGTATTATATTGTGGACTTTTATGGGTTTCACAAAATAAAATGTGTATGACTGACTGACCGACAAAAGACATGAAAATAAAACCCTTTAACTCACACTAATTCTCTTTATAAATTGTGCTAAAATTCTTTAATGATTTATTGCTATGTAGATAACTAAGCCATACTTCTCCTTTTCAATAAACAAAGATCCATACCACAAGTGGCAGGGGTTATTTAATGATTACATCCGAAGACAGAGATATGGAAAACCTGCTTCCTCATCTCCAAGCACTGTCAGGCGCTATTTTCCAAAGGGCATACTCTTATTAATCTGCATCACACCCGAGGCAGACAATGTGCTCTTTGTAACGTTTCACTCTTGCCTCAGAGGTGAAGAAATGACCCTTACATCATGCACTTGACAAAATCAAATATTAAAGTCACCTATTCTTCTACTTCACTTTGCAAGGCACAATTCAAGACTAGGGAAAAATTGAGGATCATATTTGTGAGTTCTGAAACGACTGTTACCTAAGGTGTGAGAAATGTCTGAGATCACGCAAGTGCATGATTTACAATCTCTTATCTGATGGACCTTTTTAAGTTGACTGAGACACCGTTGGAGTTAGTAATAATAAAACAATTCAACTTTTATGATGCACATTTGGCTGCACAATAAGGACAAAAGATCAGTAAATGAAGCAGTTCATTGCCAAATAATAATCAGACCAATATACATGCATATCAAGAGAATATGAAAAAGATATAGGATTACAGTTGGCAAGCTGAAATATCACAATAGGTTCAGTCTCAGTAGAATAAGATATGAAATAGTCACAGCCACAGCAATACAAAAACTAAGAAAAAGGAATAGGTGTTTATTAAAAATAAAGATTCTATCTCCTAAAAATGAATTAGTTCTAAAGTCATCTAATCAAGGATCTAAGTTTAAAATATGGATGGTTTGTAAAATAGGGTCTCAGGAACATTCAGAAGTGAAGAAGGTGTCAGCATAGTAAACGCTCCAGTAGAAGTCTTTCAAAATTGGAATAAGCATTAAGCATGAAGCTTCACACTTGAAAGAATAAAGTAAGCAGAGAGGCATGTAACCCATAAAGCCGAAGGGAATCTGCTCTAAAAGAGAACACTAATTAAAACCAATAAAACGTCAACAACAATCGTATCTCTTCCCACCCTACAGTTATCAAATCATTTTACTTTGTGTGTTGTGAATTTGCAACTTTACCAAACGATCCCATGCCACAGAACTTGGGCAGGCACTGCAACCTTGAACATTCCACGTTCTCGAGATGCGATGAATAGGAGGCTTCATCTGCTCATTAGGTCTTAACCCATTTCTTGCCAAGATTTCTCTTCTCAGGCCTTACTATGAATAAGCTAAAACATACAGCAATACTCCTTTTCTCTAGCTAATGAAATCATGAGAACGCACCTGAAAAAGAAAGACCACGATAATCAATCAAAATATATTTCTAAATTAAGTCCTATAGTGAGGCTAACTTTAACTAAACATTTAAAAGGGCACTTCAAATACATGTGGTGATACTTGCACACGTCTAAATCAAGAACACATGCAAACATGAGTTAAAGCATACATGATTAGACTTCCAAATATGACTTTCAGAATATATACAAATGTGACTTAAAGCTTAAATTCAAACACAAATACATATTCATATTTAAACAGAATAGGTTTATAAAGCTTCAATTTCTCAATTGTTACATTTCACTAATGCATTTAAACATTCACACACATTAATATTATTAAAGGCACACAGTAAATATAATGTCAAAATAAATGCAACATTGTACAATTATAACATATAAAGGATGGAGTTTAAATTGAGCTAATCCACTTCATAACTGTTTCTCTACAAACTTCATCAAGCTTTTCTCAACACTGTGCAAAGTTTGCAAACCTTGTAAAGGTTGCACAGGTTACGTTGCAAAACAGTCTGCAAAATAAACTTTGCAGAACAAATCTCAATACATTTCAGATTTACAGAGAGAATTCTTTCAGTTTTTTGTAGAAATTGTCTTCATCGCAAAATAATTTGTCTAAGATATTTTGCCAGCCAGTGAAGGTTTCTAAAACTTTTCCGGGTTTGAGACATGTAAACCTTTTAATACATCATGAGCAAACTTGCAATTTTCTAAGTACTAAATTTACCCAACCTTCATATTACTTCAATTCTTAGAAATTGGTGCCTAAAACACATTCAGCCATGCACCATGCAGAGGTGTACCTGCATCATGGTTCTACAAGTAGTGCTGCACGAAGGGAGAACCAACTGCACACAAATGATCACCAAAGTTGTTTAAGCATCAGTCTGTGTTGTTGCAGAATGGAGCATGCATAAGAAGAGCATACAAACTACCCAAATCACATTCTCACCACATGTTGGGCATCCAAATATCTCCCCTTGTGAGTTTTAGCAACCTGATGCACAAAATCAGAAATTATAATCTGTGTTGATTGGGAACAGACACACACAGGGCAAAATTGATGTGTATTACCTCAACATGTATACATGAAGAGTCTAAGTCAACTCATGCACAAGGACATCAATGCATATGTATGTTGTCTTTACATGACCCAGTAAGCCAAGTGCACCAGGTAGCAGTGCCACTGTCACTTAGTCACTGACCCACCTTGGGGGCAAGGTGGATGTTAAAGAGCCCACAATGAGTTCAACGTTTAGCAAGGAAGAATGTTCACTCTCAGCTATCCTCAGCACAATCACTCCCAATGAGGTACCTCTGTGATGTTCTAACATCGTAGTCATCAAAAATTTAAGGTGGATGCTTAATCAGACACATATGCCAATGTTGCACCCTCTACAATATGTGAACAGGAGACGTTATGTTTGTGCAACCGGCCTGTAGAGAAAGTATATAATTTCCTTTTTTAGTGACCCATACATCCTGACAGTCACAACTGAAGGAGAACATGGCAGCCGGCTTGGAGCCTAGGTCGCGAGCTCCAGAAACGTGAGAACGAGCAAAGACGCAACCGGCTCTTGCAGGCAGTTTTGAATGTGAAAAGTTTTCAGCGGATTTGAGGCACCCTTACTGGGTTTATGAGCAAACTCTGGGGGCCACAGAAGTGAGACAGACCGGAAAACTCTTATGGTGGTGCTTTGAGCGGTGGCTGCGCCCGAGGTTCGTCAACACGTAGACGGCACCGAGGCAGAGTTGGAGGTCGGAGCTAGAGGTGGAGGCGTGTCCTGGCAGGAATCGGCATTTCAGCAGCTCGGGAGCGCTGGGGAAAGCAGGAAGCCTCTGGGAGGTCACTGCCGTGGAATTCCAGCATCGACGGGGGGGCCACACTAAGAGTAAGTTTTAAGGGCTCTCTATGCCAGTCCTCTCGTAGTATACAGAAAACTCCGGGGGTCTCAGGGTTTAATAATAACGGCCGTCAGGATTGCAGGGGAAATGTTAATGACAAAGAAAGTGAGTAAGGAAGTTAATGTGGACGTTTAAACTAATTTCCAAACCGAAGACAGCGCAAAAGTAAAAGCCATTGTCTGCATGAATTCTGTTAAGAAGAAAGGAAGAGGCAAACAAAGGGGTCTTTCCACCTCAAGTACAAACTCTGTGGCTCTGCTGCAAGGAGACATACCGAATCCTTCCGTTCTTTCCGCACAAACGCTTTCTAGACAGGACAAGACAGTTCCAATACCTTATGAGGAGGAAGACATTAAAGACATTAAAGACAGTGTCACTGATTCTACAGAAACCTGTTAAGGATTAAGAAACAAGCTTCTGAATTTGGACCTGGCACCCACAAGCGGTGATGATAGTCCCTTAGTAGAAACAGGGGCAGAGAACAGGAGAAAGACAAGAAGCTGACTAAATTACAGGAAGGTGACACAGAAAAACACATTAATAGGAAACAAGGCGGTCAGAGTGCTAAAGGAGGCGCAACAGCGGTAGTTTCAACCAGAGTTGTAAAAACAGCTAAACAAGAGCAGTTAAAGAAAGGATTTAACTTGAAAGTGACTCCTTCCCTCCGCTCCTTTTGCAAGGTGCAAGAGAAGCCAACACTGGGTCATATCAATTGGAGAGTATCACTGGAGGGTCTCTTGCTAATCATCCGATAATGTCCTCTCCAACTCTAACAATAATGGAATCTCCTAATAGGTTTCAAGTTCTTATGTCAAAGGACCCAGGAGACAAGAGTGAGATTGCCATAGAAACTGATAAAGCACAGGAAAAAAGAGAATAACCTGCAACAGATCATGAAGAATAAGGATCAGAGATCAGAAGCACCCGTGCTGGCTGAGATCAGAAATTTGGGGGGCTCACTTTTCAAGGAAATGAAACTTAGCTTTGCAAAGTCAGAGAAAAACCAAGAAAAAATTCAGGCTACGTATGAAGCCTTGGAGTCCAAGGTCAATGCATTAGCTGTTGAGAACGCATTGGAGCAGACCAGAGAGGACGTGAAACTCTGCCTAAAAAGATATTGAAAAGCTGAGATTAACCGAAAAAGAACTCAGGGATAAAGTGGAGACCTTGGAAAACAACTCAAGGAGGAATAATCTACGAGTGTTGAACATCCCGGAAGGTCAGGAAGGACAGAACATAAGGAGCGTCATAGTTAACTTGCTAAAAGATTTCACCCCTGAATTGGAAGAAAAAATCTTAGATGAAGACATAGAAAGGGTTCATAGGCACCCTTTTAGACTAAATAAAGTTAGGAAAAACCCGAGGAGATTGCTTGTAAATTTTAAATCCTACACCGTAAAGGAAAGTATCTTGAATAAGTCCTTGAAATCAGACACTCTCTTAAAAGATGGTTTCAACTATAAAATTCGCTCCGACATCTCCAAGGCAATGGCAGAGAGACAGTGGGCCCTAGGAAACTACATGCAAGATTTGAGGGCTGAAGCGGCAACTGTTCAAATGAAATTTCCAGCCCTCTTGCGGATAGAAGTGGAATTGCGTCTAGAGCGAATGTGTAATGCCCTGAACGTCTCAGGATCGTTTAACAGACACGATAATGAGAACGCAACCACTTGTGAAGGTTTAGTTATTTTAATGAAGGCAAAAATAATACAAGGAATAAACAAAGGTTATAGTCACTGGAATCCTCCAGGCTAAGTACGTTACCAGCCCACAGCACGGATGGTCCTAACCGTCCTCTGCATATACGCCGATCCCGGCGTATGCCAACAGAGGGCAGAAATGAAATGGCCGACAATGCCAATCGGTAGGCTGTGAGGGGCACGAAGAGTGTTGGGGAGAATCGAGGAGTCAGGGAAACACCCAGCCGGGGTCTCTACCTGAAGGGAGCAGCCGCTCAACCTCTTCCTCAGACTGCACCGGGACGCGGAGTCACCTCCTGGTGATGCGTCACCGATACCCCAATCACAAGCAAAGAAGACTGAACCGAGAGCAGCCGCTCGATCGATCCCGTGGACTTCCGAGTCTGTAACGCGGCAAACACCTCCTGGTGTGCGTTACAGCTGGCAGTCCCTGTATCTCTGGTCGGGCTGGGAGTTACGACTCCAACCAGCAAAAGCGCCACTGCGCTTTGACTCAGCCGTGTCAAAAAGCGAAGCTCAATGGTTATCCGGTAGAGCTTCCGGGTCCTTCACAGGTGACGATGGGGCAAGACACGGCCCAGGGAGTAACGACTCGACCTACCTCCGTTCTTGCCTTACTGGAGCACCACTCCGGAACACTGCTCTTCACTAAGCAGGTACGTCAGTGTAAACACAATATCCGACAGCGTTGTACCTCCCGGTTCCTCCCTTTATAGGGCGTGTTTTCCTTGAGTTATGTAACAGCTCTCCTGTTTACATAAGGGCGTGTTTTCCTTGAGTTATGTAACAGCTCTCCTGTTTACATAAGGGCGTGTTTTCCTTGAGTTATGTAACAGCTCTCCTGTTTACATAAGGGCGTGTTTTCCTTGAGTTATGTAACAGCTCTCCTGTTTACATAAGGGCGTGTTTTCCTCCCCTCGCATGACAGGAATTCTTGACAGAATGAAAACAAAAAGTAATAAGTAATGTCTAACTGCGAGAGCCAAGATAGTTAAATTAAACTCTCACGATAGCAGATCTCAAACAGGGCAACTAGGTTTGTCCAATGACTGTGGGGAGGGTTCTACAAGACGGGGGCAGTGGTAAAAGTTTCTTTATTTTCTTTCAGCACAATATATTTTCTTTGGGTGGGGAGCATTGGGGAAAAAAAGGAAAAAAATGAATTTGTCCAATATGCAAAATATATAGCAAACAAGGTCATGGCAAAATGCACATTAATGAACTTTTATCTAGATAGGCGATTTAAAATTCATGACATGGAACGTGAATGGGCTAAGAACAAGGGGAAGGCCACAAAAAATCTTTGAATATCTTAAGTTAATAAACAGCGATATAATTATATTGCAAGAAATCCACCTTCATAAGGAAGAGTGGCTTGAAATTATCAAACGCGAAAAATGGGTTGGGAACAGTGTCAGCACAAATCAATCTTGTAGTATTAAGGGTGTATCAATTATTATTAAAAAATCATCTAATCTAACATTAGTAGAGGAAAGCGCAGATTCAAGAGGCAGATGGGCCATAGCTAAAATAAAGATGGGAGATACACTTTTCTCTATGGTTCAATCAATCAATCAATCAATTTACTTATAAAGCGCACTACCTACCCGTGAGGGTCTCAAGGCGCTGAGGGGAAAGGTGTGCCGCTACTGGTCGAAGAGCCAGGTCTTGAGGAGTCTTCTGAAGGTGAGTAAGTCTTGGGTCTGCCGTAGGTGGGTAGAGAGGGTGTTCCAGGTCTTGGCCGCGAGGAAGGAGAAGGATCTGCCACCGGAGGTAGTTCGTTGGATGCGGGGGACTGCGGCGAGGGCGAGGCTGGCGGAGCGGAGCTGGCGGGTGGGGGTGTAGAGACTGAGTCGGCCGTTGAGGTAGGCTGGTCTGGTGTTATGGAGGGCTTTGTGTGCGTTGGTGAGTAGCTTAAAGGTGATCCTCTTTTCGACGGGGAGCCAGTGTAGGTCTCACAGATGAGGGGTGATGTGGCTGTGGCGAGGGACGTTGAGGATCAGTCGGGCGGAGGCGTTTTGAATGCGTTGCATTTGTCGTAGGTGCTTGGCCGGAATGCCTGCGTAGAGTGCGTTGCCGTAGTCCAGTCTACTGCTGACAAGGGCCTGGGTCACCGTTCTTCTTGTTTCAATGGGGATCCACTTGTAGATCCTGCAAAGCATGCGGAGGATGTTGTAGCAGGAGGAGGAGACGGCGTTGACCTGCTTTGACATGGAGAGGGAGGAGTCGAGGATGAATCCCAGGTTGCGTGTGTGGTCGGTGGGTGTCGGTGCTGTTCCCAGCGTGGTCGGCCACCAGGAGTCGTCCCAGGCTGAGGGGGTGGTTCCGAGGATGAGGACCTCCGTCTTGTCCGAGTTCAGCTTCAGTCGGCTGTTCCTCATCCATTCGGCGACGTGGAGGTTGGTTTTTGCAGTGTGCGGGTGTTTGGAGAGGGAGATGATCAGCTGGGTGTTGTCAGCGTAGGAGATGATGTTGAGGTCATGCTGGCGGGCAACGTGTGCGAGGGGGGCCATGTAGACGTTGAACAGCGTCGGGCTGAGGGATGATCCCTGGGGTACGCCGCAGATGATGTCGGTGGCTTCAGAGCGGAAGGGGGGAAGGCGGACGCTCTGGGTTCTGCCGGAGATGAAGGATGTGGTCCAGTCCAGGGCTTTCTCTTGGATTCTGGCTTCTTGGAGGCGTGTCTTTAGTGTGCGGTGGCAGATCATGTCGAAGGCGGCTGACAGGTCCAGGAGGATGAGGGCTGATGTTTCAGCGTTGTCAAGTTGGATCCTGATGTCGTCTTGTGGCGGCAATGAGGGCTGTCTCGGTGCTGTGGTTTCTTCGGAATCCGGACTGGGATGGGTCTAGGATGTTGTTGTCCTCGAGGTAGCGGGTCAGTTGCGTGTTGACGACTTTCTCGATGGCCTTCGCCGGTAACGGGAGCAGGGAGATGGTTGGGTACTATGGCCCTAACACAGACGAATCCGCACCACTTCAGTCCCTCTACGCGCAGTTGATAGCAGTGTCTACACCAATTATATTAGTTGGTGACTTTAACATCTTTCTGGACCCACAAAAGGATAGACACCCTCCTGGTAGAGCTTTGAACCTCCCTAAAATGAGAGAGTGGTTGAACAGATTTAAAGACGACTTGGGGTTAATTGATATTTGGAAAACTATAGGGGATCATAGCAACAGATTTACTTATAGGAATCATAAATATGGCCATGCTTCAAGAATTGATTTCTTTTTAATTGATAAACTCTTAAGCAATAAGGTAAAAAAAAGTGTTCCATATACCCGCTCACCTCTCACACCACTCGTTAGTCCAGCTAGATATAGGTTATAATTCTATGCAGGGAGAGAAAAGATGGACATTAGACCGTACTCTTTTGCTAGACCATCAAGTTACAGACAAGATAAGAGAGACAACAGTAAATTACTTTAAAGATAACATTAACGGAGAAGTACCTAGCAATGTAATTTGGGACGCTTATAAAGCTGTGCTGAGAGGGGTCTTAATTGGTTCAGCAATAAGTAGTAACAAAGAGAAAAGGCTTAAAATATCACAGTTTGAGGCTGATATATTAGAGAAACAGGGGAGGTGGGATGTTGCAATCACGGAGGAAGAACAAAACAAAGTAAAGGGAGAAATACTAAAAAAGAAACAGGATTTCGAATTATACTTGGAGGAAAGGGTAAGGAAGAGATGGTAGGCCAGTTGATTATCAAATTACGAATTTGGAGAAAACAGCGGAAGACTTCTAGCATGGAAGCTCAAAACAGACTCCAATAGAAATAAAATCATGGCAATATACAAGGGCAATGCAGGAGTAAAAGTAGAAGCTAGGGCAGGCATAGAAGAAGCTTTTGTAGACTTCTTCCGGCAATTGTATGAGGAAGATTTCGTCTTCACCCTCGGCAGTGGACCGATACTTAAAAAGATCACAACTTCCTAAGCTGGATGCAGATTCATGCGAATTATTAATTGCAGCTATCACAACGGAGGAGGTTATGGAGGCGATAAATAGTTTGAAAAGAGGAAAGGCGGCTGGTCCCAATGTAATCCCAAACAAGCTCTACTTAGTCTTAAAGGAATCCCTATTCTCTAAATTAGCAGATCTCTTCAATACTATTTATTTAGAAGGTTCCCCAATTCCACAAACTTGGAACGAGGTGACTATTAGCTTAATTTTAAAATCTGGCAAAGACCCCCTTAATTACGAGTCATACAGGCCCATATTGCTCCTCAATAACGACTACAAAATATTCACACAGATTCTAGCAAAAAGACTTGGGTCTCTCTCTAATAAACTTATCCATGACGACCAGAAGGGTTTTATAAGAGGGAGACAGCTGCATGATCTCACTCACCAACTTATTGAAGCAATCTACATTGCAGCTCAGGAAAAATCCCCTCTTGCGGTTCTTACCTTTGATGCGGCCAAAGCTTTTGACCGCGTGAATTGGTCATTTCTGCAGGAGGTTATCCTTTACTACGGTCTAGGGGAAAGTTTCTCAAGCGTAATAGCTAATATATATTCGGCTCCTGTGGGAAAAATACTTATTAATAGTAGCCTATCAAAAGGTTTCCAGATCAAAAGAGGCACCTGCTCTCTCCCCATCTTTTTAATCTCTCAATAGAACCTTTAGCTAATATGATAAGGAGGTCCAATAAAATCATTCCCTTTAATTTCAAGGGATGGAATTTGAAAGTGGCATTATATGCCGATGATCTAATGATCTTTACTAGCAGCTTGAATAAATCCCTTAAAAGTATAACATGTTTATTAACAGAATTTGGGAGCATTTCTGGTTATCATATCAACCACCAGAAGACCGAGGTCATGCATTGAAACACGACCATGCCAGGTGGGGATAGAAGTTTAAAAAATATTGATGAAATTGCCCTAGTAAATTTGGACTTAAAAGCCAAGGAGATGAGAAAGCTATTATAATCATGGAGCTGCTTATCTCTTACTTTCATGGGGAGAGCCAATGTTATCAAAATGGCTATCGTACCAAAGTTTACTTTTGTATTCAACGCTATTCCTTTGGAGTTTAAATCACACTGGATAAAAAAGATTCAGAGTGAAATAAACACCTTTATCAGGGCCTCCAAAGGAGTAAGGATAGCTTTGAAAAAGCTCTGCCAAAAGAAAAATCGAGGAGGGGATAGCTAGCCCAGATCTCATGATGTACTACAAAGCCTTCCATTTCAAGAATATTAGGAATCTTCTTCGACCACATGAATTTTACTCCGCCTACTGGAAAGTAGTAACTGAACATGATCACTGTCTCTATAAGTTTGGCCACCCTAAAGATTAAAAAAAAATCAGACTGAAGGTACTGGGATCAGCGTTAAGGGTGGGTATAATTTCCGTTCCGCTCGCGGAAATTGCGAAATTTCGACATTTTCGCATTGCACGCGGAACGCGAAAATGACGAAACTTCCGCGATCCGCGGCGGCACGGAAATATGCAGGGCAGAATTCATTCTGGCACGATGCTCCTGTCATTTTAAACCTCAGGAAGCACTTACAGATTTAAATAAAGCAGGTGCCCGAGTTGAAGGTCAAATTGAGTAACGCATTAATCAGCACAAAAGATTCGCGAGCACGGTGGAGGCTAGGCAGGTGTGCTTTCTCCCCATATCTACCATCAACAATTTGCTGTAATCCTTGATGGAGGTCTGTGCATCCATGAGTTTCTCGAGCGCAATCCCCGTGTAGTTCCTGACACCAGGAGGTTCTGTCTCCTCATCTGCTGCGCTGGTCGGTCTCTGACCCTTTATAAACAAGAGGCATTTGAACTGCATAGAAGCCCCGCCGTTTGGCCCCAGCCCACACACCAGTGGTGTGCAACGTCTTCCTGCCCTTTCCCCACTATGATGGACAGCTCACTCGAGGGACCCCGGCGCCCTTCGGCGGGGTGGCGAAAGTTACAGACACACATGGTCGCTGAAAACAACTCTTCTGGCCCTTTACACAGCTGTAGTGTATGAAAAGCACTATACATTTACCCACCGAGGTAGCACTTACTGATTAGCCAGTAGAAAGTACTCCAGTTGAGTAGAGGTATTGCACAAAACGGTGGCATCTTCTTGGATAAATATTCAGGGCAGGATTCCTTCTGGCACGATGCTCCTGTCACAAAAATTAAACCTCAACAGGAAGCACTTACAGATATAAATAAAGCAGGTGCCCGAGTTGAAGGTCAAATTCAGTAACGCATTAATAATCAGCACAAAATCTCAGTGAGCACTTTCGCAAATTCCGCCTACCCTTATTCAGCGTACAAACTATGGTACGAGATAAGGAAAATATGGAAGTTCCCGTATTACAGTCCGCTAGCACTAATATGGAATTCTCTGGGAACACCAAAATGTTTGAAAGACTCCCTAGCAAGTCCTATAAAAAGAGCAGGAATAGAGAAATAGTGAGATCTTATTGAAAATGGAATTCTAAAAAGTTGGGACACTTTAGCGGAAAGAACAAACACAGACATATCAAGGTTCAAATATTACCAGTTGGCGAGCTGGTCTAAAGAACAAGTGACATTGTCAGATCACATTGGGAAGTTAGAGGAAGAAATACAAAAAATATCCAACTCGAAAAGAAATTTCGAAATGGTACTGGTACCTGATTGAGAGGAATGAGGTTAATTTTAACACACCAGACTTCATATGGAAGAATACCTTTCCGGTTCAAGACTTGCAACAACTTTGGCAAGTATCCTGCACCTTTTTAGGGCATATTATTGTTTCCGCACCCCTTAGGAGAATTCATCTTTTTACTTTGCACAGGTCCTACTGGACGCCCGAAAGACTAACAAAAATGAACAAACAGGTGACGAAAATGTGTCCCAAATGCGGCAAGATAAAGGCAAATGAAATTCACATGTTTTACTCCTGCGCCCTTCCCGATGCTTACTGGAATGCAATTGGTAAGACTGTTGATAAGGTTCTAAACACCAATATTAAGGTAAGCGCCTTTACTGTTATTTTTGGCATTTTGGACACTAATGAATCTAATACTGTTTTAATAAAAAATCTGAAACATCTTTTATTTACTTTAATGTTACTAGCCAGACTTGAGGTGTGTATAAACTGGATTCTTCCATCTCCTCCTAAGGTGGATGACTGGCTTTGTTCAGTCGATAAGTTTAGGAAATTGGATAAATCTAGAAGGGAAAGCAAACGTACGAGGTGCTGGGAACTTTGGGACATGATCTATGCGGTAGGGTAGGAAGGGATGTCCAATGATTCCAACTAACGCGATCAATCAAATTCAAGGGAATCATCATGGTGGCCCCGTGGTGGTAAACTCAAAGAATTTGTAGGTTCTTAAGGCATGGTCTTACCTCGTTATCCAAGGGCGGTTCCTTTCTAACGAACAGAAGGAGACCTTGCTTGCCATAACCATGAAGATCGCATAAATGAGGACACAAAATATATATATATTTTTTTAAATCCTGACAGTCATAACATGGATGTAATACACAGGACCCGGACAATGACAACATGGTGATGTGTAGGTTGTCAAGTATAGGCAAGTTAATTTCAGTGGTTAATTTCAGTGATGCTGGTAAATTGTTGGAAACTCAACATGAGAAACCAGAAAGTACAAAATAAAACAGAAAGGGATGGTTGGGTATTCAATGTGCTGTGTTGTGAATTGTATGCTTCACAATATTAGAATGCTCACAAGGATATAGGTAATGCCCATCACCAGATATGTAGACAAGGCCCACACGATTAAACACAAAATATATTATATCCTGAGCAATATTTGTCCATAGTATTAGGCACAGTTCATAATAAATGTGGCCAGGTCCTCCCTGGACTGGAAACGAGCATCCTAGGATCGGTTTCGGGGTTTCACCCCTCTTCAGCCAGGATGCTTGTTTCCGGTCCAGGCAAGACATGGCTTGGCAGTTCGGGCTGGACTGTTCCCATGAGGCACAGGTTCAAGACTGATTTGCATATAGCTATGTCTGAACTGGGGTGGCAAAGTGAGCTAAAGAATGATGATGGATTCAACCCAGATCTGTGACTGGGGGTGAGTGTTTGAAAAGTTTCAGCACTCCATCCATCACTTGTGTTTGCTTTCATTGCCCTTAGTTGGCAGGGTATGCCCAGACGTGGGTCCTTTGCTCACTTTGCCACTGGATTCAAGCTAGCCTGGCTGATGAGGGCTGTTAGCCCGAAACCGGTCCCAGGATGCTTGTTTCCGGTCCAGGCAAGAAATGGCTTGGCAGTTCGGGCTGGACTGTTCCCATGAGGCACAGGTTCAAGACTGATTTGCATATAGCTGTGTCTGAACTGGGGTGGCAAAGTGAGCTAAAGAATTATGATGGATTCAACCCAGATCTGTGACTGGGGGTGAGTGTTTGAAAAGTTTTAGCACTCCGTCCATCATCTCCTTGTGTTTGCGTCCCTCAGTGACAATCAATATGTGTGTGATGTGTCATCCCGAGATCACAAACATGTCTGATGATATACAAGAGTGTAGTACAACAAACACTGTATGTCTGATGCGTCATTGTAGCTGTGCCCACATAGCTAGAAACCATGGTAATATGTACAGTCAAACATATGTGTGAATCCAATGGCACAGGAATAAAGGGGAGTGACAACAGTATCAAATATACATTGCAGATCTGTACTGCATCCTCCATTGTGTATGGAGGACGAAGATACGGATGATAGTACAGATACAATAACT
Source organism: Triturus cristatus (assembly GCF_964204655.1). Classification (NCBI taxonomy): domain Eukaryota; kingdom Metazoa; phylum Chordata; class Amphibia; order Caudata; family Salamandridae; genus Triturus; species Triturus cristatus. The sequence goes on from NC_140583.1 coordinate 1,130,229,138, forward strand.
GGTGTGTCAATACATTTATTGAGAATAACTCAAAGCTGACACATGTGCCATTGTAATGATCAATAGTCAAATGACATGCATCATTCACTGTGCATCTATCATTCTACAACAATGATCTGTCAATGCCATAGTCACATAAGCACAAACAATGACATACATGCCAGACATGGGACAAATTGCTAGACAGCAGCACACAACAATGTGTAAGTAGGACCATGTACCTGCTAAGGCGATGTCAATAATTGTCAATGTCACATGCTCCACAACAAGCTTGCCTCATGGCCATGAAGTGGTAGAATGGGCTACATCCTCTTCGAAGAACTCTAGATGTGTGTTCACACACCCAACACAAAGAACATATGTACACATCACTGAAGTGATAGAGGGAATACAATCAGTACAGCAATAACATCCCAACAACATGCAACATATGACAACAGGATTAGACATAGTTTGTGGTCATACAGTCATTAAATGATTCATTATAGCTTCCAGAAGGTGCACTACCTAGATCTGGATTATGACTGCAAGTTTACACATGTCAATTGTATGATGTGTGTACGTTTGCACTTCAGCACAACTACAACAATTTAAATAGCAACACATTTGCATGCACAGTTCAACACAAAGACACGCATCCTCCCAAGAAGAAATGTTAATGTCACACAATGTTGTATCTCTCAAGCAATGTTCAAAATCTCATCATGCAATGGTGTTGTGCAAGCTGGCCAGCTATCACGTATGATTCAAGTAACAGTACAGTGTGGACACCAATACACTCCACCACATTCAGGAGTATGCCTGACATAAATATCTGTCCCAATATCATCCAGGGAAATCCAAAATACATCAAAGTGCTCCCTAATATGTGTTGATGATAGGCTGCACCACATGTTTGCCTCATGAATGGCAACATTGTCAAGCAGATAACATGTCCCATATCGTCCATGGAAAACTGTTAGGGTCAGGCAGTACTTTTCCGGATATTGTGCAGATACAACCCCTGCCCTCCTCCTCTCCTTCACACCCAACCATTTCCAACAATTCAGTACTACAGCAGGCGTCAATACACAACACTCTCTCTGACTCACTGACTCAGCCAGCATAATACTTGCTGAGTACAGATAAAACAATCCTGGGTACATCATGGTATGCAAGCTATGCATTTAAAAATACTGACACAAGGGACACCAGTGGACACTCAAATTTGCCCAATCACATGTCCCCTGCATCACAAGTCTTGTAGAGTAGATGGGCCTCATCCTCGACAGTGTAAAACAGTGCAACCTACTCTTGCTTAATGACGTTCAGAGGACATCCAAAGAGATATGATGTCTACCCTGTTACACCAGTGTCCTCATGATGTGTGTCCCACAATGCACCCTACATTTTGTACATTACCAGTAGCACCTTCAATGATCAATACAACAAGTTGCATTATGCATACTTCTCATGTCAGTGCTGGTATAACATTAACATGAAAAGACTTGCCACCAGGTAATGTTCATTGCTCACTCAAGAATTGCAAGAAAATGGGCCCACCTTATCACACACTACGCAGGCACTGTCTTCCCTGTCAGTCTGCTGTAACTCAGCTGTATCTAGGTCTAGACACCAGGGTCTCATAGAAAGGTACATAATGATCTTCAGGCTGTGTGGACTGTTTGTGCTTACAGGCATTGTTACTTTTGCTATTGCAAGGACTTTGGCATGCAAAGTGCAGCCTTGCCATTCCAAAGTAACAATAACATGTTCACATGTGAATCTAGGTCTTCAACATGCTTGTACATGGCTGAATGGGGCATGTAGGGCCATGCATAATTTTGAGGTTACTGCTCTATTTTGTTATCTGTCACACACATTTAACTGTGCATTATCTGAGCTGTCCCTGTAGGATCTTGTAGCCCATAGGGTACTAATAATATGTGTAGACACAATACCAAAAAATAAGATCACTTCCAGTCATAACATAATTTACCTTACTAATATTGGCTAATTGCTGACATTCTGGACCTATCTTGTGATGTTGCTTGCACAAGAACATACTCCCACCATGTAACGCCTTGGTGAGCATTTTTGGTAATGTTGACAATGGAGATGGTCATTGCAGACCGATCGTAGACCATGTCATGCATAGCATAGCATGAAATGCATCGACATATCATGTGAAAATGAAGCCAAGAGTGCCTTAGCACAGACTGTCATCAATGTCCCCCTCTGTGTCTCCAGCTATACATATATTCAACTGTGAATGTGAAGTCATAGTTGTGCATTGCATGCCGCTTTGCAAATATCATAGATAAGTAGTGACTGCCTGTTGGTCAAGTACATTTGTGTAGCAAGACCATGTAACTGGCACAGACATCACAGCAATGTGAGATGTAAGAGGCTCACATGTAGTGACACATACCACCAATGCCAACCCTAATGTGTGACACTGTGGCATATGTCTACGTAGGCACTTGACCAGTCATGAACAGACATCAATGTGAGAAAATAGTGCCTCCTAATAGCTCAGGACCACTCATATCGTACAGTTCAGATTCACTAAACAAAATTACAACACACAGATCACATCACAAATACATATTTTGTTGTTAGTCAAGACAAATCTTACAAAATAGTACATATACAGATCAAGTATCTATAAGCATTAAAAAAAGCAATGCAAATCCATGTTTGAAGTAATATTTTTCATATCCGGCACGGAAAATACTCACAAAATGCATACATACACATGAAATCTTCCCACTCACCCCTAAGCATGTGTAATTGTGTCGCAAATCATGAAAACAGGCCTCAAACTGGCAGGAAATGATGTCAGTCTGCATCCTGTTCCATGGAGGAGTACAGTACACTTTCACTTTCTCTTTCAGCCACACTGTTAGTGTCTTTTGTGAGTTGTGGAGGTGTTAAAAGGTGTCTGCTGGTCTTGGTGTTTTGGAGAGAGTTCTATGTGTGGTGTACTGTCCATACTGTTCTTGTTGAGTCCTGTGTCTTTGTCCATACGTGTGTTCTGACCTGTCTGATTGTTTATCGGATGTACGTCTCAGGGGTAAATTTCTATAGTCATTAGGGGTTATTTGTGTTTTTTTTGTTTGCCTGGGGTCAAGATTGTATTTGGGGATGTTGGGTTAGGGTAGGGAGGGCAGGATGTCGGTAGGCGCCTTGGGGGCCTTCCTCTGGCTTGTTAAATTATACCTGCCCAAGATGGTAGAGGCTGGGTGACATATCCTACAGGGATACAATGTGAGAGTCCAGAAAGTGAGATGGGAGCACATCCGAGAGAAGATGCTCAACATGTTTGGTGTGGCCAGGACTGTCCAGCAGTGGAAGCACCGGTGGCAGGACTGTGTGGGCCGTAAGGGGGACCTAGTGGATCACCTTGGATTCATCATCGGCAGGCAATGTAGTAAGTACATGAACAACATTGTATCACATCAGAGGATGAATGCACAAGACACTCATTAGGTTGAGCACAACATATATGCACCCATCATGGAAATTGCCGTACGTCAAAAATGCATGTCTGTCATGATATACTGTGGTACCCCTACATGCTTTGATATTGGTACACTTCACATGATCAACTGGCTGACAATCTCATTGAGATACACATAAATGTGCAGACCTGGTTAATACTGGTACACAATGCTTCATGCAACATATGCCCTCTTTCCTTACATACATGTCAAATTATATGAATTGTTCCACAGATTGGCAAGTAAATGTGTACATGACCTAATCTGGTTGTGTAGCTGTGGTGACACCTCCAAGGGCTCCCTAATACAATTAATTTACATTTCCTTAAATTTACTACATGACTAATACTATCGTGATTAGTCATCTGACATGATTGCAGACTGTGCAGCCTACTGTCTTTGTGAAGTTGGAATGGCAGGGTCTGCTATGGGCCTGTTAGACTTCATTCTCACTGTACTCCTCCTATTGGACTCGATCTTTGTTCATTTACACACCCGAATTGCAAACAGCAGTTCTTCAACTGTTGTCACTACACTCTGTGCCTGCTTTGTCCACGCACAGAAATTACCCTGTTGTCATGAACATCTTATTCTGATTCCGGCTATGATGTGTTTATGAATTTTCAGGTTATGTGTGCTGTTGTGTGTTGTTATTGATGATGTTCATAGAACATATGGCTCATTAGTTTTTGGTGTGGCAATTATGCCTAATGCCATCATGTTCTTGGAGTCATGAAACATGACATGTATTTTTATTTTTCAGACAACATGTCACCTGAGGAGCAACATTTGTTCCTCCAGCGGAAGGAACATTACCTTCACATCAGGCCTGTGGCAAAGGAATTCCACATAATGGTAAAGAGGTACGGTGAGGAGAGGGCTTATGGCAAGTGAAAGTCTATACCAGCCTGCCTGCCTACACAACACACAAGAGCCAGTCCCAGCCAATCCCTGGCCCATCAGGATTACTTCGTGGCACACAAAAGAAAAGGTCAGCTGTACCAGGACCATCAACAGCTGCTCCACATGCGGCACCCACCTCTTCGAGACAAACTCTAGCCCCCTCACAGAGTACACAACTGGGGACATCTTCAAGAGCTGCAGGACAGAGAGAGAGAAATCTGTCCCCACAAAGAGGGAGAAAAGGCTCAAGTTCAATTTGAATGTTCGGGTGGCTCAACTTGAATGGGACAATGATAATGTTAAGGGTTACCTCGTGGACATTAAGAGGGCCCTGGGACTCCCCTATTGATGTGAATTGGATATTTACTTTCCCACCCTGTACAGTCCCATGTTTCCCCTCACCTATTTACCATCCTTTTCTAGTATAAGTAGTTAGTTAGTGTTAAGTATATTTTTAGTGTAGGGCTAGTATAGTGCTAGGTGTAGTTAGATTTTAACTTTTTTTGTATTCTCTTTTTATTGATTTTGGCTAAGTTTCCTTTTCCTTAGGGTGGGTGGAGATTATGTGTTTTGGGACTTGTTAATAAAAAATAAAATACAAAAAAAATATAATTGTTTAGTATGAATGTTTAGTTAGTTGATGTATAGGTTAAGGTGCCTTTGTGCCGTCCCTGGATGTGCCGCCGTACGGGGGGAGGTGGGTTGATGTTTAATATATGTTGTTATGCGTATAGTCTTAGGTAAGCTAGTTAGTTTAGTGTAGCTTAATATTAGTACAAGTTAGGTTAGTGTAGTTTAAGATTATTCAGTATCATTAGTTTAGTTGTTTAAGATTGTTTTTTGTATTAAAAATTGCCAATGGTTGATGCTTTGTGCTTCCATTCTTTTTTGCTGTGTTGACATATCCTGTTGAATTGGTAGTGGATTACCACAGATGCATCATCCACACAATCAATTTGAATGTCTACAAATGTAATTACAGCATCTTCAAGGGATAGGCTACCATCAATTATCATTTGAAATGTGTTTGAACCAAACTGATTGATGTTTAGGGGAACAAAGTTCAGTTAGGAAAATACTTTTTGAGTGGTCTGAGAAATATTTATCCATATGTGATTATTTGGCAAGCACAGATTTTCACAGGATGCACTGTGGGCATTGTGCTCTGCACAACATTGGTTGAATGCTGTGAGTATGGTGTCAGGATACTTTGTGACATCTTTGGTTACACCGGTCCTCAAGACAGCTTCACTTTCCATGTGGGAGTGCAGGGGATGTATGTTTTGCATTATTTACAAGCCATCATAACGTCTCTTTACATGTTTCTACCCAGCCTTGTACATTGTGGTCAACACTGTGAACAAATTGGCAAGTGTTGGGCAAGAGATGTTGTGATGTGCGTTACAACAAACCTGTGCACGGATTTGAACCAGTAACAATTTATGACCTATGCTTTCCTACACCATTCCCCTTATTTCTGATAGAATTATTTTGAATATGTGACTTGTTAAGGAAACTGTCTTTACAAGTGTCATGCGACAACACACATCTATTCAAACATTGCTCACCACAGTGACTATGGGTAGTTTTTCTAAGTACATATTTTAACATATTTTTTTCAGACACTTCATGTGGCTTTAAACAGATGTGAGTATTGTTCCAAGACACGATCAACATCATGGGCATCGAGTATTTTTAGGTTGCTGAGACAGTAGTTGACTTACACATGTCTGGCCCTCAAAATGCATAGCATGGACACAAATGTATGATGTTTACAACGCAGTTTTAACATCGCAACATCCTTTACAATGCATACATTTAATTTGCATGCCACTACAATGAATTTTTTTTAAACTACATTTACAACGCATTCCATTACATCGCATAATATCTTTACAATGCATACCATTACAACACATACCATTACATTGCATTTAAGGTAAGTGTCGGATAGTGTATGGGTAAAAATTACTATTCTAACTCCAGGGGGTGCAACAGTAGGGTAAGTGTTGGATAGTGTAGGGGTAAAATCTACTATTCTACCTCCATGGGGTGCAACAGTAGGGTAAGTGTTGGATAGTGTAGGGGTAACAATTACTATTCTAACTCCAGAGGTGCAACAGTAGGGTAAGTGTTGGATAGTGTAGAGGTACTATGCGTTGTAATGGTATGCTTTTTTTTTTTTTTTTTTTTTTTTTTTTTTTTTTTTTAGTCCTCATAAGCCTCTTTATTGGGAAGATAAAGCAAACGATCTTCCTCTTTTGCACATTTCGATGGGTAACTGACGCCTCTGCCCTTTTTATGCTTTTTGCATTACGCAAAACGGGTATGTATGTGTAAAAAAAAAAAAAAAAAAAAAAAAAAGACACATATACCATAATCCCGAATGCTTAGCGAGGCTGGTAGGCGTAATCATAGGACCATTTGAAAGAATTATCTCTTATTATTTAAGTTATTACACCATTCAGTAAAGGGGAGCCAAAAATGTACATTTCTTGTGCTCTTTCCATCTAGAGTAACTATATACTTAATAGACTGTAGCAGGTTATCCATATTTGGGGAGAGAGGGGACACCCATAATTTACAGATTTCTCTTCGGGCAAGCAGTGCAATGTAAAAAATAAGTCTCGCCTGATCTTTAGTAGATTTTACTTCAGGCTCCAATTGCCCAAATATGACAAATAAGACGCTTACCTTAACTTGCAGCTTAAGCATTATGGATAACATCTCAGTCACTTCATTCCAATAGGTTTGCAGCTCTACACATTCTAAAAACATGTGGACGTCATCTGCCTTCGTTTTATCACATTTTGGACAAGGAACTTCTCCTCTTCCCCCAAACTTTGACAACTTCAAAGGTGACCAATATGCTCTATGGATGGAAAAGAGATGGTTTCTTCTCAGGTGCGCAGGCTTAACTGATTTAAAAAGCATAGCCATAGATACTTGCCAGTATTTTTCCAGCGATGATTCCGGCAAGTATTTTCCCCACAACTCCATTGGAAGCGTAAAATCTCCATCTTCAGCTTCCACCAGTAACCAGTAGATCAACGCCACCTCCTTTTTTCGACGTAGTTGCAGCTTAAGTTGAAACTCTAACTCATTCTGTTCCCCTATTTTTGTTCGTGGATCAGCGAACCAACTCTGAATTTGCATGTATTTAAATCTGGAGAGACTATAATTTGTAATCTGACTACAACTCTCCCAAGAGATAAGTCTTCCATCCATTATTAGCTGGTCCCATTGTCTAAGACCACCTTGTGATAGGGGCTTGGCCAAGCTATCTTTAGTCCACTCTGGGGAGCCGGGACTGTCCCAAATAGGGGCTAAAAGACTGTAGTAAGGAATTTTCAAGGTTCTTCTCACGTTGTACCAAGTCTCTGCAAGCCCTCTCAAGATCTTCAACCTAACCTTTTTAAAGAATTTGGGGTCGGCATATTTAAAGATGAAACCTTCCTTCCCACCTGGTTCTAGGTTTGCTATGGTATACCACAAACCACCTGCAATTAAGGGATTAGGTACGTTAAAGAGATACTTGCCATTCTTCAAGAGAAAAGCCCAAGAGTAAAAGAGGAGATCTGGTAAAGCAATTCCTCCTTTCTCCAGCCTTCTTCGTAGCTTCTTCCAAGCTATTCTTGGTCCTTTACTTGCCCATATAAAAGAGCCTAAGTCTCCTTGTAGATTCTTGAGCCAAAGCGTTTTAAAAGGTAGAGGTATTGCATCAAATAGAAAAGTAAGCTTTGGGAGAATTACCATTTTGATCAAGTTACATCTTCCGAAGATTGTTAATTGAAGGTGGGACCAAGATTTTAAAAGTTTAACAATTTCCTTCCGAACTTTGTCAAAATTAAGCTTTGCTATCTTATCAATGTCTTGTGGTATCATTACTCCCAAATATCTTATCTCGTCCTTCCCATGTGTCTCCTCTATATTCCAGGTCATAACTTCGGATTTTTCTTCATTAACCTCATAACCTGAGGCCTTCCCAAAATCCGTTGTTAAGGCCATTAAACGCGGCCAGGTTTCCCTAGTGTTTGAAGAGAGGATCACTACATCATCTGCATAAAGCCCCAGTTTTTTCTCCCAACCAGCACACCTAAAAGGCTGAATTTCTAGATCATCTCTGATCTTCCTTGCCAGAGGCTCTATATATAAGTTGAAAAGCAAGGGCGATAGAGGGCACCCCTGCCTCGTTCCTCTTGAGATCTTTACTGGTTGAGACAAGGAGCCATTAATTAGAATTCGAGCCTGAGGAGCTTGATATAGACCAGCCAAAGCGTTGCTAAAATGTATACCTAAGTTCAGGGATGTAGTCACTTCCATCAGATATATCCAATTTACCCTGTCGAAAGCTTTGGTAGCATCTAAGGCCACCAGGGCTAAAGGCAGATTGTACGTAGATGCTAGGTCGATCGTGGCAATGAGTGAGAAGGTCAAGTCTTTCAAAAACCTCCCCCGAGTAAAGCCTTTTTGATCATCATGAGTTAAATCCACCATCAGCCCGTTTAACCTATCCGCCAGAATCTTCGTATATATCTTATAGTCACTGTTCAATAGGGAGATGGGACGATACGAGTCACATTTTTTTGAACATTTTCCGGGTTTCAATATTAGGGCTATCGTGGCTTCCATCCAGGAGGCTGGCATGACCTTATGTTCAATGTACAGATCATTAAACATTTTAGTTAAGATGGGAGCTAAGGTATCCGCCAAGATTTTATACACCTCTTGTGGGATGCCATCTGGCCCTGGAGCCTTCCCCTTCTTTAAATGTGCCATTATATTCCCCACTTCCTGAACTTTTATTTTACCATTTAGAAGATCCGCTTTTTCCCTTGGCAAGGAATTATCCATACCTGATCTTACCCATTTACTAAGGGTATCTTTAGATGGCTTAAGGTCTTCCTGATATACTTTATTGAAGTGATTATGGAAAGCTTGCTTAATCCCTTCACTGTCCTCAACTAGCCTGCCTGTTTGTACACAAATGATTCCCTCAACCCTATTTCTCAGTTGTTCTTTCTTTGCTTTCCAAGCTAGGAGTTTCCCACACCCTTCACTATATTCAAAATGTGCCATTTGACTAGCTTCCCATCTCTTTCTTACCCTTTCTTGAATTATCATGGACACATTAGCCTTCTGTTGTAGCAGTTCTTGGAGCATACTAATTCTCATCTGCTCGTCTATGCCAGGGTTTCTTAATTCTTTTTCTAGAGAACGGATCTTTTTCTCCTGCGTTGTTACTTCTTTATAATAATTTCTCCTTTTCTCAGCCCCCAAGGCCCCTAGCCTCCCCCTCAAAAACGCCTTATAAGCATCCCAAGTAATACCAGGGGCCGCTGATCCCCAGTTGATCTCAAAAAACTCTTCTGTTTCTTTTTTTAAAGTTTGTATCACCTCCTCCTCCAGTAAAATTGTGCGGTCTAAGGTCCATCTAGATTGAACCATAACCTCCCTGATCTCTAGTGTGAGCATGTAATGGTATGCTTTGTAATGATATGCGATGTAATGCCTGTGTTGTAGTGACATGCGTTGCAGTGTTATGCGTTGTAGTGACATGCAATCTAATGGCTGCATTGTAGTGACATGCGTTGTAAAGGATGTTGCGATGTAATGACTGCGTTGTAGATGTAGTGCGATGTAATGACTGTGTTGTAAAGGTTGTTTCCCCATGGACACAGTGTAAGCATATTCCCTTTGCCAAATGTTTCTTGATTAGTAGTAATGGCTAACCTGAACATGCGTTGTTGGCACATTTAAACATAAATGGTCACAGGCAACACACATCTTAGTGACTCAATTATTTTTATTTACATGTGCAGTAACTGAGGTAACAGACTGGCCCTGTTATCTGTGCAACAACACCCCATTGTGTGAATGTCTACTGGGGGGCCAGCCAGAGTCCTTGGGGGGGGAACATGTCCAGAGACATGTTGAGGAGAGGCAGAGTTCAGTCAACAGGCTGATTGCAGTGTTGTAGGAGAGTAGGATCTGCTTCACATGGGTACCCCCACTTTTATCACTGTTTTTCGACCTTAGTCTGGCTGTGACCCTGCTAATCAGGACCACAGCCTAGCTGCTTCCTCTCTAAAATGGTTTCCATGTACATTAGGTACATTTCTAATTGGATTCTGGAGTACCTGATAAGCCCCAAGTATATGGTATACTATGAAGGAAGAGGTGTGGTGCCACGGCCAGGGTGACTGACTCCGGAATCTGGGGATCACGGTTCGATCCCCGGCACCAGCGGCAGATTAGCCCAGCACCATGTGACTCTGGGCAATAGCTTGCTTAATCTTCCTGATGGCCCCCAGCGCTTAGAGACCCTTACGGGTGATTGTTCGCGCTTTATAAATGTGGATTAGTTACCTAGGGCATAGGTACCTCAGGGTACCTCAGGGTACCAGGGGCTGAAGCATGTATTATACCACCCCTGGGAAGCACGCCAAAATGACACCACAGGTCTGTTACTGCAGCCTGGGTAAGGTGGTGCCTGCACCCCTTACTGTGGTATAGGCTACCTATATCACTACCATTGCACACACATATAAAACCTATAAGTCACTCCTATGGCAGGCCTTAACAATCATGAAGGCAGAGTGCTTGTTTTTTATGTGAGAGGGTGCCCCTGCATGAGCAGAGCCCCTCTGCAGCGTTCGGAGTACCTCCTCTGATGCTGTTTTTGGTGCAGCCTGACCATATACTCTTAAGTGCATTATAACCTCGCTGTAAATGCTAACTTTGGACTGGCTGCACGGAAACATGACGTGTTTGGTGTCAAATGCTTTGGAATACTACCCCCGCCAGTTCTGGCTGCGGGGGTAGCATTCCACCTTTCTAGAGGGAGAGACATGTTCACACTGGTCTACCCGGTATAGACTTTCTAAAGCCCAGGCATCACAAAATGGATGCCACTGCCACAGACAAGGGTCTGGCCTCCTGCTGCTGACTGAAACTCCAGCAGGGGAGGCCTGGACAATAGGTTTCCTGTCCCAGGGAGGTGTAACCACCTCCACAGACAGGCAGATGTTTACTGGGGCTGGGCGGGAGCACTCTCTGGTGCTTTGAAGTCCTGCACTGGGGGCACACTTGGTGTCCCTGTGCATAGTCCAGTTCAAACCGGTTGCAGGGGCTACCTGCCCCTGCTCTGGTGTGAAACTGGACAAAGGAAATGGGTGTAACCACCCCTCTTTCCAAACCCTCCCATAGGTGGGTCCCTAGAGTATGTCCAACCCCCAAACTTTGTATAAGTATGGGAACCCAGTCCTTGCGACTTTAGATTACCCTGGACGAAACTCTGCGACATATATCCTGGACCGTCGACATTCTATTTCAACTAGAAGACTGAAGAAATCTCCCTTGGGGTCAAGGCGTGACTCCCCTGCTTGGCAGGCACCAAAGAAGCAACTGCCCGGTCTGCAATTCTGAAGCTCCCGCCGGACGCCGAAGTCTCTTCATCCCCAGAGGTGGATTTCCAGTCTTCTCCAAGGCTACCCTGAGTCCACAGCAAAGCTGAGGCCCATGGCTATCGTGGGTGACGTGGATCCGTGACCCCTGGACACCGTGATCATTTGCTGATCCATCGTCTTCCTGGTCTTCCTCAAATTGGGCTTTAGGCTCTGAGTAGCTCCAGCCTTGAGTACCTCCTGCACCGAAGATCTCTGGCCTCCACTCCACGAGTGACCCGTGGGCCAGTTTCAAGTGCGACCGCTCGAGGCTCCTTCGCGATCGCTAGCCTGTTGGCTAGTGGGTCCCCATGAAGGTAACTCCTCTTCTGATTGGGCTTTCCTTGTTGCTCCAGACATGCCCTGACTCCCCTCACTGGGTGAGTCCCCCAATCCTTGCTGGTCTGCACCGACGTCCTCTCTCTGTTTCCAAGTGACTTGCCGTTGCCAAGGCTTGTTGGGTCCAATCTGGTCGCCGACACCGCAGCACTCAACAGACTTCGTGGGACAGCTCGAATCTAGCTCCTGGTCATCATTGACGCCTCCTGGACCCCGTGGCTGAAGAGTCAAGACACCCATCAACTCACCTGAAGCACCCGACATCTGTGGGCATTGGAATATCATGGCACTGGTCACTGGTAAGTGACCCAGACTCTGCCCCCTCTGCTTTCAGGTTCCTTCCATCCTCGATCCGGGCTTGAATCGCTTCAGACACTTCTCCTCTTCATGGCAGCAGCACTTCTTGAGCAGCTTCCATTGAAAACGACGCCGCGACCCAACACCATTTGACACCTATGCACCCGGCTTCCCTGGGTGAGGTAACTCGAGTACTCCGGTGCTCCCGTGGGTGTTGGCCCTAGACACCTCTAAGTCCAAAAGGGTTTGCTTGTAGTCATCCTCTAAGTGTCCTTAAACTCTTAATTTCCAACCGCCACTTTCCCCATAGAAGTTAACGGCGATTCGCAGCTGAGTTCTCACACTGCATGCGTCCCCCGCGGGTCCCCTGTGTCACTACCTTAGGTGGTTCCTTGTGGTCCAAGCACTTCTACAGGCTCTAGGCCTTGTGTCTTTTTCAGTCGTGGTTTTTATACCACTTTATTGGTATATGGTTTGGTACGCCCCTAGGGCCCAAACATGTATTTGTGCTTTTACTGTTGAATACTGACTTGTAACTTAAGTACTTCGAACTCCAGCCTCATAAAGAGACTAGAGGGGTGTGTTTTATCTTAAATACATATATTTTAAATATATACCTGGTGTGGTTGTCTTTTCATTTGGTCATTTAAGGGATTATAGACTGGTAAAACAAGCTGCTTTACATTCCTCCAAGACTCAGCCTGCAGGCTGCTCTCCATAGCTATCACTAGGATAGCTTTCAATAAAGGTTGTCTTTAACCTATCACCATAAGGGGTTGTTTGGACTGATACAAGGTGCCCACTATAACTAGTGGGCAGCATGTATCAGGCCAACTTCTCACAAGTGTCATTGGGAACAATATACAAATTGGCAATCCATTTTAAAGTCCAAGGTGAGTGTAGCAGAGTAATTCAAGGGACAGTGGAAGCTGATGTTCTGAGCCATGATGGTAGGCACAGTTCCAAGCAGAAACAGTCAATTTGACACAGATGAATGCTACTGTTGTTGTTTCCACAAGATTGTTGATTCATCCACATCTATCTCCTCGATGTGTCATGTGTCTCCCGTGTGCGTGATGGAGGATTGGATGGAGCATTGTGAGGCTGTGACACATCAGGGGGGTGACATGTGGATGGTGATGGTGCAGGAGCGTTCCTCTGTGCCAGATTGTGCCATCACTGCAGTGATGATAAGCTGCAGGGCTTGCAAGACTCCAGCATCATCTCTGTGGTATGCAGCCATGGCTGCCAAGGGTGAAGCCAGTATCCTCCCCATGTTCTCCATGATCATTCTCATTTGACAGAACTCCTTGGTGACATTGCTGGAGACACTTTGACTGGACAGTTGTTCTTATCTCTGAGTCAGTACTCCAGCGATGTCAGTCATGGAATGCTGGAGAGCATGACGTGGACTGTGGGTGCCTGTGATGGACTCTAGGTGGTCCCTAATGGGACTGAGACACGGACGAACCCCATCTAGTATGGCCGCCAGGCCGTCAATCCCCACCCGCATCTGAGCAGCCATCTCCTGCTGGACATCTACTGCATGGAGTTGAAATGTTAGAAGTGGGTCCTCAAGGTCCTGGGAGACTTCTGTGGTGATATGTGCTTGCTGCTGGGTGTTTTGTGCAGAGGGTGCAGCTTCCACAATGCTGCTGGATGTCCCTGCTTCCAGAGATGGGCTGCCAATGGAGTTCAGAAGCTCTTGGAGGGTGTCCTGGTCGATGGTTAAGATGATTTAATCTTCATCATTGAAGTGTGGGACAGGCTGCTGTATGGGAGATGATGTTTCTCCCTCTGCAATGTAAAGGGGAGATGCTGTTAAATGTGTGTCTCAAGTATGGTTATGCATTTAAGCAGTTAACAAGCAGACTGCATGACAATGTCCAATCACAATTTTTGAAAAGAGACTCCTATTACATTCAGGATAGTGAATCATTGTACAACATCACTGATGTGACATTAGCGTTGTAAATTCTTTTTTTACAGTTTTCAAGCATGACAAATATGAGGGGCCAATTTCTACACACATGCTGCACAAGTTGTGTCCTGTGTTCAGTAGTGACAGTGGTGCAGGTTGTACCACATTGTTGTAAATACAGATTAGCTCTGATTTATGTGTCTGTACACTGCATTGTGGTTGAGTCACCCGTACTGATTCCTCTTCAAGCTTTTTCAGATTATCTAGTTTTAGAGGTGTGGAGTGCATGGTGCCACACCTTGCTGATGGCAATGCCACATGATTGGTATTGTGGCATGAGTATAGCAATCATGCAATTGAGATCAGGGTTGATGTGATGTACCCATTATATGCTAGGTAGATGTGCTTGATTTGCCATGATCCAAACAGTGTAGATCCATTTACTACCCCTTATTCCTTTCACCCAGTGACCATTGCACTTATGTGCATTTACAATGGTGAGATGTTGCAAGCTGGAAGAAATATGGCTCTTAGTCAGGGTTGAGACACTTGTGCAATGTTGGACTGCAGACATATTTCTTGCATCTGTGGGGTATGGATACAATGAAGTGACAGTGAGGCCTTCTCCTTACAGGATTGACTCCGCAATCATCCACTTTAGTGATACAGGCCTGCACCATGTTTACAAATTTATGGTGTAGGCATGCATTTCATCATGCACTGGCACTTGACTTGTCAGTGTGGCACAAAGACAGGGACCTTAGCAGGAAAGTGCAAGTGTCTGGGTTCATGGGAAGAATGCTTATGTGCAAGGAGGGACCCCTTCAGGCACATTAGCAATGATTGATAAATTGCTGTTTCTATGCGTGCTGCACAATGCAGTACTCATGTGAACAGCAAATGCGTTGGCAAATGAGGAATTTCTCTATTTTTGCCTGTTAGGGATCATGATTATCTTTGCATACATTTCTTACTGGCCTCCTTTTGGCTTCACCCTTGCGAGTATAGGGCAGCGTTTTTTTCTATGGGCATTGCAGGG
The DNA here is from genome assembly GCF_964204655.1 of Triturus cristatus. Taxonomy (NCBI): domain Eukaryota; kingdom Metazoa; phylum Chordata; class Amphibia; order Caudata; family Salamandridae; genus Triturus; species Triturus cristatus. The sequence goes on from NC_140583.1 coordinate 1,130,244,564, forward strand.
TGGACAGCCAAAACAACACCCATTGCCCTCACCTTTCACACCACGTGAAGTGTGCAAGTGGGCCTAGAATACATAGCTGCAGATTTACACTGGCTTGTAAGTGGTGCTAAGCCCCTATCACCACCCCAACGTCAAGTCAAGTGACATTGGCATGGGGGTGGGTGCTTGGAAATATGCCCCACTGATGGACACATGGATGATACATGCTATTGTGCTCAGGGTGATTGAATGTCTTTGTTTGGGTAAGGATGTTTACAGACATGACTGCATATGCATTTATCCACTGCCACTGTTGACTTTTCCCAAGGACTGCTTTCAATGCATATCAATGTGTATTGGTCATCTCACACCAGGACTGTGATTACAATAGAATACTGTTATCTCTATGGCACATGTAGATACTTTGATGTGGATGAGCGCATTTTGGCATATAGGGTGAAGATGACATGTAGCAAGTTGACATGCATTGGTGCTACATTGTTATTCTTTCTCGGTGTCATACTTCACTTGACATGCACCTTGACAGGGACTGTATGGTTCTGTGAGCATAGCACACAGACAAAATATGTAGATAGTTTTTATGGGACACATTCCTGATATGCAGAGTCCTTACACTGTACTTTTGGATGCATATCCCTTCTGCTCATATTTGAAAATCAAATTAGCCCTCCAGCTTGCTAAATTGGGACATTGTGGAATAGGCATATTTTAGGAACAAGGGTGCATATTTACAATGTAGTGGTGATGCATGTGTTTATGTTACAAAGACTCACAACATGCTTTGTCACTTTGGGATCACAGGGCTGCATCTTATGAAGAAGCAAAGGGGCATATTGACTGGAGAGGTAGCAGGGTGTCTCATTGACCACCTAGGCTCAACACCACGCTCAGCCAAATTGGCAACACAGTGCTGCATCTTATTGACAACAATTTGCAGGGGTGTCTGAGCTGAGTTGAAGATTGTGCATATGTATGAAGGAGGACCTTACTGCACATACACACAACACAGGTACACCTGCACAATGGTGCATGTGTACCGGCATCCGTGGTGCCCTGCTAACTTTAGCCCCAGAGCAGGATGGTTCACAGGGCAGCATCATATTGTTGTTAATGAGATGCAGCCCTGTGTTGCCAATTTTGCTGAGTGTGGTATTAACCCTAGGAGGGCAATGCAACACTCTCCCACCTTTCCAGTCAACATGCCCCTGTGCTTGTTCCTGTTTCCCCTTATTTTGTATACTAAAGTATGTTATTTTTGCTCTATATTGGAAAAAAATGTATGTGCAGAATTCCAAGTCAGTGTCACCACCATTATGTATCTTTATATGTATTCAATAACTAAGGTGACATGTCTGTATACCCCCAGGGACCATTTTGTCTGGAAAGAGATCTGTAGACAGTGTTGTTGTGCACTGAGGGATATTTAGTTGGACGTGAGGGACATTGCGGCCCAACTCCCCCTCCCCCCAGTCCCTGGTTGTTACTTACCCTGTTGCTGATGTAGCTGGTCAAGTTCAGCACTATCCTGTCCCTTGACCCCGACCACCGACTCCTCACAGATGACCACGGACACCTGTTCCTCCAAGCCATCCAGCTCCTCCTGTGGCACTGGAATCCCACCTCCAGTCTGCAGTGCTGCCTGGCAATTGTTGGACAGTTTCTGCTTGGTCTTGCGCTTAGCATCATGCCAGCGCTTCTTGCAGTCAGTCACTGTTCTCCTGACCTCTGCTACAGCATTCACCTTGGCTACAATGGACTGCCATATTGCATGTTTGGTCCCCAATGACACCGTGGAGCTGACAAAAAGCTGGTGTTGTTTGTCTGTCACCGCTGCAATCACGATCACATTTTCCTGCTGCCTGAAGCTGGTTTTCCTCTTCCTCTTCCTCTTCCTCTGGGTCTCTGGCTGGTCCTCCTGGCAGTTTGAGTGGTTAAGGGGGTTGTTCTCTCCTGCATTACTGGGTCCAGCTTCCTCCATGTTTCGTCTGGGCTTTTTTATTTTTTTATTTTGGGTTTTGGGAATTTTGCAAGCTTTTTGTAGTTTATTTTACCCGCAAAACGGGAAAAAAGTGGCGTCACGCTGATTAGCATCCTTTTTCTGACTGCTGAATGGCCAGGCTGTCACTTTTTCACATTGGCAGCAAAATTTTTATCGCCGTAACGCAGGTCTTTGCATCGACAATTTTTGCCGCGATGAGAAACTATCGCCATGTAGCAACATACTGTAAATAAGTCGGTACCATGGTACTAGTTTTCAGCGGTACACAGCTATAAGAAAATTGCTAGCGTTAGTTAGAGATAATTCTTGTTTTCTCAGAGTTATCTTCTGCAGATACCTTGGTGACACAGACTTGTTCTTCAAAATCTTATCATCCATCCTGAAGGAGTATAATAATAACCGATTATTGGATTGACCCTTAACCAGCTATAGATGAAGCCACTTAAGAAAGAGTTCAAGGTATTTGAGGGCACACGTAGAATATAGCTGCCTAGAATCTGACCATCCTCAGCTCTGAACCCTACCCCCTCTTCCAATCATAACAAAAGAATCAGAAAACTGCTATGACTGGCACCTGAGGAAGCCATCCAGACAAGATCGTTTTAAATCCAATTAACCACCAACCCCCCAATTTTCTTTTTCTATTTTCTTTCTCTACAAAGAGCCAACAACAGCAGCTCTCACATCCTCAGTCTGGAATTTGCAAATATTTTTAAGTAGCACTGCTTTTCTACCGTAGATCAAATTTTCAGCTTCTTTGTGAGGTGGTGGTTGCAGTTGATTGTTTCTTTCAAGAAAGATAAAATGTCATCCCACACATTTTCACTTTACACTTCAAGCCCGTGTGGAAAACAGTCAAGTTCAAATGTTTTTACAATGTTCATTGAACTCTTCCCTACCTACCACTGTTTGCCTAAATGCCTGGTCAAATCAATCAACTGGACCACCTCTTTGCTCCACGAGACAGTATTGTATGTCGCAGGACGAGGGGGTAAGATGAAATAACATTTATGAATTGGTATTTTTTCACACTGTTTCCTGAATGTTCTCCCACTGTTATTTCTCCACACCTAGTAATCCCAAAGGGGCGAGTACCTCTTGTTACCAGCCCAATCAGGATTATTGCTAGCACTCTGAATCAGGCCCTCATAGACTATGACACAGTGTGGCATGCGGGTAATACCTTATTATTTCCCTCTTAAGCTATTGCATGCTCTCCATAAGTATAATGCTCAGATAGTCATTTTGTGTTAGCACAAAGTGGCCCCTGTTTGTTGTAGTTGTTGCCTTAGTTGTATGTATGTATATTTTATTTCTGTAGTGCAAACCTAGCCCAGAGGCAGCTGAGCAGCTATGTAAAATTAGAATGTTGTCTCCTGTTATGCCGAGAGCAGTTTTGAGGCACCCTCGTAGAGAGTCCAACAGCGTGTCGCTATGCCCTGCTGTGTTGCACCTGCTGCATTGATTAATAGTGCCGCGTATCTACCAGTTGTGCTACGTCCTATTTAGAGATAAACACAAAGTAACGTTTTTGATTAGAGAGGAAAAGCTCCACAAGACAACAGGCTTTGATTGCAATCAGTACTTCTTACTTTGGCTGTCAGCAGCAGACAAAAATGAGAAGAGAAAAATTGGAATGTTATTAACTGGTATAATAAGAATGTGCTTTAAAATAGATGTAAGGGTTCTGAAAAACAGAGACATTTCAAACTAAGAGAGTATGCTGTTTTTACTGAATACACATGGTTGGCTGGCTCCTATATTTTCAGTTCTCTTCCTGACTATCATTTATTCACATGTACATTCAAGGAGCCTTATTATGATGCTGTTTTCTGTCCGGAGCCAGCATTTTGTGTGTTTGTTTTGGTAGTCTTAAGTGCATGCATTAGCATATCTCTGAGTTAATGCATCCTTTTGTGACATCGGAGCACAGAGCACATTACGAAATGTAACTGTTTTTCATATGCTCATCTATTTTAAACCATGGTTATTGGACTTGGCCTTCTCTGCAAGGTCACCCCCAAACCTTTTGCCTTCACGCCTACTATTTTTGCGGAAATTCATCTTTGTTGGATCTAGGACTCTCTGCACTTTACCACTGCTAGCCAATGCTTAAGTGTTTTTGATCTCTACTTTAAACATGGTCAAATTGGCTTAATCTGTTTGGTATGTTAAATTTACTCACAAGTCCCCCATAGAGTGGTATTTCATGTACTCAGGGCCTGTAAATTAAATGCTACTGTGCACTTATTGAACCACCCGCTTAAGTAGTCCCTTAAAAAATGTCCCAGGTCTGTCATTGCAACATAAATGCAGTTTTAAACTGCCATTTCCTCTTGCAATATAACCTCATTGCCAAGCTACAAAAGGTCCTAGGTAGCCAATTGGGAAAGGTGCATTGTAATTAAAAAGTTAGACATATTCTTTTAAGTTTTACTTGTCCTGGAGTCAAAAACTCCTAATTTCGCTTTTCACTACTGTGAGACCTACCACTGGATAAAATGGGGTTGCCTTATTGCATTTAATAAGTGTTAACATTTGATTGGTAACAGGAAAACTTTCATGTTTGGGAAATTGTATTTAGAATTCCTCCTTAAATGTAAAGTTGAATTTTAGGTTAAAATTTTGAAAATTAACCTTTAAAAAGTTGGCATTTTCATGCCCAATTAATTTGATGCCTGCAGTCTGTTCCTTGGTCACATGACTACATCTAGCTGCCATTGGACTTTTTTTCTCAAAGACAGTCACAACCAAGAAGGATTAGATGTGCCTGGATGGCCCCTCATCTGGCAGGATGGTGGGCAGAGCTGGGCATAGCCAATATGCACTTGAATAGGCTGTGCCCTGCCTTCACACAAAGAACATGTCACCACTGAATTGTTCATGCAGCCAGATGTAGACAGGGCAAGGGAGACCAAAAACTTCACTGACTTCAAAGATAATTCTCTAGAAACTTCTCCTACTTCAATGAAGGCACCAGGTATATTAATAGAAGCCTCAGACCTACTCATCAGTTCCCTCACTGGACCTACGTAAGGCTTTTTGGAGGAATGCCTGCTGCATTGGCCTGCTGTGACCTTTTGATGACTGCTTGCTGCACATGGATCGACTGCTGTTAAACCCATCTGCTTTAGGGTGGTCTTTCCCCAAACATTTTGCCTTCCTCTTCTTTTTTTGCTGAAACTGGTTTATTGCTTAGTTTGAGACAATGGACAACAGATTAGTGGCAACACATACTATACTGGGGAAAGATGCATCTTGGATTGTTAATTAAAAATGCTGATACCTTAAAGAGATATATGTCTTTAATCTTCTTGGTGAGCCTTTAAAAAGTAGGGCAGCCAAAACAAGTGTCAGCTGTGCAAAGAAAGGCTAAATTAAGAAAATTGCACATTACTGGCTGTTTAAAGTACAGCTCCTTTAAAAGAAACATATTTTACTTTAGTTATTTTTCAACTTTTAATATGTAATCAATACCGAACTAAGAAAATCAAAGACGAAATGAATTGTAATAACACTGAATGAAGGAATTGTTGTTCTTTCTGTATGAAATTGGCGCACTATGCTTTTCTTTGGATTACATAATTTACAAAGGGCCCATTCCTCTTTGAGAATGACTTACCACCTCCTCTAAGGTAAGTAAAAGATTAACGTTTTTCAGCCAGAATTTGGTTGTGAAATATTAATACATAACACTACGATTCGGTATTGGAAGGGACTCCCTAACCATGCCTATTCCGAATACTTATTTTTGGTATTGGGTCATAAACTCAAACAGCAAATGGTAAGTCAAAGTTTATACATATGGATTTTAGTGCTGCAAATCTGTTCCCATTTTACTCTTTAACATTTTGCTAAACAGTATAACCACTATAATGGCACTTCCAGGGAAGTTTTCTGCTATTGCTTTACTCACTATTAACCACTGACGATAGAAAATGTTTAAACAAAATTATGATGTGAGAGATCAATAAACAATAAAACAACAAATTATTAAATGAGCATTTCTGTTGTCTTTACTGATTTATGAGTTTTACAAAGTATTGCATGTTTCCTTTTACATGCTTGCAGGTGACCCAGAGTCTGGATGCAGAATAGATGGCAAAGTTAGAGCCCAATAGCACAGGGGGAGGGAAGGGAGGGGAATCTTCTGTCTAATGTTTATCAGTCAATTCCCTGTTAAGAAGAAGTTCAGTTAAGAGCCATAGACTGGAACCAGTGTGTGGCTAGCAAATCTGGCATTTAGCACTATATTTTTGCGCAAAATCCATCCTTGCGTTCTAAAAATATATCGCCAGTAACACCAATAGCATGAGCAACAGCAACTCAGTTTCTCCTCGGTCATGTTGTTCCTGTGTTTCTGTGCTATAATTGTACTTGTATTTTTTTATTTATCTGCACTGTTGATGGAGTAGAAGCCAGTTGATCAAATAAGCGTAGCTGTGAAATATATATATATATATATATATATATATATATATATATATATATATATATATATATATATATATATATATATATATATATATATATATATATATATATATATATATATATAAATGCTTCCAGGGTCAGTTTGTTTGGGTACTTTTCATAAATATGTGAAAAGTACACCTGCAATGCCTCTCAATATTTTTTTAATATTGTATTGCCTCTCAGTCTTACCAAAGAAGGGTTTCCCAACATATAGCAAAGAATACATTACTGATTAATTCTGACTAATTCTTTTTATTTTTGTTGGAACTGAGGGTCTCTAGTTGGCAGAGGTAGGTACCTTTGACCAAAAAAGGACCCTTCCTTCTAGTCAGGGAAAGGGGGTACGCTTCTAAAAAAAAAAACCTGCTCACCCCCTTGGTAGCATGGCACGAGCAGACAGGCTTATCTCAGAGGCAGTGTGTAAAGCATTTGTGAACACATACAGTAATACAGTGAAAACACTACAAATGGACACCACACCAGCTTAGAAAAATAAGTAATCTTTACTAGACTTAACACAAGACCAAACGCCAAAAATCCACAATACTGTAATCAACAATAGATTTTAAAATGGTAGAAATAGCTTAGTTCAATGTAGATGGTAAATGCAACAATTTACTCTCAAAGTACCTTGGATGCGTCACGCAATACAAACAAAAGGGTCACAGGGAAGGTGATGCATTGGTTCCTTACTTCGGGGGAGGTGATGCGTTGGTTCCTTACTTCAGTGCAGGGGAGGTAATGTGTCGGTTCCTTATCGGAGAGGAGGTGATGCGTCGGTTTCTTACTGTGATCCGGTGCGATGCGAGAAAATGGTGTCTCGATGCAATGCAACAACATTAGATGTGATGCATGCATGCCCGATGGCCGTGCGGCGAACTCAGTAACTTCTGAGCCACAACAGGGCCTGCGACATGCTTCTCCAGTGATGCAACAGCTACCTCTGCGGCAGCGACACGCTTCTCTGGTGATGCGACACGCTTCATCGATGATGCGACGCGAACAGCTGCAGCGGCGGCACTCTTCTTCGGCGATGCAACAGCAACTGCTGCGGTGGTCTCCTCATTGCGTCGCGCTTCCAGCTCCCAGCGACTCGCAGTCTTCTCAGAGGGCCCAAACAACAGTAGGCACCTCTCTGCAGGCATAATTCCACAGCAAGGGAATTCAGGGGAGCTGGAAGTGAAGTATTGTAACCCTGAGACTCCAGGCAGGAGGCAAGCACAGTTCAAGCCCTTGGAGATTCTTCTTCAAGATTGCAAATGTACACACAAAGTTCCTTTTCTCCTTTCCTTGGCAATAAAGTAACCACTGCAGGCCAACCCCAACAGCACAGCACAGGGGCAGTCTCCTCCTTCAGTTTCCTTGGTTCTTCTCCTTGGCAAAGGGTCGTATTGATTCCCAGAAATGATCTAAAGTTCTGGGGTCAGCATCCCCCTTTTTATACACAAATCCTTTGTCCCTGAAGGCAGAGAGTGTCTGTACCTAGTCCAAACCAGTTCTGGGTGCATTTTGCCAGTGCACAACTTCTTCCTTTGTCGATGTGGGCCAGGATCATCAGACACACCACAGGAGGTGGAGCCAGTATTGTGGAAGGCAGGCACAGCCCTATTCAGGCCCAGGTGCTACTCCTCCCACCACTCCCAATGCAGATAGATCTATTCAGCCTTGTGCTGACTCACCCTGTCTCCTGGAGCCACCCCAGCCCCTGTCACTCACAAACCAGGGATGGAATACACAACCTAGCAGAGGCAGGTTTGGATGGTTAGGCAAGAAAATACCCACTTTCTAAATGTGGTATTTTCAAACACAGAATGTTAAAACCAACTTCACTAAAAGATGTATTTTATCATTATGAGTGCAGGCATACTAAACTCGAATTTCTAGCTAGTTCCCTGAGTCAGTTAGGATTACACGATGTTATAATCAAACTGCCTATTCTGGCCTATGGTAACAGGTAGCCTTGCAATAGTGAAAACGAAATTTACTGTAATTCATTATCAGGACATGCCACACACATCAGGGCATGTCCTACCTTTTACATACAATGCCCCCTGCCCTTGGGCCTACCTTAGGGGTGACTAAGATGTTGAAAAGTGAAGGTTTCAGGACTGGTAAGTGGGTGCACTTACCAAGTCAACATGGCAGTACAGGATTGCACACAGGCTCTGGAATGGCAGGCCTGAGACACACTTTATGAGCTGCTTCTGTGGGTGGCACAACCAGTGCTGCAAGCCCACCAGCAGCATTTGATTTACAGTCGCTGGGCACACATGGTGCACCGTTCTAGGGTCTGACAAGTAAATCAAATGAATATGGAGTCACTAATCCAATACAACACTTTACAATAGGGAGCACTTGCACTTTGGCACTGAATAGCAGTGACAAAGTGCCCAAAGCATCTACACCAGCAAAACACATAGCAAAAATACAGGAGGCAACAGCTAAAAATGGAAGGGAGTCCCACGCCAATGGTGCCAGGTCTAACAATTCTGTATTTTCCTATCAGGGTGCATGGGATCTGGGTGATTCTGGAGAAAACTGACTTTGTTATTTGCCAAACTTATGGAAACAGAGTGACATATTTATCAAAGTTTTGCATCACCCTTGTGCCACGCAAGGACAACGAAAAACCTAGATGAGATTTAACAAGCAACAGAAGGCCTCCATGCTTGGTAAATCTGGAATAACACAAGGCATTAAAAGGCACTGCCTTGCATTACTCTGCTCCAGAGAGGCGTTCCATGGGTCGAGAGTGGGTGTTCTCATGTGTCCACCCATGGATTTTGATGCATTCTCTGATTTACCATAAGCGGTAGACCCCGGAATGTGTCATTATGCTACGACTTACCAGAGGAAACCTAATGAGGAATAATACCTTTATATCTCCTTGTTTTTCTCTCTTCGTACGGGTGCTGCATTCTGCAATTGGTACCCAAAATTGTGCCAGAGCAAGATGAGAGCAGGAATGCTCCATATCTTGAAGATACAGCGCATTCCTGCCCTCTCCCTTTCATGCAGCGCAGCAAGGTGTCTTGCTGCATTTCGTTGCATGAAAAAATAATATATAAGGCCCAGAATGACAAAACTGTTTTGATAAATTATATGATTTGCATTGACTTCCTTGATGTGTCAAATCACCTTTCATGAAACCCATTTTTTGTGTAATTATTTGTGGTACACCACTAATCCTCCTTTAAGGAAACAACAAACCTCTGTCAAACAAACATACCTCCTATTTCGCCCTCATTTACACATTTTCTGTTTACATTCCCTCCTTCTCCTACATGTCTTTGCTGTTCTAGTCAGTTTTTCATCGTTGGCCTCATTCTCTTCTAGATCCTCCCCACCCCATATTTGTGTTTGAGTGAGAGGTTCTCCATTATTCCCTTATAACTCAGATCACGGAAACTCTTCGCTCTCATTCCCTCCATCTCCCGATTCTGACCTCTTTCTTTTCCACTCAGCTCTGTCCATCCAGTTTTCTACCAACCTCATGTGAGGCAGTGAGAAAAAGAGGTGCAAAAATGTTTTTCTGTAGACATGGTATTCAAAATATCAGACTAAAATATGGAACTCTCTATTATGCCCAGTGTATTTTACCACAATACGAATTAGAATATGTATGTTTTGTTTACCTTTCATGTATACATTTATAAATTGCTTATTTTTTGGCTGCAGAATGTCACACAAAATTATGGACTGAGAATATTTGCCACACAATTTACTGATTTTAAAAAAGAAATGTTATTTCTATCCTAAATGAATTAACATAATACTACCAGTGAATGTGCCACATAGTTTGCATTTTGGCAGCATAATTTAGAAAAATGTACTACAAATTTAGTCCTCGATGCTATATAATTCTAGTAGCCCTGACAACTGAAAAGGTCTGGACAGTGGGTTGAGGGACATCATTATGATGATAAAATTCATATTTAACATTTAAATTAGGGGTTGTTGAAAAAGGATGTATTTTCTATTTTAGCTCCCATGGAAAAATTTGCTCACGGCTACGGCCCAAACTGCTGAATGGATCTAGGCTAATCTTGGCATGAAAGCAGAACTTTACTTAGAAAGCATGATGTAGATTCAGTAATGCAGTCAAAACAATCCCAATGTTTTGACATATTACATTACCCTCTATCTATGCAATGCTAAACTAGGGGCCAAGCAAAGTAGATTCTGTCGGTCTCAGTGCTTAGACTCTCACCACACAGAGGAACATCGCTACATATTACTTTCTAACCCACATCTAAACAATGAGTCCGACTAAATGAAATAGGTCCCACCATAAAAGGGGATGGTTTGGAAGGCAAGAATAATTATCAGACAGGAGAATTAATTGGAATTTGCGAACAGTCTTCAAAATGATTTGATTTGTATAGTACTCACTAGTAGTAAATTACTTTGTGAGACATTTGTAATGATGTACTAAATCCTCATTCGGGTTACCTCAATAAACGAAGTGTATTCAGTTCTACTTGAGACTAGGAGTAGGCAGAACTCGTGGAATTCTACTGAATCAAATTCTGAAAGTCCCGCCCACCCCTAGTCTCAAGTAGAACTGAAAATATTACAAAAAAATTCCACGAGATTCTGCTGAGTTCCGGCAACGGGCGCAAATAGATACATTGCGCTGCTCACGATGGGTTAGATTTATGTTCCCTGGCGCATCCCTGCAAATCAGCATGGATGCGCCAGGGAAGATGCGTCACGCAAGTTTGCCCTTGCGCCACCGCAGATGTGCCGCATTTACAATGCGGTGCATCGTGGCGCAAGGACAAGCAGATACGTGACGCATCTGCCGGCGTAAGGTTGGCGCAGTGCTGAAGTTGCGCCGCAAGCGCGACGCAACTCCAGCACTGTTCCAACCTACCCTATCTCTAACATGGTGCGTCAAGCCTTACGCCCCTGCTGCAAGCAGGCGCAGGGTTTTGACGCATCAGCGTTGGGAAAGTGACCCAGTGAAATCTTATAGATTTCACTGAGTCACTTTTCAGGGGCGTTCCTGCCACGGAACGCCCCCCCTGAGTAGCAACGCCCACATGAAACCTGACGCAGGTTTCCTGTGGCACAGGGCTTTACACCGTGACGCATCTCCATAGATGCGTAACGATGTAAATGGGGCGCAACATGGCGCAGGGTTTACGCCGCCGCTGCGTCACAAAAGTGACGCAATGGCGGCGTAAAAGGGGCGCAAGTCTCTCATAAATCTGTCCCAATGAGACTTAGAGCTGATCGTGCGTTCTGCTCTGAAATCTGAGCGTGAATGGCAAAAGGTAGTGTGCCAAAGGGTGCAGCTAATCGGATTGATTTTGCTTTCTCTTAAGTAGATTTTCTACTTGAGCGACAGTCTTCTCATTGTGAACGGTAGCTTCAAGCCATGTTAGAAAATCTATCTGGATGTATTTCTAGGAACTGGAAATCACGCTAGGAGACACCAAATCTCACTCACACTCACCAGCTTTCCGTTTTAGTGCCTTGTGCAAGAAAGAAAATTCTACCAAACAACAGAATTTGGCCGGAATTCCGCATTACATGAAAAAAATGGAGTCTCGAAAAATTGCCCTGATTTTACTGGTTTAACTGAATATTTTGCCCATCCCTACTTGAGACTTCGAGTTGGAAGTAGCTAATGCACTGAGTGGTCACCAAACTGAAGGAACAGTAAGATTTGTGGTCTGTATAAACTTCCTTGAGAGCAAGTATGACAATCTTGTGTGGCAGGATGCCAGGAATCGCCCCTCTGGTTCATGGATTTTGCTGTTGATTTGGGTAGCTGATGTCTTTGAGCCATGGCGTGCAGCTGTTTGTGTTTTAGCATGTCACGTATCCTTCAATTACATATTTTTTTATTTTTCTCTTGACTTATTCTTACAGATTTACTGATAAAATATCCAACGGTCACAGTGTATTTTTGGGGGTAAACGAATTGTCTCATAAAGTGATGGGCTATTTTTCATCAATGTAACTTTCTGTTGCAACCCAAGTTTCTGATAAGTGACAATTAAATATTTGTATGGGTTGTGAGCTGAACTGCTATCAGTGACTTTTGTTGAATTGTTCAAGTCATGAACTGAACTTGGGTCAGAAATATTTGCTGGATTATGGATTTAGTTAAAGCACTACGCAAGAGTTAAGTGATTACCAGATCCAAAAATTAATTAATTTGATACCTTCTAAACTCGACCTATTTATGTTCATATATAATTATTACCTATCTTCACTTTAAAATCAATCAAGTCAGAGAACAGAGAACAAACCGCCAAGAGATAGACAGCAGTAATAAGGTTCACGAAACATTAAGGAGTACTGAAATTTGTTTCAAACTTACTAATTAACAAAGGGTTGTTCTTCCCCCCCCCCGTTCTTTTAGGTAACATCCTGTGAAGAATTACTACTCATTCACTAGTTGCTGTGTCTCCCACATCCCCTTTTCTCCTGGAAACATTTTCATTCTGGTAGTACCAGAGGATGGCGGCTCTTGAGGAAGAGCCAAGTCGCTGCCTTGCATTACTCTACATTGGGAAGGCGCTCCATGGGTGGAGCATGAGCGTTCCTACACATGCACCCATGGTTTGTGGTGCATTCTGAGATTTACTGAGACTGTTAAACCTGGAACTATGTCAAAATTCTATGCCTTCCCAGGTGAGGTGTAACAAGGAGAAATATATTTTGTTCTCTTTGTTATTTCATCTTTTTATGTGTGCTGATTTCTGCAGGACACATGGAAAGAGGAAAACGCCTCTAAGGATTTTTTTGGCGCACAAAAACAATCCTGCCTGTGATGCAAGCAACCATGCGTGCATTGGCACTTGGCAACCACCAGTGCGCCAGCGCAGAGAGAGCAGGAATGGACCATATGTTAGAATTATGATGCACTCCTTAGTTTAATTAGTGCTTGAGGAAGAAAAACTATTTTTTTCAACACATTATTTAGGGAACAATTTACACAGTATTATATTTACAAAACTGTGGAAAAGATGTATTACTCAAAGCTAAGGGCCAGATTTATCAATATGTGGCACAGGGCAGCACAGCAAGAATGCTGGCTGTGCTATGTCAAATGAAGAGGGAAGAATATGCCTCTCTCACTGATCTGGCGCACTATGTCTTGCCTAGCGCCAACGCATGCATTCTTGTGCCATTGTGCAGGGGGGCCGTTGTTGCAGGCAGGATTGTTTTTCTGCAGTAAGGGATACCTGATTTATTAGGCAATAATTTCTAACCATGGTCCAGCCAGTGGAACATGAATGGCGCTATATGAGGTGTTTATAAGAAACCCTGGTGTGTCCTTAATACAATGGCTGTAAGTTATTGAACTAAACGTTGTCATGGTCAGGTGCTCCTATGAAGAAAATCCTACCAGATAAGTACTTCTATGTGAGTTTAAAAAACGTAATTAGAATGTCCCCATTTTGTAAATGATAGGAAGGTTTTTGCCTGAGAAAATGCAGAGAAATTAGGATTTCTTAAAAGTTTTGAAATTTCACTTTCATTTAATATGTTTCTGTGTATTCTCATTGCACTTCACCATATTTATGCACAACCTCCTCCTTCTCCATCATGGAGAACAAAGCAGGTTTGGCTAATTGTTTCGTATTGCTGCATTTATATAGCACTACCTCTATGTGGGGCACTGAAACCCTGGCCTAAATGGGAAGCAAGCTATGCCATGTAGGGTGTGTGGTTGGATGGGTGTTATCTTTGACTCATGACTCTACATGGGAAGATATCCATGTCCTGCAAGGAGTGAATGTCATATTTTGAGACACAGTGCTTAGCAGTGCAGTGGATGAACAGGTATGAGAGAAAGACAGCAGTTTATAGTTTTCAATAGGCTGGCAGATTTGAGCAGCTCTGCAGGTCCCTTTATGGTATTTTGTATGGTCAATGTTACTTAGCTGATTACTGCACTACATTGTCCAACCTAATATTTTGGTTAAAGTTGTTGTCCTCCGTAGGCATGAATGGAGTGAGAAATGGTGAGGATATCTGGTGGAGTGGGCTTTGTTTCTATCATCCAGTGTTTGAATGTCATTGTGAGATGTAAAGAAGCAGTCATGGGACCTGCTTCCAAAAATGCACTTTTGAGTTATTTTACAGTTTTGAGTACGTTTTCTACTTTTCGGTGTTCACAAAGTGCACTTTTGCAGTAACTTAAAATTTTGTAGTAACTCCAGCACTAAACATGGCCACCCAATTGTACTGCAACACCCTCCCATGGCAAATATTGGAGTTAAGAACTTAAGATAAAATCCTGTAGAAAATAATATTAAACTGAATATTTTAAATAGTTAAACATATTGATAAACATACATTAATGTAAAATTATACAAATAGTACATAGTTACTATTTAATAATGAAATATTTTAACAATCTATTTTAATTTAAAAAAGAATGTTCCTATACATTTTATTTAAAGAAATTAACAGTAACTTTAATTAATTCTCTTCTTTTTATTTTATGTAATTCTTATTTAGTTTTCGCGAGGGGTACTGAAAAATAGAAAGAAAAAAAACATAATTTCGTACATATAAATTATAATCCAGATCTGAATTGACAAAAGAAGAGAGAGAAAAATAAAAAAGAAATAAATAAAAGAAAGAGAAAATAAAAGAGAATAAAAGAGTAGTAGAAATAGCCGCCTTAAGTCATTAGGCACATGCATGCAAGGAAGATCAAATAAACCGGTCCCATATATGGTCTCATTTTTGTAAGAACCGTATACCTCTGACTCTAGACAATGCACGTTCATGCATTTCTTTCATGACGACTCACCACTCAGGAAATGCCGGGGGGTTGGCAAGATCCATGCTCTTGCTATGCAGAGACGGGCAGCAACTAAAGTGATAGAAAAGAGCGATCTCAACCCTCGGGCAGTGTTCTCTATGAGACCTAACATAGGGGCTCATTACGATGGAGGAAGGCCCACCACCGACAGCCGGTTGGTGGCGGGCCTTCCCCCATTTTACTGCTGTTTTCCTCCCGCCATATTATGATGGCAGGGTAATCGTTGGGTATGCGTGGCGGACGTAAAGACCGTCCACCACGGTTCTGATAGGCCATCCTTTTCCGACCGCCTGTCAGAACTGAAACATAGCCCAACATTGCGGCGGTGGAATTAGGATATCCCTTTCATCCATTCATTTTGCGGCGGACAAACTGCAGCAAAATGAATGGCGGGAATGGATTTGTGGACCCGTAGTGGGCTCATATTGATCCCGGGGACTGGGTCAAGGGCAATGGGGGGTACCGCATAGTGCCTGCCACGTAGTGCAGGGATATGCAAGTGCCTTAATTTGTGCATTGCGGCGGGGGCTGTTGAATGCATCCCCGCCACAATGCAAAATATAGGTGATGCGACTGCCATGGTGGCAGTCGCAACGTAATTCAGATTGTGGGGAGGCCGCCTCATGGGCGGCTGTTACCAATTCCAAAATGATGTATTGCAATGAGCCCCCTTAATCTCCTTATTGGTAGTGGAGAAATCCTGGCCTAAGCGGCAACCAATACATTGTATTACGTTCCCCCAGAAAATATCCAGCTTGGGACAGGTACACAGCATATGAACAATATTGGCAGCGATCAATCCGCACTTTGGGCATCGTGCCCTGTCTCCATCACCACACCTATAAACCCGTAACCTTTGTGTCCATTTCCAAATCCTTTCAGGAGTGTAATATAACATGCAGATGGTTCTAAATTGTTTCAACTTTAAGCTGATATGAGCTATCTAAGATTACTAAAGCAGAGACTATTTCTGTAGCAGTAATAGTTATGCCTAATGCTTGACTCTATCTGTCAGCAAGGCGTTGAGCGTCATCACTCCTATATTGACAGAATTGTTACTATATTGTTCTAATTCGTAATTTCTGCTTAAAATGGGAGTGTGGGGTTTGTATCATTTGTCGTCTCAAAAAATAAACTCTTATTTGTAAGTATTTAAAAAAGGATTACTGCAGAAGATTGTAAGCAGTTTGCAAGGACGCAAAGGTACGAAAGACGTCAGAGTCATAAAGCTGGCCTAGTTGCACAATCCTGTGGTTTGCCCACTGTCGAGTGATAGAGTCGTAGAAAACTTTCGGAAGGATAGGGTTATTCCAAAGCTGGAAATAAGAGTGTTGTGCTGGATCTTCGAAGGACAGTGAGTAGTACTCAAGAATTTCATACCGTATGCGTACCATGTCCCTGATGGTCTTCAATCGAACTCTTTTATAATAATTATGATCATTGATCCTAAAAAGAAACATATCACTGTCTGCACCTAATGCAAGGTGGACACAGAATTATGATTTCTTGTCAGTTAGAAGACTTTGAAAGCGGCCCATAAATGCCACCCAAAAATATAATTTGAAGTTGGGAAGTTGGAGTCCTCCTTGCTTGAAGGGGAATTTGAGTAGTCAAAATGCGTGACGTGCTTGCTTGTATCCCTATATAAAACTATTTATTGCACCTTCCAGTTTTTAAAAAAAGAAGTTGGGGATGCGAAAAGGGATAGTACGAAACAGGTATAGAAACTTAGGCATAATAATCATTTTAATGATGTTGCATCTACCAGTTATGGGTATCGGGAGTTTGTTCCATTTCTTTAGGCTTTGAGTAACCGAATGAAGCTACAACTCATAGTTAAGTGCTGCAGAAATAACTAACCTGGAACTGTGCCCAATCCACAGGAACGAAGAGAAACTCCCCACGCTCCCTAAGACAGCCCTCAATATGGAAATAGGTAAATCTCATACAAGAAGGCTAACTGAAGGAGATGTGGGGAATAAATCCAGAACAAACGGCCACTTCTTAATTCCTCCAGAACACTCAAGGATTTCAGGTCACAGGAGAAGGTCATGCATAGCAACCTAAGAGAAAGTTTAAGAAGAGAAAACAGCTCTTATAAATCTCTTCCTCAACTGTACTATAACAGACTTTAGTTTGTAATAGCGTGCTTGTTCTGCAGAGACAAAAGTTATACTTACCAGCTAGAGTCTCCAGAATAGAGAAGAAATAGGCTGTGCTTATATAAGGTGAAACAGTCAATGTTTTCTTGGTTCTTTCTCGGTCAGCAATAAATTGCCTGTGATTCCAGTGATTGAAAAATGATCCACTATCCTGGTATACTTTTGGCACACAAAATTTAGTCCAATGTGCTGGTATATTCGTATCCCACAAAACAAAGAGAACAAATAAGCTGCTGGGATCACGTATGCAGAAGTCCAGAAATAGTGGCAGCAAAAGAAGCTTCACAGAGGCTATCGCAGAGAAAAGAAGTAAACTCGACCGCGTATATACTTCAAACGCGGCCACAAATAAAAAGGCACAAGACGCGATCGCAAGGAACTTAGTTGCAACTGCAGTTCCAAAAACAAAAATGAAAAAGAACAATGACGCGACCGCGAATTTCCTCAAACGCGGCCGCAAGTTAAAAAAATAAAGACGCGGCCGCGAATATCCTTCAAACGCGGCGGCGAGTCAGTTGACATACACCAAATAATAAAATATAATAATTAGCGGCCAGTAAAAAATAAAATAAATACCGCCAAGCAAGCAGGATTCCAGGAATAGAGGAGCAGGAAATCCACAGGGAGATTCAGGAAGGAGGCGTGGTCGAAGGTCTGGAATCGAAAGCCAAGCCAAGTTCCCTCTGCTGACCTACATTTAAAACTTAAGGGAGCGTGTATAAACACCCTCACCTCCTCAAGTTAGCATGGCAAGGGAATCTCTAAAAAGAGTCTTTATTCTCTGCAGGACATGCACGTCTCAGTATCTAGTTAACAGTGAGGCCATTTAATAATACAGGAGGCTTGAGCTCTGACATTAAGTTTCCATACCTGTTCGAAACGAGGAGAGATTCGCAATACCAAAAAGGCTGTGATAGTACAACCACCCATAATAAGTTTATCCGGGTCAAAATTATGGAGAACTTGTGTTCTATGAGGGTTCAACTTATACCCAGAAAATTGGCCAACATTTTCAGCCTCCTCCTGAATTGAGACCGGGTCTGAAGAGAAAACTGCATTGTCGTCGGCATAAGAGATAACTTTAAATTCACTTGTCCCAATGTTGAATGGTATAGTATGGGCATTCCTATTGAGTGCTTTAATAAACATCTCGATGTATAATGCGAACAGAATTGGGGAGAGTGTTCACCACTGTCGAGTGCCGCGGTGTATCTGAAAAGGGGAAGAGTGTAAATTAGAGTATATGAGTTTAGCCAGCGGATTAGTATATAGTGAGCGAACCCATTTAGAATATTGGCCTTGTAATCCGTTGGCAGTTAATATTGCCAATAGTGCTTCCCATACCACGCGATCAAACACTTTTTCAGCATCTAACAGGACCATCTTCTTGAATTAATTATCTCATCTAGAACAAATGCAAGCCACATTAAAATATTTTTTCTTTAAGTGCGCATTTATTTTTAAAAATTAAGAAAAATGATTTGAATTTAATTTAATACATTTCCAATAATTATTGTTTTAATTCACAATTATTTCAATAGTGTTGCAGCATTTTTTATTTCATCTACATTTAAAGTAAATTTAAAGATGAATTTACATTATTATTTAACATAATGTATTTTTTATATCCTTTTTGAGTTAGATACACTTTTTAAATGTTTCCTGTCATGAAAATCTCCTTATTGAACAGTTGAGGGAAAATTTAAAAAAGTATTTAACTCGAAAATAAATATTATGTTTTGTGTTAAATATTAATGTGAATTAATTTATATATTTACTTTAAATATAGAACAAACTAAATAAATGCCCCAGCGCTACTAAATTAGATTTGAATCAAAACTTTAATTAATGGAAATATATGAATTAAAAATAAACTCCCAACTAAAGAAAAAAAGAATGTGCATTAATAATTATACAAAATGATGAACAGAATAAATTAAAATTATTTTAAATTAAATGTAGTGCTACATTATGTTTTTAAATTCAAAATAGATTAATAAAATATTGTAGAATGAAATAATAAATATCTCCCTACCTGCATTATTTCCTTGGATCTGATTTTATGGTTGTATTTTATGTAGCTTGAAAGTGATGCTCTCTAGGAATTGTTGTTATGGTTGCACTTAAAGTATCCTGGAAGTATATAAAGACACACAGACACATCTTATGTTCATTTGAAAATCCTTTATTGATATATAAATGTTGACAGTGATTACTAATCAAGGTAATATGCTTTATTGATATTAATATTTGCATCTGCACATGGTTATTATTGATGATACCATGTATGAACAAAATGCATCAGGGTCAAATGTGATTTTTCCATATCATCTATGGTAGTTTCATTCTACCTGATGTATATACTTGTGAATTAATGCACATTATTTAGCAGTGTGTGTGATAAATGTACTTTTCCATTTCCTACAGATAAATCACTGAGTGGACAATCATTTATTGAGTGTTATTATTGTGTGCCAGTGAATAATGATTACTAGCCCACACCACCTTTCCTGAGCAGAACTTAGACCACTCTGCTTCGGTTCCCTGAGGGAGTCAAGAGCTACAATGGGGACCTTGGTTCCCAGTTCGGGGAAACTGTGGACCTATTACTTGTACAGGCTTTACATCCTGCACAACTAATAACCCAACTTCCTACAGGGACCGTTTTTGCAACTAGCAAAATGGTTAGCACATTGGTCCATAGATTAATAACCCCTTAACCGGGCCGGAACCTTGCTTCTATTAATATACTACAGCACCACACCTCCATTTCACCTCTCATTCACATCAGTATCCAAATGCAGTTCCTCAGTTATTTCCTGAACAAAAGCAACTTCTTCACGCAAGTCCCAATCCAGAACTCACCTCTTCTACCCAAAACTGAAAACACATGGGGGCATTTTTATCAACACTTTGAGTCACAGCACAGTCACACAAAGTGATGAAAAGCAGAACACAGTTTTTAGTGTCTTTACTTTCCAGCTCAAAATGTTGTGCCCATTTTTAGTGCAGTAGCACTTTTCACTGCTTTGCACCAGTTGTCATCCAGGTGGTGTTAAATGTGTGGTAGTTTAATCAATCAATGTTGGTTATTGTTTCAGCTTTCTGCCATACAATATTAAATAAAACAATTAATAAATGCATACAATCACATAAAACAACAATCTTCCATGTATCACTGTGGCCTTTAAAATACAAAAAGTAGTGTCCATATAACCAGCAACTACAGGTCAACATCCCCACTAAGGGGTCGAATACGATCTCGCTCGGAAAGCCCTATGGCCAACTCGGTCCCTTAGAGCTTTCTGAGCGACTTGTGCTCCAAGGCTCCGAGCAACCAAGTACGATGCAATTGAGTGCTGATGGACTCGGGTCGCTCGGAGTCCCATTGAAGTCTATGGAAGCCTGCTGTACATAGAGTACATAGGCTCCCATAGAGAATAAAGATAGGTTGCGGAAAAGGGCGCCCCCCTGTCGCGGGGATGCCTCGATGTTGGCCACCCCATACATGCATGTATAGGGAGGACCCTTGGGTCCCCCCACTGACTGAGTCATAGGGCTATGGGTGAAGGGGGGCCTGCTACGGCCCCCAAAGTCTGCTTCCCAATGCTATCTCGATTCAGAGGCTCCGACTCGATCCGGCTGCTCGACACATGCATCATACTTGGTCGCTCAGAAATCGGCCCCATTGCGCTGTGCGCATCTGCTATGTCTGAGTTGTCTGGAGGGCCTCGCTGACGGGTACGAGTCATATGGAGCACAAGGCTATATGCGCATTGTACTTGCTCGCTTGTACAGCGGTATGAGTCATCCGGAAATCGCACTTACAACTTAGACTCGCTCCTGACGGATGCCATCCGGAGCCTGTCCAAGCTAGATCGTAATCGGACCCTAAGTGTAAGTGCATAAAATTAATAAGAAGCATAAGCGCCATATTATCCACAACTAGGTGCATTCTTCTAAAGTGCAAAGTGCAAAGTGCAAATGCAAATAGCAGCCTCCTCTGCCAGGAATTCCTAGCAGGTAAATGACATTGGTGCTATTTAAAAAGGTGCCATACCCAGCAAACTAGCCTGGGCCTTTCCCTACAGAAAAATGTCAAAACGTAGACATGGGTAGTAAGATCATAGGAACTGCTTGTGAATGGACCACATTGAAAACTGGAATACTGAAAGAGTAAACACAATAGGTTGCTGGCTGTCATGTTTCAGGAGCCTAAATAATTCTACACAGTGCAGGGTTCCAAGGTTTCTACACACTTGTAACAACCATTTTGATCTACATTTTTTGTAGGCTGGGTAGAAGAAGAATATGTGCAGTTCTGATTCTTCAGCTTCACCGCAGGCTGGACTCCCTAGAGATACAGTGCCTGCCCATTTATTTATGAGTGTGCATAAAAGAAGAGACCCATGCCTAAATTAGACATAGTGTTTCTTAGCTAAGGCTGGCTGAATTGTGTCTCGAAAGGTCTCTGGGCCATAGATGTGTTGCTGTCAGAGTGCCTAATGTTGTCCTCCCATGGAGGAGAGCAGGTTTGTGCCCCTATAGCTCCTAACAAGTTCATTCCTAGATGGTGCTGAAAAAGACACAATGGGATCACTCCACATATTCGTTTTACAGATGCTATGCAGTGTGTCCCTAATATAAGTAAACCAGTGTAGTTTCCCAGCCCCAGGTAGACTCAATACCTCCTCAAGCTCTAGTCTATAGGAAATCAATTTCGGAGTGACCCAAATTTGTCGCCAGAAGGTGAGCGGTTTAAGCGCTATTTCTTCTGAAATCGGTCTAATACCTAGGTCAAAATTAAGGGGAACAAGTGGGGTACTAGAGGGGAGACTGACTAGCAGCCTGATGAAGTTAATTTCTGTTCTGGATATATCTTTCGTGGAGCAATGCCCCCATAATTCTGCCCTATACATACTGACACCTAGAGCTTGCATTTTGTAGATCTTAACAGTAGGGCTGATGGGTTTGCAGAACGATTTCCTATGTAGTTTGTCCAGAACCTCTGATATCTCTGCTAGCTTAATGCTTGTTTTGGCAATATGTGTCGACCAGTCAATATGTTCAGTTAGGGTGACCCCTAAGTATTCAAAAGTGGATACCCTCTCAAGGAGGATGCCATTCAAGGAAAAATTAGGGGGGGTGTAATTTACCGGATTGAAAACCATGTATTTGGTCTTTGTGATGTTAATTACTAGCCCTCTGGTATTACAGAAGAAGTCAAAACTATCAAGGATGTTTTGAATACCCATTGGTGATTTATTTTAAGAGAAGAATGTTGCCAGCGAACATCAATGCCGGTACTTTATTTAAATTTAAAGCGATCTTAGGAGCATCATTGTATTTCACCCTATTCAGGGTATTATGTATAGACAAACTAGATTGGGGGCCAGAACACATCCATGTCTGACATCTCTGTTGAAAATGAATGGCATAGAAAGTTCCCCATATTTCCTATATCTGACTTGGGCAAATCTTCCCTCATGGAGTCTCCTGATCATAAGACAAAGATATGGAGAGACCCAAATATTGTTTAATGTGCACTACAACTTGTATCTAGGTTGAATGCTGTCTTAAGATCAACAAATGTTAGATAGAGGCTGCCACCCTCCAAAATAAAAGTTTTCCAGTATAAGAGTTTCAACCTAAATATTTGAGCTATTGTAGATGTGCTTTGTCTGAATCATGCTTGGAAGGGGCTAAGAATATTATGGCCCTCTATTCAACCCTGCAGGAATACCAAACGTTACCTGCTTCACATCAATTAGGCTTATGGGTCTATTATTGCCTGGTAGAAGAGGAAAATCCTTTTTGTTGACTGGGACAATTTCTGCTCTGGCCCAAGTTTTAGCAATCGCTATTCTCCCCAACTGCATTAAATATTGCCCATATATATGGTCCCCAGATTCTTGGATCCAAAAGATAGAGGTCCTCAGAAATGTTATCCATTCCAAGTGCTTTGTTTGGGGCTACTTTGTTGAAGGCACTGAGCACTTCAGGCAAGGTTATCTCTGGGTACCTCTGGGCTACAAAGTTGGATGAGCTACATTTTCATCTGTATGTAGCATAAAGGGCTTGGCAGTGGTCGTTCCAGGCTTCAGCCAAGATATTACGCTCAAATGTTGCTTTGTGTTCTCTGTAACCCATATTGACCAAATTCCAGAAGGCCTTCAGGTCTTTAGACAGCAAGGGCTCACGAAGGGACTCCCATTTTTCCTGCTCCCAAGATTTTTTAGCTAAAGCAATAGACTCTCTATAAATGGTCCACTTGAGGTTATGGGAATACCACTCCAACACATTTAACGTCATAGTTTCTAAAAAGGAGCACAAGCCACCTTTTGCGTGCTAAGGCATGTTTAGTGCAAAACAAAAACAAGTACAATAAGTTGGACTTCGTCTCAGAACTTACAGTCACAATATTCACCACCTTTTTTGGAGTCTTGAACATCGAACTAGATAGTCCTTGGTCGGCAATATAACTTTGATACACAGTGTGAGTTTATTTTGGGGTAAATCAAATCTAGATATAGCACAGGACCATGTCTGCTACTGAAATAATGCCCCAATAAACTTGCAGGCCAAATCATGGAAAGTTTGCCTGACCTCAAAGTAGCTTTCATTAACAAGCTCTTTTGTATAATACCTTCCGTTACTTAGGTCAGACCAAAGAAACCCCAACTGTAATTTAACTAGTATACATTTTATGTGAGATAGCCATGTATTCCTGTCATGAGCAATGGAATAGTTGGCGTCTTCCAAATATTTTTAATAGATTGCAGTCTTGGGGTTCTGAATAACTCTAATCCAGTATAGGTTTTAGGGCCGCTACCTCTGATATTGGCATGAGACTAAGCTCTGTATAAAATACCACCAGGACTGTGCCTGGGCTCTGTCTTATCAGGGATATGAGAAAATTGTTCTCAACCACTTGTAGTGGATGTAATTTCCCATATCCCCAAAACACAACCCCATAAAGTACTGCTACTGCCTTTAGATTTGTAGGATGGTACTGATCCTCTTGGCTCCTGCCTTGTTTCTAAGTTTGAAACTGCCTCAGATTTCTGGCTCAAAGCTATCTTCCTTCTGTATTTGGCTCTTCTTTTGTAGTTTCTCAGTAAACCATAACCCCAGATAATCGTACTGCTTAACAGACTAAATAGGTTCACCATGTATTGTTGACTTCCTCTTGAGACTGGGGAATGGTCTCAGCACCACACTCGTTGTCTTATTGCAGTTAATAGACAAATACTTCCTTTGGCAATAATCTGCAAACTGCGCTAATAAACTGTGGATTGCATCTTCTGTCTGTACCAATAGGACTGTATCTTCGACGAGTAGTATCAGGAACGTTCTTCCTGCTATAATGGAAATGTGAATGTGATCTTCAAGCAAGTATTCCGCTATATCTTTTAGGAAAAGACTGAAGAGTAAAGGGGCTAATACACACCCCTGACAAACGCCGTTTTCTATAGGGAAGGTTTCAGTACACTTGCCTCCCAGCCCATACTTAACCCTGGCTATGTTGTAAATGTGGAGAGCCATTACTGTGTGCACTACAGTGATATTGGCCCCTAGATCTATCAATGATTCCCATAACTTCTCCTGGTCTACAAGATCAAAGGCTGCCTTCAGATAAATCAAATTAAATATAATGAGGATTTTCTTTTAATTGTGTACTTGTACATAATCATATATCGTTGTACTGCTTAACCATTAGTTCCAACCTGTGCTCTAAAGATATCTCAGGCCTCCATTAAGATTTTCTGACTGTCCACCCAACCTTGACATCTATTTAAAAGGACTTTTAGGAAAATCCCACCCAATCCAGAATAGAGATTGGGTGGTAGTTTGAGGGACTACCTTGATCACCTCTCTTAAAAATGGGCACTAGAATGGCTTAGCGCCATGCAGATGGGACCAGGTTAATAGCTAGGGACGAGTTAAATACTTTAGCAAGAGTTTTAGCCTATATTTGGGGATCCTCCTGGTAGATATCTGTGAGCTATAGATCGAGGCATGGTGCCTTGTATTTTTAAATGCTTCTTAGGGCCCGTTCCACTTCTGCCACTAGAATATTTAGAGTGGGATACCCCTTGCAGATGACCTCACTAGGGGGCAGATTTATGGGGATTTGAGGTAGGGTAGTGCAGCAAGTTACTTTGCTGTGCTTTCTTATGTCAAATTGAAAGAGGGTATTTATTCAATACGGTGCATTCCTGTCCTTTCCCCCAGCGTTGGCACCTTTTCGGCAGCCTAGTGTCAAACCAGGCACCCTTGCACATCATTCCTGTGTTGTCAGCTGGACTGTTTTTGTGCAGCAAGGGGCACCTTCCAGCACTAAAAGAATCCTGGGATCATTTTCACATTTTTCTGTGTGCTGCAGAATGCAGCACACAAGAAGAGAGGATGAAAGGGGGAGAAGTAACGTTATCTCTCCTCCTTGCACCTCAACTATGGAGGTGTAAGGTTTTGGCTCATCCCCTCGTTGACATGATCTTGCAAATCTTGGGAAGTGTTAAAATCCATGGGTGCTGCGTGGGAACACCCATCACAACACCCATGGAACGCCTCCTTAGTGCAGAGTAAAAAAATGCAGCAAAGTGTGCTGCCTCATCTTACTCCATATCTATGAGGCTATACAAAAACCAGGCAAAGTGGTTTTGCGTGGCCTCATAAATATGATTTAGTGGTTTGTCCACCAAGAGCATCACAAGAAAATGACACTATGGAGGTGATCTAGCGTAAAAACCCGGGGGAAATAGAAAGAGTACAACTATCCTCCCTGCGTCGCAGACCCGCCGTCACACTACCTCATTCACACAGGCATTCATTGGTGGGGCCCCTAACACCAACACATACGTCTCTCTCTCACCAGTCTGCACACAGGAGGGATGATATAATTCTTACGCTGGACATGTGGGGGGAACACCTTATAACCTATAGGGAGAGAAAAGTAATTTTACAAATATACATTAGCAATCGTCGCCTATAGATCCTTAATCCAAAACATCAAGGTACTCCACCCACTTGGTCGACGGACCAATTAGTTGGATTGGTTGATGGTGATTTAGAACCAGCTAAAACACATTTAAGATTCAAAATCCTTATTTCCCTTAATGAAACACCATAAGCTCATATTTTCTTGTTAATCAATATTTGTTTATCTATATTTTCATAATGATTTATATTTTCATTTGTTTCGTCAAAGTTTAGAATTTCTAGATCAATTTAAGTAAATCACAGAACATCATATTTACTTAATCTGGCTATCTGGGGTCCTCTAATTCATTTGCTCTGCATAATCAAATTATGTCGTAAATTGTCTGAATAAAGCAGGCCAAAGCTCAAAGTCCTCTGCTCAGCACGTTACAGTCCCTAATTTTATCAAAGGACCAGAAATTGTGCAAGCATCTGTCATAACCTGTGGATTTGGAGAAAGTTTGCAGTCACCAAGCGGTTAGGGAGCATCTGGACCATCAGGAAAAGGCGTTGCTTTCTTCTCTCTATTCTACTACCCTTTTTATAATAATATCAGGTTAAGAAGATACATGTTTAGGCCTAGAACAGTGGTGATTGGCTGGTTGGGATCGTCCGATTCTTATTCCCAATGCCTCAGTTCAGTCCGAGTTGTGAGGTCACTAGTTCACATTAGTATCGGCTTGTTCCGGTCTGTTGAATTCTTGATTGGTCCCTTATCTTGGCAGACCACCAAACTGTTATCCTTGACCGGGGACATGATGTATAAAGGTTGCTAAGAAGTTCACGATTCCGTCCGGACATGCGTAGTTGACTCCACGCTTCACGAGACGGTGGCCACTTCTGGGTACGGTGTCAGCGGCCATTTTGGATTAGGCCCAAAAGTCAACTTAAGCGAAACAAACACAAAAGAATAATTAATATATAAAATTGATGATTCTAATGTTAACCCCTTACTAATCCCTTTATGTGTTTGTATTTATTTAGCATATAGCGACATTTAAAGCAATTATAGTCACCTTTTCGATCCTCCACGAGATGCAAACATCACAAAGCAATATATCATGCAATATACAGTTACCACATATACTATTGTTAATATGCCTACAGATTTTAGTTACATGAGTTATTAAGCCATGCAAATAGCAGTTTCCCATGAGTAATTTAGTTTTAATAATGTTGATTAATATACATGCAGCACTCGTTTAATAATATTATAATTAATAGATTATCTAATTAGTATTTTCATGCAAAATAGAGGAGGTATACAACATTTTGCACTACCTGCTCCATCAGAGGCACAAGGGGTTCATAAATATACCCTTAACTGCGAGGGAAACCGAAGTGTCAAAGGTGTTAGTCCTATACAAAGCACTAAAGTGCTTGACCCAGGCATCTGGCTGATATGACAGTCTAGTGGGTTTAGTGGACAACCTCACAAAACCTTTTGGTGTTTTTCATAGAGAAGCACTCTCTCAGCTCAGCACACAGAGTATTTTGTAGTGCCAGTTTCTTTATGTTTAGGAGGTGTTTGTATTCTCGCCTGCATAATCAAAAATGTGCTTCATTCTGTGGAAAGCAATTGTCACAGAGTCAAAGCTAGTGAGACAACTCTTTTCATCGAAAATCATTCGGCATCATACCAGCTATCAGCTACCTGCTTTTGTGGTTACTGCTGGTCAGGTGGGCTGTCTTGGCCTCAACTGGTTTTGAACACAGCAGTTTCAGATCTTTAATCATGGAATCGAATGCTATCGGTATGTTGTCACTACTCTAAATTGGAGTATTCAGTATAGTGATGCCATTATTTGACATTATAGTTTCCAGAATTTGTGTTTTATTTTCGTATTTCTTTATTTCTCATGTTATACTCTTCCTGTTATTGGTTAGAATAATCTCACTTCTCACTATAAAGCACTTTAACACTTGCCAGTGTTAAAGTGCTTTATAGAGCTAGATTTAACATATAGTACCACAGCGTTATGATCCCTTTCTGATTCTTTGGTAGCAGCCATGTCAAGGACCCTCATCCAGCATTCAATATTAATTATAATATAATCTGCTAATGAGGTTCTACAGCCATTATCATAGGTTACTTTGGCAGTAAAGTCTGAAGGAATACAGCCTTTAGTTTGTGGTAGTGGATCATTCCAGTGCAAGAACCTACTTTTTTTATGCAAAGCCCTACATCCTGAAAATGACTTTTGTTTGTGACAAAAATAATGCCTCCTTGAGGCAGACATAAGAGCCCAGATTTATCATAGTGCTGTGTTGCCCTTGAGACACACAAGGTAACGTAAGGGCAATGCAACACTGAAGTCAGAGTTACCGAGCAAGGCAATTCCACCTTGCGTGGCCTTGCAGTACTTGTTAAATCGGGAGTAATGCAAGGCAGCGCAAGTTGCTGCCTCAGAGAGGCGTTCCATGGGTGGAGCATGGGTGTTTCCGCACATCCAACGTTGGATTTTGGCTCATTCCCAGATTTACCAGTAGTGGTAGACCTAGGAATGTGTCAAAATGCTACGCCTTCCCAGGGGAGACGTAACTAGAAGAAAAATCTTTACTTCTCCCAGTCTTTTCCTTTTTCCATGTCTGCTGCATTCTGTACACAGCAAGACACGGGTAGGAGAGAGTCCTCCTGCAGATGCACTCATAAGAAGTCCTTGTTAACAAATGCAAACAAGCTACACAAGTTTAGTAGCTAGTGCTAGGTGCGCTTCTGGAAGGAATTCTGTGCTCTTTTCTCAGTCCCAAAAAACACACTAAAGAGATGAGTAGAGGATGTGGTCTGGTGTGGTGTAGCAGTCAGAGCTGATGAATTAGGACCTAGGGACCACGGTTCAAGTCTCAACAAGATCCTCCCACTGCTGAAAGAAAATCTGTCAAAAGGTTGATTTCTGTTTTGGAAATATCGGGAGCAGGGGCCATGGAGGGGTCAGGGCGAGAGGAGTGCAAGTACCAACAATGAGGATGCAAAGATGACAAGGGAAGCAAAGGCAAAAAAGCCCTTGCTGGTGGATGCTGCTTGCACAAAGTGCATTTCAAAACAGAACAAAGCTGTAAACTCATTTTGCCATATTCACATGATGCCAAAACTCCAAGTTGTTTTCAAGTTCTAAAAGTCGCCAGTTGTAGTCATTCCAAAAGCCATTGTACAAGACTTGTCTTGTGGATAGATGATATAAATGCTTTAGAGTAATTGAAAATAAAATAATGTTTACTTGTTAGGCAATTCGTTTGGTAATTTGCAAATCCAATTAAATGAATGTTCATCCAATGACGCAGCATTTAGGGCATATGACATCCTTGCCACGCTTCTGCTTCATTTGCTTAAAGCACCCTCCATTCAGTGAGCTGAAGAAAGCAAGACTCAGAGAGAAGGGAGAGGATGTGGTGTTGAGGTCAGAGCTGACAACTTTAGAGCTGTGGAACCAGGGTCTAGTCTCGGCATCAGCGCAACATCCTGAAAGCAAATCGCTTAATCTTCCCATGCCTACAAATAGAAAAATATGCAAAGAACTCACACTAAAGAAATGTTGCATATAAATTCCATAAGCAGCACAGTTACCAAGAAGCAGGTAAAAAAATCAGCGTGCTCCCTCGTAATTAAAATAACAAAGATGTTCAAGTGGATGGGAAGGAGTACTTTGGCCTTGGGGCACTGATAAGAAGAAGACGCAGAGAACAACAGGAAATGGTATGCTACAAACAATAGAAACAGGAGAGGTAAGTGGCAAGCACACAAACGAGTTAAAAGGAAGGGCGGGATGAAAGACCCTTTCAAGATTTATATTACATATAACAGATTTTACAAGCACAGTGCGAGTGCTGTTCATGGGAAACCGAAAAACGTGTGGCGACTTGCATGTTATCTCCATTAAGAACCTCATCCGTTTATTACCTTGCCCTCTGTACCGGACAAATCCTAATTGATCCTTTAATAGAAATAACTTGTAATTATTAATATTAGAACCTGAGAACCCTTTCTGCTTTCAGACTGTTGAACCCTTCACTTATTCCTTACAGTGCTTAATATATCGATACACTATTTGCTAAGTGATAGGTTTTCGCTGAAACTCCGAAGTACAATACTTTTTCATCTGATAGTGCTGACAAGAAGTTCACTAAAAGCGTTTTTAAGCAGATCTCACGCACAACATTGAACTGGGTTGGGGTTATCACCTGACCCTTTCCTCTTGAAAGCAATAAGTAACTAGGAGGATCAATAACAGAAAATCTATCTCAGTGCTGGACTGGATTCTATCAGCAAAGGCAGCTTAGGGGCAGTTTCTCTTTGGTTGTGTCTTCAGCTTCCTCAGGACATTAGGATCGCATTACATGATGGAAGTGTTAATCGAAACGCAATTATACCCTCTTCAATAAATCAGAAACAATTAAGTGCACTCCCTGCAGAGCCATTATAATGTAGTATTTATGTCTATGTACTTATAGGATGCCTTGGTGTCCATTGAGTGCCATATTTTATTCATCAATGGAAGTTCGAAACAAAATACTTATGTTTAAATCGAGCCAGGGGAAACTTGTAACATCCGGATTTATAAAGAGTTACCGGCACTTTGCCACATAGATAATAGTAATCATTTTCTTGAATATCGTTCTTCATTTCCGAAAAATTTTCATGTAAAACATTTCACAGCAAAATGGTTAAAATGGTTGCCACAGACAATGAAAATACAATTTTTCGTGAGACTAGCCAAATATAAAATGCTTATTTTCGTGGGCATTTGCTAAAATTAAAAATGCGTTGATGATAATTTGAAACAATGAGGGAATATGAAGTAAAATCTTCAGAATGACAAATGCCTCATTTTTGTGGTCTCACTACAGACAACTTTAGATGTCTGCCACAGACAGCAGTCCTTCAAATATTACATAGAATTGGCTTTGGATCAGCCACTGCTCACGAGTCGATGACTTTCTTGTATACGTCAATTGCCTGCTCTTTATTTGATGGCTTTCCAACATATTCGCATATTTGTCTTACCTCTGGAGCATTTTCTTTGTACCTTTACTTTTAATTTGAAAGGCTGTATCCTTCCATGGCTAACGTCATTGAAATACCTTTTTATTATTTGTATTAATGTAATATCTCACTCAGCACTCGAATGGAGTGCATGTCATGCTCCTTCACAGGCTTTTCCTTTGGTGCGTGTGCCCTCATTCTCTTTCCCTCGGTTCTTAAACCGTCGCCACCGCATCTCTTCCTCACTTCCCTGTGCCTGTTATTGCACCAGGTTGCGTTGTGACTTTAGATCACGCAATGTTGTGGCCATCTTGAATGTATGAAAACATTCTTTCTATTGCTTTCAAAATGGCCATCCTGTAGTGCGTAGTCACACTGCATGATGCAATGTGATGGCCATCTTAAAAGTACAGAAATAATTTTTTCTGTAACTTTAAGTTGGTGCTTTTGGGTTTACAATTGCCAGTGCTTTTTAATAGAATCTAGCACATTTAAAGGCATTAGCGGCAAGCTCGGACCATTGGCAATAAGACGCCGATTGATTTTGCCAAGGCTAGTTTATTAGAGTGAAAACTGTTGCATCTTCCCTAGCTCAGGAGCATTCATGTGGCATAGCTTGGGGGGGAGTTAGATGGTGGTCCACCCTGGGAGGCACTTTTTTGGTGGCATTGGCATTTCATGTGAGGTGATTGGCCCCACCCCCTGTACAGCGCTGTGTCTGAGGTGAGGCAGGAGAAGGGGCGGCCAAACAGGAGTCAGCTGAGGAGAGTGACAGACAAATGATTTGGCATGTGATGGGAGGGTGACAGGTGTGCAGGAACTGCAAGAGAGGGAGCCACCTCCGAGCAAGCAAACGAGTCACACCCAACTACTGCTGACAGCCTTCGTTAGAAGCAGGGGAGCCGTCCATTGCCTATGCACTTACCAGTAGTCCTTTGACCAGTTCTTCAGTCAGTGCCAACATAGTATTTTTGGTGTGTATGAGGGGCGGCTAACTCAGGGACTGCTCTGGGCAGCAAAAGCTCTAGCTATGGCACTGGGAGCATGCAGATGAATTACGCCACACAAGCTTTGGGCAAGCATTACTTTATTCTTCAGCATACGCTAACTCGCTGCACATTACATCACACTTACTATTAACCACCTCCTAACACCTCCACGCATATTATGTATTTTCTGTTCAGAGGTTGCCCAGAACCACAATGGCCCTAGTACACATAACATCAATATGCTACAAAAACAAAGCACACTCAAAATAAAGTCTGAATATATGACATCAGCATAAAACCTTACACTTATTCCAGCCCTAAACTGATGCTTCTACTAAAGTCACCTCCCTACCTCTAATCCTACCTGCTAGCGCTACTCCTACTTATGTGGCTCATTCTAGAGTCAAAGTATCACAAAACGAGAGAGACAAGGGTTTAGAGTCTTCTCTGACTCCCTTAACAATATATAAACCTCACACAACAGAGAAAAACTTCATAACAAAAATAGTAATTGTAGGAGAGTAGGGTCTGCTATCCTATGGTCACCCCAAATTTTTGCTTTTTGCTTCACTGGTTTTTGACATATTGAGGCTGTGGGCCTGCCAATCAGACCCCCAGCCTGCTGTTCTCTCTACTAAATTAAAACTATGCACCCTAGGTGCATAACCAATTGGAAGTGGATCACCCTGTCAGCCCCTGTACCAGTGTACACTAGGTACCCAGGGCATTGGTGTACCCAAGGCCTGCCAAGGGCTGCAGCATGTATTATGCCACCCCAGGCTTGGCCTAACAATTTGACACAACTGGCTGATCACTCAGCTGGGGTAAGTTGGTGTAATCACCTCTTACTTAGGTGTAGTATACCTATACCTAACCTTAAATGGGACACCTGGTAACCTATGAGTCACTCCTATGGCAGGCCTTAACAATCCTGAAGGCAGAGTGCTTGGTTCCATGTGAGATGGTGCTCTGGCATGAGCTGAGCCTGTCTGCAGTGGTCGGAACAGCTTCCTTCTACTGTTTCCAGATATCGTCATACCATATACTCGTAAGTGCATTATGAACCTCGCGGTTAAATGCTATCTTTGGTTTGGCTTTATCAAAACATGTCGAGTAAGGTGTCATACGAATTGGAATACTAACCCCTCGCCAATTCTGGCGACGGGGTTAGCATTCCACCCTTCTAGAGGGACACGACATGTACAGTACCTGAAACCCGGGTAAAATCAGACATAGCCTCAGCTCCACAAAATGGATGCTGCCACCACAGACACAAGTCTGCCCTCCTGCTGCTGGGAGTCCTTCCAGCTTGGGAGGTGTGGACAAAGGGTTTCCTGCCAGGGGAGGTGCGTGCACCACCCCAGACAGGATTTTGTGTATTGGTCAGGTAGGGCTTGAAAGAAACCAGACATGCCTGTGGCTCACAAGGAGCCTCGGTGCATATGCCAGTTCAAACCGGTCCTGGGGCACACCAGTCCCGGGCCTGGGGCGAGCTGGACAAAGGATTGGGGGTGTAACCACCCCCCTTCCTGGTCCCACCCATAGGGGGGGACCTAGCAGGTAGTCCGGCCCCTAGAATCCGCTTAAAGGTAGGAGCTGTGTCCTAAGACTTCAGACATCCTGGAATCAACTTGAAACTAAGAAGAAGACGGGAACTTCGACATTCTGCTGCACAGAAGACTGAAGAAAATCTCCCCTGTGGTCAGGGAGTGACCACCTTGCTAACGCAAGCACCATCCAGCGAATCAACGTCTGCTTTGCCGCTGCCTCCCGCCGGAGCCCGAGCCCAGAGACTGACAAGATCTGGACCTCCAGACCTCTCACCGCCCGATCCACAGTCCCTGCAAAGAGGAGACCCGTGGAGGCACCGAGACACGTGGAGCCAGCCATCTTGAAACGACTACGACAAGCTGACCAGTGCAACAACCGAGGCTCCCTCCAAGTTGTGCTTTGGGTCCTGAGAAGCCCAACCCTCGAGCAGCATCTGCACCAAAGGTGAGCCCTCCAGCATCTCCACGATCTGCGTGGGGCCCTTCTGCATTTTGCCACTCGACGCGCCTAACCGGTTGCTGGCCCGCTGGCTAGTGGCCATCTTGGCGACGAAATCTACGACAAACACCGCTGGTCTGGTTGCTCCAGACTGGCCCTTGCTCCCCTCCAAAGGAGCAGTTCCTCTGACCTTGCTGGTCAGAACCATCAGCTTAAACTCCTTGCCTACAACAATTGCTTTTGCCAAGGCTTGTTTGCTTCGATCAAGTCGCCGACACCGCCGACAGCGAGAGCCTGCGTGGGACAGCTCGTGACTCGACTCCTGGACGTCGTCGACCTTCAGAGACCACGTGGCTGCAGAGTCAAGCTACACCTTCCTTCCTGTTTGCACCCGACATCGCCTGGTACCCACCTGGTGCCACGCTGGTCACTGGCTAGTGACTGTGAACACTGTCCCCTCTGCTTACAGGTCTTCAACATCTCCGATCCACTCTTGGATCCACTGCATCTCTTCCCGACCGACCACCTGCAGCACTTTTGTCTACAGGCCCCACGGAACAGATAGAAGAAACCCGACGCACTTCGAGGCCTATGCACCCGCTTCCTGTGGGTGAGGTAAAGCTGGCACTCCTGTGCCCAAGTGTAGTATTACATCTCTAGTGCCTGTGTTCCAAATCTTAAGTTCCTAGGTCATCCAGAAGATTCCTTTTGCAGTAACTTTGTACTTTTTACGCACCCATTGAAACCTATGGGAGCACGCGTGTGACTATTTGCTCTGCACACGCCACCCGTGGACCTCCTGGTCACTAACTGAAGTTAGCTCCTTGTAGGCCCAGCGATTCTAGAGGCCCTAGGCCTTTTCCCTTTTCTGTTCGTGGTACTTATACCACTATTTTAGTATATGGTTCGAGTGGCCACCAGGGCCTATCCATATAAAGTGCAACTTCTGTGTATTCTGTGATAATCTTGTTTGACGATTTGTGCTCATAAAGAGACTAGGGGTTACTTTGAGAAATAAATACATATATATTTTGAATATATATCTGTGTGGTGTCCTTTCATTGGTATAAAAGGGGGTTACTATTGGTAAAACAGCTTGCTTAACACGCATCACGAGTTTAGCCTCAAAGACTGCTTAGCCTACGCTACCACTAGGGCAGCTAGTCCAAAAAGGTTGACTTACAACCACACCATAAGGGTTGCTTGGCATGGTACAAGGTGGTCACTAGAACTAGTGAACAGCATATACCAGGCCAACTTCTCACATTGGTGAGCAGCGGTTGGATTTGAGCTTGCTGTGTTTTACCATTGTAATCTCTTGGTTACCAATTGAAAGATCACATAGGTACCTGTAGGTACATATAAAACAAGATTAGATATACTTAAGTTCTACTGAACTTAGTTGTTGTAGAGCAAAGGGAGTAGCACACCCTGACTACAACTACTAGATAGGTTTAGTAGGTAAACCCAAGTGTAGGTAGATTGCAACACATCCACCCACACTTAAGAGCAATGGCTGGGGCAGAGGGGTCCACTGTACCCATCTCTGTTGAGAGTGACCCCCCGAGGGCACCATCCATCTTTGCTACCCTTAATCAGAATGAGCTCAGGCAGTTGGCAACTCTTAGAGGCCTTAAACAGCCCAAGAACCCTACCTCTGCTGTGCTCAGAGCACTCTTGCAAGAAGATGAGAATCAGAGAGAGCTCAAGAGAGCTTCCCAGTTAGCCCCCTTAGGGACAGGAACAGGAGGCCCCCCTTCTGAAGATGCCACTGAAGTACCCCTTTCCAATAGCCATCCCTTAGATGAAAACCATACTACAGAGGAGGAAAGTGAGGGGGATACAGACAGTGGTGAGGATGAAGGGAGAACTAGCCCAGTGCCAAGTGTTATACTTGGCCCAGCTAAACCAAGGCTATTGGGGACTGACAGTGGGTTCACCCCACTGGATCTCCCCAGTGGACTTAACACAGGGCTTGGGAGGCAAAGGAATCGCTCAGGTGACTCCAATGCTTCTCATGGCTCTAGAGGCTCTCAAGGTCACTCCAGGAAAAGGATGACCACCCCTCAGAGGAGGGAGCATGAGGCCAGAATGCAGGAAGCCCAGCTGAGGATCAGGAAGCAGGAGCTAGAAGTAGCCCTGATGGAAGAAAAACTGAACAAGGCTAGGCAACCTAGAGAGAGTGGGTCTATACCCACTGGTGGCAGCATTGTCCCTAAGGACAAAGATAGGGTTTTCGATAATAGAAACCTGTCTAAGGTTGTGCCCCCCTACAAAAGTGGGGATGACATCCACAAGTGGATAACTGCTCTTGAGAGAGCCTGCAAAGTACAGCAGGTTCCTGAAGACCAGTGGGCAGCAATCCTCTGGCTCTCCTTTGAGGGAAGAGGCAGAGACAGACTCCTCACTGTTAGAGAAGAGGATGTCAGAAACTACAGAGTCCTGAAGAGTGTTCTAGTTGATGGGTTAGGCTTAACCACTGAACAGTACAGGTTAATGTTCAGAGACACCCAAAAGACACAGACTCAGGACTGGTCTGAATACATTGAATGTGCCACTAAGGCTTTGGAGGGTTGGTTGCTGGGAAGTAAGGTATCTGATTTTACAGGATTGTATAATTTGATGATGAGAGAACAGATTTTAAATAACTGTCAAAACCAGCAACTGCATCAACACTTGGTTGACTCTGATCTGACCTCTCCCCAAGAATTGGGAAAGAAGGCAGACAAATGGGTCAGAACCAGGGTTAAGCAAAAGAACCAGAACCAGGGCCAAGGGGGTGATCAGAAGAAAACAGACCAAAAGGGTGGAGATCAGAAACCTAAAGACCAGAAGTCTTCAACAGGGCCCCAAACTACTACTAAGGAGGGTGGGTCCCAACAGTCCAAGAAGAAGAAAGAAGGTCAGAAGAAACCCTGGTGCAATCATTGTAAAAATACAACTCACTGGACTAGTGATTGCAAAAAGGGTGGAGCCCCCAACACTGTTGCCCCTAAGGCACCTGCTCCCAGTACTACTGTTAGCAGTGTTGGTCCCCAGACAAAGGGTGTAGTGGGAATCACTATGGGAACTGAAGGAGATTCTGACTTAGACAGAACCCTGACACAGGCAGTCTTGATCTGTGATGGGGACATTGATTTGTCCCTGACTGTGAGCCCCAGTAACCTGGGCAAGTACAGACAGACTCCTTTAATTAATGACAAAGTGGCTCAAGCCTACAGGGACACATGTGCCAGTGTCACTATGGTGACACCAGGCTTTGTGGACCCTGGACAGTACATACCAGGTGAGAACTACCTGGTGACCAATGCCAGCAATGCCACTACTTCACATAGTGTGGCAGTTGTTAACTTCTCATGGGGAGGGGTAACTGGCCTCAAAAGGGTTGTGGTTAGTGCAGACCTCCCAGTAGAATGTTTGTTGGGCAATGACCTAGAGAGTTCTCTATGGTCAGAAGTGGAGTACAGGACTCATGCAGAGATGTTAGGTATATCATCACATGTCCTTGCTGTGACCAGGTCACAGGCCAAAAAGTGCCTCACTGAACCACAGGTCTTGGATCCTGGAACAATGGACCAAGCACCTACCAAGAAGAAGAACAGGAGGGTCAAGGCTGTGCCTTCCCCCCTGCCTCAGAGTGATGATCAGCCTTCCCAGGAAGCTGATCTAGAGGACCCTGAAGGAACTGTCCCTGAAGAGCTTGAACCTGACCAGGTTGAGTTTCTGGGGACAGGGGGACCTTCAAGGGCTGACTTGAGGCAGGCTCAGTTATCCTGTCCCTCTCTTGAACCCCTCAGACAGCTGGCTGCTGCTGAGGCTGCTGGGAATGCTCAAGGTACCCATAAAGTGTATTGGGATGAAGGGCTCCTTTATTCAGAGGCTAGAGACCCCAAGCCTGGTGCAACCAGGAGGTTGGTTATACCTCTGCAATTTAGGGGCTTCCTTCTTACCTTGGCCCATGATATTCCTTTAGCAGGACACCTAGGCCAGAACAAGACCTGGGACAGACTTGTCCCTCACTTTCACTGGCCTCATATGAATGAAGATACAAAGGAGTTTTGTCGCTCCTGTGTTACCTGCCAAGCCAGTGGCAAATCAGGTGGCACAACAAAGGCCCCCCTGATACCACTACCTGTGGTGGGGGTTCCCTTTGAAAGAGTGGGAATAGACATAGTGGGTCCCATGGATCCTCCCACTGCATCTGGGCACAGATTTATACTGGTGGTAGTGGATCATGCCACCAGGTATCCAGAGGCAATTCCCCTTAGGACCACTACAGCTCCTGTTGTGGCCAGGGCCCTGCTGGGAGTATTCTCCAGAGTGGGGTTTCCTAAGGAGGTAGTATCTGACAGAGGTACCAACTTTATGTCAGGATACTTAACAGCTATGTGGAAGGAATGTGGTGTCAACTACAAGTTCACCACCCCTTATCACCCACAATGCAATGGGCTTGTTGAGAGATTCAACAAGACCCTAAAGGGTATGATCAAAGGATTACCTGAAAAGCTCAGGCGAAGATGGGACATCCTTCTACCCTGCCTTCTGTTTGCTTACAGAGAGGTCCCACAAAAAGGAGTTGGCTACAGCCCCTTTGAATTGTTGTTTGGGCACCCTGTGAGAGGCCCACTGTGTTTGGTGAAGGAAGGCTGGGAGTTACCTCTCAAAAAGCCTAAGCTAGACATAGTGGACTATGTACTTGGTCTCCGCTCCCGGATGGCTGAGTATATGGAGAAGGCATCCAAAAACCTTGAGGCAAGCCAGGCCTTACAGAAAGCTTGGCATGACCAAAAGGCTGTCTTGGTTGAGTTTCAGCCAGGACAGAAGGTATGGGTGTTGGAGCCAGTGGCCCCAGCAGCACTCCAAGACAAATGGTCTGGACCCCATACAATCCTGGAAAAGAAGGGAGAGGTCACCTACTTGGTCGACCTAGGAACTCCCAGGAGTCCCCACAGGGTACTCCATGTTAACAGGCTTAAAGCATATGTTGACAGGGCAGACATGGGCTTGCTCATGGCTACAGATGAGGGACAGGAGGAAGAGAGTGACCCTCTCCCAGACCTGTTGTCTCAGAACCCTGAAGATGGCTCAGTTGAAGGAGTGACCCTTGGAGGCAACCTCACTGCCCATCAGCAGACTGAATGTAGACAGGTTCTACAATCATTTTCACATATGTTTTCCTTGATACCTAGTCAAACTGACTGGTGTACCCATGTGGTGGACACTGGTGACAGTCTGCCTGTAAAGAACAAACTTTACAGACAACCTGACCACGTCAGGGACTGTATAAAGGCTGAGGTACATAAAATGCTGGAATTAGGTGTCATTGAACCCTCAGAGAGCCCCTGGGCTAGCCCAGTGGTTCTGGTCCCCAAACCTCACACCAAAGATGGCAAGAGAGAGATGAGGTTCTGTGTGGATTACAGAGGACTCAATGCTGTCACCAGGACAGATGCACACCCTATTCCAAGGGCAGATGAGCTCATAGACAAACTAGCTTCTGCAAAGTTTTTGAGCACATTTGACTTAACAGCTGGCTATTGGCAAATCAGATTAGCTGAGGAGTCTAAGGCCAAAACAGCATTCTCAACCCCAGGTGGGCACTACCAGTTTGTGGTGATGCCCTTTGGTCTGAAGAATGCACCTGCCACCTTCCAAAGGCTGGTGAACCAAGTCCTTACTGGGTTGGATGACTTTTGCGCAGCATATCTGGATGACATTGCTGTCTTTAGCTCCACCTGGGAGGATCACCTGATCCACCTGAAGAAGGCTCTTGAGGCTCTGCAAAGGGCAGGCCTCACTATCAAGGCTACTAAGTGCCAGATAGGGCAGAGTAAGGTTGTATATTTGGGCCACCTTGTAGGTGGAGGCCAAGTTCAACCACTGGAGAGTAAGATACAATCCATCAAGGACTGGTCCCCTCCAACCACCCAGACTCAAGTTCGAGCTTTCTTGGGCTTGACTGGGTACTACAGGAAGTTTGTTAAGAACTATGGGTCCATTGTGACTCCTCTTAATGATCTGACATCCAAGAAGATGCCCAAAAAGGTTCAGTGGACAGTAAGCTGTCAAAAGGCATTTGATGACCTGAAGGAGGCCATGTGCTCTGCACCTATCCTGAAAAGTCCTGACTACTCCAAAGAGTTTATTGTCCAAACAGATGCTTCTGAGTTGGGTGTGGGAGCTGTGCTGTCACAACTTAATGTAGATGGTCAAGACCAACCCATTGCTTTTATTAGCAGAAGGTTGACCCCCAGAGAGAAGAATTGGTCAGCTATTGAGAGG
This sequence comes from Triturus cristatus, assembly GCF_964204655.1. NCBI lineage: Eukaryota > Metazoa > Chordata > Amphibia > Caudata > Salamandridae > Triturus > Triturus cristatus. The sequence goes on from NC_140583.1 coordinate 1,130,285,218, forward strand.
GAGGCCTTTGCTGTGGTGTGGGCCCTGAAGAAGCTGAGGCCATACTTGTTTGGCACTCACTTCAAGATTCAGACCGACCATAAGCCCCTCTTGTGGCTAAATCAGATGAAGGGTGAAAACCCCAAACTGCTTAGGTGGTCCATTTCCCTACAGGGGATGGACTTTACAGTGGAGCACCGGCCAGGTACTGACCATGGGAATGCAGATGGTCTCTCCAGGTACTTCCACTTAGGACATGAAGACGAGACTGGTCAAGGCTAGTTTAATGTCCCAGCGTTTGGGGGGGGGTTGTGTAGGAGAGTAGGGTCTGCTATCCTATGGTCACCCCAAATTTTTGCTTTTTGCTTCACTGGTTTTTGACATATTGAGGCTGTGGGCCTGCCAATCAGACCCCCAGCCTGCTGTTCTCTCTACTAAATTAAAACTATGCACCCTAGGTGCATAACCAATTGGAAGTGGATCACCCTGTCAGCCCCTGTACCAGTGTACACTAGGTACCCAGGGCATTGGTGTACCCAAGGCCTGCCAAGGGCTGCAGCATGTATTATGCCACCCCAGGCTTGGCCTAACAATTTGACACAACTGGCTGATCACTCAGCTGGGGTAAGTTGGTGTAATCACCTCTTACTTAGGTGTAGTATACCTATACCTAACCTTAAATGGGACACCTGGTAACCTATGAGTCACTCCTATGGCAGGCCTTAACAATCCTGAAGGCAGAGTGCTTGGTTCCATGTGAGATGGTGCTCTGGCATGAGCTGAGCCTGTCTGCAGTGGTCGGAACAGCTTCCTTCTACTGTTTCCAGATATCGTCATACCATATACTCGTAAGTGCATTATGAACCTCGCGGTTAAATGCTATCTTTGGTTTGGCTTTATCAAAACATGTCGAGTAAGGTGTCATACGAATTGGAATACTAACCCCTCGCCAATTCTGGCGACGGGGTTAGCATTCCACCCTTCTAGAGGGACACGACATGTACAGTACCTGAAACCCGGGTAAAATCAGACATAGCCTCAGCTCCACAAAATGGATGCTGCCACCACAGACACAAGTCTGCCCTCCTGCTGCTGGGAGTCCTTCCAGCTTGGGAGGTGTGGACAAAGGGTTTCCTGCCAGGGGAGGTGCGTGCACCACCCCAGACAGGATTTTGTGTATTGGTCAGGTAGGGCTTGAAAGAAACCAGACATGCCTGTGGCTCACAAGGAGCCTCGGTGCATATGCCAGTTCAAACCGGTCCTGGGGCACACCAGTCCCGGGCCTGGGGCGAGCTGGACAAAGGATTGGGGGTGTAACCACCCCCCTTCCTGGTCCCACCCATAGGGAGGGACCTAGCAGGTAGTCCGGCCCCTAGAATCCGCTTAAAGGTAGGAGCTGTGTCCTAAGACTTCAGACATCCTGGAATCAACTTGAAACTAAGAAGAAGACGGGAACTTCGACATTCTGCTGCACAGAAGACTGAAGAAAATCTCCCCTGTGGTCAGGGAGTGACCACCTTGCTAACGCAAGCACCATCCAGCGAATCAACGTCTGCTTTGCCGCCGCCTCCCGCCGGAGCCCGAGCCCAGAGACTGACAAGACCTAGACCTCCAGACCTCTCACCGCCCGATCCACAGTCCCTGCAAAGAGGAGACCCGTGGAGGCACCGAGACACGTGGAGCCAGCCATCTTGAAACGACTACGACAAGCTGACCAGTGCAACAACCGAGGCTCCCTCCAAGTTGTGCTTTGGGTCCTGAGAAGCCCAACCCTCGAGCAGCATCTGCACCAAAGGTGAGCCCTCCAGCATCTCCACGATCTGCGTGGGGCCCTTCTGCATTTTGCCACTCGACGCGCCTAACCGGTTGCTGGCCCGCTGGCTAGTGGCCATCTTGGCGACGAAATCTACGACAAACACCGCTGGTCTGGTTGCTCCAGACTGGCCCTTGCTCCCCTCCAAAGGAGCAGTTCCTCTGACCTTGCTGGTCAGAACCATCAGCTTAAACTCCTTGCCTACAACAATTGCTTTTGCCAAGGCTTGTTTGCTTCGATCAAGTCGCCGACACCGCCGACAGCGAGAGCCTGCGTGGGACAGCTCGTGACTCGACTCCTGGACGTCGTCGACCTTCAGAGACCACGTGGCTGCAGAGTCAAGCTACACCTTCCTTCCTGTTTGCACCCGACATCGCCTGGTACCCACCTGGTGCCACGCTGGTCACTGGCTAGTGACTGTGAACACTGTCCCCTCTGCTTACAGGTCTTCAACATCTCCGATCCACTCTTGGATCCACTGCATCTCTTCCCGACCGACCGCCTGCAGCACTTTTGTCTACAGGCCCCACGGAACAGATAGAAGAAACCCGACGCACTTCGAGGCCTATGCACCCGCTTCCTGTGGGTGAGGTAAAGCTGGCACTCCTGTGCCCAAGTGTAGTATTACATCTCTAGTGCCTGTGTTCCAAATCTTAAGTTCCTAGGTCATCCAGAAGATTCCTTTTGCAGTAACTTTGTACTTTTTACGCACCCATTGAAACCTATGGGAGCACGCGTGTGACTATTTGCTCTGCACACGCCACCCGTGGACCTCCTGGTCACTAACTGAAGTTAGCTCCTTGTAGGCCCAGCGATTCTAGAGGCCCTAGGCCTTTTCCCTTTTCTGTTCGTGGTACTTATACCACTATTTTAGTATATGGTTCGAGTGGCCACCAGGGCCTATCCATATAAAGTGCAACTTCTGTGTATTCTGTGATAATCTTGTTTGACGATTTGTGCTCCTGTGCTCATAAAGAGACTAGGGGTTACTTTGAGAAATAAATACATATATATTTTGAATATATATCTGTGTGGTGTCCTTTCATTGGTATAAAAGGGGGTTACTATTGGTAAAACAGCTTGCTTAACACGCATCACGAGTTTAGCCTCAAAGACTGCTTAGCCTACGCTACCACTAGGGCAGCTAGTCCAAAAAGGTTGACTTACAACCACACCATAAGGGTTGCTTGGCATGGTACAAGGTGGTCACTAGAACTAGTGAACAGCATATACCAGGCCAACTTCTCACAGTAATACTAGAAAGTGAGAACGGGAAAATCAAAATAATTTTTAATACTGCCCTCACACACTTGGTAGTGTCATGCTTCATCATTGGGCCGCATCATACACCCAGGTGCAGACCAACACACTGGATGGAGCGCAATTTTTTGCAAGATGAAGGACAGTAGTGAGGGTAGAGTGTAGTAAAGAAAGACAAAAAACACAAAAGTGTTTACTCAAAACATAAAGGAAAATACATTTTACTCCTGGAAAAACGGGACCAAGAGAGGTGCAGGTATATTAATAAAACTGCCTAGGTGTTAAACAATAATTCTTTATTTAATGTCAACCTCTGGCAGGATTAAAATTATGATTATGGGGTATTCAGGGAAGGTAACGACCCTTATATCCCCACTGCAATTACCCAGCTAGAGTGGCGGCCATTTCTCAGAGTGTCACCAGTGCAAACATCAGGGTCTTCAATACATGGCAGGGCAATAACCACGTAACTATTCAAGAGTATAGATGCAATAGTTCTGTACACTTCATATAAGGGTAAAAAAGCGGGTATATTAAATAACCCTATTTTTGCAACAATGATCTGTTGGACAAATTACCCTTAGAAGGAAACAGAGAGCTGTCCCAAATCACCTAAATGTGATCTATAGAGTATCATTACAAGAACTATTCTGTTCTTTGTGGCAAACTAGGACACCTAGCATCTTTTGTATTAACGAGTATCATTTATTTCTTCATAGTCCCATGTAGTTGGAACCAAGGTATGTCATCGTTCAAACCCCTGACATTACTCTTAAGTCTTGCCACACATCTTTGTTCTCTCATTAGCAAAAAACTCGAAATATCACACACATTAGGAGGAATAAATGGTTTATCTAACACAATCCACCTCAGTTCGTTTTCATTGTGTTTCAATTCATGGAAATGGGCGGTCAATTTTGTATTGGTTTTTCCACAACGTATAGTGCTCATATGCTCCAATACGCGGGTTTTGACCTTCCGAGTGGTCATGCCCACGTATTGCATATCGCACGGACATCTGAGTAGGTAAATAACCTTATCTGTGTTACATGTGGAGTGTTGACGCAACTCCCAGGGGTGATCAAGGCCCAGGTCTATATTCTTTCCATTCATAGACCCGGGACACGCTCTGCAGTATCCACAAGAATAATGTCCTACCACAGGGGGTAACAATTGATTACAAATTACAGTATTACCTCGGTCCCTTGGTGACCTCGGACGTGTGTTCACAATCTTGTCCTTGATACTCGCACTTTTTTTAAAAGAGAACAAGGGAGTGGGTTGGTTCAATCCATTTGTATTCAGAATCCGCCATTTCTTCTGTACAATTCTTTTTAGATGGTTCGAAATTGTATTATATGTTGTAACACATATACTTCTGTCTTGTGTCTCTCTTACATTAGTTTCCAAAAGAGATTCCCTGTCACAGTTCCTAGCTCTCTTCTGTGCTTTCTTAATCACACTTTCCGGGTAATCTCTATTCCTAAGTTTTAAACTGAGGTACTCTGCTTCTTCCTTATAGTCAGAGATATTCGTACAGTTTCTACGTAAACGCAGAAATTGCCCATAGGGCAGATTTTCCTTCAGTGAGCGAGGATGGAAACTACGAAAGGATAGTAGATTGTTTCTATCCGTTTCTTTATGGAAGACACTACTAGTTAGAGTACCCCCCTCTGCTTTGATATTTAGATCAAGAAAAGGAAGGGTGTAGTTAGTTATCGAGCCCGTAAAGAAAAGGAACTGATTTCTTTCATTCAGCTAGGTTAGACATGTCTCCGCAGAGGCTCTACTACCCCTCCAAACAATCAGCACGTCATCTATATATCTGTGCCACCCTCTTATGTGATCCAAAAAGGGATTGCTAGCTGGAAAAATCGTTTTCATATGACCATGTCTGAACTGGGTTGGCAGAGTGAGCTAAAGAATGATGATGCATTAAACCCAGATCAGTTGACTGGGGGCGAGTGCTTGCAATGTTCAACACTCCGTCCATCATCCCCTTTGGTTTTGCCAAAACAAGATAATAGCATGTCTCTGGTCCCTAACAACAAAACCCTTTCACACAGGCATATTCTTACTGACAATACCCTTTCAACCGCATAGTCCAGTGCGCGTGGGTGCTACTATCCCCAGGAGTCGTTTTGACACCCGTTATAGGGATCTTTTTCTCCTTTTTCCGTACGTCTTTGTTCCTTTCTCTCACTCTGTCATGGTTTCCCCTCCACCTTCCGGTTCTTTCACCAGATCCTTTTCTATTAACACATTCCTCGTTCTTCATTTTTTGTTCCATATGCGCAACTCGCTCTGCACCCCTCTCCCTTGAACCTTTCCTGAAGAATAAACACAGATTCATGACCCAGGCATGATCTGTGTTAAAAAACAAAACAAATCTAAACAGGTAGGCTCCCCGCATTTTTTTCGCTGGTGCAGGGCAGACTGATCCCCATTCCCCTCTCTGGGCCCCGGTGCCACTGCACCGCCCCTAGCCCTGGTAACTATACTGACATGAGTTCATTCATCAGCGTGTGTTCGTGCATCTCCTACTTAAATGCAGATATCACAATGGTGCCCTGCATATGATCACTGAGCGTATAATTGTTTATTTACACTTGCACAGCTGGCATTAGATAATATTCTAAGGAGCATGCATATAGTGTCGAATATGTACAAGTCACCCTGGCGCCGGCTCTCCCTCTCGCTATGAAGGCATTACAGTTTCTGCTCTGCCCCTCGGCTTTCAGTACTGTCGCCAGTAGCAGGTCATCAGGACACAGCCATCGCTTCTGGATGCAGAGGAAGTGCTGTGTTATCGCTCAAACCTTTTTCCATCTCGTTCGTCCTCGTTGGTCCTGATTGCTCTCGGTTTGCTAAAATGTGCTCCCTTGTTCCCAGCAGAATGTAATATTTGCGCCTCCCATGATATGAAAGGTGCACAGAGGGAAGAAATGTGGGACTGAATAATGAAGAGCTGCACTGTCTGAGCGCAACACCGAGTGCCTGTTTTCTGCTTTTGAGGGGCATTATGGCTGAAATGGGACTCATTATCTGCCACAAATTTCGGCTGACTGGTGTCTTGAGTAGCTCAAGAGTGGGAGCAGTGCTATTTTACCACCATAAGAAGAGGTAAATGGTTGCGTGCCTAGGGAACGTTCGAGTAATGTGCTGCGTAAGGGTGGAAATACAACAACATGTGTTGATAAATCTAAAATAAAAAACAGAACATAACACAATAGCATACACAAAGCCACATAGCAACACATATAAAAAATAACATGATACTTCACAACAAACCAGTCAATATGGAATGCAAGACAACTACTGCAGTCCAAGACAGTCACATCACAGTGCAGTAATGCAGCACAAAAAGGCAGATTAAAAAAACAAGAGAATACATCCCTATCACAGCAAAACACCCCACAACAAATATGTACAAATGTTTACCTCACCTTACCACCACCAGAATCCTGTTTTCATAACATAGTCGTAAAAGGTATTTAGGAATTAGCGCCTGTCAAAAATGTGTTGTGATCTGCCCCAGTAACTACATGCAATTGCAAATTTCCCTGAGTCAATGCTTACATTTAAGACCAAACAATTTGAAATCAGAGGGAGGCAATTTCCAATTTCTGCTCATGGTTTCAAACTAGCTGTTTGAATTTCAAGCAGTAACTAGGAGAAATCCCGAAATATATACACAAAATGTAGACATCGCCGAAAGGAAAAAAAAATAGGCGCTTGGCTCATCCTCAGGAAGTGCGGCCCCTCTGATAAGGCTCCTCATAGGCAGAAACGAGTAGTCCGGGCAGTGCTAAAAGGAGACATGGGAGACGATTGAAGGCTTTGCTTTTCTACATTTGATGGGGTTTGAGAATGATGATGTACACTCTAGAAAAAACCCTAAGTATGAACGAGCATTGGCAATGCCAAATGGATATGGCTTTAAAGGAATGCTGCATGGTCATTTGTAGTGTTAAAAGTAGATAGCATAGGAATCGATATGGTTTTTTACTGAAGCAAAGGCCTGTAGAATAACATTGGTATAGGTTAACAGCTATTTTGACAGTTGCACTGTCAATCCAGACTGAAAAATCCATTTAGTCTTATGACAGCCCTACTCCTATTTGTGCGGCTATCAGAGAAAAACACCATCAATTATCTAGTTTTCTAAGACACTTTAATAGCATTTCAATATATGCACTCCTCAAAGTTCAAGCTCAGGCATGTGGCTGATTAGTCAAAAAGAATGCAGCTGTGTGGAGGTCAAGTACTTTTTTAGTGAAAGCACACAACTTTTGTCCTATCAAAACATGTACTCCTAGTTCCCAACATGTGGGAGGAGCCAAAGCCCCAATCTGGTGATGCTCCCATAATTGTTTGGCTACAGCTGCGCAGTCAAGCAAGGCCATAACAAAAGACTTTAAGCGCTTACAGTATAAATCAGAATATGATGTACATTATGATAATCAGGATACCTCCACAGTAGCCAAGCAACGCTCTACAACTCCACCTTACATTGCATTATGTTCTATCCTGATGTTTCTGATTGTGCATATTCTATATTCTGAGACCTTTGGTAAAATTCTCACCAGCTTTTTCATTGGTTTGGGGTGACTGTGTTGCTCTAAAGTGTGATAATCTCAACACAAAATACCGACTTTATGAAATCATGTTGAAAATGTATGCATTAGTCTGCAAAAGGCAACATCCATGTTAACATCTTTACATCAATTTCTGACTTATTGGTGCCAAAAGACCACCCACTGATGGGAGATCCAAAGCAGGGCAGGGAGGCAGGACATTCCAGACACCTCTGTAGGGGGAAGCCTGCAGAGGTTACTTCCACTTCAAAGTAGGTGTCAGGTATAAAAAAGGGCCTCCTCAGAACCACTCTTCAGTGCACTCCTGGACCTGTGGATCCTAGAAAAGAAGGACTTTCAGCTGCCCTGCTGCTTGAGGCCTGCCATGCTTACTGGGAAAGAAGATTAGACCTGCACCCTTCATCCCAGACTGAAGAGACTCCAAGGGTCTGCCGACTGACCTCCTGTTGTAAGTTACAGTGACAACAAGCTCCAAAGTCCTCTCTGCAACTATCAGCTGACATGGTGCAACTGGGCCTGCCTGGACCTGCATCTGGGTCTGCCTGAGCCCTGCAGGCCTCTGCTGGAGTGAGCTCCTGATCCCCAAGAGATGCCTTCCAGGTCCTGGACCCTTGGTGTGGCATCAGTTGAGTTCCTCCTTGAAGAAAAGGAGAAATCCTGAAGTTTTTGGCTCTTTGCGACCCTGAACGGGCCAGTTGACGCTAAGATATTGCCTCCTGCACTGAGCACCAATATGAAGCTCTGGTGAACCCAATTCTTCAAGCTACAGCAGCCACCAGCAACAACCTTCTATGGAAGATCTGCACTTCAAGTTACAGCACTGAAAGCCCCCCGGTGATCACCATCACAAATCTCCAGCAAAGACCAACCATGCTGCCTGGCCTGCTCTTCACGTTACAGCGATGAGCATCCACAATGCTCACCCTGCTCATTGCGTCCTCTTCCACTGGACTCTTCCTGATGGACTTTAGAAGGTCACTTTTTTAGCAGGACTAACCTGGTCCCTGTACCCGTCCCACACTCCATAGTGGTTGGCCTGAACTTGTGATTTTGTTTTCTCATGGCCCGCACTGACTGCCATCGCGAAATTCCAGTGGGTGGACCTGAATTTTTTGCAACAGCAACCAACAGTGATGACCAGCAACATGAAATGTGCACTTCGCGCTACAGCTTTGCCAACCCAGGGTGACCGACAACGCGTATCTCCAGCAGTGACCATCCATGCTGCCCAACAGGATCTTCATGCTATAGTGACAACCGTTCACGATGCCATGCCTACTGTTTGCACTACTGCAATGACCATCCATAAAGCTATCCCTGCTCCTCGGGCCCTCCTCCACCGCAAATTCGATATTCTTCACGCTGGATTTTAGAAGGTTACTTTTTCAGCCGGAATAACCTAGTCCCTGTATCTGTCGTGAAATTCCATTGCAGTCGGGCTGAACTTGGGATTTTGTCCCAGTCCAGTGTGACAGATAAACTCAATTGGCATTTTTTGCTTGGAGGAGCTATACTTACCTTAGAACGTTGAATTTGCTTATCTCTGGTTCTACTAACTGGATTTTTGTTGTTTGGGTGTCAAATAACTTATTACATTTTACCCTATTTTTCTGTTCTTCTTAAGTATATTATCATATAAATTGGACCCAGTGTGTTCAATAGTTCCATTCCCATGCATTTAGAAGGGCAAGCCATTGGCTCTTTCATACTCCTAGGAAACATTTGTGAGTGAGTTTGGAGCTAGACAGAGACAGGAGCCACAGCAGCTATGTTGCATGTCTGGCCCTTGCACTCCAAAATCATCCACAATGTGCGTTTACTATCATAACCCTGAGCCATCACAAAGGAAAATCAACTGGGGTCTTTGGCAGCAATCACTGTCTGCTGTTGTTTTCTGCTGTCACCACTATTACTCCTGCAGTCTGCCCCTACCTAACACGGATGAAGATCAAAGAAGCCTTGACATGCTGAAATTGGGAGAGCAGTCAAGTGTCTCAGGAATATAAGCAATTGTGAAATCTCACTGGTGCTTGCTTGTACTGCAGTGTAGGCTCGAGTAGTGAGGGGAGATGTGGGGCATGGGGAAGAGAGGTGAGTGGAGTGAGCGTGCCAGTGGTCCACACTGAAAATCATAGGAGACCTTAAAAGATCTTTATATGTTTTTGTTGTATTCGCAAATATGACTCAAGCAAATAGAAGGGGGTGTTTTATCTCCCTCACCAGCAAAGGTGTTGGGTCCATACATCACAAACTCCTATTTATAGCAATATCAGTTTTTGAGGTTCTGGCTAGCATTACAAGCGTCTTTATGATGAGGTACCTAGACTTCCTTGCAAAGACAATATTATGTGAACAAAAGCATGCCTGAACAGACACACCCACATCAAAAGCAAGCACTTCACAGAAGAAAGAGGGGATGGCTTTCACATGAGCAGTCTTATTCCACTTTGTTGCAATGCAAATATTGTAATCGGGGAAGGGTAAGGTAGAAAGTAATGGCAGAGGAAGGAAGAGTTGAGATTTACAGTTTGTCATTGGCCGTTTCGGACATGCTGCATGCACCTCCATCTCTTTAAACACCTTTCAGCCTTTCACACCCTAAATTTGAATTCAATCATAATTAGCATTTTTTACATTTGTTGTAATAAATGGCCAGATAGTATGGAGAAGATTGTTGAACAGTCTAAAGTATTTTCCCACCTCCTCCATTTCTCCTGGTATCTTGACTGACATTTTCCCCCGATTTTGTTTTGCGAAACCGACAGATACCTTTTGTCTTTCTAGCTAGAAATTACAGGAAGGAGGAAAACATTGGAGCTAGCCCAAGAAGGGCCACAAATAGTTCAAGTACCTCTAGTAATCGATAGCATGTTTAGGTTTGGGACTCCTGCAGTGATTCAAAGACCAGGTTCACCAAATGTGATAACTCAGGCCTACACCATATCCTCCATCTCTTTTTGATCAAAAATCAAATAGAGGTCGCCTCTAGAAAATGCGAAATTCAGAATGGAAGTGAACCCACTGTATTAAACAATCCAATTGTTGACATAGTTAAGAAACCCTTACACAAAATAAGGGACAGAGCCTTCTATCTTGAGACCTAGGCCCTGATGTTCAAAAGCATTAAGAGTCGGTAAATGGGTGCAAATTGATTTGTGACTGTTAGAAATACCATCTGAGATGTACAGAAGTGGTTTAAGGATTAATTTCTGAATTTTGCACAAAGAACAGGCAAAATAAGGAATCTATATTTTTTAAGGATTCCTAAAAACAGAATCTGCATTTGATAATCTTTAATCTAATGTGTATAGCACTTGCAATTAGGAAATATGTGCAAAAGAGTGCTTTTGTACGTGCTGTAAAGTCGGGGGCCCTAGGCCCACATGCTGCTCAATAAATCACACGGACACAGTAGTGAGATACTAGAACTGGCCCAGGGCACGTGCGCCCGGCCCCTTTTATTTGTAGGTTCACCTGACCGTTGATGCCTGTGGTGGGTGGGTGTACAGTGTGGGGTACAGCAGGCAGAACACTAGAACGTGTCCAGCCAGACACTACATCCCTCCCAAGCTTTAATGAAAAGAACCAAACAAAATTCCAACCTGTAAGAAAACAAATAAACAACACTTAGCACCAAATGAGTCTCCTCAGGCAGTCAGCCAGGAAGCGCTGGAGCTTCGGACCACATGGTCAGGATGCTTTAGTCCACCTTGGCAATGTACTTCAGACTGGCCTGGCTTCGCGGTGTTGGAGTCTATGTACACAATTCAAGTATTGGTTCCACTGGAGCGGTGGTGGAGTGCAATCTGGAGATCTCTCAGGCACTCAGTTTCCGGTGGATAACAAACCTACAGCTGTGGAGATGATTTCGGTGTGTAAGGCCTTTCCTTGGAGGCGACGTGCTTAATGGTATTCCTCGCTCCTGACAGCCGAGCAACTTCAGACTTGCCTCTCTCGCCTGGACTCCTCTTTCACTGGATCCTCCTGGAGGGCCTTCGTGCCGGACTGCCATGGGACCGTGTGGACTGTGGGGGTTTGTGTAAGCCGTGAGAAGGCGTCTCTGAGAAACTGCCAACAGGACTCACAGTTAAGTCGCTCATGTAGCCGCAGAGGGTGGTGTCTCCGTGTAGATGTTCTCGCCATCAGGACTCAGGTTCTGTGTCTTCATCTGATGGTCTTTGGGTGACCAGTCTTCGACTGTGACCTCCACACTTCCCGTGCCTGTTGTGGAGCTGCTGCAAATGCATCTCTCCTATTCAGATTCCCCTCTCACAGGAACTCCGTCGAGGCCCTTGGCCCTGGATTGCCACATGACCGCGTGGGCTGTGCGGGCCTTTGCATAGGCCGTGCTTAGGGATCGCTACGGAACTCCCAACAGGGCCATGGCCAAGTCTTGTGTAACCCCAAGGGTGGATATTACAATTGTCAGGTATGCTCTACTTCGGCAGGCTTCAGGGTGACAGGGGCACACAGGAGGTTCCTGGTCGCCTCGTTGAACTCCGGTTGTCTGGAGTGTGGGTATCCACTCTGGTGGTGCGATGCTCCTTGGTGATGATGCACCTGGATGATGAACATAGGTATTTTCTATCAGTTGGGCAAACAGGCGTCAATCTCTGGCTTTATGTGACCTCGGGGAGTGAGGAGGACTGGAGGGACTTCGCAGCCCATGTCTTCATCTTGCTGAGGCTGTTCTTCACCCATGGCATCTGCGGTGAGAAGCAGGGATGCCATCCGACTTGGACTGCCGATGCTTGGGACTGGACGGTCATGCTGGGAAGCGTTAGAGAGAGATGCGGTTCGCGCTGGCTACGGCTTACATTTGGTTCTCCCATTGGGCTGTCTCCAGGGACGTCGGTCTGGCTTCAGGACTGGACGCTCGCACTGGGAAGCTTTGGAGAGAGACGCAGTTCACTCTAGCTGTGGATTACATTTGGTTCTCCCATTGGGCTGTTTCCAGGGACGTTGGTCTGGCTTAATGGCTGTCTGGTGTCTCTGGGTGCGCACATCTTGTGGTGGTACGAGTCCTCTATCCTGTCGCTCTGCTCCTTTTCTCCTGCGTGCCTGTGGTGGTTGTCTAATGCAAAAACAACACTTGATTCACCCCAGTACAGAGATCTGGGCCTAAATCCATCGTTTTTTTGCTCACCGTGCCATTCCAGTTTTAACCCAGCCATATGCAAATCAGTCTTGACCCTGTGCCTCATGGGAACAGTCCAGCCCGAACTGCCAAGCCAGGTCCTCCCTGGACGGGAACCAAGCATCCTAGGTCCGGTTTAGGGGTTTCCCCCCTCTTCAGCCAGGATAGCTTGATTCCAGTGGCATGGAGAGCACGGAACCCACGTCTGGGCATCCCCGTCCCACTCAGGGTGACAAATGCAAAAACAACAGTTGATGGACAGAATGCAGAACAAAGTCATACATTCACCCCAGTTCAGAGATCTGGGCCTAAATCCATCATTTTTTTGCTCACCATGCCATTCCAGTTTGAACCCAGCCAAATGCAAATCAGTCTTAACCCTTTGCCTCATGAGAACAGTCCAGTCCGAACTGACAAGCCAGGTCCTCCCTGGACTGGAAACAAGCATCCTAGGACCGGTTTCGGGGTTTCACCCCTCTTAAGCCAGGATAGCTTGTTTCCAGTGGCATGGAGAGCACGGGACCCATGTCTGGGCATCCCCGTCCCACTCTGGGTGACAAATGCAAAAACAACAGTTGATGGACAGAATGCAGAACAATGTCATACATTCACCCCGGTACAGAGATCTGGGCCTAAATCCATCATTTTTTTGCTCACCATGCCATTCCAGTTTGAACCCAGCCAAATGCAAATCAGTCTTAACCCTGTGCCTCATGGGAACAGTCCAGTCCGAACTGCCAAGCCAGGTACTTCCTGGACTGGAAAATAGCATCCTAGGACCAGATTCGGGGTTTCACCCCTCTTCAGCCAGGATAGCTTGATTCCAGTGGCATGGACAGCACGGAACCCACGTCTGGGCATCCCCATCCCACTCAGGGTGACAAATGCAAAAACAACAGTTGGTGAAACCCCGAAACCGGCCCTAGGATGCTTGTTTCCAGTCCAGGTAGGACTTGGTTTGGCAGTACTGGGGTGAATGTATGACATTGTTCTGCATTCTGTCCATCAACTGTTGTTTTTGCATTTGTCACCCCAGTGGGAAGGGTATGCCCAGACGTGGGTCCCGTGCTCTCCATGCCACTGGAATCAAGCTTTCCTGGCTGAAGAGGGGTCAAAAACCGAAACCGGTCCTAGGGTGCTTGTTTCCAGTACAGGGAGGACCTGGCTTTGTAGTTAGTTCGGGCTGGACTGTACCCATGAGGCACAGGGTCAAGACTGATTTGCATATGGCTGGGTTCAAACTGGAACGGCATGGTGAGCAAAAAAACGATGGATTTAGGCCCAGATCTCTGTACTGGGGCGAATGTATGACATTTTTCTGCATTCTGTCCATCAACTGTTGTTTTTGCATTTATCACACCGAGTGGGAAGGGTATGCTCATATGTGGGTCCCGTGCTCTCCATGCCACTGGAATCAAGCTTTCCTGGCTGAAGAGGGGTGAAACCCCGAAACCGGTCCTAGGATGCTTGTTTCCAGTGCAGGGCAGACCTGGCTTGGCAGTTCGGGCTGGACTGTACCCATGAGGCACAGGGTCAAGACTGATTTGCATATGGCTGGGTTCAAACTGGAACTGCATTGTGAGCAAAAAAAAATGGATTTTGGCCCTGATCTCTGTGCTGGAGTGAATGTATGACATTGTTCTGCATTCTGTCCATCAACTGTTGTTTTTGCATTTGCCACTTCGAATAGAGGCCACGGCAGCAGCCTTCCTAGCGCAGCGGGCTTTTGGGAATGTCAGCGCTCAGACGGCAACTTTTGCAGTCGCTCCGTTCAGCTTCTTGAAGCAGTTGTGGTGCTATCCATGGCAGCCAGGTGGCACTGCAGTCCCTTTGTAGGCCACAGCTCTCTTAGCTGAAACCGTGCTCTGATTCCAGATATCAGTGCAGAAGGGGCATGCAGTGCCAGACGGCTCATTGTCTTAACCCCGGTCGGTGCGGCCGCACGGAATGTTTTTGGTAAGTGTTTACTTTACTCACACAGTACTTCCTGATGCACATATGGCTTGTCAGTATGGTGGGATGCTCCTGACGATGCCGGTGTTGTAAGCAGACTACTGTTGATCTGGCCCACGAGATGGCAGGGGTTATTTTCGCTTTTCCTCCCTGCTGCTGAGGTTGTTGCAGATACCTCTTGGATCAGGTAGAAGGGCCAGCCTGTACTTTATGGAGACAGAGGCCTTCTCGCTGACAGTCTCTTTTATGACCCTAATGCCGTGCAGCCCCGTTCCGCTAACACTTTTCCATCTCCCCTGTGGCAGACGTTGTGGCATGCGGTTCTACGGTCGTGGAGATATAACAGGGTCGCGGGCTTTCTCGCCGCTCTGGACGAGGATCTTTGTGTGCATTCCTTACTTGCACCAGTAGACACATGAAAGAGCAAGCGGGCTTGTGCACCCTACAGTCTAAGCACCGGAGTAGCCGTCTTAGCAGTGAGGCATTGGGGGACACACTCTTCCCCTTGTTAAGACGGATGGTGCCCCACTCAGGGCGAGTAGCTTGTTTCCCTTCTTTACTGGATGATGTGCCTGCCGGAGGGGCAGGCTGCAGCAGGAATCCTTGTGACACGTTTACACACGGGGTATCGTCCAAGGAGGCACGCATGGGTTCCGAACCCCTCGTCACCAGTGTAAAGCCGTGCGCCCTAGGCCCACATGCTGCACAATAAATCACAGTAGTGAGATAGTAGAACTGACCCAGGTCACGTGCTCCCGCCCCTTTTATTTGCAGGGTCAGCTGACCGGTGACACCTGTGGTGGGTGGATGTACAGTGTGGGTTACAGCAGGCAGAACACTAGAACGTGTCCAGCTGGACAATACACATGCTAATCATCGATTGGAAACAGGAAGTAACCAGGTGCAAAATATAAAGAAGATTGGAAACTGTTAGAAATGAGGGGGCTCTGGTTGACGCAGGTGTGAACCCACAGCAAGCAGGGACCCTTTACTTCTTGTCAGGGCGAAGGATGATTTCCCAGAATAACCCCTGCTCACCCTCTAGGTGCGTGGCGCGAGCAGTCTAGGCTAAGTCTCAGGCGTACACGGTTAAGCAAATGCAATTACACATACAGTAAACCCCTGGCATGAACCACAAACGGACACCAATCAGGTAGTATATAAAAATAAGCTTTTATGTAGTTTCAGCAGCGTCAAATACAAGGCCCAGTAACGTTGAACTGATGGGGCCACAATTCTTAGGAATACGGTAAAGTTCTCTTTGTACGGAAAGTTCTTTAGGCGGGCACAAGGTGACTGTAGGCCTCAGCGCACTCCGTGCTGAAGCGGCGACCGGGAAGCACACGGCAGATGACAGGGAAATCAGAACGTTGCGGACCCTGGATCCGATGCGAGCTCGCGGTCGAGTTCGTAAGTACAGTACCTTGTTTCTTGACGCGAAGGTGGGTGCGGGATTTCAGCGGCTCTTCGACAGAAGAGCGAGGCGGCGTCCGGGGCTCCCACACTTCCCGATGGGTGTCTGATCTTCAGGCTCACGACAAGAGCGGGGTGTTGCAGGTGGCGGGTGAACAAAGCGGGGCAGCCGGGCACGCAGATGCGTCCGGGCCATCCGAGGCTTGGAGATGCTCACAAACGCCGATTCCGGCGGGAGGGTGAAGGTGCACAGCGAGCCTCCAACGAGCGAGGTGACAGGGGCAGCCCAGCACAGCGTAGGGGGAGCGGCTCCGATCGAGCGAGGCTCTTCCCAAGGCGGGGGTGGCTAAGCAGTCCTGGTCACGGCTCAGGGAGGGACTGAGGCACGAGGGTCACAGCTCCGGCGAGGGAAAGGACACCACAGTCCAGCGGCAGGCGAGTGAAGATCAGGTAGAGCCCAATGGTCCTGGGGCTCAGTTCAGGGGGCAAGCTCAGTTCCAAGCCCTTGGAGATCGTTTTGGAAAAGCACAAGTCTTGAAAGTAAAAGTAAAGTAAAGTCTTCAGCAACAGGTTCTCTTCTCCCCTTTGGCAGCAAGGTCACCACTGCGGGCCAATCCCCCAGGATAGGGACAGTCTTCCTCCTACAGCTTTCCCGGTGCCTCCTCCTCAGGCAGAGATTCTTCTTGGTCAAAAGCGGATCTAGTTTCTCAGGAGCCGGGCTCCTCCATTTATACAGCAAATCTTTTGTTCTCCCAGGCCGGGGGGCCCTTGCCTAGTTCAGTCCGGTTTCTGAGCACTTTGTTTACGCGATGCAGGCTTCTTCTTTCAGAGTGCAGGGCAGTGTCCTCAGACGCTCCACAGGGGGCGGAGCCGGCATTGAGGTAGCAGAGCACTGTCCTATTCAGAGCCTAGGAGCACTCCTCCCACCCATCTACCTGTCGATCGTCCTATTCACCACCAGGCTACCTAGCCCTGCCCATCTGGGTTCCCCCAGCCCTGTCACTCACACCAGCCAGACATCAGATACACATCACGCAGAGGCGGCTGAAATGTTTAGGCAAGCAAAGGCCAGCTTTCTAAAAGCGACATTTGCAAACCCGGAATATTAAAATAAACCTTGCGAAAAGATGTACCTTATTATTCCGAGTTCAGGCATACTAACTCGATCTTCTACCATGTTCCCTGGGTCGGTTAGGATCATAGGGTGTAACAATCCAAGCCGCCCATACTGGCCTATGAGAACAGAGTAGCCTTGCAGTAGTGAACAACAAAATGGCGGTCATTCACTACCAGGACATGCCACGCATCCAGGCTTGTCCTACCTTAGGCTCACAACGCACCCTGCCCGTGGGCCTACCAGAGGGGTGACTAACATGCAGCTAAGGGAAGGTTTCAGGGACCGGCAAGTGTGGCCACTTACCAGTCAGCATGTCAGTACCAGACTGCACGCAGGTTCTGCGATGGCAGACCTTAGACATATTTTACCGGCCGCTTCTGTGGGTGGCACAACCCGTGCTGCAAGCCCACCAGCGGTGTTTGCCTTTACATGCCCTGGCGCTCCTGGCGCACTTTACTGGGGTCTGATAGTAAATCAAACAATCCAATCATGGAATCCAACCAACATATACAATTTACAAGGGAGCACTCGCACCGCGACACTGGTTGGCAGTGGCACAGCGCGCTGAGCGGCCAACACCATAAAATCACATGAGGCACAGCGACAAAAAGAGGAAGGGAGACTCACGCCAAGGTGCCAGGTCTAACACGTGTCCCCTCCAGCTGAAAAGTGGGGAGAACTACCCTACCCCAGGGAGTTCCTCATCACTAAGGCGGAAAAATCTGGACAGACCGTCAGCATTGGCGTGATCTGTACCAGGGCGATGTTCCACCGTGAAATCCATCCCCTGTAGGGAAATGGACCACCTCAACAGCTTTGGATTCTCACCCCTCATATGCATCAACCATCTGAGGGGCCTGTGGTCCGTCTGAACCCGGAAGTGAGACCCAAACAAGTAGGGTCTTAGCTTCTTCAGGGCCCAGACCACAGCAAATGCCTCACGCTCAATAGCACTCCACCTCTGTTCCCGTGGAAGTAACCTCCTGCTAAGAAAGGCTACGGGTTGATCTAGGCCCTCCTCATTAATCTGTGAAAGAACAGCCCCCACACCATGCTCTGAAGCGTCTGTCTGAACGATAAACTCTTTGGAGAAGTTGGGAGCCAAGAGCACGGGCGCCGTGCACATAGCAGTTTTCAAGGCCTCAAAAGCTTTCTGACAGGTGTCAGTCCAAATCACTTTCCTGGGCTGCTTCTTCGAAGTCAGCGCTGTCAAGGGGGCAACCATGTTGCCATACCCCTTGACAAACCTCCTGTAGTACCCAGTGAGACCTAGGAAGGCTCTCACCTCTGTCTGGGTTTTGGGCGCCTCCCAATTCAGGATGGTTTCTATCTTGGGCTGAAGGGGTGCCACCTGGCCACTCCCAACTTGGTGTCCCAAGTACACCGCGGAACCCTGCCCGATCTGGCACTTACTCGCCTTGATCGTGAGGCCTGCCTTGCGCAGCGCCATCAACACTTCCCAGAGGTGACGCAAGTGTTCCTCCCAAGTGGAGCTGAACACTGCGATGTCATCCAGGTAGGCTGCACTGAACGAATCCAGCCCAGCCAACACCTGGTTGACCAATCTCTGGAAGGTGGCAGGGGCATTCTTCATCCCAAATGGCATAACCCGGAACTGGTAGTGCCCATCTGGGGTGGAAAATGCTGACCTCTCTTTGGCCCCCTCGGTCAAGGCGATCTGCCAATACCCAGACGTTAAATCAAATGTGCTGAGGTAGTTGGCAGCCCCTAGCCGATCGATGAGCTCATCAGCTCTGGGGATGGGGTGTGCGTCAGTCCTAGTGACTGAATTGAGTCCTCTGTAGTCCACACAGAACCGGAGTTCGGGTGTGGCTCCCGGCGCTGCAGCCTTTGGGACCAAGACCACGGGGCTGGCCCAAGGACTGCTAGAAGACTCAATTACCCCGAGTGCAAACATCTTGGAGATCTCCTCCTTGATGCATGTCCTCACCCTGTCAGTCACCCTGTAGGCCTTGTGCCGCACAGGTGGACTATCCCCAGTGTCCACGTCATGGACGCACCAATCAGTGACACCAGGGACCAGGGAAAACAGATCAGAAAATTGTCCCAGCAACTGGCGACAATCATTCTGTTGCTCAGGGGTCAGGGTGGAAGAGAGGATGACACCATCCACTGACCCATCTTGCTCCTTGGCCGACAGGAGGTCAGGAAGAGGTTCTGTCTCCTCTTCCATCCCAGCATCTGTTGCCAAGAGCATGCCCACTTGGGACCTCTCCAAGTGGGGCTTGAGGCGGTTGACATGTAGGACCCGTAAGGGGTTCCTAGGAGACTTCAGGTCCACCACGTAGGTAACAGGACTCTTGCGCTCCACCACCTCAAAGGGACCGGTCCACTTATCCTAGAGCGCACACGGCTACACGGGGGCCAAGACCCATACTTTCTGCCCAGGCTGAAGCTCTACCAGAGTGGCATTCTGGTCGTACCACCGCTTCATCTCCTCCTGGCTGGCTTCCAGATTTGCCTCAGCAAGTTGCCTGAAACGCCTAGTCTGATTCCTGAAGGCCAGCATGTAGCTATATACATTCTGGGGAGGTTTCCTGGGAGATTGCTCCCAGCCTTCCTTGACCAGACTTAGAGGTCCTCTGACTGGGTGACCATACAGAAGCTCAAAGGGACTGAACCCCAGAGACTTCTGTGGCACCTCACGGTAAGCGAAGAGAAGGCATGGTAAGAGGACGTCCCACTTACGCCTCATGGGTCCTTCTAGGCCCATTATCATGCCTTTGAGGGTTCGGTTGAATCTCTCAACCAACCCGTTTCCTTGGGGGTGGTAAGGTGTGGTGAACTTGTAGGTTACACCACACTCTTGCCAAAGAGATTTCATGTACTTGGACATGAAATTGGTACCTCGGTCAGACACCACCTCTAGAGGGAATCCCACTCGGGAGAAAATTCCCATCAGTGCACGTCCCACCACGGGGGCCGTCACTGTCCTGAGAGGAATGGCTTCCGGGTACCGGGTGGCATGGTCCACCAGGACCAGGATGAACCTATTGCCCATCGCTGTTCTGGGGTCCAGTGGCCCTACAATGTCAATCCCCACTCGCTGGAATGGAGTACCGACCACAGGGAATGGTTGGAGTGGAGCCTTCTGCTTCCTTCCACTCTTTCCACTTGCCTGGCAAGTCTGGCATGTCCTGCAGTGAGTATCTGAACTCCTGCGCATTTGAGGCCAATAAAAGTGGGTGACAAGCCTTTCAAAGGCCTTGTCCTGCCCCAAATGCCCTGCCAATGGCACATCGTGAGCCAGCCCCAGTAGGAAGGCTCTGAAGTCCTGGGGTACCACCAGCGCACAGGCTGACCCAGGCTCAGCAACCTTAGGCTCTGTATATAGGAGGTCGTTCTCCCAGTAAACGAAATGTGATCCTGACTGATCACCTGCGGCCTGGTCTGCAGCCTGCTGCCGCATACTTATGAGAGAAGGGCACTCCTTCTGTGCCTTGCAAAAGTCCTCCCTGGTGGGACCCCCTTCCTGCTGCCAATGGGTCAGCTCCGGCAGGTCTCCCAGTTCAGCTATCTGCTCCCCTGTAGGCTCCTGGGCATCCCCCTCAAGGTCTGCTTCCTCCTGGACCGTGGGAACTTCAGGGGCCGGCTTCCCGCGCCCCTTGCTCCTTCTCTCTGAGGCCGGTTCCTGGGCCTCCCTCTCAGGCTCCAGGACCTCTTGAGTACCTCTACTGGCTGCCATGGACCGTGTGGTGACACACGCCCAATCCGGCATACCCAACATCTCCAGGTGAGCACTCCGCTCTACCTTAGCCCAAGGTGAGCTCTCCAAATCGTTCCCTAACAAACAGTCTACAGGCATGGCAGGCCTCACAGCTACCTGAAGAGTACCAGAGACCCCCCGCCACTCGAAGGGAACCTGAGCCACCTTGCAGTGCCTCTCTGTGTTGTCAGCGGCAACAACGGGATAGAATGCATTGGGGACCACCTGCTCCTGAGACACCAGGTGACACCTGACAGCTGTCACACTGGCTCCTGTATCTCTAAGAGCTTCCACCCTATGGCCATTTATGTCACCCACTGCCTGTATTTCTTAGTGTTCTCAGGCAGCTGGGTTGGAGGGACCACTTCACGGTCTCCTAGCGAGACCAGGGACATCTCTGTGGGACCCCACCCACCTTGGACATCCCTCTCCTCCCCCAAGGCTACACTAGTCACCTGCCGGGGTGGAGCACCAGTGGGTGCTGGTTTACCAACCAACGGACACTTTACATCAGAGGCAAAATGCCCCAAATTGTTACACCTGTAACATCTTACGGGCCCCTTCTGAACAGGAGGACCTGTCGGGCCCCGGTCGGTTTCTGGGGTGGGGGAGGCTGAGAACCCTTCCCTTGGTTCCCTTGGGGACTATTTTGGGGCCCTTTTTGGAACTGCTTCTGTTTACCCCTGTCCCCCCCACTCTTCTGCTGGGGACCCTGCCCACCTTTGGCGGAATCTCCCACGGTACCCTTGTGGACCCTGGTACTGACCCAGCGGTCCGCCTCCTCAGCAAGCTTCCTCGGGTTAGTCAGCCTACTATCTATCAGGTGCTGGCGTAGCTCAGGAAAACAATTACTGGACAAGTGCTCCCATGCCATTAAATCAAGAAGCCCTTGATAATCATTTACCTTACTACCCTTTACCCAACCATCCAGCGCTCTGCAAAAGAAAGTCACATACTCCACATACGTACTATTGGGAATCTTAGTGCAACCCCTGAACCTCTGTCTATATAACTCAGGGGTCAACCCATACCTAGCCATCAATGCTTCCTTCATATGGGCATAAGAATTATGAACATCAGCAGGTAAATCTAACAGCGTGTCCCGCCCTTCACTCAGGAACCGTCCCCACAACCCCGCTCCCCAATCTTTCTCAGGGACCCGGTGGGAAGACATGGCTACCTCATAGGCTCTGAACCACTGCCCGATGTCGTCATTCTTGAAGAACTCCTTCACTACATCCTTGGGAATATAAACTCTTGGTTCCGCCGGTACTGGCGGTGTGCTGCCACCAGAGGGATTAAGCTCCAAACTTTTTGCTTTCAGCTCCAGCTCCCTCAGCTTCATGTCATGCTCTAATTGTAGTTTCTTTTCTTCCATGGCTAATCTTTGTTTTTCCATATCCATCTGCCCATGAAATTTCGCCATCTCCACCTCGTGTGCCCGGGTTGCTGCCCTGTCTGCCAACTCTTCTGGCGACAGGCCTCTGCCAAACTCATGGACACTTTCTGGTGGAACCACTTCCACCTGATTCTCTGGTGCCTTTGACGCATACCAGGCCCTCAGCGCCTTCACGAATTGGGCCTTGTTTTTTAATCCAGTTTGGGCAATCCTGAACTTGGAGCAAAAACCTTTCAATTCTTCATTGGTACGATTCAGAAGTGCATCTTCTTCCCAATCTACGTCCTCAAATCCAGAGATTATAGAAGCTGCCCTTCCGGCGGAAAGTGAACCAGGCATGGCTCTAACAACGGAGATTCTTGGCAAAACAAAAACAAATGCTAGCCTTGTGGCTGTGTTACTGGTCTGCTCTCACTACGTGGTGATCAGTGATTCACTATACGCAAACCACAAATGCAAATCCGTAAAATCCTCACCGCTGCCACCAATGTTAGAAATGAGGGGGCTCTGGTTGACGCAGGTGTGAACCCACAACAAGCAGGGACCTCTTGGATCAGGTAGAAGGCCCAGCCTGTACTTTATGGAGACAGAGGCCTTTTCGCTGACAGTCTCTTTTATGACCCTAATGCCGTGCAGCCCCGTTCCGCTAACACTTTTCCATCTCCCCTGTGGCAGAGGTTGTGGCATGCGGTTCTACGGTCGTGGAGATATAACAGGGTCGCGGGCTTTCTCGCCGCTCTGGACGAGGATCTTTGTGTGCATTCCTTACTTGCACCAGTAGACACATGAACGAGCAAGCGGGCTTGTGCACCCTACAGTCTAAGCACCGGAGTAGCCGTCTTAGCAGTGAGGCATTGGGGGACACACTCTTCCCCTTGTTAAGACGGATGGTGCCCCACTCAGGGCGAGTAGCTTGTTTCCCTTCTTTACTGGATGATGTGCCTGCCGGAGGGGCAGGCTGCAGCAGGAATCCTTGTGACACGTTTACACACGGGGTATCGTCCAAGGAGGCACGCATGGGTTCCGAACCCCTCGTCACCAGTGTAAAGCCGTGGGCCCTAGGCCCACATGCTGCACAATAAATCACAGTAGTGAGATAGTAGAACTGACCCAGGTCACGTGCTCCCGCCCCTTTTATTTGCAGGGTCAGCTGACCGGTGACACCTGTGGTGGGTGGGTGTACAGTGTGGGTTACAGCAGGCAGAACACTAGAACGTGTCCAGCTGGACAATACACATGCTAATCATCGATTGGAAACAGGAAGTAACCAGGTGCAAAATATAAAGAAGATTGGAAACTGTTAGAAATGAGGGGGCTCTGGTTGACGCAGGTGTGAACCCACAACAAGCAGGGACCCTTTACTTCTTGTCAGGGCGAAGGATGACTCCCCAGAATAACCCCTGCTCACCCTCTAGGTGCGTGGCGCGAGCAGTCTAGGCTAAGTCTCAGGCATACACGGTTAAGCAAATGCAATTACACATACAGTAAACCCCTGGCATGCACCACAAACGGACACCAATCAGGTAGTATATAAAAATAAGCTTTTATGTAGTTTCAGCAGCGTCAAATACAAGGCCCAGTAACGTTGAACTGATGGGGCCACAATTCTTAGGAATACGGTAAAGTTCTCTTTGTACGGAAAGTTCTTTAGGCGGGCACAAGGTGACTGTAGGCCTCAGCGCACACCGTGCTGAAGCGGCGACCGGGAAGCACAAGGCAGATGACAGGGAAATCAGAACGTTGCGGACCCTGGATCAGATGCGAGCTCGCGGTCGAGTTCGTAAGTACAGTACCTTGTTTCTTGACGCAAAGGTGGGTGCGGGATTTCAGTGGCTCTTCGACAGAAGAGCGAGGCGGCGTCCGGGGCTCCCACACTTCCCGATGGGTGTCTGATCTTCAGGCTCACGACAAGAGCGGGGTGTTGCAGGTAGCGGGTGAACAAAGCGGGGCAGCCGGGCACGCAGATGCGTCCGGGCCGTCCGAGGCTTGGAGATGCTCACAAACGCCGATTCCGGCGGGAGGGTGAAGGTGCACAGCGAGCCTCCAACGAGCGAGGTGACAGGGGCAGCCCAGCACAGCGTAGGGGGAGCGGCTCCGATCGAGCGAGGCTCTTCCCAAGGCGGGGGCGGCTAAGCAGTCCTGGTCACGGCTCAGGGAGGGACTGAGGCACGAGGGTCACAGCTCCGGCGAGGGAAAGGACACCACAGTCCAGCGGCAGGCGAGTGAAGATCAGGTAGAGCCCAATGGTCCTGGGGCTCAGTTCAGGGGGCAAGCTCAGTTCCAAGCCCTTGGAGATCGTTTTGGAAAAGCACAAGTCTTGAAAGTAAAAGTAAAGTAAAGTCTTTAGCAACAGGTTCTCTTCTCCCCTTTGGCAGCAAGGTCACCACTGCAGGCCAATCCCCCAGGATAGGGACAGTCTTCCTCCTACAGCTTTCCCGGTGCCTCCTCCTCAGGCAGAGATTCTTCTTGGTCAAAAGCGGATCTAGTTTCTCAGGAGCCGGGCTCCTCCATTTATACAGCAAATCTTTTGTTCTCCCAGGCCAGGGGGCCCTTGCCTAGTTCAGTCCGGTTTCTGAGCACTTTGTTAACGCGATGCAGGCTTCTTCTTTCAGAGTGCAGGGCAGAGTAATCAGACGCTCCACAGGGGGCGGAGCCGGCATTGAGGTAGCAGAGCACTGTCCTATTCAGAGCCTAGGAGCACTCCTCCCACCCATCTACCTGTCGATCGTCCTATTCACCACCAGGCTACCTAGCCCTGCCCATCTGGGTTCCCCCAGCCCTGTCACTCACACCAGCCAGACATCAGATACACATCACGCAGAGGCGGCTGAAATGTTTAGGCAAGCAAAGGCCAGCTTTCTAAAAGCGACATTTGCAAACCCGGAATATTACAATAAACCTTGCGAAAAGATGTACCTTATTATTCCGAGCTCAGGCATACTAACTCGATCTTCTACCATGTTCCCTGGGTCGGTTAGAATCATAGGGTGTAACAATCCAAGCCGCCCATACTGGCCTATGAGAACAGGGTAGCCTTGCAGTAGTGAACAACAAAATGGCGGTCATTCACTACCAGGACATGCCACGCATCCAGGCTTGTCCTACCTTAGGCTCACAACGCACCCTGCCCGTGGGCCTACCAGAGGGGTGACTAACATGCAGCTAAGGGAAGGTTTCAGGGACCGGCAAGTGTGGCCACTTGCTAGTCAGCATGTCAGTACCAGACTGCACGCAGGTTCTGCGATGGCAGACCTTAGACATATTTTACCGGCCGCTTCTGTGGGTGGCACAACCTGTGCTGCAAGCCCACCAGCGGTGTTTGCCTTTACATGCCCTGGCGCTCCTGGCGCACTTTACTGGGGTCTGATAGTAAATCAAACAATCCAATCATGGAATCCAACCAACATATACAATTTACAAGGGAGCACTCGCACCGCGACACTGGTTGGCAGTGGCACAGCGCGCTGAGCGGCCAACACCATAAAATCACATGAGGCACAGCGACAAAAAGAGGAAGGGAGACTCACGCCAAGGTGCCAGGTCTAACAGAAACACACATTTAATCCTTCAAAATAGCTGCATTCTATGCTGTGGTGAGACAAATGTGCATCTTAGCTGGACAACAGGGGCGAAGGAGGAGAAAGGAAAACGTTTTCGGCAGGCGTTTCAGTTTGTTTGAGCAGAGAGAGGAAGAAGCGTACACTAAGTACAGGTTGAGCAGGCATTTCTTTATGGATATTTTAGAACAATGATAGTTAAAGTAAGGCCCAGGGGGCTGCATGCGGCCCTCCTGACATTTCCATATGGCCCCCCGGGCAGCAGCAGTACTGGGCTGCTAAAGTGTTAACTTGACTCAGCACTAACAAGAAAAACATTTTTTTAAATAAACAACAAGCACTTATTTAAAGATTAATTGCAGTTAGGGAAAGGAAGTAAATAGCCCCTTGACTTTAGGAACACCTTCATTTTTAAAGACGGCAAACATGTAGAAATAGTGTATTTCATGGACCTGTTGAACTATTTCACCCTAAATAAATCAAATTATAGCAATGCATTCAGAAGTATTTTTCCTAAAGTGATGGTTTTCAAACATTAATTTAGAAACTTTCATGCTTCCCCCTTCCCGCCCTGACAGCAATGCCATAGTGATTACATCCAAGCACAGGAGATGGTTTTGAACAGCATGCATCCTGAAGTAATGTATTTTGAGTTTCTCTTATATGTGATAAGGAAGAAAAATTAGGGGAATTGAAGTAAAACAATTGGTCATGTGGAGAAGCCAGGATTCATTCCAGTTTTCCTGGTTTCACATTGCGCAATTGAGTTCAGCCACTAAATATACATGCTTTGCTTCCCCTACACTGACTTTACCCCCCTCTAGCATCAGTGCAGCCCTTGGTCACACCAAAGACCAAACTTTGCGGCCAGGGAAATTGTTTGTAAGTACCCAGGTGAGGTTCCGTGAGAATCGTAATGGCACTTTTTGGGTATGTTCGAATATGGACGAGTTTGGTATCTACGAACCGCAAATGACGAGTTTAGTGGGTGTACGCGTTTTCTCTACGCTACTATGTACGGTTTGTCTCATTCCTGGGTACGTCCATCTGAACCCTCGGGTTCCATCTTAGATACGGCATCCATTTTGTCTCTTGCCCTCAAGTAGCCAGCGAACGGACACTGTCCTCTTTGTGACCCTGGGACTCCCAAGCTTTCGCGGAGGACACGTGTTCCTTTGAAGGTGTCTTTATGATGAGGGGGATGACATTGCAAGGGCAGATGGCTCCGCTCGAGGCTCATCTTGCCGTGCCGGTCTATTGTTTCAGTCATGCATGCATTAGGCATGAGTCCTTTGATCCTGCAATCAAGTTTCCGATATTGCTCTCTACACTCTTTTCCAATCTGTTGTGCATCCTTGTTTTTCCTTTGCATCTGTTTCTGTCCCTTCTCCTAATTCGTTTACAGTCAGAATGGAATGTGCTTAATGTGGGGATAATGTGCTTTTACAGTTGGGAACCAGCAATGCTGCTGTAATTATGTTCTGGGCTTCTGAAAACATGAATGCGACCCTTTTGAAGTTTACTGTGGGAACTGAGTTGTAACCTTTTGTTTGCCATGTTGTTCAATGAGGAAAATGTGTATAAAAGGAGCGATCCACTTTGGCAATTTGAAGCAGTCTCTCAGAACCTACACGTTGTGTACTTCTTGCGATTTCTGTATCCCTGCAGTAAATAAACGCTGATCTTTGACGCCGCAGGAAGTGTCCCGTGTCTCTGTGTTTTGTACGCCGGAACAGGTAACCCACGAAGGTTTCAGGTGTTGTCCCCTGGCACCGCTGGGTCTTAGAATAGCCCAGTCCTTCACAGGTTATAGAAGAACCTAACCCAAATATTGTCTGTCTAACAAACATTAGCCACGCCATACCCCATACCCACACACACACAGGTCCTTTGTTGTCTCCATCTTCTAGCCTCAGGTAGCTACCAGGGGATAGTAGCAGTTGCTTGGGGGATATCGCAGAGTGCACTTTCTCCAATGTTTAATAACTTCTTAGGTGCGATGGTATCAAAAATGCACTTACATTTTTCTTTTCCATGAACCCCACCAGAGCATAATGCTACAAATAAAGATATATATATATATATATATATATATATATATATATATATATATATATATATATATATATATATACATATATATATATTACCTACTGGCGGTCGCCAGTAGGTAGTTATAGTTAGGACCACGTTTCCATAGGAAAACCTCAACATTCTATTTTGAATAACTTTGGCGCCGGTCGACGAATCCTCGCGAATTTCTCAAAATAGGTGGGGCGCTACGCTCCGCTCCTACCCTGAAAGTCTCGGGGGGATCCGTCAAGCGGGGGCTGAGATAAAAGGGGGGTCCCAAAACGCGTTTTTCCCATGCATTTTTCCATAGGACCTTTAGAACGAGCTACAGCCCGAACGGCTGAACAGAATTACTCAAAATTTGGCAGAGAGGTAGTCCCTAGGTCAAGGAAGTGCCTTTTGTAGGTTTGGTGTAAATCTGTTCAGTAGATTCTGAGAAAATAGCCTTTAAATCAATATATATATCTGAGCCCGCTTACGGTACGCTTACCGTACGCTTACGGTAAGCGTACGGTGGCGTGCGCGAGCGCGATTCTGATTGGCTCTTAGATCTTAGTAAACATTCGAATCGGCCGAAACCAGGAAGCGGCGGCCGCCATTTTGTGTATTTCACTCTGAAAAAAAAGAGTGAAAACAAGGAAAGGGGGCAATGAGGAGAGTTACAGACCCCCTAACATTTGTGAGGGGGTCAAAGAAGGACTGTAAAGTACAAAGAAAACATTTATTGATTTTAAAAAAAATCACGGGGTACGCGTACGGTAAGCTTACGGTAAGCGTACGGTAGAAAAAATAAAAAAAAATAAATGAAAAGCAGATTTAAGAGTTTAGATATTAGGGAGCTCTAAAAAGAGCCGTTGTGTTTATGAAATGATTTTTTAGTGGTACCTACAAGTAAGTACCGATGCAGAGTCTAAGGTTCAAGAGGAAGACTCTGTTCCCTTCATCATTGAAGTGCACACCATCTCCTCTATAAATGTCTTGCATGTCATAACGCAAGTTGTTGTGGTAAATGGCACCCATACCATAGTCACGGAGGAAAGCAGAAACAGATTTGTTGACGTGCTTTCTTGCTTTGTCATCGCACCGCGTGCCCACCGTGCGTGCACGGCACTAACTGCGTAAAGTGGGCGCACGGTGCGCGAAGCGCACCGCGTGCTCACTGTGCGCGCACGGTGCGCGAAGCGCACCGTGCGCGCACGGAACGCGCACGGAACGAACTGCGTTAAGTGGGCGCGCACGCCACGAATGGCGTAAAGTAACTTAGCATTTAAAAAACCGTACAAATTCACTGAAAAAACCATAGGTTTCACACACGTTATAGTTAGGAATTAGCATTTAAAAAACCTTGCAAATTCACTGAAAAAACCATAGGTTTCACACATGTTATAGTTAGCGGAAATTTTACTGATAAAAAACCAATGAAATTCCCCCGTTATAGTTAGTGCAGGCAACTATAACTCACGCGACCGCAATCTTCTGCTGATGACATATGTGTCTTTATGAAAAAAAAATATTTGTAATATATGTATAGCTAAAAATGTATGGAAGAAGACATGGGCAAATAAGTGTCTAAATACAGTATTAGCATCAGCAGAGGATTGCGGTCGCGTGAGTTATAGTTGCCTGCACTAACTATAACGGGGGAATTTCATTGGTTTTTTATCAGTAAAATTTCCGCTAACTATAACATGTGTGAAACCTATGGTTTTTTCAGTGAATATATATATATGTGTGTGTGTGTATATATATATAATTCACTTAAAAAACCATTGGTTTCACACATGTTATAGTTAGCTGGGCATTTGCCTCGTAAAAAACCAATGAAATTCCCCCGTTATAGTTAGTGCAGGCAACTATAACTCACGCGACCGCAATCCGCTGCTGATGACGTCAGATATTACATCACTCTACTTAGACACTTATTTACCCATGTCTTCTTCCATTCATCTTTAGCTATACATATATTACATTTTTTTTTTTTCAGAAAGACACATATGTCATCAGTGATGTAATATCTGACGTCATCAGCAGCGGATTGCGGTCGCGTGAGTTATAGTTGCCTGCACTAACTATAACAGGGGAATTTCATTGGTTTTTTACGAGGGAAATGCCCAGCTAACTATAACATGTGTGAAACCTATGGTTTTTTCTGTGAATTTGTACGGTTTTTTAAATGCTAAGTTATGAATTTATTAATATATTTTTTTAAACATAACTTTTTCACGGCGCGCGCCCACTTGACGCAGTTCGCGCCGTGCGCGCACAGTGGGCACGCGGTGCGCTTCACGCACCACGCGCGCAGTTTACGCAGTTCGTGCCGCACGGTGGACACGGCGCGCTTCACCCCCAAGGGCCAAATACATTTTATTTTTTTTCGAAAAATCGCTGAGTGCGCGCACGCTGCGCGAACCACGCAGAATTTTTTCCGTTTGGGTGGTGCGCGCAGGGTGCGCGCACTCGGCGATTTTTCGATTTGTTTTTTGATTTTTTTGCCCTTGGGGGTCCTTCTGGGACCCCCTGACCACGGCTAGGGGGTCAGGAACTGTCCACCCTGCCCCCTTTTCACGTTCTCCACATTTGTTTTCACCCCCTCAGAGTGCGAGAGACAAAATGGCGGCCGACACTTCCTGGTTTCGACCGATTTGAATGTTTACTAAGATCTAACAACCAATCAGAATTGCGCTCGCGCTCGGCAAGGTGCGCGCACCCAGCGCGCACGCTGCGCGCGTACAGATATATATATTGATTTAAATGCTATTTTCTCTGGAAATACTGAGCAGATTTACACCAAACCTGCAAAAGGCACTTCATGGACCTTATGGCTACCTCTCTGCCAAATTTCACGTAATTCTGTTCAGCCGTTCGGGCTGTAGCTGCGACTAAAGTCCCTATGGAAAAATCCATAGGGAAAACGCGTTTTGGAACCCCCCCTTTTTCTCGGCCCCCGCTTGACGAATCACCTCGAGACTTTCAGGGTAGGAGCGGAGCGGAGCGCTCCATTAGTTTTGAAAATTTCGCGAGGATTCATCAATCGGCGCCTAAGTTATTGAAAATAGAATTTTGAGATTACCTATGGAAACTCGGTCCTAACTATAACTATCTACTGGCGACCGCCAGTAGATAATATATATATTTTTATATATATATATATATATATATATATATATATATATATATATATATATATATATATATATATATTTTTTTTTTTAAAGGTTTGCCTGGCAGTAATGTTTGGCTGTACTGGAGAGCAGTTGGCTTTGAAGAAGGGCGTAAGCCTGAAACGCGTCGCATTAAACTGCTAGTCAGTGTGTTTTAACATTTCAGTTCCTGAGTCTGCTTACTTCCTGGGACTGCATCTCACAAGATGGCAAACGTTTTCAAATAAATATTTCCGCCCGCTTAGGTCGAGAGAAGCACCACCGCAAGTTCCCAATCGGTGCCGCCTGCTGTTCTATATTGACTGCGGGTGGAACAGGAGGAGCAGCCTGTAACAAGAGCTGTGTTTCCTAGTTTTAAAGCACCATTTAAAGTACTTTGAAAAACAGTGATGGCTACAAACAGACCCACATG
Source organism: Triturus cristatus (assembly GCF_964204655.1). Taxonomy (NCBI): domain Eukaryota; kingdom Metazoa; phylum Chordata; class Amphibia; order Caudata; family Salamandridae; genus Triturus; species Triturus cristatus. Next base: position 1,130,316,817 of record NC_140583.1, read on the forward strand.
GGTAAGGAACTACCAGCCCCATCATGCTTTGCGGGCAATGTGATTTGCCGGCCCACTTGGGACATGACTTAAATAAATGGAGGGTAAAATGCTGGCAGTAATGTTTGGCTGTCCTGGAGAGCAGTTGGCTTTGAAGAAGGGCGTAAGCCTGAAACGCGTTGCATTAAACTGCTGGTCAGTGTGTTTTAACATTTCAGTTCTTTAGTCTGCTTACTTCCTGGAAGTGCATCTCACAAGATGGCAAACCTTTTCCAATAAATATTTCGGCCCGCCTAGGTCGAGAGAAACACCACCACAAGATCCCATGCGGGGCCGCCCGCTGTTTTATATTGACTGCAGGTGGAACAGGAGGAGCAGCCTGTAACAAGAGCTGTGTTTCCTAGTTTTAAAGCACCATTTAAAGAACTTTGAAAAACAATGATGGCTACAAACAGACCCACATGGGTAAGGAACTACCAGCCCCATCATGCTTTGCGGGCAATGTGATTTGCCGGCCCACTTGGGGCGTGACTTGAATAAATGGAGGTAAAATACTGGCAGTAATGTTTGGCTGTCCTGGAGAGCAGTTGTCTTTGAAGAAGGGCGTAAGACTGAAACGCGTCGCATTAAACTGCTGGTCAGTGTGTTTTAACATTTCAGTTCCTGAGTCTACTTACTTCCTGGGAGGGCATCTCACAAGATGGCAAACGTTTTCAAATAAATATTTCCGCCCGCTTAGGTCGAGAGAAGCACCACCGCAAGTTCCCAATCGGTGCCGCCTGCTGTTCTATATTGACTGCGGGTGGAACAAGAGGAGCAGCCTGTAACGAGAGCTGTGTTTCCTAGTTTTAAAGCACCATTTAAAGTACTTTGAAAAACAGTGATGGCTACAAACAGACCCACATGGGTAAGGAACTACCAGCCCCATCATGCTTTGCGGGCAATGTGATTGGCCGGCCCACTTGGGGCATGACTTGAATAAATGGAGGGTAAAATGCTGGCAGTAATGTTTGGCTGTCCTGGAGAGCAGTTGGCTTTGAAGAAGGGCGTAAGCCTGAAACGCGTTGCATTAAACTGCTGGTCAGTGTGTTTTAACATTTCAGTTCTTTAGTCTGCTTACTTCCTGGAAGTGCATCTCACAAGATGGCAAACCTTTTCCAATAAATATTTCGGCCCGCCTAGGTCGAGAGAAACACCACCACAAGATCCCATGCGGGGCCGCCCGCTGTTTTATATTGACTGCAGGTGGAACAGGAGGAGCGGCCTGTAAGGAGAGCTGTGTTTCCTTGTTTTAAAGCACCATCTAAAGAACTTGGAAAAAAAGTGATGGCTACAAACAGACCCACATTGGTAAGGAACTACCAGCCGCATCATGCTTTGCGGGCAATGTGATTTGCCGGCCCACTTGGGGCGTGACTTGAAGAAATGGAGGGAAAATACTGGCAGTAATGTTTGGCTGTCCTGGAGAGCAGTTGGCTTTGAAGAAGGCCGTAAGCCTGAAACGCGTCGCATTAAACTGCTGGTCAGTGTGTTTTAACATTTCAGTTCCTGAGTCTGCTTACTTCCTGGGAGTGCATCTCACCAGATGGCAAATGTTTTCAAAAAAATATTTTGGCCCGCCCAGGTCGAGAGAAGCACCACCGCAAGATCCCAAGCGGTGCCGTCTACTGTTTTATATTGACTGCGGGTGGAACAGGAGGAGCAGCCTGTAAAGAGAGCTGTGGTTCCTTGTTTTAAAGCACCATTTAAAGAACTTTGAAAAACAGTGATGGCTACGAACAGACCCACATGGGTAAGGAACTACCAGCCCCATCATGCTTTGCGGGCAATGTGATTTGCCGGCCCACTTGGGGCGTGACTTGAATAAATGGAGGGAAAATGCCGGCTGTAATGTTTGGCTGTCCTGGAGAGCAGTTGGCTTTGAAAAAGGGCATAAGCCTGAAACGCGTTGCATTAAACTGCTGGTCAGTGTGTTTTTACATTTCAGTTCCTGAGTCTGCTTACTTCCTGGAAGTGCATCTCACAAGATGGCAATCCTTTTCAAATAAATATTTCGGCCCACCTAGGTCGAGAGAAGAACCTCCGCAAGATCCCAAGCGGTGCCGCCTGCTGTTTTATATTGACTGCGGGTGGAACAGGAGGAGCGGCCTGTAAAGAGAGCTGTGGTTCCTTGTTTTAAAGCACCATTTAAAGAACTTTGAAAAACAGTGAAGGCTACAAACAGACCCACATGGGTAAGGAACTACCTGCCCCATCATGCTTTGAGCGCTATGTGATTTGCCGGCCCACTTGGGGAGTGACTTAAATAAATGGAGGGAAAATGCTGGCAGTAATGTTTGGTTGTCCAGGAGAGCAGTTGGCTTTGAAGAAGGGCATAAGCCTGAAACGCGTCGCATTAAACTGCTGGTCAGTGTGTTTTAACATTTCAGTTCCTGGGTCTGCTTACTTCCTGGAAGTGCATCTCACAAGATGTCAATCCTTTTCAAATAAATATTTCGGCCCGCCTAGGTCGAGAGGAGCACCACGGAAAGATCCCAAGCAGTACCGCCTGCTGTTTTATATTGACTGCGGGTGGAACAGGAGGAGCGGCCTATAAAGAGAGCTGTGTTTCCTTGTTTTAAAGCACTATTTAAAGAACTTGGAAAAAAAGTGATGGCTACAAACAGACCCACATTGGTAAGGAACTACCAGCCCCATCATGCTTTGCGGGTAATGTGATTTGCCGGCCCACTTGGGGCGTGACTTGAATAAAAGGAAGGAAAATGCTGGCAGTAATGTTTGGCTGTCCTCGAGAGCAGTTGGCTTCGAAGAAGGGCGTAAGCCTGAAACCCGTCGCATTAGACTGCTGGTCAGTGTGTTTTAACATTTCAGTTCCTAAGTCTGCTTACTTCCTGGGAGTGCATCTCACAAGATGGCAAACCTTTTCAAATAAATAATTTGGCCCGCCTAGGTCGAGAGAAGCACCACCGCAAGATCCCAAGCGGGGCCGCCCGCTGTTTTATATTGACTGCAGGTGGAACAGGAGGAGAGGCCTGGAAAGAGAGCTGTGTTTCCTTGTTTTAAAGCACCATTTAAAGAACTTTGAAAAACAGTGATGGCTACAAACAGACCCACATGGGTAAGGAACTACCAGCCCCATCATGTTTTGCGGGCAATGTGATTTGCTGGCCCATTTGGGGCGTGACTTGAATAAATGGAGGGAAAATGCTGGCAGTAATGTGTGGCTGTCCTGGAGAGCAGTTGGCTTTGAAGAAGGGCGTAAGCCTGAAACGCGTCGCATTAAACTGCTGGTCAGTGTGTTTTACCATTTCAGTTCCTGAGTCTGCTTACTTCCTGGAAGTGCATCTCACCAGATGACAAATGTTTTCAAATAAATAATTCGGCTCGCCTAGGTCGAGAGAAGCACCACCGCAAGATCCCAAGCTGTGCCGCCTACTGTTTTATATTGACTGCGGGTGGAACAGGAGGAGCAGCCTGTAAAGAGAGCTGTGGTTCCTTGTTTTAAAGCACCATTTAAAGAACTTTGAAAAACAGTGATGGCTACAAACAGACCCACATGGGTAAGGAACTATCAGCCCCATCATGCTTTGCGGGCAATGTGATTTGCTGGCCCATTTGGGGAGTGACTTGAATAAATGGAGGGAAAATGCTGGCAGTAATGTTTGGCTGTCCTGGAGAGCAGTTGGCTTTGAAGAAGGGCGTAAGCCTGAAACGCGTCGCATTAAACTGCTGGTCAGTGTGTTTTAACATTTCAAGTCAAGTCAAATAAACTTTATTTCGGAGAATATCTCCATAAAAGATGCATAGAATTATACTATTATAAAAATATTTAAAAACATGCATAGAATTAGTTAAAAAGTGGTTTAAAATATTTAAAACCTTTAGAACACCAGGACATCTATATGGCCGCTCGTTACAACAGTCATATACAGTTTAAACCAGTACAAATTGAATCAGGTGAGCGTTTTCAGGTACCGTCTCCTTGTATGCCAGAAAGCCCCCAGAAATTTGGCCACAACAAACACAATATGGGCAGCCATTTCACTCTTGAGGATTCTTAAGGCTTCATGACACCTAGTAAAACCCAAGTTCCTGCAAATGGGGATGATCCATTTTCTCTGCGCCTCACTATAGCCCGGACAAAAGAATATTATATGCAGTTCAGTTTCGTCACTTACTCTGCATGCCGGGCAAGTGCTAGGTGCGGACTCAATCCAGTGACTAGTGAGTGCACGGATTGGCAGGGACCCATGCCTCCATTGCAGATACAGCTTCCTTATTAGTGCTGGGTGTATATTGTCCAGGGCTGGTTCCAGGCTATAAGCATTTTTAATACAAATAAATTGCTCCGTGAGTGTCCCAGGGGTTGTGCAGGGGTGCAATGTGGGAGCCTTGGAGTCATAGTACATTTTAGTGAGGGCCTTTTTTGGAAGCCTGGGGCAAGCATCTAGAGGATCATTCCATAGGGTGTCATTTCAGTTCCGGAGTCTGCTTACTTCCTGGGAGTGCATCTCACAAGATGGCAAACGTTTTCAAATAAATATTTTGGCCCGCCTAGGTCGAGAGAAGAACCACCGCAAGATCCCAAGCAGTGCCGCCTGCTGTTTTATATTGACTGTGGGTGGAACAGGAGGAGCGGCCTGTAAAGAGAGCTGTGTTTCCTTGTTTTAAAGCACCATTTAAAGAACTTTGAAAGACAGTGATGGGTGCAAACAGACCCACAGGGGTAAGGAACTACCAGCCCCATCATGCTTTGCGGGCAATGTGATTTGCCGGCCCACTTGGGGCGTGAGTTGAATAAATGGAGGGAAAATGCTGGCAGTAATGTTTGTCTGTCCTGGAGAGCAGTTGGCTTTGAAGAAGGGCGTAAGCCTGAAATGCGTCACATTAAACTGCTGGTCAGTGTGTTTTAACATTTCAGTTCCGGAGTCTGCTTACTTCCTGGGAGTGCATCTCACAAGATGGCAAACCTTTTCAAATAAATATTTCGGCCCGCCTAGGTCAAGAGAAGAACCACCGCAAGATCCCAAGCAGTGCCGCCTGCTGTTTTATATTGACTGTGGGTGGAACAGGAGGAGCGGCCTGTAAAGAGAGCTGTGTTTCCTTGTTTTAAAGCACCATTTAAAGAACTTTGAAAGACAGTGATGGGTGCAAACAGACCCACATGGGTAAGGAACTACCAGCCCCATCATGCTTTGCGGGCAATGTGATTTGCCGGCCCACTTGGGGCGTGAGTTGAATAAATGGAGGGAAAATGCTGGCAGTAATGTTTGTCTGTCCTGCAGAGCAGTTGGCTTTGAAGAAGGGCGTAAGCCTGAAATGCGTCACATTAAACTGCTGGTCAGTGTGTTTTAACATTTCAATTCCGGAGTCTGCTTACTTCCTGGGAGAGCATCTCACAAGATGGCAAACCTTTTCAAATATATATATATATATATATATATTCACTTAAAAAACCATAGGTTTCACACACGTTATAGTTAGGAATTAACATTTAAAAAACCTTGCAAATTCACTTAAAAAACCATAGGTTTCACACATGTTATAGTTAGGTGGACATTTCACTCGTAAAAAACCAATGAAATTCCCCCGTTATAGTTAGTTCATATAACTATAACTTGCGCGCCCGCAATCCTCTGTTGATGCTAATACTGTATCTTTAGCTATACATATATTACAAATATTTATTTTTCATAAAGACACATATGTCATCAGTGATGTAATATCTGACATCATCAGCAGAGGATTGCGGTCGCGTGAGTTATAGTTGCCTGCACTAACTATAACGTGGAATTTCATTGGTTTTTTACGAGTGAAATGTACAGCTAACTATAACATGTGTGAAACCTATGTTTTTTTCAGTGAATATATATATATATATAGAGAAAGCCGATACAGCAGCCGCCAGGCAAGCTGAGGAAGATTGCTTCGCAGTACGGCGACGGAAAACCGGGTGAGCACGAACATTTTCTTTACTCGTTTATAAAGAAAGAATAACTTCTAACAGCTAGAGGGCAGATGGAGTCTTTTTGAGTGTCGAACATAGACCCTCGAAAGGAGACCGCTTTTTTCGGCATATACGCTTACAGCATTGTATTCATACACTATCATGGCCACATTGAGGAATACTAAACGGAGTGAGGCTGCAGGCATGATGTTCGAGAATGTGATAGAGGAAGGAGGGAGTGTTGAGACTGAGGCTAACAAAACTGAGACCCAGAGTAAGAAACAATTGTGGGACTGTCTGTGGAAAGCCCTAAAAACAGAACAAACGAAGTGTTGGGAGGCAACCACCCTCCAGAAATACATTGATGTGGGCAGGGTCCCGCGGGGGCTAAGAATTTTCGTGACACCGACTTTCAACAATCCTGATCCTGAGCTGGTAGAGGAGTGGTCAGACAACAGCCACAATTGCTCTACAATTATGTTGGGCTTACTTGTCAAATATGCCCGCAGAGACTGTGAAAGATTGGCCATTGAAACGGATGATATTATGAGTAAACTAAAAACGATGTGTACAGCGGATGAGTTTCAATCTGATATGTCTAAAATGCAAGCCAAATTAGACAGGATTGAGGAAGATATTAAGGCTAAGAAACAGCGCAAATTCCACAGAGACCAAGTGGACTATGAAAAAGGTCAGATCCTGACATTTGCAAGAAAATATGATCACCTGCGAGTGCAAACACCAGCGCCAATCCTGAAAACCAAGAAAAAAGTCCGCATTGCAACCACAAGTTCGGAAGAACTAGACAAAACCGGCGAACCAAATGAAACAGGGGAAAGTGACAATTATGAAAGCGACGCCTCGGCCATCTCTGAAAACCAAGGAGTAAAAAGCAAAATTTTAAACGAGTTCACGCTAATGGCACAAGGAAGAAACAAAATCTATTCCAAACAGGGTGCAAGCGGCTACAGAGGACGTGGGCGCGGCGTGAGAGGAGAAGGAAACAACTCAAGATCACTAACAAGAGAAATCGACAGCCCCGTGGGAAAAAGAACAAGGGGACAACAGAAGTCCAAATGAATAACAACAAAAAAACAGTGGTCAATCTCTCAGGTCGGAATTTAACCGAAGCCGAAATTGAGGTTCTTTCTCTCGGTCTTTCTTTCTGCCCTAGTGTTAACTTTAACTTTACGCAATGTCGAATTGATCTCTTCCATTTTACAAGGAAGTTGAAGCTAAAGAAATGGTATGCGACTAAAGTAACTAACCATGTTGATAAACCATTGCATGTCCCAAGCAATTTGAATATCACTGACATTGAGACATTATATGATATGCACGTATTACAGAACGACCCGAATGTAATTGATGACCCTTACTGTAATTTAATCAATGACAATATTGAGTTGGATATGGGTGGTGCCAGTGGGTTTAAACCTAAGTCCATTTTTCTCCCTCAAATAACCAACTAGGCGATAGATGTCTTCGAGAAAGGTGTATTGCATGAATTCGAAAAAGTTCGGAAAAAAGAGCGGTACAAAAATACTTCTAAAAACTACAACCTGAGTCAAGAACAATTTAACGCAATCACAACACTAAAAAATGATGATAAATTGTGATCAAGAATGCTGACAAGAGTGGGAACGTGGTGGTCTTGTCTAAGGAGATGTATCTCCAGGAGGGATTTCGCCAACTGTGTGATACTAACAACTATGAGGTCACCACTAAAGCCAAATATGTACAAGCCAACAATAAATATAGAGAACTTTTGGGTGAATGGAAAGAGAGAGGTCTGCTCGAACAAGAGGAATATGATTTCCTCTTTTGCACATATCCTAAACTCCCGGCACTTTACCTTCTCCCCAAATTACATAAAAACGAATTCAACCCCCCTGGAAGACCGATTGTGTCCTCCAGGGGAAGTTCCTTGGAAAATACATCACGTTATGTAGATTTTTATCTACAGCCCTTGGTCCAAAAACTTCCATCCTTTATAAAGGACTCGAGCGACTTCCTGAGACTCATCGAACAGATAGTATGGGAAGACAATTTTCTGTTATTGACTTTAGACGTAACAAGTCTCTACACCTGCATCTACCATGACGCAGGTATCAAAGCTTGCCGTCATTTTCTCAAACACAGATCAGTCTCTCATCTTTTCCACACGGAAATGATTTTAGATATGATCTTTAGATGTCTCACGCAAAACTTTTTTGTTTTCGACAAGATCATTAATCGTCAAGTGCTAGGGACTGCGATGGGGACCTGCTTCGCTCCCAGCTTTGCAGGACTGTACCTAGGCTGGTGGAAGGAGCAGGTCGCCATCTCGTTACCACTGTACAATGAATGTGTGGCGGTTTGGGCAAGATACATAGACGACATCTTTGTTGTATGGAAGGGGAGTATTGAGCAGGCCAGCCAATTTGTTGATATCATCAATGAAAATAATTTCAATCTTCAATTCACCAAACGAATTGAAAAAGAAATGATTGACTTCTTGGATCTTAAGATATCAGTCTCGGGACAGCGACTAGACAGTCAACTGTTCCGAAAAGAAACGGATGGCAACAGCCTTCTACACGCGGAGAGTTGTCACCCCAACAATTTGATACGGAGTATTCCGCTGGGAGAGCTATTGCGAGCCAAAAGAAATTGCAGTAATGAGGCAGGCTACGCAATAGAAAAAGAGATTATGATCCAACGATTCCGGGAAAGGGGCTATAGTATGAAAGATATAGTCAAAGCCAGCAACGAAGTCGACAATAGAACAAGACACACACTGCTCCAAATGTCAACTGACCCCGAGACAGAGAGTGGGGAGAGCAAAATCAGATTCATCACCACCTATTCAAACCAAGCACGGGAGGTCAAAGAATGTCTACACAAGTTTTGGGATGTTCTCAAAACTGACAAAGACCTAGAACCCACAATTGAAGTTTTTCCACAGGTGACATTTCGGAAAGCCAAGTCACTGAAAGACACGTTGTGTCAAAGTACAGTCAGGCAACCGATGATTAATAATCCGATTCAAGGGTTCTTTACTTGCCGCAAATGCAAAGCGTGCAAATACAGTAATAACTGTAAGGTGGTGACTTTATCTGAAAATACCAAACCCTTCCGGATTACCAAGCATGTCTCGTGTAATACCGACCATGCAGTCCATGCACTCAAATGTCCATGCAACAAGTATTATATCGGCAGCACAATCCACCCCGCCAAAAAGAGGGTGCTTTAACATCTGCGAGCCATAACCAAAAACGACAGACAATACCCTATTGCCAGACATTTCAAGGCTGAACATCGCCAAAACACTAGTCTGCTCTCCTTCTGTGTTTTAGACACAGTCCCCTTGAGGGAAAGGGGGGGGAACAGAGTCCTCGAGTTGAGACGACTAGAATCGAGGATGATAATTCAGTTTCAGACAGTAAAACCTTGGGGCCATAACATTGACGAGGAACTATCAGTTCATTTGGGCTAAGCGTAAATATTTATACTCTAGGTCTCATGGATACATCTTTTTTAGTGCTCACCTCTCTACATACCTCTCTCTCTTTTCTCTCGCTTTTTCTTAATTATTAGGTATGCCTAGTCTGAGATGTTTTAGTATGTTATTTTTAATCTAAATATGAAAACTTTGATTGTGACACTGTTTGTATTATATGTATTTTTGCAGACTATCATCAACTTGTGAAAACTAAGACCTGGAGTTCAAAAGAACAAAAGAAGAAGAAGGATCAGTATCAATTTTTTTCTGTTTAAGATTATAACGGAGACCTATCATTCAAGGCATTGAATGTACTTAATACATGCAGTTTAGGGTAATTGAACCCTTGAAGATATTCTGCCCACTGGGGCTATAATTAGTTGGTCACTCACTGTCATTTTGTTTTACGGTGACGGAAGTATTTCAAGCGAGAGGGCGATGGATTTGGTTAACAGGCAGCCCACATGGGCTCAAATACATTTTGCACGTTATTTTATCTTAAAACAAAATTTAAAGTAATATGAGGCATTGCGGGATAATAATTTTATATCAAGTACGATAATAACATGGAGCGCGACACATACGCACATTGCAGTACCCGTATGCTTAAAACATAGCGTGTTAAGCAGGGCGATCAATAAAGTTTTCGCCTTGCTACTGTTTAAAAAATAAGATTTGAGAATCTGACGCGTTCACGCTTATAATGCCAGATAATTCGAAAGGGGTGATTTGGACCGGTTAAAAGTAATAATGATTGTCTCAATGTCTTAAACAGATAAACAATAGACAATAAGCTTTTATACGATTTAACAGGAAATTCCTTGATTATTTGTGATGGAAAGGATTAGTCTGTCTTCACTCTTTCTTATTTGTGAAACCAAGGTCACATGACAAGTGTTACTTATTTGTAAATTTTTTTCACTTTACTTCATGCTCGTGAACAAGGGACCAAGTTTTCCCGAAACGCGTAGAGTTTTGTGTTGCCAATAAACTCTGCCTTAAAAGCACAGGGTGCCGTGAAGCGTTGTTTTTCCTGGCTGATTGGAACTTTTTCAACGTATGTTTGGAATATATATTTATATAAAGGATTTCACTCCTGAAATGTGTTTGGCTATGAACTTTGATGCCTATACTCTGGTAAGGCGCCTGCTGGCAAGGTGCCGACAAATAAAGATATTGAACTGCAAGAGCTTCCTGTGGCCTCCCTCCTTTGGTTTACTTGGTTTGTTGGTATATATTATCATTTTTTTGTCATGATAATTTTTGGGATAAAACAAAAGCAATCAAATAACAAATGAAAGTGATATAATATCAAATAAAAAAAACTTCTTTCCTTTAGCAGTGTATTCATGTTTTTTTCCTAACACAACATCACTACATCTGCTTCTTTAAGGATTTTGAACAGTAGACCTGGATACTGGTGAGGTTTCTATATTAGAAAACACCTCCCATTCACCTGGTGTAATTGGACTTTCAATGGTGACATTGCTAGTTTTTAAATCCATAACAACATGATGAATGTTTGTTAAACTACCTTTCAAAACAAAGTTTTTGTTTTCAAAATGATCCTACAATTTTGCTGTGTTTCTCAACATAATATGTGTTACATTAGCAAGCCTATCCTCAGAGCAACATATAGATTGTTGTTGCTGTCTTGAATGGCACAGCTCTTGTGTCATTTGAGCAAAGCCCTTTTTAATTGTATTTGACAAACTGCTTATGGCCTTTGACATACTATTAATGGTTCCTAACATTGCAGTACGTCTGTCATACTTAGTATTTTTGAATCCAACAAGTTTTCAGTTAGATTGACATAGAGCCTTATTTTGTTCCTCCTGAAGCTGATGCATCTGGTTTTCCACTCTTTGGAAATCAGCTGGAGAAGGTGTGCCAACTATCACTTGGGTGGTTCTTGTGCTACGCAGACTTCTTTGGAATCTAGTACTTCCAAATGTTGTTAATGTCACAGTGGCTGGTGTCAAAATATTAGGTGAACTAGTTGCAGAAATTGCAAATTGAACATTTAGCTGTTGTGTTTTGGGTGGCTAATCTTGTAATACAACTCCACCTTCACGCCTTGTTTCATGTGAGCAGCTTGTCTTTTGGAGCAGAACTTTTTCTTTCCCCTATTAGTGGTTGGCTGCTTTCCAGTGGTGCATCAGGAATAGTTTGATCTGTAATGATTGACAGTGAAGACATGTCAATGAAATTCGTAAGGACATACAATTAAAGTCCACATTAATAATGAGTAGAATGTATTTGTTCAAAATTCAAGAATATGGAATGATGTGAAACAGGTATAGTCTATTACTAAAGTTGACTCATAACTAGAACAGATTCTGGATTCGTCAAGTGTCACCACTACCTAAATTGACCCTAAACGTTTGATATATATTTTATGAAAAAGGTGGTCTTACTATGCAATTTCATTATTAAAAATGAAAACTACATGGACCAGAATGCACTGCAAGTGTTACAATAAAACCTAACACAGAGTAAAACTATAAAAAAAATCACTAAACAAAAATGATAAATTACATGATTTACATGCATTTAAAATGCTTCTAATAAACATGAACATTTGGCTAAAATCACACAAACACCACATATGCATTAAAACGTACCTTCTGCACTGGAAGTGTGGTCAGATGTATCAATGTTACTGACATCTATCACATTCTCGGACTGAAGAGTTGTTTCAATTTGCTGTCCAAGTGGTGTTGTTGGTGGTTCTGGATTTGGTCCACCTCCAGTATTTGCTGGATCTTGTGTTCTTACAGCAACTCTTTCTTTAGTACGTGCCCGTAGGTCGTACCATAGTTTTTCCACACTCCTGTTTGTCACATCAACTGCATTTATCCTCTACTGGATGTGTAACCATATTTGTCTTTTGGTTGATTCTAGAATGTTAACAGATGATTACCCAAATAATTCATCACTTTCTTGAACTCACACTTTTGTTGATATTTCCATTGCCGGGTCACTAAATTTCCTTTTTGCTTCCTGCTTCTTTTTTCATTTAAATTGTGGTTAGCCATGATGTAGGATGAGGGTTTTTGGCAATGGATTTTGTTGCCAAACTCCAATGAACAATCAACCATGTAGCCTGATGCTCTCCTCCAGTCTGCACTATATTCTGTGATGTCATTAGTGCAAGAAAGAGAGCACCATTTGCAATTAGAAAATAATAAGGAATCCTTATTTGTGAATCAATCAATCAATCAATTCCTTTATTCGATCTTACACATGAGATCATAAAAGTACATACAGTAAAATTTTTAGAAGGAAACATGATTATAAAAAGACATTAGTCCCAATAATTTCAAAGATACACCAGCTCAAATTATTGTAAAATCCATTTAATCTATGTATATTATCTGGTGTATCAGATTTAGGCAGAATCTTAATAGAATACATTTATGATGTGGCAATGTGACATCAGCAAGGTAAAAGTATCCTCCCTCGTCCAGAGCTGGAGTTAATTCATACAAACGAGCTGACTGACTTTGGAATGTTCTTTCCCTTCTCAAATATTGGGCCCGCAGCATAAATATATCAGCCAATTTCCGCTTTGTTAGGGTCTTGCAGGTGGATGGATCCTTATAAAGGTGATTTAAACCAATAGCCGTTAATTTCAAAACCTACGTACTTTAACTACCTAATCCTGCTGTAGTTTTCTTATTTTAAAATATTAGCTATTATATTTTGCAGAAGAGGGACTGTGTCCCTATTGAAAGCCACAGCAGGAGTGGTGCCATTTTGATCGAGTCCACAATCTGAGGTAGAGCCAGTTCTATAAGAAGAACATAGTTAGAGTAGGACTTGGAAAGAGAGGTAAAAGACTTAAAAAATGTATTCTCAATGGATTGCTGGGAGTCACTGGGGGCCATCCCCCATACACCTGCCCCATACATGGCTGCCGCCTTAGTTTTAGCATGATAAATCTTTTTCATTGGGATTAATGGTTTTACTCCCAACCTATTAGAGGATGATTTTAGTGCCATTAAACTTCTCTTCATACCCATTGCTCTTCCCTCTATCAATTTGGACCATGATGAATTTTTATCAAAAAGTAAATCTAAATAGGGGAACAACTCTACTACTTCAATTTTGCCAGAATCCATAAAAAAAGGTGTTCTGTCACATTTCCCTGCACCTGCGATAATTATAAAAGATTTCGTCTGGTTGACCTTTAAACCCAGTGAATTCATAAAAGCCATATAGGCTGATATGAGTCACTGGAGCCCCATCCCGGTTCGGGCCTTCAAGACGGCGTCATCAGCGTATGCCAGAATTGGTAGCCACTGATGATTAGAGAACACTGGGGCATCCAAGGCTGCGCTCTCAAGATGTTTTCCCACACCATTGGTATAGATGGAAAAAAGAAACGGCGCAAGGACGCAGCCTTGCCTTACCCTTCTTAAGATCTTAAATGGTCAGGTACACTCACCATTCTTCCCATAATGGACTGACGAGGAGGCGTCAGAGTATAGTTGTTTGATGAAGTCAACTATCACCTGATCGATTCCCATCTCCTCCATTATTTGCCAGAGTCTAGGGTGAGACACGCAGTCAAAGGCTGCGAATAAGTCCATGAAAGTAAGATAGATTTTCCCACCCTTGGCTCTGGCATATTTGTCCATAATCAGTGAGAGATTCAGGCATTGGTCTGTTGTGCCCTTTCCTTCTCGAAAGCCATATTGGAACTCCATTAAAATGTTCTTGCTCTTCACCCATGCATTCAATCTCGTCAAAAGAAGATGGCCCATAAGTTTGGCCGTCTTGTCGATCTGGAAGATTAACCAGTAGTTTTTGGGGTTACCTTTATCGCCCTTTTTATGAATCGGGACGATTATACTTCTTTTCCAGGAAGTAGGGGGGTCAACTATGGCAGTTTTATTAAAAACATTAGTTAATAAAGGCACCCATATATCCATGTTCTCATACAAAAAGTCTATGGGGACACCATCGGGACCCAGGGCTTTCACGGTACTACAAGCCTCTATCCCATTTCTAACTTCATTAAGAGAGAAAGAGAGGTGGTTCCCAGAGGTAGTACACGCGTAAGGTGCCGGATAGTCGATAGGGGAAAAAATACTTGTAAAGTGAGACACCCAATCCTCTTCTCCTACATTAACATCTAATGAGGGATCTTTAGGTGTTTTAAAATGGGGGCCATTTTTTATTGCCCAAAACTCCTTGGAGTTGCCTACAGCCCAAGCCTGCTCTAATTTGCTAGTAAGTGTTTTCTTTATGCATTCTAAAAGTGCTACAAAGGAAGATACCACAAATTGGGGGTGATTGTCAGAATCTAAACAGTTATTGATGATATCAAGGGCGTTCCTGATTATCTTGGGTATCACCTTCATTTTATCAATTATGGTCCACTTAAATTGGTATCTATTTCTCCTGGCTAACATTGGCTGGCCAATTTTCTGGGGGGTTATCACAGTCCTGTGTACCAATTGGATTTCACAATATAAAATTGCGTGGTCACTAAAACCATTAAATTGAATATTTACTTTACTGCACCTAGTATTTAGTGGGTTTGTGATCAGTATGAAAACTACAGTTGATTCCTGGTGTTCACAATGAAATGTTGGTGGCAAAGTGTCACTGATAGTAGACAGGTTATTAACCAGTAGCATATTTCTAGATGAGAGTAGCTTATTGAGGGTATTTCCATAAGTGGTATGAGAGAAGTGGTGGACAGAATTGCCCATCAGATCCTACATACCACAGACCCGGTTTAAGTTATGGTTACAGGGGTGGATGTTAAAATCTATCATCCATATCATATTTAAGGCAGCCTTTTGTTTGATAAGGTTAGTCGCCTTATCAATGGCACGTTTTACTTCCTCCAGAACTGTATGCATATTTGGACCAAATTTATTGTTATAATAATTTATTAGGAGCCAGAAGTCTTGGTTATCCAACTCTAGGATGAGAAGATGGAAGTATGGGCAGGTTCATTCTAGCATCTTTACTGTTACTGCCAATGTATTGGGGATCAAGGTTATTAAGCCCCCTTTGGCTCTTCCTGAGGGTGACGGGATAGCTCTTGTCTGGTATGATCAGTAACCATTTAGGAAGTTCTCTTCTTTTGCCCAAGTCTCCTGTAGGCAGGAAATATCTTGGTCCTGCCATAGTTTGAGCCAGTGGACATCGCTCAATTTGTTAGAAATACCTTCTTCATTCCACGACACTATTCTTAATACTTCTGAGTGTCCCCTCTTGCTCTTACTGGAGGTAGTAGTCGCTGCTCTATTGCTATTGGTCAAGGGAACCGCAGTGAACCTCAGGGCAGGTCCCTTCTGACGATTCAGAGGTAGTCAGTCGCACATCTCTAAGCCTGAAAGGGGGATGAATCTGTTCGCTAGGGAAATTCACTGATTATCCATCTGGTTTGGTCTCCCTGGGTTTTCCCTTATATGAAGTGACGGTTCCAAGTTCAACAGTGGGAGGGGCCTATAAAAGTAACCCAGGAATAGTGCTGTGATCTGTGTCCCAACAGGTGGGTCTCTACTCAAATGGCCTAAAAGGAGTCTTGGGGCATAGGAATTATTAAAATGTATAACAACACAATCACCCTTTGTCACTTTTGGGGACACCCCTAACCACCCTACCCTTCTAGCCATGATGATTTGATTGGCTAGACGTGCCCCCCCATAGCCAGTGCCAGCTGCATGACAATTCAACCAGTGAAGGGACTTATCCATTAGCTGAGTAGTTATTTCAACTTGACCTTACCTCAAGGTTGGGACATTTTTCAAAACTATCACAAAAGGCAATGCTACCGGTGGAAGATGGAGAGAGTGATATTCCTTGGGTGTTTGCCTCACTCTGTTTGTTAGTATGTTGCCTAGAATTGCCTATGTTTTCACCACCCCCCTTAATGCTGTTTAGGGGTTAGTTGGAAGGCTTGTTCTATTGATAGCTCGTAGAGAGGATACATTCCTAGGATCCCTCCTATTTCCTTGGTTTTCGCCTTGTGGCACAGTGGGGTTTTGGGTATTTGGGAGGACTCCCTGGTTAAAATTACCCAGGGTCTGATGCTGCTGAGAGACGTGGCCCCCATGTCCATTACGGTTATAGCAACCCCCCCCCCCCGATCATGCTGAGGGCCCTAGTACCTGCTGAAGGGTGTGGCTACCCATTTCCTCAGTTGATGTTAAATTCGAGCCCCTTGACTGACCTGGCAACCCCGCTAACTCATTTGTCTGATCTCTATTTACAAGGGTAAGGTGCGATCTACACGAGGTCTCCATAGAAGTCATCCTCTCTTCAATTCAGGATAATTTATACAGAAGGGGATTCAGTAACACCGAAACCAAGGTCTCTACCCTCTTCAGGAAGTCATCATCAGTCAAGTATGTAGGTGGTATCTCAGTGCCAGTGGACCTAACTGGTACAGATTGCCCCAATTCCAGTTTGTCTGTCCTGATACGTTTCCCAGCGTGTGACCCTTTTGTGGGTTTTTGCTTTTGGGTCCGCCTACCCTTCTTCTTTTGACTGGAGGTTCACTGTTACTGTTATCTAGGTGGAGTGATACTGTCTTGGCCCGGGTCGCTATGTTACAGCTCGATGCGGCTCTGGGGGGGAGGGTTGGGGGGGAGTATGGAGGGTGTGGGGATGCAGCGTTAACCGGATGAGGGGTGACTGTTGTGGAGACCTCAAAGGGAGTACATCCATACTGTGGGTGCCAAGAGAGGAGCCAAGAGAGTAACATGTTTGTGTGATAAGAGAATCCAAAGAAAGCCTTCGCTCTGTTAACTCTATTTTGTGAGTTTAACCAGTCTCCGCCCTCATTAAAAAGGCATCCAAGGTACCTACAACACCACCCCGGCCGTTCTATGCATCCTTTCCGTTTGCTCATTGTGAAACGGAAAAAATGTTCAGTACTCCCCCAGAGAAACTGATAAAAGTAAAGACAGTGGGGGAAAGTGCCTTCAAAATGGGCCAGATGTTAGGGAGTGGGCCCAGCTCAGCCTACTCCGGGTGTGGACGGGCGTGGATGGCCCGCCCTTGGCCCGGGCTCGTCCCTGCATGCGTCCCACACCGTGGGTCAGCAAGCTCCTTTAATGACACCTCTGCGTGCCTCTGCACGCTTTGCCTCCTGGATGTTGTGGTCCTCTTGGACCAAGTTGCGTGCTCCGGTGTCCCCCAAGGTGGAAGCGGCTACACGCGCCATGGGTCAGCAAGCTCCTTTAATGGCGCCTCTGCGCGCTGTGCCTCCTGGATGTTGTGGTCCCCCTGGAACAATTTGCATGCTCTGGTGTCCCCCGAGGTGGAAGCGAGTATTTGTGAATCATTGTTCTTAAATAGCAGACCATAAGGAATTGCTATTTAAGGCAAAGTCCAAACTGTACATACCATTCTGCAATTCCTTAATACTGATTCAGTACTAATCAGAATTAAGAAATCGCAAAATGAATAATCTGTACATCAGGCACCTAGACTGGAGTTAGAATGTTTTACAAAATTCATGGATGTGGAAAATAGACAGGAAACTAAACAAATCACCAAACAGAGCATTACAGGATGTCTACCTCATTTGGTTAGTGTACCAACAGCTGAAACACATTCCAGACACCAATTGTACTCAGAAAAGAAAAAAATGGTACATCCAGAGCAAGCCACACGCATGGAAAAAGAGCCCAGTGGCCAGTGTGGGGATGGAAAGAAGGACAAAAGCATGATGAATACACATAAAAGCAGAGGCATCAAGCTACGCATACACAATTATAATAAAGAGTATCGTGCCTTCACTGACAGAGAGGATGATCACAAATCTGGCTATGGACAAAAGGAACTTTATCATTGGTAGAATCTACAAACCAGAATTAAGGGAGCCTTAGGTGGCTTTAATGAATACATTAGTAGCCTTAGGACAGGTGTTGTCTAGTGTTCCACTTGCATTTATTAAAGTGGCTGGCAATGTATAAACGGGCAACAGACAGTGGCGTAACACAGGCCCCCGCAGCCCCTGTGGTGTGGGAGGACCCCAAGCTCCAGGGGGCCGCCTCAGCACAGTACTCTGGCCTGGGAGCTCCTGATTGAGTCCGGAGAGGGCCCCTCCAAGTTCCTTGCAGGTGGGCCCCTTCAAGTTTTGTTACACCAGTGGCAACAGTTAAAGAGCACATCATTCTAGAATGTGAACATAAAGTCCTACGGTAGAAACATCCATCCCTGAATGAATTGCAATGCCTAAAACATTTTTGTTTCCTTCTAAAATCTCAGTTTATCACAAGTCTACGAGGTTTTAGCCAGACTCATCTGTATTGTCTTGTCCCCTCTTTTTTCAATTCATCTATTTTTTTAATCATTTGTGAGTTTTCTCACTTTTGTCAAAGTAAATGTCACAGATCTTGGGATTTATCATTAGGCGTATGTAAGAAATTGGAGCAGTAGATAAGGGGGTGAGAACCCACCACAAATAATAATCATTATCCATGTCAAGGTGAACCACTTAAGCCACTAAATAAACCTGTGCTTAAGGTCTTTGTAGCTTGGCACAAAGTAGTCAGGCTTAACTTAGAGGCAAAATGTAACGTATTTATGCAGAACTCAAACCATAATATTGTCAAAACAAAATAAAAAAAATGCTGACAATTTTGAAAAATAAAGAATATTTAAAAAAAGGAAATGACAAAATATCAGGCCCCCTTTCTGAGGGTCACGGGGAAGAAGGGGTTACTTGTCCCAACCACAGAGGTTGAGGCTTTACTCCTGATCTTCCGGGCCCGTCCTACTATTGATTCTGAGCAAATGGGCCAAGTACCTCTTCAGCACTTGACTCTCAGTTTTACAGAGGTTTGAGCAGTTCAAGGCTCCCTCAGAAGGGAGGTGGATACAGGGAGTGAACACAGGCTCACAACGCAAAATGCACGCTGCAGCAATACATTGTTGTCCAGCCAAATGCTCTCTTTTATTTTAATCCTACTAACACAAAGGCAAGTACAACATTCATACACAAATAGAGAGTCCCCCTTAGGTCAGGGCTCTATTGTTTTGTAGTCAGATCCCTGTGCCCCACTCCTTCTCGCTCTAGTGAATATGGTTATTCCCCATTCACTTTAGGTGACATCCAGGGTAAGCCCTAGTAGTAGTCCGAGTCTGAAGCGTCCACTTGGGCGACATTGTAAAGTCAAAAGTTGTCCAGCGCCGAAGAGCTATCTAGCATGCAAGTTCCCCTGAGACTGACCTGGCCCGAATTCAGTCTTACCCAATCCTGCAGGATCAGAGCAACTGAAGTCGCTGAGTGCACCCTCTCTATGGCAGCTGGGGCGGCAGCGGCTGGTTCAGGTGAGTTCACTGCACGCAGCCAAGGCAGGCTGCACTCAATGAGCCCCAAGCTGCTTACATGGAGACGTTTCACCCCAGCGACCGAGGCTCGTTGTGGTTCCTCCTTGCATGGTAAGTCTTTGGTTCATCCCTTGGTGGGGAGGGGAAGGTGATGCAAAGTTCTTGACACAGATCTCCCATTCCCTTGCAGGTGTTCCCACAAAGGGCTCACTCCTCCGGTGATGTTCCAGATCAGGTCACTCTTCTTGCTTGTCCTGGTGACCCCGTATGGCATACAGGGTCACCTTATC
This sequence comes from Triturus cristatus, assembly GCF_964204655.1. Lineage (NCBI taxonomy): Eukaryota > Metazoa > Chordata > Amphibia > Caudata > Salamandridae > Triturus > Triturus cristatus. The sequence goes on from NC_140583.1 coordinate 1,130,336,822, forward strand.
TTCACTGGCCCGATTGGCACAAAAGATACCTGCACGGTGACTCCTCATGGCATACAACGTTGATGGCTCTTCCGCCCACTCCACGTGGCAATCCATTCACAGCATCCCCTCTGGCATACAGGCCACCTATACTTCACTGTACACAGGCTCTGACCCAATTAGCACAGGATTGACTACAGCTCACTTTTCAGGGGTCCCTCTTAGCATACCGGGCCACCGGCATCTCAATGCACACAGATTCCAGCCCAATAGGTACAGCTATATTTACCGCTCACTTCACGGCAGACCCCTTCTTAAATACGGTGGCCACCGACTTTGTCCTGCATACCGGCAATTACCCTAGTGCAGCAGACATTTCCTTTCACCTTGTTCAGGGAATCCACTAGACAGGATTCAACACTGCATCTCCCTCCCTCTAGTGCTCTTCTCATCCTTACAGGGTACACAGGTCTTGGCAAGCAGGCAAGGATTGGTGCTGCTGGCTCCAGGGCAGGGGATCTAGGATTCCCTGGATGATATCTCATCACCCAGAAGAGAGACTAGCAGGCCTTGGCCTCCAGTCCAGGTTACAGGCAGAAGTCTTTTAGACCTTCTCCTCCTCACACAGCTCGACAGGCAACTTGACAGTTGAACATTTTTAAGGGCTCAAGTTCCACTTTTTATAGTCCATTTTCAGACACCAAATGTGAATTAGGGTGTGAGTCTTTGATGTTTATGCTAAGGGTCTGTTTCTTTTGAAGTGCCCACTCTTCTCCCTTCTCTTCCTCTGGAAAGCCTATCACAGCAGGAGCAACTCCAAAGTTGATAGCCTCACAATACAGGCCATGTGTGTGACTAGAGTTCACACCTGGATGTTAGCCACAGTTATATATGTATCAAACGTTAGCCGGGGGCATCTGCCCTACTCTTTATGATTCTCTTACCTGCCCAATCTCCTTCCGGAGATGTGAACCTGCCCCTTCCTTGTGACCTCTTTCTGAATCAAAGAGCACCCTTTGAAGTGTGTTGTCCGTCTGGCTCTCCCCTCTTCAGTTTGTCCCAACAAGTGTACAGGAATGCAGCAATACACAATCTGTGTGTGGTGATTCTTCTACCTCTTGTCCATGTTTCACAATGCAGCCCTGGGTCTCACAGGCACACTTGCACCCAGCAAATGCATTTAACCTACATGAACTGCATGGCAATGCACGCCACATGTACTGTACCATTCACAGGCACACATACATTCAGCACATGCATTTACCATGCAAGCACTCCACTGCACTATATCCTTCATTTACTGTACCATTCACAGGCACAGATACACCTAGCACATGCATTCTACATGCACGCACTACACAGTACTGCATTATCCCTGTATTGTACTATTTCCAGGTAAACATACGCCCTCACATGTACACCACTCAAGTTCTATGCAGCACGTTCCAACAACCTGATGTAGGCCAAGGGGTGAGTTATGCACACAGCAGTGGAACTTTGAATGAGTGAGCTTGCAGACCTCACTTCAGTGACACAGGTTAAATAGGACCTGTTCACTCCTACTTATCACTACACAGTATGCTGTCACCACCGCATTTGTGCGGCCTAACTACTGGTAAAGACATTAGCCCTTTTCCACTATGAGGGTAGCCCTTTGGGTACCCCTTCCAGTCCATCAAGATTGCAAACTGTGAGGCAGCTAATGTCATGGTGCACATGCATGATCCGTGTTTGCTTAAGACAACAAAAATCATCAAAAAAGATCCAGACATCAGTACAGTTGGGGCCCTCAGGGCAGGAGTGCATGCCCATTACCATGCGGAGTACTTTTCCTTTCCAACAACAAAAATGTAATAAGTAGCATTGAAGATCAGAATTTTTAAAGTTTGAATTAAAAATAGCAACTAAAATGCGCAAGCACCACACCTGGTTATCTAATCATACTAGACTGAGTCAAAGTCAAAAGTTAAGGCTGAACATGATGGACAGCAGTTCGAATACCAAGACCATATTGTTCTGGTGTAAAGTGTATCTGCGGACTTAGATAATTTTATGAAGCTTAAGTGATGATTGACAAGTCGTCTGCGGGGTAAGATGCAAGCTGGATCTAAATTGGGACTTGACGACGGTAGTTTTTTGAAGAGTGGAGCCTGGTGTGGTCTTTGACGAAGGCAGGAAAGTTCGAAGTGGGTGAAGCCTGAAGTCCTTGCCACAATGGTCTCAACGTAGACCTATTGATGCTCGACATCGATCCTGATGAAGTCCTCTACAATCAGACATTGAAACTTTTCTGGAAGTGAGATCTCCTTCAGTGGGGCAAACCAACAACCTGGGCTAACTGGCAATTCAACATTAATGGCTGCAGCTTCAATGGCAATCCTTCAGTTCTCTCAGTTCTCCAAGCAGAAACTTGGCAAAATGTTTATAAGTCCCACTTATTGAAGTTTGTGGACACGAAGAATACACTGTAACACCAGCCAAGGGTCCAGGACCTGGATGAAACCACTTGGAGGTCAGAACTCACTACAACAGAGGCCATAAGTAGAGTTCAGGGCAAGTCCAGTTGCTACTGGTCAGCTGGACAGTTGCAGGAGAAGGCCTCTGGAAGCTTGTTGTGTCCCTGTGTCTCAAGGAGGAGGTCCAGCCAACTGACCGGTGGAGTCACTTATAGGGTCCAGGGTTCAAGGCAAGCAGGCCTATTCTTCCTTCAGGTTCTTTAGATGTCAGAACAGTCCTTATTCTGAACATTTGCATGACCAGGGGTGTTCTGAAGAGGTTATTAGGCATGCCACATTTAGGCCCAGTGGCAGCCTTTGGTTTGGTGAAACTCCTGCCACTTCTGAGACAATGGAATACATTTTTTCAGGAACGACCCCACTAAACTTTTGTAGCACTTTCTGTGTGTTTTACTGTAAACTGTCCAACAGTTCCCCTCTCCACCTAAATCCAACACGGCAGAACCTCTTTTGCACTGGTCAGAGCTCCCTGTGCCCAACAAGAGGTGTGCATACAATAACGAGCAAACCCTCTAATGAGCTCCTCCCTCCCACTATGTTTGGAGCCAAGCTAACCAGCAAGACAAAAAGGAGACTGGCTTCGGTGTAAGGTACATCACCCAGTAACATGGTAGAGAACCTTTGAAGCTCATGCGCACACCAGGCAATCCTGCTCAAGGAAGAAAAACACTTCTCCACACCCAAGCCCTTTGTCCTCTGTCTGAAAGCAATCCACATTTCACCATAGAATAGCTATCCACAATCAGATGACAATGGACACTGGCAAAAAGACCAATTTAGGCTTAGGCAGGAAAATTACAATCTACTAAAAGTGTAAATTTCAAAATAGTAATATTATTTCTGATTGGATCATTAAGTTGGATTTTAAATTACGATTAAAATGAGTCCTTTTTTCCAAATATGTTTTAATTGTTTTCATTCTGTAGACCTTATTGCAATAGTGACTGGCATATGATACAGACCATAAATTATGTGCACTACATATACAATCATTTGCTTTAAAAATATGTTTGCAGATACTTGAACCATTTTTTAGCTGCTTCCAAACAGGAATCAGGCACTATAAGTGGTTATATTGTAACTCTGTATGTTCCTATAGGACAGCCAGCTGTTACAGTGGAAAAGGAGTGTTTTCACTGAAATGGCATGTAAAACATTAAAAATAAATGCCCTACATTTTAAATGCCATGCACCCTGCCCTGTGGGCATTAGGGCCTATCACGAGAGTGCATTAAATAAGATGGTTTTGGATTGGTAACTGGTTTGTTTTGCCATCACCCAGGCTACAGGAGCATGTCTAGAGACATGTTTTACAGCGCTACTTTAATGGGTGGCCCACTGGTAGTATTTCATTTCCAGGCCCTGAATGCATGTAGGACCATATCATAGGGACTTCTAAGTAAACTAAAGTAGGTATATACCACTTTTACCAGGTTTAAAAGGTAGAGCACAGGCTCTTTACCACTGGTTAGCATGAGTTAAGTGCACATAGTCCTAGGCCCAACAAAAACGAGTTCAGCAAAAGAAGACATACATCTGGGGGAATCCCGAACAAAAGATAATTTCCAACAGTGAATGAAAACGATATTGATTTTTTAAAATGCATTTTCAATTTAAGCTCCAAAAGGCTATTTGTTACATTTCAAGAGGATTTTCTGGAACCTTTATGACAGTGATATGTATTTTTTTCTTTTAAATTTGTATTTGCGTTTTGGCTTTAAAATATAGCAAGAAATTCTTGAAAATAAACTTAAACTCACTTGGTTTTAGTGTACTAGCGGCAAAGGCATTTAACAAGGCAAAAGCAGTATGGGTATTACATACACAGTCTTACACGTTATAATAGCTGTAGTTCCGCGTTTCACATTAAATATACATGGAATACAAATAAAATGAAAGTTTGAATTTGACAGGCTGATCAGGGAATAAAAAACATATACAAAATAGGAACTGTAAAATGTGTCATTTTTCATTATGTTGCATGCTTATGTTATATCTCTTATTTTAGGTCGACAAAGAAACAGCTTTAGCTGTCTGCCAGAGCTCCTGTGATCAAAAAATATACAGCTCGGCTTTGAGTCAGGCCCCTTCAGCGACTCATTGATTAAAGTGTCATTCACATTTAGCAGAAGCCCAAAGAAGTATTTCTTTTTTTACAGTAATGCTGTTATATCATTGATGTATTAGATGTATGGGTACACAGTGGGTAAATTGAATTAGCAGACAGAAATAGAATGTCCACTGGAAAATGTTGGCAGTTCTTCAAGGAATGTCAGCCTCTAATCTGTTTTTCACTCTTGGGCTGCTGAGCGAATGCGGTGCAGGTCACCATTGCACTGCAGTCTCAGGGTAATCTTAAAAGATTTTTAGGACCCTAGGCAAGAACTGTTTTGTGCCCCCTTTTGGAATCTTACTACAATTTTGTGTTAAATGAAGCTCGCACAATACCCAAAAATATATGTTAAACTCTCAGAAACTGAATCATACAAAAACAGCTGATAATTATTGTTGGACATGGCTCTTTTTGTTGGGTTACCCACAAACCTTTTGCCTTCTTCCTCCTATTTTTTCTTACCTGTTTTTGTTGGCTTTAGGACTCTGGGCACTTTACCACTGATAACCACACACCAGGTGTGTCCAGGGCCTGTAAATCAAATGCTATTAGTTGGCCTGCGGGACAGATTGTGCCACCCACACAAGTAGCGCTACAAACAAGTCTCAGACCTGCCACTTCAGTGTCTGTTTGTGCAGTTTTACACTTCCATTTTGACCTGGCAAATGCACCCACTTGCCATGCCCAAACCTTCCCTTTTTTTACGTGTAAGCCACCCCTAAGGTAGGCTCAAGGCAGCCCCATGGGCAGGGTGTAGTATATTTAAATGGTAGGACATGTACTTGTGTGTTTTATGTGTCCTAATGAAGAAACAATGCTAATTTAGTTTTTAACTATTGCAAGGACTTTCTCTCCCAGAGTCTAACATGGGAATTGCTTTAAAATATCCTTTAAGTGTAATTTCCCATTGCGGATCAGATAGAGATTCAGAGTTTAGGGTCTATGACATCATAATTTAAAAATACATCTTTTGGTGAAGTTGGTTTTAAATTGTGTGTTTTAAAATGCCACTTCTAGAAAGTGAAACAACAACTGTGGTCAGGCCCAAAAGACCAGGGTCAGGTAGGGCCATATAATTTATTGAACAAAACTGGGGGGGGGGGACCTGACACCTTCTCAACTTTGATGTTGTCTCTTTATAGCAAAGTGGGCATTTTCTTGCTTAACCATTCTGTGCCTCTGCCTGTCGTTAGAATCTACTTCTGGGCTGGATTACAATTGGGCTCTTGTGCATTCACTCTAGACAGGCACAGAAAGGGAGCTGAGGTGGCCTTGCATATCCTGACGGGCCATCAGCAGGCTGATGTGCCCTCCTGGGGTAGAGTGGTGGGAGGAGTTGTCACTGACACCTGACCAGGAAGGTGCCTGCCCTCACACAAAGCTGTCTCCTCCCACCGTAGTGTGGAGCCAGGTCAGAGAAAGGCATGGTTTTGTGAATTACAAAGTCTTTCCTTTGACGTTTTTGTTCTTAAAAGGCAGATTGGGGTATAAGTATGACCACTGACACCCCAAAATCAGAACACTGCCAGGAAGAGGGGCTGAATGCTGTAGGAGGGACTGCCACTCTGCATGTTGCTTTGCTGTGCTGGCCTGGTGCTTGCTGCTTCTGTCCTGGGAGTGAAAGGACTGGATTTGTGCTTTTTACATCCTGCTTCCAAGGTTCTTCAAGGGCTTGTGCATACTTGCCTCCTGTTAAGAAGTCGAGGGGCCATTAAAGACTCCACCTGCCTGTGTCTGAGCTCGTCTGCTGAAAACCCTGAGTTAGAAAGTGGTGCCAAATCCAGTTCTGGACCCTTTGAATTGTAACCTCGGGAGAATATCCACGCATCGACTCTCAGGTCCCATTTTTTCATTGCAACACTGCCGTGTGGCTAAAGAATTGACAAAGCTCCTGCTTTCCCGCTGAAAAGATAACACAGCCAGAGCACTGTATCACTTACATCCGTGGCACCCACTCCGAAAGCGATACAGCCCCTGCTGCACAGCTGAAGAATGGATTCATCACCTGCTTTGCCATTGCCACATCAATACAACGTATCTGGATTTTTTATGAATCGTACTTCGCCATTGTTTCTTCATCGATGTTGCTCAGCAGTAAGGAAGCAAGGCCTTGTGTCCGAAGATTGACACATCGCCTCCCCTTCCAGTAAGGAACTGACACATCACATCCCCTCACAGTAAGAAACCAACCCATCACCTCCCCAGCATAGCTGTAAGGAGGCAGAGCATCAGTTCTCCTGGCAGTAAGAAACCATAGCATCACCTCGCCTGGGACTAAGGAACCGATGCATCACTTTGCTTTTCTCGCACATTACCTTCACTGCACCTGTTTCCTCTTTACATTTTGATGCATCCAAGTTACTTTGTGCTAAAAGAAGCACTTCCATAGATTTATATGAGTTGGATTTATTTAACCTTCAAAAAGTGATATCTGTAATTGTGTATGTTGGATTTTTTGGGTCGTCTTGGTCTTGTTTTATTAAGATAATTACAGGCTATTTTACTAAACTGGTGTGGACTCATTTTGCTGTGTTCTCACTGTGTTACTCTGTGTGTGTTTGTGTGTACCAATGCTTTACACATTGCCTCCGAGATAAGCCTGACTGCTCATGCCAAACTACTAAGGGGGGTGAGCAGGGGTTATTTTAGCTGTGTGACTCCCTTGCCCTGATGAGAGTGAGAGTCCCTACTTGGACACAGAGCAAGCACCGCTAACTAAAGACCCCTTTTCTAACATATATCTTGACCGGGGCCCCAAAAATCCTGAAGTTGAGATAGAGGAATAGATGTGATATGGGAGAGAGAAATCATCTTTCCAGGTAGGCCCTTTAAAGCTGCGGGGCACTGGGTAATTGTCCACTTTTCTCATGCCTTAAAATGTCTCTGTGGATCTCCACTTACATCCAATATTATTTTTATTGCCAGAATAACGAAGAGTTTCAATAAGAACAAAGTATCTGCCATTCTAGCACCCTCTATTTGCTCTCCTCTCTGCACCCCCCTCTATAGGTTTACTACTGCCTTATTCCCTTTACCACTGGTTAGGACATACAGGACAATTTTTCAGCCAACTAAAAGCATAATTAATTGTATAACCATCACATAGATTTAAGTGCACATTTATCAAGCTTTAACAAAATGCAGCTCAGCAACCCACCTTGCTGCACTGCATGAGATACCAGGAATGCACTTAATTTGACACTATATGGCAATTTTTCGTCCTTTGCTAGAGCTGGATGCCTAGCGCCAATGCAGAAACCCTTGTGTGGTGGTGTAAGGGGCGTGCTTTGGAAGCAGGATTGTTATCGTGCAGGAAAGGGCCTCTTCTCGCACAAAGACAATCCTCAGAGGCATTTTCTTCTTTCTCAGTGTGCAGCAGAATGCAGCACACTGAGTATAAGGAATCAAAATGCGAAAAAAAATATTTCTCCTGGTTGCAGCTTCCCTGAGAGGTGTAGCATTTTGATGCATTCCCAGGTTTTACCAGTGCTGGTAAATCTGAAAATGTGCCAAAATCCTTAGATGCGTGGGATCACCCACTCGCAACCCATGGAACGCCTCCCTCGGGCAGAGTTATGCAACACAATGATTTGTTCTGCGTTGCGTTACTCCAGCTTTAGCAGACCATGCATGGCCATGCAAGGTGGCCTTCAATGGCTTTATAAATCTTACTTTAGTGTTGCATAGTCATTGTGCCCCCCTTGCGGGGCTCAAGGGTGACACACCTCTTTGATAAATATGTCCCTTAGTATCTCAAGTCAGTAGAAGATGGTGTTTGGCACCTGACATGATTGCTGCATTACCTTGCTCATTACAACACTCTGCTACTACTTGGAGTTTTCAGTACCACAGGATTACAAAGATGGACTACCACAGGCAGACACGGGCAGGGGTCCCGGCTAATAATATGTCTAGATTTTAAAGGGTCAGTACCACATGACTAGATAACGGTTTGGAGGTGGAATAATTTGTGCATTAGAGGGAAGCTGCTGAAGGGAACTTCACTAGTTTTTCCCTAATAATGTCAACATATTGAAAGGTGCCCACTCTTTCAGCATAACAAAAGTATAATCATTTGTGTGCCAGATTTTACTGCACACATTTCATCTCTTTGGCGCAAACACTGGATTCAGTGCCAAACGTCATTACTAAGTGGTGTTTTAAAGTCTTCGCCAATAGCTGAATTACAAAGGTGTATTAGAACTGACTATTGCTTGTTGATGTTCTGCAATGTATCTGGATTGCAACGTTGCAGTGCAGTAGGCTTTTACTCCTTGCGGTTCGGGCTAGCAAGATTACTGAATGTCAAGGATGCATTACTCATGCTAGCACAGATGATGCTTTGCAAACTTAAATCAGAGATAACATTATCACTGGCTTATTAATAGTTGGCACTCGGCAGTTTAGCACCATTGTTTGTTTACTATACAATTCTATAAAGGTTTATTAGCATAGAAAACGATTCGCGTATTGCTGAACTTTAGAAGTTTATTTTATTTTATCTATGTATTTTCTATTTGTAATGCATTCATTAAACATGAAAACAATTATTAAAATGGTTCAGTTGTGTCTAGTGTGCGTCTAAGTCATAGCCCCAGGCCTCTGGTTGCTTTTGCCATTTATTTGACACCTGTGTGCCACAAAGTAATCATAATGAACAGCTCTAGTCCTGCAGACCCATCAGGTAACATTCCCTATTCACAGATATCACCCGGAAGCCACCACCCCACACACAAAGAGTTCATAGTAGGTCAATAAAGGCAATTCTGTGCAACCCTGGATGGGTTAACTAACCTCATGTGAACTGCAACACTCATAAGGGAACTTTGTGAACATGAACCATGTGTGCTGTAAGGCGTTACTGACTTTGGAACTGTATAACCATGCAGCTTGTATAAAATATCTTTCCCTGACTTGAATTAATTCTAGCTCGTTTGAGAACGTGAATCATTGAACCCACGTCTACATAGTTAAAGTTTTTCCTGAAAGGCTTCTGTGACACTACTATACGCCACACCTTGAGCCTAAGACAGAACATGCATTATGTAGTCTGTCACAATTAGAGACTATGGGCCATATGTAGGAAGCCCAATACCGGTCGGTAACGGCCGATTTTCGGTAAATATCCCGTTACCGACCGGTATTCAGGCTTGTGGTATGTAGGGGGCACATTTCAGGATTCGGTAATTTACCGAATCGGTAGAATTACCGATTCGGTAATTTTACCGATTCGGTAAATACCGAATCCTGAAATGATATGTAGGGGGAGTGTGTGGGTGTTGTGGGGATTCGTTATTTACCACCAACTAAAAGTTGGTGGTAAATGACGAATTGCAGGAAAAAAGCATTTTTTTGCACTTTGAAGTGTGCAATGTGGCAGACATACATGCCCTTAGGGCATGTATGTGTGCCACATGTGCACACATGCAGGAATCAGGGGTGCAACAGGGTGTCACTGTGACACCCTGCCACCCTTGATTGTGCTCCCCCCATTACCTCCTGGCCCATAGGAATCAATGGGAAGCCAGTTACCATTACCGAATCAGTAAATACCGATTCTAAATTACCGACCCATTCCGAATCGGTAAATATTACTGATGGATTACCTACATATCATTTACCACTTCATAAATACCGAATCGGTAAAATTCGGTATTTATGAAGTGGTAAATGTTAGCCTACCTACATATGGCCCATAAATGAGCAAGTTGTATGATGTGATGGCGCATTCACACAATTTATTTGATTTAGTTACACACATTTGTGCTTTCATAGCTGTAGTGTTTTCATGTGTACTAAACAACACAGGACCCTAGGACAGAAAATAGAGAAAAGGCAGAACCAGGGAAACGGGACAACTCAAAACAACGGTTTGCCAACTCCACATACTTTACAACTGTATAAATCCAATTTCTAAATTCAGAAACATATATTCATGAATCAGACATTCTTAAAGTTCATTTATTGTAAAATATTATTTCTTCTTTATACATGACATTTCATTTCAATAACATAACCGTAATCATTACCACAGACATATATATTTTCCAATTACATTTACCAAAAACATATGTATATTGAAAGGTACTGTGTATGTAAAGAAATTCAGAACAGGGCACTCATCACTCCACACATACTAAAATATCTCATCCATAATAAAATCTATCATACTTCATTCAATCTATCTCATTCACACCCAAAATCATGACTTGTCTAATGATGTACTAGAAACAATCTGGTTGCCAATAACACTGAAATCATCAATCAATGTAAAACTTTTTTATAAGAATTTTTGTAAATAATCCTCTAAACACAGTTATAGATCTATGCATAATCTGTAATTATTCTCTTCTGGTTGAATCCAGGTTATGGTTGCACCAACTAGCACTTCAGTGGACACATAAATACGAACTTTCGTCTTCAGGGTCCTGTAGAGAGGGCAAGTCTAAGAAATGTGCTAGGTAGGCCTAAATAGGACGGACCTGTCTCAAAATATGAAGAATGTCTAAAAACATGAAAAAGCAAAGATTAAAAATGGCACACAAATTTCAAATGGGCGAGGAATATTCCGACCAATGTTGTTGGAATGGAGTCCACCACTGGGTGTCCATTTTGCCATGCAGAAATAGATGGAGATATCAGCTCTTAGTTAAACGTATTGGTGCTAGAATCCTACATTTGTCATATAGAGAATCACACCTGTGTATTTAATCTAAAATTCATAATACAAATCATGCAAAGAATTGATGCGGACCAGAAAGTGAAACCTTGATCCCAATAGACAGAAACAATTTACCCAGAGGGAGTCCCAACCTACTTATATCAATCTGTTTGAGAAGACCAGGAACAAAGTCCCTGGGACGGTTGAACAAACAGAAAGTGCCAACTCCAACAGGAGTGTGGTACAAAAAATGAAACAACACATAGCACTCATTCGAGGAAGCCAACAAATAAAGAGTAATAAAATCAGAAACATAAAAAATGACTGCACTTACCCAGCTGAAAACAGAAGAAGCCCATATAATGATTTGAGACATACTCAATGTATCCAATAGCTCCAAAGATTTTGGTGTGGAGGCCAAAATTCCTCTAATCATGAGAAAGGCAATTGGCATTCGGAAAAAAAACAATCAGATTATCAACTGCCCATCTCCAGGGAGAATAGGCTTGGATATCAGTAATCCCCGGAGTGCAGCTCTAATTAACAGGGACAGGAAGTTAAGAGAGAAACAGCTGCTTCCAAATATAAGAAATAGTGCTGTCAGACAGGGATGTAATAATGATATCCTACACCAAGGTAGTATAGAAGGTGATGTCTTCCCACAACAAAACAAAAGACCTATGGTATAAATAGATACAGTGGGTGGGGTACAAGCATGGTTGACGATACCATTGGAGGAGAAACATGGTGTGATAGAGGAACACTTTCCCTGAGGACAATGAATCAGGGTTGAAAGAGGGCCTCCCAAAGGGGAGGTTCCAAGATGGCCAGCATATCCGATAGGGATATGGACATACCAAGACATAGTGCCATCCTCTCCCAGGGAAATTGGGTTAACTTTAAAAAATAAAAAAGGTATAGAGCCCCTAAAATCAGGGGTGAAAAAGCCCAAACCAGGAGACATCATGGTGGGGCCACATTCAGTAAAAGAGTGAAACCTCCCAAAGGAGAGTAATGTCACAGTAGCCAATGTAGGTAGAAGGGATTCACAGGGCAATAAGGGCAGTCATAGGCAAACAGAACTTACTCTAGCAAATGCCACTTGAGACATATGAAGGACTAGGAGCACTCAGGGGTTTGAACTAGAGAGTACCCCCCATATACAGTCACTTACCACTACAGATCAGGAGACAGGGGTCAGAGGATCCAATATGGCACCCATGTCTATACAGTAGAACACCTGGTTTTCCTTGGATTACCACCTTGATCTTTTGCCTCTGCCAGGCCCTTCCTATGCTCTTGCCCTCTTGTAGCTTTTTCTTTAGGGACTACTCTATTTTTAGGAGGGAGGTCGCTAAGTCTATCTTTGTCGTGAGCTCTCTACCCTGGTTATCTTAGTTCTATCTATGATTCTATTTTAGGATGGTGTCCCTGGAAGATTTTGTCAATGCGTACGTGCATCATGAGAGATCCCTCCCCACATGGCGCTCAGCCATAGCTTGGTGCATATCTGCCTCTTATCCAGGTGTAGACCATCAGATTTCCAAAATAAAATAAAACATTTCTGGGACCACTGCGTGCTCTTAAAAAATATTTTTGCTGCCCAACACAAAGAGGAAGGTGTTCCCTGGGGACCCCTTCACATTTGTGACTGGCTTACTACCTATTTGAAGGAGGTTCTAACAGCAATTGTTTTGCGACTGTATTTGTAGTTATAATATAATCGTACGTACCAGTGCTACTGTCTATTTGGAAAGGACACCCTTGGCATGCCCCTTCCTAATAGCGAGTCGCAAACCCTATTTTGTGAGTCGGTAATAGGTTACTGACTCACAAAATTGGGTTTGTACATGCCACAGACCTATTTAGCGGTCATAAATGGGGCCCATTTCCCATTTCCGCCTGCTAAAAATTGTTGTACATCTGGCTCCAAGTCCTTCCTACATCTTAATTGCCATTTTCTATCGTCATTTCTGTTTACCTTTGACTGTTCTTATTGCCCTGGGGATCCCGTAAAATTCTGCTCCTGTGTGTAAGGCTTCAGCCTTTAATTTAACCCAGTTCTAAAAATGTTTCAGCACTCCGTCCATTGTCTTATTGTGTTTGCACCGTTCGCCCTAAGTTGGCAGGGTATGCCCAGATGTGGGTTCCTTGCTCACTTTGCCACTGGATTCAACCTAACCTGGCTGATCAGGGGTGTTACCCTGGAACAGGTCCCAGGATGCTTGTTTCAGGTCCAGGGAGGACCTGGCTTGGCAGTTCGGGCTGGACTGTTCCTATGAGGAGCAGGGCCAAGACTGATTTGCATATGGCTGGGTCTGAACCGGGGTAACGAAGGGAGCTAAAGAACGATGATGGAGTCAACCCAGATCTAATAGTGACTGGGAGTGAGTGTCTGAAAAGTTTCTGCGCTCCGTCCATTGTCTTATTGGGTTTGCCTCACTCTTTTACCGACTGTGGCCCCAACATGATAACTTGTGGTTTGGGCTTATTACCCCTGCTATTGGGTTTATAGTCCTTTGGAACTTAGTAATTTAACCAAATGTCCCTGGTAGAAGATGCCTCTACTTCTAGGTAATGTTCGTATACCTATAGGATATCCTGGCTGTCTTGGAATCTCCTCTTGTGAGGCCCTCTTTTGACCGTAAATTGTTATCCTCAGGGAAAGTGTTCCCCTAGCACACCATGTTTCTCCTCCGATGGTATTGTTAACCATGCCTGTGCCTCACCCCCAGTATCAATTTGTACCATTGGTCTTTTTTTGCTTTGGTGTGTGAAGCCATCTTCTTCCGTACTACCTTGGCAGAGGATATCCTTATTCTGTCCCTGTTTGGCAGCACTATTTCTTGTATGTGGTAGTAGGGGTTATCCTCTATTAGCTGCTAGTCGCCTGTTCGTTAGATCCACACTCTGTGGGGGTTACTGATATTCAGCCTATTCTCCCTTGAGATGGCCAGTTGATACTCTGATTGTATTTTTTTTTATAGCCGATTGCCTTTCTCATGAACGGAGGAACTTTGGCCTCCACGCCACAGCCTTTGGAGCTATAGGATACACTGAGTATGTCACAAATCAGGGGCTACATTGTCATTGAAATGAGATGTCATGTATAAAGAAGAAATAATCTTTTACTATAAATGAAATTTAAGAATATCCGACTTATGAATATATGTTTCTGAACTAGAAATTGGAGCTATACCATTGTAAATTACGTGGAGTTGGTAAACCATGTTGTTGTGAGTGTTTTCATGTGTAACCAGCCAACAGTAACATTAAAACTGAGATTGATCGACCATACTTTAATCAGCAAAGCAGTGTGATTAGAGGGTGGTAGAATGGCATAACCAACCGCAGCTCTACGCAACCCAGTCTCCAAACCCCACTCAGTTCACTTCCTCATCACCTTATTCACACTTGATGTACCAAGCCCCACTCCACTTCTTTTCTCACGCTTTGACAAAAACTATGACTGAACTAGTCTGTCTCAGAACTCCCAAAGTGCAAATCTGCCCAGAACCAATCACAGAACACAAACGGCCCAATGTAACATTTTTTATGCAATGCAACCCAGAAAGACAATGATGATTACAACAATGCGATCCTCACCCAACTAGCTGATGACTCCTGCTACACGAAGGTTGTGGAGTAGCACTATTTACACCCCATCAGTACATGTCACAGAAATGCCCATATGTACCTACATGTGGCACTATATTTACTGACTGTCGTATTTTTATTAATATGCATTCACATTTAAACACATTAATGAAATGTATTTACTGTAGAAGCTAGAGTTTTATAAACATATGTGCTAATGTTCAGTTTAACATGAAGACATGTATTCTGTATTCATGTCTTACATTTAGACTCTAAGTGACATTTGTATATATTCTGAAATTCATATTTGAATGTGTAAACATGTATGATTTTATTCACGTCTGAATTTGCTCTTGAGTTACATGTGCACGAGCATAACCTTATATTGAATACTCAACGTTACATCGCGGTATTTACACCGCGATACCTTTTCAACGCAGGCATTACAACGCAAGTCATTACAACGACTTGCGCTGGAAGGGGAGTGGACTTAGAAATAGTATGATTTACTATTCCAACTCCAGCCTACGTTACAGTAGGGAAGGTGTTGGAATAGTAAATCTTACTATTCCTTACCTTAGAGTGCCCTCCAGCGCAAGTCATTGTAATGACTTGTGTTGTAATACCCGCGTTGTAAAGGTATTGCGGTGTATACACCGCAATGTAACCAATGTTTTCCCCTTATATTTGCTGTGCACTTTAAAATGTTCTGTTAAAATTAGCCTGACTAAAGGCCTTGATTTTAAAATGTATTTTGCTTGGTTAGTGTATTTTTTTCTTTTGCTCATGCGTTTTCATGATTTCATAGGCAAGAGAAAGGGGCCTTGTTGTATGTACTAGTTTCTTGATAGTAAGGCCTGAGAAGAGAAATCTTGGCAAGAAACGTGAAGACCAAATAAGCAGATGAAGCCTGCTATTCATTGTATATCAGGAACGAAGAATGCTGAAGGTTGGAGTAACTGTCAAAGTTCTTTAGAATGGAAAAGTCTGGTAATGTTGCAAATGCATACCACGAGAAGTGAAATGATTGGATTAGGAGAGTGAATCAGAGGCTCTTTAAGGGAACACCTATTCCGATTGCTCAGTTTTTGTATTGATGTGGCTGTGATTATCTCATATCTTATTCTTCTGAGTCTGAACCTATTGTGATATTTCCATTTGCCAGATGTAATTCTATATCTTTTTAATATCCTCTTGATATGCATATATATTGGTCTGATTATTAATTGGTAAAAAAATTACTAAACTTCAATTACTGATTTCTGGCCCATGTTGTGGGGCCAAATGGGCTTCACGAAAGTTGAATTGTTTTAATATTGATAACTCTCTTTCTGTCTCAGTTAACTTAAAAAGATCCATCAGGTAAAATTTTAAATCACCCACCGGTACGCTCTCAATTGTATCTGATCCCACGAATGATATCAAGGCACTCATAGGAGGTCTTACACACAAAGCCTTGTACAAGGTTTGCTGAGTAGAAATTAACATGCTTTCTTAACTAGGGAGAGTCCTAGAACTCCTGTCATTTATATCCTCCCTAAAACCCATTAGAGACTACAAAACTCACATGGTCGACTTATCATGGCAGGGTTTCTACCCATTTTAGAACCCTTGTGCCAATATATTGACTTCTTTTTTAAGCCTTGGGTGCCTAAGACTAGATCCTATGTAAGAGATAGCATGCATTTCAGCAAATTACTGAAGGATAAAGATCTTGATGAAACCCTAGAATTGTTGGTAACTATGGATCTTCAATCTCTTTATACCAATATTATCTAAAACAAGGTCATCAGTGCTATTGGTGGTACCTTGGACATACAAGCACAACCTGTCCAGGTACCCCCTGCTTCATTTTGGCACTCACCAACAATACTTTCAATTTGACAAACCAAAATTATTTTCAAACCAACTGCATTGCTATTGGCCCTGGCTGTGCTCTGGACCTGGCTAATCTATTCATGGACGACTTTGTAGAGTCTTACATCTTTTCCTCTCATAACCCCATTTCAGGTAACCTTCTGATTTGGAGAAGGCCCAACACCAGACTAAAAGAAATTTACAAACGGTCTAACAAATTATCAGGTGATATTGAATTTACCTAGAACTCTGATCCCACAGCTATTCCTTATTTGAAATCTTTGGGTGAGATCGGAAGACACTTTGCTTTAAAGAAAGCTCACAGAACGTGATCCCTATTACAATATGAGAGTCAGCACCCCAGGAGTCCTAGGTAAAATGTACCCTTTTGCCAGTTTTTGTGCATTTGAAGGAACTGCACCAAAACGGCTGACTACTTTAGGAAATCTGGCATTCTGTTTACCAGACTGATTGAAAGAGGCTACCCTCAGAGACTAATTAAGCATTACTGAAATTAATCGACAACATACAACAAGTAATCCAGCATAGTGAAACATCGCGATCATAAAAGGTTAGCGTACAATAAAAACATTATTTTAAAAGAATTACACCCCAAAATTTAAAAACAAATTTAGAAGCGAACAAGCATTACATGATTGAAAAGGGATCAGTGCAAAATCAGTGAATATACTGAAGCAAAAGTGCAGTTTCCTGAAAAGTAAGCACACAAGTGTTGTATGGATTCTGCTCAGGAACAAAACTATGCTTGCTACCATAGAACATCAGCATGTAGGGACTGAGTCACCATACCACTAAGTATCCCATCATCATCATCAAAATACATTATTTTTGATCACTCGGATCTTATAAATTGCAAGGTGCCATACAACGTAAAAATAGTACAAGCAATAAAAGCAATGTACAAAATACAAAATACCACAGTATCCATGAGCTCGACTCCGACTAACTATAGTGCCTCACTTGCCTTACTAACCTTTCCAGAGAGATAATTGCTTTGGCACCCCAGAATACAACCCTTTCGACCCTCTCAGGGATCGCAATAACAGGACACACCCTTTCGCTATCTCACTTGTACTTGTCCACAATAAGATAATGAAGAGACATCAAGGAAGTTTACAATGTTTATTTAAACTATTGTGCTCTAAGGTGCAATAATCATGTCACAATTAGAAAACAAATACATATCAATAATATCATCAGCATGCTTAATAAACTGTATACAATGAAAAGCCCTGTCATGTTATCTGACAGGCCTACCTCACCCCTCTCACACTACTGAAGCAAATTGAATATATAGTATAGATCTCTGGGTTTAGTGGCGGACCCTGTACCTTAGCACACTTAGGTGGATGTTTTACATCCCAGTTGATGCTGCACTTTCATCTCAGGACATTCACTGTGTGTGTGCTTTTTCAGGACTCCTATCCTCAGTTATATGACAAGATATGTGTATTCAAAAACAGCAGCTGCATTCTTTTATTATATCTAGGTGCTAGCGTCTGACCCGAGACTATAACAAGGGGCAATGTTGTTTGACCTTGCCTAGGCTGTTCAGACTAAAACCCAGGAAAAGTATAAAATACAAAACCATGTCCTGGTTCCATGTGAAAATATAATGTGGCATAAATTCAATCATCTCATTAGGGAAAATGACAATGGGCCATATGGCAAATTAAATACACATAAACAGGCAAAAAAATATTTTTTGGGGAGAATAACTCCATACTTTTTGGACCATCTAGCAGCTGGTAAAGATTAATCAGGCAGAGAGATGACCAATCGAAGGATAATACTAGCAGCTGGTAAAGATAAATCAGGCAGAGAAATGACCAATGCAAAGACAATACATATACAAGGACTGAAAGTGCCATTTCCTGGTCAATTTTAAAGTCATTTTAGTCTTTTGTACCAAGCTGCTTGGAAGAATTTAGTCACAGCAGACATCACCATAGGGTTGGGGTAGGTTTTGCACATTATTGGTGCTTCCCAGAAGGGCCTAATTCCCAAAGACAGACAAAAGGGTCTAATTTATTTTAGTAAATCCTGTCTATACACTGGACAAAAAAAAAGAACATCCTCAATACTTTTACTGATAAAAGTAACTGAGGGACATTTATCATGCTTGAATTCTGGATCAGATCAATATTTCATAAAAGATGCCTGAGGAAGTGTTCCTAATCTGAGTTGTACATTCAATTTTCTAGAAAGTGGAGTTTACAGGTAATCTAGGAATTCCTCAAAATTGTAAGAAATCTAAACAGTTAAAAAGGAAGCAGTTAAACTTCCCACAAAGGACGAATTCACTCTTTGGGACTGAACTTTAGACCAGAAGGCATTCTTCACAGTAAGAGACTCATTATGCGAGATACAAGTTGGGTTAAACAAAAAATCTTCCAGCCCAAGGTTGGCAAGGGACCCTTTAAATGCATCATCCATGGGAAGTTTGACACATGCTGTCTAGTGATAATATCTTGGAGTCCCAAGTTCTTAGGGTTGTGCACTCATTTATTGAGTGCCAACCTAGGTCTAGCAGCAGAGGAATCTAAGGGGTGCTCTGTGGTAGCCTCAACAGTGATCTTATAAAAGAATTTTCTCTGGTTGCAAAATCTTCAACATTGCTGTGACCACAAAGTTCAGCTCCTTAAGTTGCCATACTGATGGCTTGGGCTCTATAAACCTCTTGTGTGGGGAGGATTGTGTAAGTCATAAAACCTTTAAAAATAGTCAAAGTCCCTAACTCTTACCAAAGCATTTGATCCTCGGCTTAAATTACACCAGTATGACCTCCTAGAATGGAATACCATTAGCTTGGTCTTATGGGCATTTATTTATTGACCATTTTACCTGCAAACAAGACCAAACTGCTCTATAAGGTCTGGAGGCCTTTCTGTGTTTGGGAATTCAGTAAGGTATCATCGCAAAATGTAATGCCGGAACATTTTGGCCTGCCCGGGTGGAAGAATCATTCTCAAAGTTGGTCAAGGATTCAAGACAGCCATTAAAACAACAGAAGCAATAACACACATCCTTGGCAGACCCCGTTTAACTTCTATCTTTTCTGTGAGTTCGCCATTGGGGCCGCAGCGGACCCAGGCTTTATCATCTGAGTGCAAGTGATTGATGGTGGCTAACATTTCAAGGACATATCCAAATCTGCAAGGGTTTTTCTATAGCTTAACCCTAGTGACTATGTCAAAAGCAGCCCTCAGGTCTACAAAGACTACGTACAAATTGCACTTCCCATAGTCACTGCCTTTCATCTGATTAATTGGAAGAAAAAGGCCTGATCGATAGTGCTTACTTTGTGTCGAAAGCCTGCTCGCAGTTGACTTAAAATACGATATTCTGGTATCTATTCGTTGAGTTTATCTAGGACTTATTTACAAAAAGGTTTTTGCAGATTATCAATGAGACAAATTGGGTGGTGATTGGCTGGTACATTACGGGACCCTTTTTTGAAAATAAGAACAATCTCTGCACCCAGCTATGATTCTGGTTTCGGGCCTCTCTTCAGGTCTGCATTGCATAGTATGTTAATTTATGGTACCCACAGATCAAGATTGGGGTAATAGACATCTGATGTAATATTGTCCAGACCAGGAGCCTCCCTTAATTTCTGAGAATTAAGGACTGCTTCAGTGAAGCTAATGTTTTGGGGATCAAATTGATCAATAGTGGGCATATGAGGAGATTGTGGGGGCGATGCAGATTAAAGCTCTCCAAAATGTGGAACCCAGTAGTAGCTAATATGTCCGTCACTGGTATAGTATGACCTCTCTGGCCTTCATGTGTAACTAGGTGCCAACAGAATTTACTGTCATTACTTTTGGCAGCATTGAATAGTTTCTCCATATTCGCTATCTCCCATTACTTTTTTGCTGCCTGGGTGGTTTTCCCATATGAGGATCAGCTCTTTCACTAAATGTAATGGTTTTAAGCATGCTTGATTTTCCAGAGTAGCAAGCTGAATTAAACTATTCCTAGGATTTTTGATGCAATACTTTCCCAGCTCTTGAATCCACAAAGAATTCCCTAATGTCTTCAGGTAGTAACCTTGAATCTCAAGAATGGAAGTGGGGGTGTTCTCTGATGATCTAAAGTGATCTTGTACCAAAGCAGATCATGCCCAGATATGCTCTATCACATTATTATTTGTCTCTATAACATCCCTTTGACATTTTTCGTGTTACTTGTCAGAGCCAGGTCATCACTATTCTGGGAGAGCGCCACAGTTAGGTTGGTAATCAATGGGCATTCCAAGAGGAGGATTAGGGGTTTGAGTTCACTCTTATCACAGGGTGCTACATAGAAGTCCACCAACTCTTTCCACAGCCCCAAATTCACAACTGTATAATCTCTGTGGTTTTTAAAGGCTTCCCTTTTAAACATTGATGCAAGATTACTATCTGAGGGTAGGCATCCATTAACAAGCTCAGAGGCTATATAATAACGTGATTATAATGATTTAGAGAAAAGAATTTGAAAGGTGCTTGGCCGGGCTCGCATTGACCTCTGGTATACCCCAATAAGCATCACAATCCCTACCTAGATCACTAGCCAGAGAGGAGGATTCAAAATGAACATTACATTTGCCTGCCATTATAATTGTACAATCTTTAGCGTGTGACTATGTTAAGTGGCCTAATATCTTAGGTTAGCGGATTATATATAGTTATTCAAAGATCTATTACAAATGTTTAAAAGCAATATGTTTTTGCCATTTGTAGGGAAACTGGCTCTATATATACTACACCAAAATGAGGTGTAGTGTGTATAGAGTCCAGGTGACCCCAGAGGTAAGCAGAGGTTAAAGTTAGATAGAACCTTACTCTCTATTTGTGGTAGACCAGTAAGGCAGTATCAGAGGACAGTGTTAAGAATTTGATGTACACACTCAGTCAGCAAATGAATTCACACACTCAAGAACTGAACTTGAGTCCAATTGTTTTTGTATAAAAAATATACTGTTGTTTTATTTTTAGAACCCACAAGCCTGGCACAGGTAAGCATTAAATAATTGACAGTAATAAGTTGCTGAATGTAGAATAGTTTGAAAATGGAATAGGAATTGTACTTTGTTTGATTCACAGGGGATGCAGTAGGTTTCAATACTTTACAAAGACAGTACATTGAAATGAATAGGCTTTTTCATTAAATTATAGGCAAGTTACTTTTTACGTTACTTTTCTAACTCAGTGCTGGATACCTAGATTCAGCACTTGAACATTTCCTGCAGACAGGTAAGTAAATACGTTTTGGTTATTTGTGTGCGATTTTTAAAGAATATTTTTAGATTTCAAAACTCCACACTTAGAAACATTTTGGAAGAAATTGTCAATGTTATCCTATGGAGGAAAAACAGGTTATCGGTTCACAGGTAAGTTATCAACTGTGGGAGTTAAGGTTCTGGGGGAAGACTCAGGGGTCCCCCAGGGTCAGTGATGCACTCTTGTTACACCCTCAGCAGCACTAGGGCGGCCGGGTGCTGAGTGTTGAGGCCAATGTTATCCAATGGGGGATAGGGGGCTTCCGGTTGGTGGCTGCTGGAGCACAAAAGGTGCAACCACAACGGCACTGAGGCGGCCGGTTGCAGAGTGCTGTTTCGACGTCCGGCGCCCTGTTGTTTCCAATTGAGAACCTCCGATTTGCAAAAGCACTGCAGGTAGGGAGATGAAGGACTTCTGGGTGCGACCACCACTTCGAGAGGTAAGTTGGGAAGTTAGGGGTTGGTTAGGCACTGTCGGATTGAGCACACAAGGATTTATACGACAGGCGTTGGCTGGAGACTTGAGGCAGGTCAGGGGTCACCGGATCTCGGTTCAGGATCACAGGGGTGACCTCCTTGTGGTGTTTTTCCACTAGAGCTCGGGCTGGGTTTGGCAGGTGCAGAGTGGACTGGATTCACGGTCTCCGGCTGCTGCCAGAGGTTGCAGTTGAACAAATCCGGTGTTCACGGGAGAAGCAGTCTTTGGAAGTGAAGGCAGCCAGGTCCTCCAAGGTTTTTGAGGTTGCTGGCTGAAGAACACACTGGGATTTTGCAGGATCAGGTTTGAGGGGAGACAGACCTGTAGGGCTGGGGTCAAGTCAGTGGGCGGCGTCCTCTTGTTAGCTCTGCATGGCTGTTCGGTCCTTCTTCTTTTCTTCTTGTCGTTTCTGGATCTGAAGAAGCAGGGTTTAGGGTGCCCCTAAATACTAGATTTAGGGGCATTACAGGTATATAGAGTGCAGGGACCAATGTGTCCTGTCCCTCGGGTGGGTACACCCCCTATTGTGCCACCCTCTAGTGGGCGGGGGCAGGAGCCTGTCCCTGGTTGGTTGGGTCCTCCCATCCTCAACATGGCGGTGACTCTGAGTTGTGCTTCACCTCGCCTCCCCACCTGAGCGGTGGAGTTAGCAGAGGTGGGCACACCTCTCTCCCTCACTTGTTTTTCCCGCCGGTTCTCCCGCCCAAAGTGGGGGGTAGAACCAGTGGGGACCAGTTGCTGAAAGCAGCAAGTGGTCTAGGGAAGCTCACAAAGGCGGAATTCCTTTGAAGCTTTCCCTTTGTGAACCCTGCCCATCCTGGGGGAGGATGCTTGGCACTTCATCCCAGGATGTGCATTGTTTCAGGCCCCAGAAAGCAGCAGGCTCTCGACCCAGGGGTCTAGAAACACGTCTTTAGGTGGCAGTGGAAAGTAGCCACTTAGCCTGGACACTAGAGGTGGGTTAGTTTTCAGGGGGCATCTCTGAGATGCCCTCTGTGTGTATTTTTCATAAAATCCCAAACTGGCATCAGTGTGGGTTTAATGTGCTGAGAAGTTTGATACCAAACTTCCCAGTTTTCAGTGTAGCCATTATGGTGTTGTAGAGTTGGTAATTACAAACTCCCAGCATCATATACTCTTAATGGCAGCACTGCACATACAATGACCAGGAATGGACTTGGGCATTGTAGGGGTACAGGGCTCATGCAACTGTACCCTCACCACTGGCATAGTGCACCCAGCTGGAGGGGTGACTGGTCTAGGCCAGGGCAGTAGGTTGTAGGCATGACACAGAGAGATGTGTGCCATGTCGACTGTTCACTTTTGTTCTGCACCAAAACACACAGCCTGCAAAGGCAGTATGTGAGTGTAGTGGTACAGGACCTCTAAGGGTGGCACAATAAGTGCTGCAGCCCTTAGAGGCCTTCTCTATTCACAGTGCCCTGGGTACCTGTGGTACCATTTACCAGGGACTGACCTGTGTCCAGAGATGCCAATTGGGTTAGATTGGGGGAAAAAACACAGGCCCTGGGAACCTGATTGGCAGGGACCCAGGGCACACCATCTACTCATGGCTAAGTAGCTTCTAAAACCAGGGTCAAAAACGCAGGTAGTCATCCAGGTCTCTTGGAGAATTAATGAAAATGTCAAACCTATCAATATATAGGCCCCAGTCAGTGTTTGATACTTTTGTTTTTAACTTGCAATGTTCCACAAGACAATCTTGATGCTTTTTGTGCAGGGTGAGTCTATTGTATTTGCTGCTTTTAGATTAAACAAGATAAAAGTTTCAGACAAGAACTGGTGTTCAAGGCTGTAAGGAACATGGGAAGCGCCGACAAGAGAAAGCTTATCCAAGTCAGAGGATTCATTAAAAGATGCAAGACACATGAGTTCCCTATCTTGGCTCTCAGCTGGTCGCAGAGCAGTTTTGTTGTGAGGAAGAAACTCAAACTGAGGGTTTGGGACTAGCTGCCATGAATTCCGTGATATGCCTTCTGTGGACGAGAGTCACTGGGAATTGACTAACTGATTATTAGAATTAAGAGTGCAGGTATTCCCCCCTCGTTGGAGAGGCTCTTTGTCCATTTGCTCTTCTTTGGAAAAATACTTGACAGACAGGATTTGAATTGAATCTCTGAACCAATTGGTTGGTTGGATTTGAGGCCCAAAGATAATAGTCCTCTTGCCAGGTCAGAATTAATCCAGGTAATTTTGATACAATCCCAATTGCCGCTTGGATGCGAATGGCGTTTAATGCTCAGTATGTCCTTATGGATTATGGAATAACAGTGCCCCAACACTTCTGATCCAGGGTATTACTTTGTTCGGCAAGCAGTCTATGTCCTCGTGTATGTAATGGTTCGGCCCCAATTTTGGTACCTTAATCATAAAGATTTCTCTCTCCTTTGGAGCACATGGACGGCAAATTGGCTTGCATAATTGTGAATAATAAGGGATAGCAGGTGAATTAAATTCATAAAGTTTTGCCTTAGGGACTTTGGAAGTTTCACTTGCAAGAACTGAAAAATGAGAAGCTATTTCACTGTTTCTAAAATCCCTAAGTAATGCACTTCTATAAGGAACCACCCTATGAGAGTCATTGGGATTGCATGGGCATCTGGTGTTGTGCGTGACAATCGAAGTGGTTTGAGGGGGAGTGCCTGAAAAGTTTCAGTACTCCGTCCATCATCTTATTGTGTTTGCATTTTTTACAATAAATTGGCAGCATAAGCCCAGACGGGATGTATGTCGTTACAACGCACACTTTTACAACGCATGCACTTACAACGCATTTTTTACAACGCAACATCCACTACAACGCATTCCATTACATAGCATGACACTACAACGCATTTTTAAAAACTACCTTTACAACGCATTCCCTTACATCGCATACTACCTTTACAACGCACACCATTACAACGCAAATACGTGAGTGAAGAAGGGGGTGCCAACATATGGCATTCATCAAACTTTCCTTTGATTTAATTAAGAGCGACACATTATGGAAGGTTATGTAGAAAATGGAGGTACAACTGAATCTGCTCACCTTAATAAAAACGCTTATTCCATGACCTTAACCCTTTAACTGCTGGGGCTTTTCTCCCTCAGTGCTGAGCCCTTTTTTGCTATTTGTGGTAGTTTGTGCTTAGGGCTTCATAACCTTTTTCCACAAAAGGTATCCATGCCAAATTTGCCTCCATTTTTGCCAACATCCTGGTTATTCTAAAGGTTTGTGTATTGCCCTGGAGGGGACCGAGAAATTAGCCAAAATGTTGTTGGGGGGAAAATGGGGAAAAAAGTGCTGAAGAAGAAAGGGTCTGGTTTGTTTCCTGCAAATGGTATCAACAAAGGGTTTATGGTGCTAAAATCACTATCTTCCCAACTTTCAGGAACAGGCAAACTTTTGTCAGAAAACCAAACTTTTCTACACAGTTTTGGCATTTTAGTGGAACATAGCCTATTTTTCCTATTTTTTGTGCTTTCAACCTCCTTCCAGTTATTGGCAGAAATGGGTGTGAAACCAATAATGGATCCCAGAAAGCTATACATTTCTGAAAACTAGACAAAAGTTTGAATTCGGCAAGTGGTAATTTGTGTAGGTCCTTCAAGCTTTTGCTATTGAAACTAACAGTTGAAATAAACAAATATCGGAATTGAGTTGAAAAACAGTCATTTGTGCCTGCGTTTTCACCTGTAACTTCTTCTAAGCAGATTTTTAAAAGCAATATACTATTACATCCTCTGGAGCCTTCTGGCTGCGGTTATGTATAGGACTTGTAGATTCACCAATAACCAGAAGTACCCAGAGCCAATAACTGAGCTGCGCTTTGCAATGGTTTTTCATTGTGTACTGGGTGTACAGCAATTCATTTGGTAAAATATAAAATGTGAAAAAGAGGTATGAAGGAAAACTATATATTTTCCAAAATGGGAACACATATAGAGTTTAGAAGCAGTGTTTATTTACACATCTACGAATTTGTGGACATCCAAACTGGTATGTGAATTAGAGAGCATTTCTCAAAATGACTTCATTTTTACACACTGTCTTACATTTGGAAGGCAGAATTGCATAGAAAGTGAATTGATAATAACACTTGTTCTACTATTCTGTATTGCCCTAAGTCTCTCGATAAAATTTGTACCTCACTTATCTGGGTAGGCCTAGTGCCCAAAACAGGAAACGGTAGAAAACACAACTTGGACACTTTACATTTTCAAATGAAAACTGAGCCTTTTTATGCAAGGTGCCTAGCTTTGGATTTTGGACCCTAAGTAACCCGGCACCTAGGGACATTTTAGAAATGGGGGTCTTCAGTTAGCATATGTAGGCACCTTTGTCCAATTAGGGACCCTTGCTTCTAATACAGTTCTAAAATAACCCCTGCTCATCCCTTGGTAGCTTGGCATGAACAGACAGGCTTATCTCAGAGGCAGTGTGTAAAGCATTTGTGAACACATACAGTAATTCAGTGAAAACACTACAAATGGACACCATATCGGTGTAGAAAAATAAGTAATCTTTATCTAAACCAAAACAAGAGCAAACAACAAAAATCCACAATACAGTACTAAAAATATGATTCTTAAAAGGTAGAAATAGTTCAAAGCAAATTGCAGATGAGACACATTTCACACAAAGTACCTTGGATGCGTTGCACACACAAACAAAAAGGGTCACAGGGTAGGTGATGTGTCGGTTCCTTACCAGAGAGGAGGTGATGCGTTGTTTTCTTACTGCGTGGGAAGGTGATGCGTTGGTTTCTTACTGCATCCCCCAACAATTTGACAGACCTGGCACCTTGATGCGATGCAACGATCCTGGATGATGCGTGGGTTCTTGCAGCTGCACAGCAGGGCTTGAGTCAGAATAGGTGCAGTGATCTCGGACTTCGGATGCAGGTGCACTCGATGTGGCGTGTGGCGATTTATCGAGCCACGGGCAGGCACTGTGTCGGTTTCTTCAGCTATGTGTCGGAAACAGGTACAGTTGCGTCACGTTTCCTGTTGTTGCGTTGCTTTTCCAACTCCCAACAGCCAGAACTACCTCCTGAGGCTCAGAACAGCCAGAGGCACCTCATGGCAGGCCAGAACTCTCAGCAAGGAAGTTCAGGGAAGGGGGGTGAAGTCTTTGTGTCCCTGAGACTTCAGAACAGGAGGCAAGTTCAATGTCAAGCTCTTGGAGATCTTCCTCAAGCAGGAGACACAGCAAATAGAAAAGTCCTTCTCCTTTCCTTGGCAGAAAGTAGCTACTGCAGGCCAACCCCAGACAGCAAACACCACAGGGGCAGCATTCCTTCTCAGTTTCTCCAGCTCTTCTCCATGGCAAAGGTTCCTATTGATTCACAGAAATGATTTAAAAGTCTTGGCCCCTTTTTTAAACATTAAATCTCTTCGTTCTCTAGTACAGAGAAGCTCTTTGCCCAGCCAAAACCAGTTCTGTCCTCTCTGGTGCATCTTCCTGGCAGGAGGTGGAAACAGCATTGTCCTTGGCAGGCCAGTCCCATTCAGGTGTGAAAGAAATCTCCTCTCTCTACTCTGAATGCAGCCTATGACTATTCAGCCCAGCCCTGGCTGACAATGGGAAGGCAGGACACACCTAACCCCCACAAGTGGCTGTCTGAACAGAATGCACATCCCCAGCCCCTGTCACTCCAAAACCAGACAGTCAATACACAACCTAGCAGAGGCAGACAGGATGGTTAGGCAAGAAAATACCTGTTGTATAAAAGTGGTATTTTCACACCCAGAATGTAAAAATCACCCTCACTAAAAGATGTATCTTAACATTCTGAGCTCAGGCGTATCAAACTTTATTTTACCATCTTGTTCCCCTGGGCAGTTATGCTTATAAGATGTTATAAGCAAACTCCCCATTCTATCCTATGGGGACAGATAGCCTTACAATAGTGAAAAACGAAGTTGGCAGTATTTCACTATCAGGACATGCCACACACAACAGGGCATGCCTTGTCTTTCACATTCACTCTACCCTGCTCACAGAGGTACCTTGGGCCTACCTTAGGGGTGACTAACATGTAAGAAAAGGGAAGTTAAGGCCTGGCAAATGGGTGCACTTGCCAAGTCGACATGGCAGTACCAAACTGTGCCCAGATACTGCAGTGGCAGATCTGAGTTACATTTACTCCGTAAATCTTTGAAAATGTTCCCCCCTTTTTGTTTTGGTTTTGTTTTGTTTCGTATCAGCTCGACGATTGACTCCCGAATTTCGAATACATAACTTCAATCCTTATCAAATGATATTAGTTTATCATGCTTTGATGTACACAAACTCATCTCTAAGGTATAGTCCAAACTTTATGAAAATCTGAGTCACAAAAATCCTCTGTATTATTTGTTTGGAAGCACTTGTATAAAATGGTGAGAATGTTCAAAATTGCATGCACTGGTGTCTCTGGTGTTGACTATCCTATATTTTGTTCACTTTTTTGGACCTGAAAAAAGGTATTTGTTTTAATTGTTAAAATTGTTTTTCATTATATATGACTGTCTTGCTTGCTGTCGTGGTGCACACTGGAAAATTGGTTGTCCTTTGCGACATTGTTTATGCAGTTTGGCTGGTAATAGATTTCTACGTAAAGCTTGTAAGAATTTGTATATGTTACCTATAAAGGTGAATTTTGATAAAGTTAACATGTAGTGTAGAGTCAGGTGCATAGCACTACTTTTACTTCCTTATAACTTTTAGGGTTTATTTCTTTGATAAACTTTTAAATTCTAGTTTGACAAATCATGGTTCCTTTAAATCTTTCGACATTATGGGGCCAATTACACTGATGGGTGGACGAGCATCCAACGCCATTGTTGCGGTACACGGGACCGCCCGACAGGTAGTTGGTGGTCCCACCCAGCTAAATTAGGATCCAACCACCATGGAGGGAGTTGGAAACATACCTTTTTGTATTGAGGCTTGTGCTGAAGCCAGGGAAACGCCTGCAGCACTAGTCCCAATGCAAAGAGGCATGTTTTCGAACATCCTTGCACACTGTGGCAGGCTTCATGTGGAGCCTGCAACATGATGCAGGGATGTTTAGGGGGGCACAGGGGACCCTAGCGTAGGGTCACAGGAGACTGGGGGCCTGCTAGGGGCCCCAAAAAAGCCTTTCCACCAGCCTTTTCAGTTCGGAAGCACCAACGTGAAATGGCTGGTGGAAAGGTTTATCGTAAATCACACGCCGGTGCCTGAGAAATGCCCACCTCCCTTGTGGGGAATGCGATTGGACCTACCACCCCCAATCGGAAGTTGTTGGTCAGTCCCTGGGCCAACGCAGTCCAACCGACCGTATCCTAATGCGGTGGTCTGCCCAGGTGTCGGTCACACAGACATCGTAATGGGCCCCTTTCTTTTTGTTTTTCTGACTTGTGGTTATATTTTCAAATTTTATCTGTCTTGTATATTTTGTTTTGCATCATTTGTGCATTTCATATGTTTTTAGTATCTCTATTGGTATACTTTCATGCTGGTTGACATTACAGATTTTGATTTATATCTCTATATGTCTGTCTATAGATGCCATTTTTGTGTTATTCTTAGCAAATCACCATTTTTGTATAGTGCAGATTTCTAGGCCAACTTTTGCATGTATGACAAACTATGTGATGGTGCCATGTTATGTATAAGGACCTTCTTATGTGTTTGTAAAAGAATTTCCTTTTTTTGATTTTGTTTCATATTATGATCAGTTTATGTTGTGCAGGATTGATTAATATTGATTTGAATGAATAAATGCATTAATAAGGCTTGTATATTTTATTGAACATGTACTCTTATACATTTATGTTTTTTGAATGCTTGCAGCCTTGAGAAAGCCTTTTGCTAAGGCGAAACGCATTGGCTGTGCTCATGCTTTTTGAAGAAGAACATGAATAAAAGACAGATACAAACAAAAAGGACCCACTAGTCTTATCCTTGTTGTTTCTTGTACAAACGTTCTTTATGTACACTTTGTTTTTATTGCCTCTCGCTTGTGTGTTTAATGAAAATAATATTTCCTGGACCTGAATCATTGGGAAAGAGAAGGGGGAGAGCTAACCAAGACTCAGAATAAGGATTCAGTTTTATTTCAAACCATATAAATCACAAAAGGAGGGACTGGGGCTTTTTTATTTGGTCCTGCATACACACCCCTAGAGTATGCAGTTCCTAAGAAAGGCTGTGACTGAGGAAAAGAGCGGGGTTGTGTGCCAAGTGCCAGGAGGTTGAAAGGACAACTAGGGGGATAGCTCCTATAAGGAGCAAGGGCCCTCACACACCCCGGAAGGTGTCATACGTCATGATCGGGCAGCTAAGTGCTGGGCCAGCGCTGAATGCCCAATGGACCCCACGAAGGGGCTCTTTGCCGGAGGTCTTCTCTTTCTGCCGATGCGAAGTCTGAGGCGTGGAGGGACAAAAAACTAATAAAAGTAGAGATGGGAAAGTGCGAGTGAGTGTTAAAAATAGCTATAGGCAACCCACAAGATATCCTTTAATAACTGGATTTCTATGTTATAATAAAACAAGGACTGTAAAGTTGTAGCTGGAGAGGGGAAATGTATAACCTCTTAAGTTCAAATTAGTATGTGTACAGTGGAAGGGGTCAACATGTTTCATGCCTGTTTATAGTCCAAGTGTTCTCGGCATTTGGTCAGGACCAACGGATCCTTGTCTCCTCAGACAGAGCCGGATTGAGAGTGCATCATAGTTTGTGAAGTGACATACCCTGGTAGCTGGGCTCGTGATGTAGTCCAGCACAAGAAAAGAACAAGGTACTTTCTGGATACACCTGGAGGGAGAATAAAACTGACACAATAAGTTCACCCAAGCAACCAGGGTTCCGATGCCAGGGTGTGCGGAGTTGGATTGTTACAGGACAAAAACTTGAAACAGACATTTTAAACAAACAGACACAGGGACACAAACCAATGTGAATAGCATCAAAGGCTTCAAAATAAAGCAATGTACTGTTCCTGGTATGGTTCTTAAACCATCCTTGACGGTAGTAGATAATTAGCTATGCAGTTTAAAACATAAACAGTCATTGTGCAGTATTATGAAGATAGTGTGATAGTTAAAACAAAAAACTGTGCCATAAAGGAGGTGTTGGTGTGTATTGGGAGAAGTGCACCTCCAACAATTTGTAGCCTCAACACCTGGCCACACAGAATGCCAGGCACGAGTTGTAGGTCTTACCAAGATTGGTTAGAGGCTTACCTAGAGGCGTGGATTACTGGCTCCCTTGTGTCATTCTAGGGATCCGTGCAATGGCGAGAGAAGGTGCCTAGAAGAAAAAGGGTTTAACTCTGAGCCCAATAACAAGGACACTGTAAGAGCCCATTCAAGGGAAAGCGGTGAAGCTAGCAGGGAGTGCCCACTCAAGAGGGGCGATGTCCCATCATGCACGGTAGCCTGAGGCAGAGTTAGGGGTGCCAACAAGCATGGGAGGGGTGGTGCCTGAATCACCTCCCATCAAGCGGAACATAACAAACTGTAAGTGAAGGGTCATTGGTAGTGCTGAAGGGGCACAGTCCCATGTGGGATGTCTAGTCGCAGTAAGGAACGTGGATGGGCTCATGGTGGAGGCATCTGGAGGCTCTGACCTGGGTCTCTCAGGTGGACAAATGAGGCGGTCCAGGTCTTGTAACAAACAAGTAATAGTTTTGCCATGGGTCATGGTAAATATCAGAGGGTTGCATAGGTACTCACAGCAATTTGTGCTCCTCAGGGTATGCGACCTACCCAGGTCCCGGTAGACACGAAAAGAGCTGTGCTTCAGGGGAGGTGGGGAACTTAACTCTGGCATGACAGGTGAGCAGGGAAAAGCTGGCGCGGGGACCTAGTGCAGAGTGTGGCAAGGTGTTAACGCCATCTTGAAATAGCCAATATGGGGGCCATCTTGAAAGGGGTCCAAACACGGTCGGTGATCCTCTGTAAATGTAGGTCATGTTATGTGGTCAAAGGCACTGATAACTCCCTGGGAAGTAATGACGTGGGGCATTCAGGAGGGTACAAATGGGGAGGGTGAGGGGCCCCCGTTTGGATATAAATTTCGCACTCTGTATTGAATACATTATAAAAGATTTCTTTGGAAATTAAACCGCTCCTAAAAAAATAAAAAAATGTATATACTCACGGTGGCGCTATGAGGGCCATGGTGGGTTATGTGTGGCCAGGAGGCAAGGCTCATTTCAAACAGGTAAGGTGGAGCCCATGCAATGAGCCTACATAAGAAGCAAAGTGTCAGAATCATACGATGGTGCATGATTTCACAGTGACAACTCTACCCGTGGTAGATCATCATTTAGGCCTGTGCGGTGGGTGGCAATGTGATACACCCAGCATTGTTATTTGTGAAACGAGGCTCTCATGCTTATGTTGGTATGGGCTTCTTTAATCATCCAGTATATATCGTCTGGGGTGTGTCCTACCTCTATGTAATGGGTGGGCATTTTGGTCGTAGTCCTACTGCACCTCACATTGCTGCTGTGTTTGGTAAATCTGGTCTTGACTGCCCTGGTAGTCATCCTTACATAGCATTTTCGGCAGGGACATGTGAGGATATCAATGCAGTTCTTCGTGTTGCAGTTAATATGGGTTTTTTGGATCCATGTGTCAGTAGGGCTCAGACTAATCTGCTTTGAGGGACGTGTCAAGAGGCACAGACTGCAAGACCTGCAAGGGTAGTGGCCCGTCACAGGAAGAGCCCTCGTAGTGATCGTTGTCGTCTTTATAAGGGAGTGGTTGGTCCTGTGTGCGCAATGATGTCCTTAATGTTTGCAGTTTTTTTGTATGCAAATCTGGGTATGGCAGGAGACATGGTCCCTGTCTGCAATATCAACCTATGTTTCTTAACCCCTTCAGCGCGGCGCGGATTACCGCGCTGTGCTGAAGGGTTCGTGCGCGGGCGGGGCCATGACGGAGCGGTACCGTTATCCGCACAGCGCGACCGATGCGCATGACGGAACCGCTCCGTCATGCGCATGGAAAGGGTTAATAATTTTTTGTATGCGATTGGACTGTGGTGTAAAGGATGTGACACATGTCATGACGTCATTGATTCCCATGTGCGGGGTTCTAGTAAACCCTCTCTATTATTATTCTTAGATCTTTTGAAGGCTCTTTGTACCACACATTGAGGATATTGCTTTGCTGTTAAATCCATGTTCAAAGAATGGGCCTGTTGTCTAAAGTAATTAAGGGTGCTACAGTTACGACGCAGGTGCAAGAATTGCCCAAACAGAAGGTTGTCGCGTAAGTGTTTGGGATGGTGGCTGTCATATCTGAGTAGACGATTGCTGTATGTTGGTTCCTAGTTTGTCTTAGTTTGCAGGTGTCCTACTGTGAGTGAGATGATTAAGTCAAGGAAAAGGAGTTCTGTCAAGGAAACATTCTTACTGAACCTCAAATACGGGTTCAGAGTATTAATCCATACACAGAAATCCTGGCATGTGTCTGTAGCCACATGCCATTGAATCAGTATGCCATCAATATACCTCTGCCACACCATGATGCTTGACAGGTAAGGGTTACTATCAACAGAGATGTGTTTGGCCTCTAAGACAGCTACATAAAGTCAGGCCAGACTTGGGGCGAAGGTACTCCTCATAGAGGTACCCGGGGTCTGATGGTACAATTGGTCCTCGAATTGGAAAAGGTTTTTCTTCAATGCAACAGTGGCACACTCCATGATGAAGCTCACTGGGGTGGGAGAAGTCCACTCTTCTGCCATAAGGACAGTCTCTATTACTTCTAGGGTAACGTCCTGTGGTATGTTCATGTAAAGGGCCTCTATGTCTAGGGTGACTAGCAGATCGATAGAGGCCTCATTCGCTAGGTCTTCTAAAAGATTGAAGACGCTGGATGTGTCCTTGAGGAAAGACAGGGTTTTCGTCACCAGGGGCTTCAGATAGTAATCACAAAATTGTTAGAGTGGTTCGAGTAAAGACCCGATTCCTGAAACTATTGGCCTGCCTGTTGGTGGTCTGGTGTTCTTATGAATCTTAGGCAGGGTGTAAAAGTACGGTGTCCTAGGAGGGTTATTGACAAGGACAGCTGATTCCTTTTTACTGATTCAACCTTGTGACTCTGCTGAGAAAATCACTGAGCTTATGTCAGTGCTCAGACATTCTGTGGGATCTTCTCTAATGGGGGTATAGTAGTTGCGGTTGAACAGTTGGTGTTTGCATTCCAAGACATAGTCATCAGTGTGCATAATGACTGTGGCCCCTCCTTTATCCACTGGTTTTATGGTAATCGAGGGGTCGTTCCCGAGGGTCTGTATGGCTGCAGTCTCAAGTTTAGACATATTGTAAAAGGGAGACTTCCGAGTACATCTTTCCACATCTCCTAGTACTGCCTGTTCAAAAGTCAAGACCTCATTTGGAACCATCCCAGCAGTGGGAATGAAGGCGGAAGGGTTGTGGAGGTCAGAGTCCAGGTTTTCCAAAAGCGTTTTTTCTGAAAATAAGGCATCTAGGGGGATCTTTCAGAAGAAGCGATGTAGCTCCTGTGCGGTTCTGAATTTATCTTCTTTTGGCGTTGGAACAAAACCCAGGGTTCAACATAGGACACTCTTTTCCACTTCTGACAATTGTCTCGTAGATAAATTGACTATCAACTTCTCTTTATGGCCATGTGGCTCCTCGTTTGGTGGGGGTTTCCACCTGTGCTTCTTGCCAGGACGTGTTTCTGTTGGGTTCCTCTTCTTCTTCCTCGTCCTCTGCCCCAGCCTCTGCCTAAAAAAGGAGGGGGATAAAAGATTTGTGGATATGATTGTTGCAGTCCTTGTCTGTAAATCTGGTAGGGGTTAGGGGTAAATTCTCTCCTTATCGAACTTCTTGATGTTGTTCCAGTAATTTGGTTATTTTCTGTTTGAGTAGGTACTCTCTGTTCTCATTGATCTTGTTGTTGATCAGGTTGTCCTCCAAGCATTTGGCAGTATTAATGATAAGAATAAGCCAGCCCCTGGTGCACTCCCATGCTTCCAGGGACCTCTCTCTTCTGAAGACCATGTCTTCCAGAAAACTGTGTAGCATATTCGTCACTATCAGGCCGCTAGGTGCTATAATGGCTTGTAAGTATTCTGTCATCAGAAGTCCATGTAGCATGATCTAAATGTATAATCTCTACATTTTTCTTAGTGAGGACCAAAACTCATGCTGATTACTTATAGAAGCAGTCCCATCTGTTCCTGAGAGGGTGGTTTTAGGTTCTTTGACACCATGTCGTCGTCGAAGAGAATGCCTTGATGGCCATCCATGTTTGGGTGATGGAGGGAGTAATATCAGGTAGTAGGAGGAGTGAGGTGTCTCGCAATGTGAAGGGGAAGGAGAGGGCCAAAGAGTACTAGGGACAAGGGAATAATGGGCAAAAAAGTAATGTTCTCAGACCACAGTCAGCTATACTGTTTGTCTCGGGTGCCTAATCGGCTACTCCTAGGTAAGAATCCCAGGGTTACACAATGGTACTTTAATATAAATCACAAAAGGAGGGAGTGGAGCTTTTTTATTAGGACCAGCATACATGCCCGAGAGATAAATGGCAAAAAACAGAGTAAGCAGTTCTAAGAAAGGCGGTGACTAAGGAAAAGAGAGGAGTTGTGTCCCAGGATCCCGGAAGTTGAAAGGACACCGCTGGGGCCATACCTGGAGATTGTGAATAGCTCATGGAATAGTACCCTTTTTAGTAGGTTTAGGCATGAGCACATTAGATGGCAGCTATGTTTTCTGCCTGGGCAATATGACTCTCCCTCCTTCCTTGTATGCTCATGCATTTATAAGCTCCCCACAGAGTCTGCTACACTTTGTTGTTTTTGTTGGTTTTTATTCACGTTTTATGAGGCGCTTTTTAATTCCAGTCTTGAGGGGCCTGGGGCTGAGCAACTGTAGACTAGTCTTACTGTAAATGCAGAAGCTGAGCTCACCATTGATTTGCTTTAGTGCTAGCTTCTTTTTTTAAATTTATTTTTACACTGTGATTTTACCTAGTTTTCAAATGTTATGTGTGATTTAATAGGTATCTGCTTTTATGATCATTAGTTAATGTTCTAATAACGCTTTTGATTGATTGATATAGGTTATTTCACAGCAACTCTTTCCTCTTCCTCCAATCATGGGTGCAGGGTATTAGCCAGGAATCCATCAATATCCACTTCAACCCCATGCGTTTGTTTCCCATATAAATCAGTATAATACTTCTTAAAGGCCCCAATAATTGCCTTCTGTGGAAAATGTAGAGTTTCTTGGGTTCCTTAATTTTGGTCTCTTGTTAGGTCTAGCCAATCAGGGCAGTAGCATGTCTTATTTATCAACCTCTGCAAGCTGATGGGCTGTAAAGTCTGCATAATCCAAACTTCTCTGCTACTTCACTAAACCAGCATGCTTTTCCCTCAGTTCAGTTAGCTCAGTAGTCTGGATTGCACCCTTCACTTTGTCACATTCTATAATTTTGATCTGTGCATCGATGTCCTATAGCTGGTTAGAAATCTTGGCTCATGCCCAGCTGCCTCCTGGATACACTGGCCTCACATAAGAAACTTAAAAGTCCATTGACAGTGACGAGGTAGAACACTCAAAATAATGCTTGATGAGTTTACCCAGTGAAGCGTGGAAAAAAGAACCTTTCAGTGCAGTGCTCTGCAGGCACTACTTCGGGGTGTGTCAGTAGTTTCCCCCTGTTAAGTGCCTTGACTTGTGGGTTATGACCTGATAAGACATTCA
Source organism: Triturus cristatus (assembly GCF_964204655.1). Taxonomy (NCBI): domain Eukaryota; kingdom Metazoa; phylum Chordata; class Amphibia; order Caudata; family Salamandridae; genus Triturus; species Triturus cristatus. Next base: position 1,130,374,031 of record NC_140583.1, read on the forward strand.
AATGCGCCAACTAAGGCTATCAACCCAACGGAGCCACCTTAACAATTAAGCATAATATTCACATTGTGGACTGGGGAACTGGGGAGTAAAAGGAGTACTTCCTTGTTGGGGGTTGCAACTTCACTAAAATATTTCAGGAACTGCTGACCCATCGAATTGGATATGTCCTTGACCATCACATTCACTGGTGCAGTGGAAAGAGAGGGTACAATCTATCTGGATGTGTGCCCGACACCGCATTAGAATCCCTCCTAATATCATAGGGTGGCAGGACCATAGCACCAGCACAGCCGAGAGTTGAAAAAGTTGCAGGTGACAGACATTGGGAGCATATAAACCTCCTAAATACAATAGTTCTTCCATCCGGATGCCTCTCCACCACGACATATTTACGTTTTTTGTCAATAATCGGAGTGATGACCTCAAGAGGAATTGTTGGGTTTATTCAAAAACGTGCTCCTCGAGCATAACTTGAAAACCTAGTGGGCACTAGGCGCACCAACCATTTACTTTGCAATTTCACCCCCTGCCTCTCTATCAAATGTTTTTTCCACAGAAATGCCATGTAGACTTTCCTGTGCCCTAGAAATGAATGTATCTTATATCGTTTAAAAGCAGTGGACTTCCAACGTACATTCTACGTTAGAAACGGGAACATGCTCTTCCCATTATTTCAGCATGTATCAAGGATCCCCAATGTAGAGAAAAGGCCCCACTGACAGCATTCATGTCAGACCCACTTTACCCGGCCCATGCTCAGGCACAACACTGATCCCAAGCCAGAAACCCAAACATTTGCAGTTCATTAAACTAAAACTTGCAAAGATGAACAAGTTATGACGCTATACCTGAGCTCTTCACCAGTAGCATCTTTGTATGAGCTACAGTATGTGGGCTCAGCTCTCCAAAAGGCAGTCCTGTAGTATTCATTCATTCAGACTCCAGCCCAGCAGTTAGGTAAAACCCTCTAAATAAAAACGATCCATAGGAACACGACCACTCCACCAAAGGCCGTAGTTTAAAATTTCAACATAGTTACAAATAAGGGTCCGATTCCGATTTCGGCCGGAAGGGCTCCGAACGATGGTCGGAGCCCATCCAAACGAATCAGAACGTGTCGGCCGGATTCCTTTCTGACCGAGCCATTCCGATAGGCTCGGTCGGAAAGGAATACGACTCGGATTTCCAGATGGCTGACGACAGGCTCGAACAGCCCGTCCGCCGTCCGGAAATCCCTCAGTACTCCCCCGGCCGCCTCTTTACGACCAAGGGAGTACGATGGCAGTTTTTCACTGCCTTTTCATGCCGGTCTTTCTGGCACGAAAAGGCAGTCGAAAACTGTCTTTGGGGGCCCCCAGTAGGGCCCCCATGGGTGCGAGGTTGCCGAATGGCAGCCTGGGGGCACCTATGGTGCCCCTCTGTGGATCCCTGCACCCGGTGGCAGGCACCTTGAGGTGCCGGCCACAGGGTGCAGGGATGAACTGCACCCCTGCTTGTCACAATGCAAGCATGCATTCCGCTCTGAATGCATGCTCCCATTGTGAAGTATACGAGTGTGACAGAACCCTGTTCGGTCGTATCATACTTCCAGGGCCGTAACCGACGACAGCGGGTCGGTCGGTTACGGCTCCTGACCGATGTCGGACAGACCTGAGTCCATCCGACATCGGAATCGGCCCCTTAGTGCTCAATCAACTCTGAGCCAAAACGAGACCTGTCTGTGTGTGTTGCTCACCTCTCTCTGGATGTATTGCCGGCCCATCCACTCCGATCCAACCATGCTACAGTACTTTTACATATCCATGAGGGGCCTATGGGATGCAGCACTTGCCTGCAGTTTTATTCAGGGCAGTGCCCTAACGATTCTCTGTTACTGTCCGACCTCCTTATCATTAGAGAGCTGAATGATAGTGCCAAAATAAAGTTTCTGAAATGAAACAAAATTTATGGGAAGCTATCCTTGATGCCGGATGATGTCTCCATCTCGATTGCTCAAGATTTTCACCCACCACTATGGTCCAGGGGAGTGCCCAGCGGGAGGCCGTTGTGCTCCCTGATGAGCCCTCTCCACCATAAAAAAGTGGACGAGCCCTGTGGGGCCACCATCTTGGCCAGTCAGTTGCTTAGGGTGAGCTCACTCCTTTAACTCTGTGATCCGCAAGTTGTTCCAGTCAGCCCAGCCCTTCACATTTTCTGGTAGCCACTCCAGAGAACAGACGCAGTCAGTTAATTCTTGCATATGCTAATACAGGCTCGAGGCAGGAGGTTGGATTTCCTGAATTGCAGTTTCAGTGAGAGGTACTTATTGGCAAGCATGCACTGGGCAGCCCTGAGGAGCCTGAGGTCCAAGGCCACTGGATCTACTTTCCCCTCTAATGCTGTCCTTGTTTCAGTTATGGCAGCTAGAATCTTGTGGATGCCAACAGAAACCTCTGTTCTTATGTGGGAATAGTGGACAGGACAGGTGATGGAAGAGTCCCGATCTCAGGGAAGATATGGCATCTAACAGTGTTGCCCACTCTTGTGATCGCTGCCACACTTTCTGGAAATTGACCACTCGTAGATAGCCAGGGCCCCTATGCCAGGATGTCGAACCCAAGGGCAACACCGGCTGCAGGCAATCAATGTGTGTGCCTCAGACTTGCTGCTGAGGCCTTTGTGCTGCACCTTTGCCAATTTTCATTCTGTGTACATCAGGATGTGCACATCACTCCACTTTTCTTCGACAGAGGGACTATGACTTCACTCCACACAGTGGTGTCCCCCACAAGTATCCCCCTGTCAATCAGCAGGGCGCCTCTAAACAATCCATCTTAGGGATGGATGCACTGTTTGCTGCTCGCCGCTGTTTCAGTTCCGTTGTTCACTGAGTGGAGGTCCGTGCTCCATGAGGCTTGTACACACAACGGCCCCATTCATCAAGAACCCCACCCCCCTACTGCACTGGTCGCTCAAAATCAGGCCAAGCTATGGCAGGGGTTGTGTCGTAATTGGCCCAGGTGGACCCCAAATGCTTCTGTTGAAGGCGGAGAGGAGGGGTCCGCCACTGTCCCCAACTCTCCTCAGGTCTGGGCAGATTTGGACAAGCCCACCAACACTTGTCTCTTTCAAGAGGGGAGTGGGGAGACCTTTGAGACTCTCCACCAAGTCCCTGCTCATGTTCCACAACAAAGCAGGCCCTCAGAGAGAGATCTGCCAGCAGGGCCTAAGCAAACGTTACCATCTTAGGTTGCTCACACCCCGCTGTCCTGGCACCTCCTGTGTGGTTTCAGTGTTAGCGGTCTACCTGCTCACCAGTAAAGCGCCCTGTTGCTCTGCTCGGGTTCCTCCGTGCAGAGGCGCATGTCTACAGCGCCTAGGAAGCCTTACTTAATCTGCTGATAAATATTACCACAGCCTGTGCTGGGTCTGAAGCTCTTTACGATGCAGCCAACATGTTTTCGAGTAAGTCATGCCCACAAATTATGAAAGGTTGAGAGCTCTGCCACAGAGTATTTTGGTAAAGAGACTTTCCCTCAAACATTAAAAACCTTTAATAACTCATGCTTATTTTGTAAGAAAAATAATAGTAATAAGTGCAGTAAATCCGAATTTATCTTGAGATCTCTTTGCTGGGTTTGGCAAATGCCGGAGCTGATACATACCAAGGCTAACTAGTCCCAATTCACCATCTTCCTGTCTTTTGGGCTCACGCTTGCAAGCTCTTTTTCATTCCTACTTTCTCTAAATCTTTTGCCTCCATATTCCTTCTCCCTTTTCTGCTTTTCTCTCTATTGTTCTCAGTCAAAGAATGATGATAAAAAAATAAGTCCATTTAGCAAATACAGTTAAGGGAAAATCAAACGTTATCTAATGAATGATCACAGGAACCAACGTGCCTCTGTGAGTGGGCGAGGTCGTAATACATTTTAAAACACGTTTTACCATGCATATTCCACTTTGGTCTCCAATTCCCCTCTAAGGTCTTGCCAGGCACCACCACAGTCACAACAAGACATCAGGTTTTGGTATTTAGTATTACGCTTTTATTGAATATCTTTTCCACAAAATAGACATTCTTGCCCCTAAGGCTACACATGATGGGACTTATTAATGAGAGGCTTACACCACCAGATCGTTACTTTTTATGATGCTCTGGTGGCTCAATCAAACCTTTGAGGTGACGCAAAGCCACTCTGCGTGGCTTTGCGGGGCCTCATAGATATGGAGTAACACAAAGCAGCGCAAGTCGCTGCTTTGCCTTCCTCTGCGCCAAGTAGGCGTTGCATGGGTGTTGCAGTGGGTTTCTCCATGCAGCACCCATGGATTTTGACGCTTCCCCAAGTTTCCTTAATCACGTAAACCTGGGGCTGCGCCGATACCTTATGCCTCCGCAGAACAGGCGTAACGAGGAGAATTATTTTTTATTTCTCCTAGTTTTTTCCTCTTTCCATGTATGCTGCATTCAGCACACACAGAAAGAGGAAAACACCTCTTAGGATTTCGTTTGTAGAGATAGGTTCAACTTCCTGCACAAAAACAATCCTGCCTGCAACAGAGGCACCCTTGCACCATGGTCTCTGGGCAACAAAATATGTGCGAGTGCAGGGGGAAAGGACAGGAATGCATCATATTTCCTAAAAACGGTGCTATCCTGTCCTTTCACATTGGTGTAGGGCAGTGCAGCAAGAAGTCATGCAGTGCTGCCTACACCAATTCCTCATAAATGAGGCCCCAAGTGTCTAAACATCTATATTCTCTCAATCTCTAATTTTCCGAATCTCTCTGACGGACAAATTCAATTAGAACTCATTGATTAAGAGGTGTAGAAATTAGGAGCTGATTAACAAGTTTAGTATGTGTTAATTGAATGTTACTCTGTAGATTTCATGTTTGTCAATATATTTTGAGCTTAAAAGTGATTAGGAGGGATTGATTTGTTTAAATTAAACCATTTTGTTTTATTCTTTCCAGTAACATCCATCATTGCAATGAGAGGAGATTCAAGTCACATGAAAATGGAATCCACAAAGTCATAGGTGAGCGGAAAAAAACATTGTCTAGGGTGTGTGGGTGCCTAGTAGTAATCCCAGAGTTTTGCAGAAGCCTTTCCATTACAACAGAGTAATACAGAAGCATGCAATATATGTCTTCAGACCCTGTCTCTCATTTTCTTAATATATTCTAGTTTTATGAATACTAGTCACCTGTGACAAAACATTATGTCCTTACTTAACAGTAATAACTTAATAAAGTAGTTAGAAGATATTGTGAAATGCTGGTCACGGAAGAGAAATATAATGCTAGTTTAAACAGTGAAAGTAATAACAAAATGTAATGTTTTTGTTCTCGGAACTATTCGAGTGTTTGCACAGTTAGACTACATTACAAGAAATACAGAATCTCTCTAAATGTTAGCGCACATTCTGAGCTGTAGCAGATTTTGAAAATATCTTACATTAATCTGCTCAAAATATATTTTTGCCGCAAGCTGTACGATGCATAGGTGCTGCAATCCACTGGTGAAATTTACCTTTCAGGTCCTGAGTGCACTTTTGTACCAAATACTCGAGTCTCTTATATAGTTGAATATGCTGAATAGGGGTATGGCAGTTTCATCATGTTCAAAGTGAGAGCACAGGCACGTTGCCACTGGCTAACAGGGGTAAAACACCCAGGGTTCTACTGCCAGAAAAGATAGCCAAGGCAAAATTCTGAAGGTACAGTACACTAAAGATGGGTATTTCCACCACTAAGGTGCAATCTCTGTGTGTCAACTCTTGAATGAATCCCATGAATGAAAGTATAAATATATATATACAGTAAGAAACAAAGGTTAAAGTGACGCTATAGTTAGGTGAATATATCAGTAACAACATACACATTTTGAACACCCCCCCCATTTATTCCTTTTGACCTTACATATTACATCACTAATGACATGTTCTATGACATAAATTATGAAATCACTAATGATGTTTGGCGGGGGATTAAAAAATGCTCCAGCCAGACAGGAGCAAACCCAAGTGTCCCTGCTCGGGCCAGTGCGGGCAGAGAAACTGCTGTGTCCCGGGGTGGGCTCCCCGGGAAACAGCAAGAGAGCCTACCCCAGGGAATGGGGTCCCCTGTCTCATCACATTTGAAAGGTTAATCGGCCCCGGTAATAGGGTCCCAAGGCCTTTGAATCCTTGTGCCTCCCTCCCCTTTTGTGGCATTTCAGTTCCGAGGTGGGTTCCCCATGTTCAATAATGACTCAGTGAGGGGTTGCTCGCCCCTCCCAATAATCAAACAATACAGCCCTGGGCCACCGTTTTTTGTATTTTGTCCCGGGGTTGCATTCTGGGTCCCCCTTGGGCAAGGGAAGCAGGGCATCCCTACCCCGCCCCCTTAGGTTATTTTTATTCCCCTTCAGGACAGGGGACTCAGACCTTCAGTCCTGTAATGGCTAGTAGCAACTTTTTTCTCATGTTGCTAGCAGGCAGTCAGAGCACTAAATCTAGCAAGAGTCACACTACAGTGGGAGAGAGATGGACCGAGGGAAAAAAGCTCCTTGGACTAATTAGAGTTCTCCAATTTAAATTTGGTGCTCCCGCGAGACTCTGTTAAGCCTCTTGGGGACCCAACCATCCAGGTATACAAATATTTTTAAACCTTAATTTTTCAAAAACTACTGAATGGATTGACACCAAAATACAGTATGTGTACCAATATCTAGCTTCCTGCCAAATTTGGTGTAATTCTGTTCAGAAGTTTTATGTGTATCGCTTCTTTAAAAAGTCTATGGAAAATGCACGGGATGTCACGATTTGGGACTCCCCTTTTTTCTCAGCTCCCACTTAATGAATCACCCAAAAACATTCCATGACAAAGTAGTGAAAAAGTAGCACCTTTTAGGAAAGTTTTGTGAAGATTCAATAAATGGGGCTAATGTTATTAGCAACACCAAAAATGAATTTTATGTGGAAACGCTGACCTATAACTACACTGTGTTGACCGCCACTGGATAATAGATATATATATATATATATTGCTCCTCCGGTTGCTTAGGTTCACCCACCACCTCCAGAACAGAGGGCGCGTCAGCAGAACGGCCCTCCCAAGCATGGTCTGATAACATAAACGAACACTTCCTCTCACAACAGGAATGCCGACGCCTTGTCTTTGCGCAAATAGTCTTTATTTGTCAGCTAAAAACTTTAAACGCGTTTCCCCTGCCCTCACTAACAATTTGCATAAAGTTTTACCACCATTTTAAACAGTTCAAAGGAGCGAAAGGGGAGGTGATCGAGTCAAGAAATTGAGAAGATTAGAATTGAATTACATCATTCGACTCAACACCAAGATCCCTGAGGGACTGAACATTGAGGAAGATTTTCATACACACCTATAGTCATAATATCGCTGTACTCCCAATTCCAATTTTAACATAGAAATTGTTTTATTTGATATTTTTTATAGCACGAGTACTTTAAGCAGACCAGTTCTTTGCAGTAAATGCGATTTTAGCAAGTTTTCTCATGGTCACATAACAGTTTGAAGAATCTTGGTTCCTGTAGTATTGCTATGTAAATATAGCTATGATGAGATTGTAATAAAATAGCCCACTGGTGCAGGCTACGAACAGGAGACATTTGATGTCTCTAACAGACCAGGGTTCAAATCTAACTAATTCATTTTATCAAATTGTGGATGAAATGTACTAATTTGAGCATTTTAAATAATTTGAATGCGATGTACTGTTTTAATGCACTGTTATAAGGTGACTATGGCGCTATTGAACTATGAGTCTGCTTGCACTTTCCATTGTTTGGTAGTCTTCATGTGACACGGATTCACAAAATGTTTAAAATGGTGGTAAAACTTTATGCAAATTGTTAGTGAGCAAGCCTATATATATATATATATATATATATATATATATATATTCACTGAAAAAAACATAGGTTTCAGGCACGTTATAGTTAGGAATTAGCATTTAAAAGACCTTAGAAATTCACTGAAAAAACCATAGGTTTCAGTGGCGTTATAGTTAGCTGGACATTTTCATGTCATCAGTGATGTCATCAGTGATGTCACTGACCATGTCATGAGTGATGTAATATGTGACGTCATCAGCAGTGCGTTGCGGGGGCGCGAGTTATAGTTAGCTGAACTAACTATAACAGGGGAATTTCTAGGGTTTTGTACGAGGGAAATGTCCAGCTAACAATAACGCCCCTGAAACCTATGGTTTTTTCAGTGAATTTCTAAGGTTTTTTAAATGCTAATTCCTAACTATAACGTGCCTGAAACCTATGTTTTTTTCAGTGAATTTCAAATGTTTTTCAAATGCTAATTCCTATCTATAACTTATTTCTAAAGATATCATGAGAAGCATTCTTTTTTAAGAATAGGGTGCACATTAGTTTTGTGGAAAAGCATCTTTGTGATTGGTTAAGAAAAAGCAGTTTCAACGTGGAGTACATATCATAGGATAAAATTGGCTCAGCTCAACCACACCTGCTACTTGTATTTGGAAGGCACTGTTCGAACTTAAAACAATCGTGAACTTTTAACCTGCACGTGTCGTTAAATGTTCAAGAAAATGTTGCAAAAAAATATCGTTAAGTTTTAAAAAATTGATGAACTTTTATCCTGCACGTGTTGTAGAATGTTCTAGCAAGTGTGTTGATAGAATACGTTGCACTTCTGACTTCTATGTGTTGTTGAATATTTAAAAAACGGTTCATATGGAAAATTTAAAAGAAACCAATAGAGAAGTTTTGAAACCTAAAAGAATCAAGGACCTATTCTAATTTATTCTTTACATGTATTTATGTGCGCAGCAACAAAATTATAGACACAACAGCACTAGGAAGAGGAAGAAGCAGGGAGTGGGGAGTGGGGGGAGGGGGAGATGGGCAGAATGACACACATGCACAATTAAGTACAACACACATATAGACTAACAATGGCCAAAATGAAACACACCAACAAGGAGCACAAGTCACACAACCCACCAACATCACACCACTAAACGAGCATAGAAGTGAAAACCACGCTGCATTCATACAGGATGTGTAGAAAGGCCAGTCGTTGGTGTTGTGGGATGTCTGCGACCGTGGTCATCATGGATGAGATGCCCAGCATGTGGCACATGGTCGAGTTCACTGTGTGTTATATTGCCAAACGGCTGTTCCTTCCTCCCATGAGCCCCCACACTTTTCTACGGTGCGCTGTTGTATCTCATGCACTCGTACGGCACACCATGGTAATGCCTATTTGTGCATGTCCTGCTACATACCAACTACACCATCACAGTGCCGTTTGGAGGTGGTGCATGCCACTTTACAACATCGACTGCTGCGGCTCTTGTAGCAGGCCACATCAGAACACAGAGACACACTTCCCGCACTTCCTGTACACGGACATGTCCGAGAAACCCCATTCCCCTTGCCGGATAGGCACACCCCTGCACTGACCTGTGAACCCCAGACCAGCACACGCCAGTTGTGCATGCAGGAGAATGCATGCGTAGCTACACGTCCAGGCTCACTGCCAGCGCTGAGGTGATAGCACACTGTGATGTTGCAGGGCTCGTGCCTATCATGCTAAGACAATGACCACAGGGACACACTTACTAAGATGTGGGTTTGGGGGGCATTGGCGGTCCTGGAGTTGTTGAGATGAGTCTTCTGGCCCTCATGGGTATCCCTGTATCATGCTCATTGACGCTATGGCACCCGTGGGTGTTCTGGTGTGGCTCTTGGCTGTGTTCCCTTTCATGGTGCAGGTAGTTGTCCTGCTTAACACCAGCAGAAAGCAGGTGTAAAATCTTTGGTGCTAATGTGTCTTATCGCCGGAATTTGTTTCACATTGCAATTGGTGTGAAAGTTGTGATGTGATTTTTTTCGTGAGCAGAACAATATACGAACTGAGCAGTGCATCTCATCAAGATCCAGCACCTGACGCACTATTCCCAATCAATATAAATACAATGAGATTTCTTAATAGATTTTGTGTGTACACTGTAAGTACAGCCAATACCTCAGTTCAATTCAATACAGGATTTTAGTATTTAGAATAAATTGGAAAGGTGCACCTTGTGTCTTTTTGCACGAGAACGGCTAGTCTCCATTTCATTATCAGCACTTTAACGGAAGCGAAGTTGAGATAAATCTAACACTCTATTCAGAAGTTGGTGCAAACTGCAGATATCACCAGTATTCCAGCGATAAGTGCCCCAAAATTTAACACCATGGTGGACTCCATCAAATAACAGTAATAAGAACAAGAAAGAGTCACACAGCAGTTAAGAGAACAACCAAAAACGTTATTATGTTTTTTTTTCAAACTTTATTGTTTATAATCATTAATAAGTAAACGATAAACTATTTTCAAACTTTATTTTTTTATTAACATATATATGAACGATAAACTAATAAACAAAATGTAACAACAATAATACAAAACAACAAGGCGGAACATTCCTGTAGACACCATGGATGTCGACAACAGACCTGGAAAATCAGAAAGATTGTTAAAAAAAAACAACATGGTATTCTCAACAAAATACCACAAGAAACAAATCACAGATATATAAAATGCATACAGCTAACAAAATTTTATAAGTTTAACTTACAAAAACTGTAAATGTTGCCGCTTTAAAATATTTGCCGAATCTGAGGACATTTTTTTGCAGAAGGAACCACGCCCAGAACATTTTTCTTCAGTGGTGAGGAAATTTTTTACTTTTCCCAAGGGGCAAACAAAGACCAATGCCACCTTGATCATGCACAAGATTTTCAAAAGAGTTCTGTTACGAGGGGATCCTAACAAAAAATACTTGTGCGGCACGGCAAGTATGATGAAACACCTAAGGACCCTTCACCCGAACAATCTTGCACGAGAAGAGTGCAAACAGATGAGAAACACTCCTATTCTGTATCTGTAAAAAAGAATCATAAATAAATGTATATTAATAACTTTCAAAACTATACTATTCCATTACTGTACAAACACATTTTATATAAATACTGACTAAGAAACTATGTCCCTAAACCACAAGTGTGACGATGGTTAAAACACTACATGCATAGTGCATACTACTTTGAAGCAGTTCATGCCCTAAAGCCTACCTCACTAAAACTCTACATGCTAACTGACTAAATGATTCAGTACTATAAGGAAACACACTGGGTGCGTGACAGGGAGTTTGCTAGAAGAGTATGAATACTAACTAGGGAATTGAAGGTGTGAAACACAACTGTGTAGGTGATTAGACGACTGCATCCATACTGCATAGGCATTTAAAGCAGTCCATGTGCTAAGGCCTGGCTCACTGCATGACTACTTGGGTACTGACTGAATGATTAGAGTACAGCAAGGAGAGTGCCTAGGAGAATTTATAAGTGCTAGGCTTTTCGCACAGGGAATGGATTAGTACTTGGTACTAAATGTCTCACTAGAGGAGTGCAAAGGCAGTGACAAGTGCTGGACTGTATGGATACTGACTAGGAAATTGAAAGTGTGAAAGACAAGTGTCTAGGTGATTATAAGACTGCATGCAGAGTGCATAGGGGTTTGAAGCATGCATGTGCTAAGGCCTGGCTCAGTGCATGAATACTTATGCACTGAGTGAATGATTAGAGTACTGCAAAGATAATATCTTGGTGAATTTATAAGTGTTTGGGTTTTAGCACAGTGAATGGATTAGTACATGGTGCTGAATGGGTCACTAGAGGACTGCAAAGGGAGTGACAGGGTGTTTCCTGGAAGTGTATGGATACTGATTGGGGAATTGAAGGTGTGAAAGGCAAGTGTGTAGGTGGTTAGACGACTGCATGCATAGTGGATAGGGGTTTGAAGCAGTCCATATACTAAGGCCTGGGTCACTGCATCAGTACTTGGGTACTGACTGAATGATTAGAGTACTGAAAGGAGTGTGCCTGGGTGAATTTATAAGTGGTTGGGTTTTGGCGCAGTGAATGGATTAGTACATGATGCTGAATGGGTCACTAGAGGAGTGCAACGGGTGTGACAGGGTGTTTGCTGGAAGTGAATGGATACTGACTGGGGAATTGAAGGTGTGAAAGACAAGTGTGTAGGTGGTTAGAGGACTGCATGCATAGTGGATAGGGGTTTGAAGAAGTCCATGTGCTAAGACCTGGCTCAGTGCATGAATACTTAGGCAGTGACTGAATCATTAGAGTACTGGAAAGAGAGTGTCTTTGTGAATTTATAAGTGTTTGGGTTTTGGCACAGTGAATGGATTAGTACATGCTGTTGAATGGGTATCTAGAGGACTGCAAAGGAAGTGACAGGGTGTTTCCTGGAAGTGTATGGATAATGACTTGGGAATTGAAGGTGTAAAAGACAAGTATATAGTATGTTAGAACACTACATGCATACTGCATAGACATTTGAAGCAATCCATTTGGTACTTGACTAAATATTCACACTACTTCTAGGACAGTGCTTAGGTAAAACTTTAAAATTTTCAGTTCTGCCACAGTGAACAGAATAGTACATGGCACTGCACCTTAGTGTCAAACCCTGACTCATTTTATCAATGCATAAGCAAAGACTACCTTCTAATGCTACTAAAACTTGACAACATGACAGGTTTTAAAAGAGTTATCTGCTAAAAAATACACGATGTTACCAAATGCTTCTCTCACAGTGCTTCCCAAATGCACACAGACTCACAGTGTGATTCTAGACAACAACCACTATACCTAGGAGTTTACCAAAAATCATTCACTACTGTGGAAGTGGTAAGGGAACTGCACACAATCTTCATATTTCAGGACTGCACTTTTATGTCAAAGCCTGACTCATTTAATCAAAGCATAAGCAGAGACTGGCTTCTAATGCTACTAGAACTTGACAAAATGACCGATTTTAAAACAGTTATCTGTCAGCAAATACACGATGTTACCAAATGCTTCTCTCACAATCCTTACCCAAATGCACACAGACTCACAGTGTGATTTTAGACAAACAACACTATCCTAGTAGTTTACCAAAACTCATTCACTAGTCTGGAAGAGTTAATGGTACTGCACACAATCTACATATTTCACGACTGCAATTTACTGTAAATGCCTGACTCATTTAATGAAAGCATAAGCCATAACTGTCTTCTAATGCTACTAAAACTTGACAACATGACATGTTTTAAAACAGTTATCTGTCAGCAAATACAAGATTTTCCAAACACTTCTCTCACAATCGTTCCCAAATGCACACAGACTCACAGTGTGATTCAAGACAAACAACACTATCCCTAGCAGCTTACCAAAACTCATTCACTACAGTGGAAGTGGTAAGGGAACTGCACACAATCTACATATTTCATGACTGCACTTCAGTGTCAATGCCTGACTCATTTAATCAACGCATAAGCAATGACTGGCTTCTAATGCTACTAAAACTTGACAACATGACATGTTTTAAAATAGTTATCTGTCAGCAAATACACGATGTTACCAAATGCTTCTCTCACAGTGGTTCCCAAATGCACACAGACTCACAGTGTGATTCTAGACAACAACCACTATACCTAGGAGTTTACCAAAAATCATTCACTACTGTAGAAGTGGTAAGGGAACTGCACACAATCTTCATATTTCAGGACTGCACTTTTGTGTCAAAGCCTCACTAATTTAATAAAAGCATAAGCAAAGACTGGTTTCTAATGCTACTAAAACTTGACAACATGACCGGTTTTAAAACAGTTATCTGTCAGCAAATACACGATGTTACCAAATGCTTCTCTCACAATCCTTACCCAAATGCACACAGACTCACAGTGTGATTTTAGACAAGCAACACTATCCTAGGAGTTTACCAAAACTCATTCACTAGTCTGGAAGAGTTAATGGTACTGCACACAATCTACATATTTAAGTACAGCACATCAGTGTGAAAGCATTTCTCATTTAATCAACGCATAAGCAAAGACTTGATTCTAATGCTACTAAAACTTCACAACATGAGAGGTTTTAAAACAGTTATCTGTCAGCAAATACATGATGTTACCAAATGCTTCTCTCACAGTGATCCCAAATACACACTAACTCACAGTGTAATTCTAGACAAGCACCACTATCCCTAGGAGTTTACCAAAATTCATTCACTACAGTGCAAGTGGTAAGGGAACTGCACACAATCTACATATTTCACGACTGCAATTTACTGTCAATGCCTGACTCATTTAATGAAAGCGTAAGCCATAACTGTCTTCTAATGCTACTAAAACTTGACAACATGACATGTTTTAAAACAGTTATCTGTCAGCAAATACACGATGTTACCAAACACTTCTCTCACAGTGGTTCCCAAATGCACACAGACTCACAGTGCGATTCTAGACAAGCACCACTATCCCTAGGAGTTTACCAAAAATCATTCACTACTATGGAAGTGGTACGGGAACTGCACACAATCTTCATATTTCAGGACTGCACTTTTGTGTCAATGCCTGACTCATTTAATCAACGCATAAGCAATGACTGGCTTCTAATGCTACTAAAACTTGACAACATAACAGGTTTTAAAATAGTTATCTGTCAGCAAATACACAATGTTACCAAATGCTTCTCTCACAGTGGTTCCCAAATGCACACAGACTCACAGTGTGATTCTAGACAACAACCACTATACCTAGGAGTTTACCAAAAATCATTCACTACTGTGGAAGGGGTAAGGGAACTGCACACAATCTTCATATTTCAGGACTGCACTTTTGTGTCAAAGCCTGACTCATTTAATCAAAGCATAAGCAAAGACCGGCTTCTAATGCTACTAAAACTTGACAACATGACCGGTTTTAAAACAGTTATCTGTCAGCAAATACACAATGTTACCAAATGCTTCTCTCACAATCCTTACCCAAATGCACACAGACTCACAGTGTGATTTTAGACAAGCAACACTATCCTAGGAGTTTACCAAAACTCATTCACTAGTCTGGAAGAGTTAATGGTACTGCACACAATCTACATATTTAAGTACAGCACATCAGTGTCAAAGCATTTCTCATTTAATCAACGCATAAGCAAAGACTTGATTCTAATGCTACTAAAACTTCACAACATGAGAGGTTTTAAAACAGTTATCTGTCAGCAAATACATGATGTTACCAAATGCTTCTCTCACAGTGATCCCAAATACACACTAACTCACAGTGTGATTCTAGACAAGCACCACTATCCCTAGGAGTTTACCAAAATTCATTCACTACAGTGCAAGTGGTAAGGGAACTGCACACAATCTACATATTTCACGACTGCAATTTACTGTCAATGCCTGACTCATTTAATGAAAGCGTAAGCCATAACTGTCTTCTAATGGTACTAAAACTTGACAACATGACATGTTTTAAAACAGTTATCTGTGAGCAAATACACGATGTTACCAAACACTTCTCTCACAGTGGTTCCCAAATGCACCCAGACTCACAGCCATTCTAGACAAGTACCACTATCCCTAGGAGTTTACCAAAAATCATTCACTACTATGGAAGTGGTACGGGAACTGCACACAATCTTCATATTTCAGGACTGCACTTTTGTGTCAATGCCTGACTCATTTAATCAACGCATAAGCAATGAGTGGCTTCTAATGCTACTAAAACTTGACAACATAACAGGTTTTAAAATAGTTATCTGTCAGCAAATACACAATGTTACCAAATGCTTCTCTCACAGTGGTTCCCAAATGCACACAGACTCACAGTGTGATTCTAGACAACAACCACTATACCTAGGAGTTTACCAAAAATCATTCACTACTGTGGAAGTGGTAAGGGAACTGCACACAATCTTCATATTTCAGGACTGCACTTTTGTGTCAAAGCCTGACTCATTTAATCAAAGCATAAGCAAAGACCGGCTTCTAATGCTACTAAAACTTGACAACATGACCAGTTTTAAAACAGTTATCTGTCAGTAAATACACAATGTTATCAAATGCTTCGCTCACAATCCTTACCCAAATGCACACAGACTCACAGTGTGATTCTAGACAAGCACCACTATCCCTAAGAGTTTACCAAAACACATTCACTACAGTGCAACTGGTAACAGAACTGCACACAATCTGCATATTTCAGGACTGCACTTTTCTGTCAAAGCCTACTCATTTAATCAAATCATAAGCCATAACTGTCTTCTAATGCTACTAAAACTTCACAACATGACAAGTTAAAACAGTTATCTGTCAGCAAATACACAATGTTACCAAATGCTTCTCTCACAGTGGTTCCCAAATGCACACAGACTCACTGTGTGATTCTAGACAAAAAACACTATCCCTTGCACTATACCAAAACACATTTCTTCCTCTAGAAGTAGTACTACATTTTAGTATAGAAACATAACATAACTCATTTCACAAATTCATAAACAATGACGGGTTTCTAACTCTACCAAAACATAAAAACAACACAGTTATCTGTCTGCAAACACATGAAAAACACAAATGCTTATCACAAAATGGTTTCTACATGCACACACACTGTCAATAAGATTGTAGAGAAAAAAAGTACTCCCTACACTTTAGCAGGAGAAATACATTAGTCTGATTAAAATCAAAATAGTCTACATACATCCCCTCACAATTAAATAACTAATCTTTCAAGTTCTTTTGTAGATTAAGAAGTATATCAGTCACTCACCATATTTTCTTTTACAGAATCTCTGCACTGTGCACCTCTCAGCAAAAACAATGGAAAAGTTTCCCTTTCATTTTCCACACATATACATGTAAACATCAAACCACAATCCTTCACACATAAACTCAAAAGCAAACACACATTTCTATTGGTTAAACATTTCAACTCTTTCCAACTGAAATACATTTAAACCCTTCCCCCAATCTGCCTTCTGCCTGTTACCATAGAAACAGCTCATGGAACACTGCAGTGAGCTCACAGGTCACAAGTTCAGCACACAATGTTACTAAACAAGACAGGAAGTGTGCTCAACTTTTCAACACATCAGATTATCATATATAATGTTCCTTACAATCTGTTTTTGTTAACCAATAAGAATCACACATTTAAAAAACAGAAATATACACGCTACCTTTCAGTGTAGAAAGTAGTCATACAACCAATGATTTCTTGTCCTTTTTCAAGAAACATTGCCGTGGATCCACTTACCCAACGCGTGAGAATCCGTGCATCCAACGCGATAGGATGGGCGCACCGTGCGCGCATTTCGCCGTTTAAAAAAAAAAAAAAGGGGGGGCCCCAGGGGGTCCTTCTGGGACCCCGTAAGCATCTCTAGAGGGTCAGAGTATTTCCACTCTGCCCCCTTTATATGTTTTACACACTTATTCCCCTTGCTTCTTCAGCCTCGCTTCTACTGAGGCAGAAAATGGCCGCCAACAGTTCCTGGTTTCGAATGTAGAGAGACATTCAACAGCCAATTAGCATTCAGCGCGCGATCGGGAGGGTGCGCGCTCTGTTCGGGGAGTGTGCGCTTACAGTGCGTGTAGGGTGTGCAGATCCTCCGCGGCCATAGATATTTATGTACTTTTAACTCTAATTTTCTCAGGAACTACTGAATGGATTCACTCCATATATGCAAAAGGCACGAGTCCAAACTGAGGACTACCTCTTTGCCAAATTTGGTGTCATTCCATTCAGCGGTTCGGTCTGTAGCTGCAACAACAGATCCTATGGGAAATTGCATGGGGAAAACGTGTTTTGGGACCCCCCTTTTTTCTCAGCCCCCCGCTTGATGAATCACCACGAAACTTTCAGGGTAGGAGCGGAGCGGAGCTGGCCAAAAGTTTGGAAAGTTTCGCGAGGATTCATCAACTGGCGCCAGACTTATTGGGAATAGAATGTTGCGGATTTCCCATGGAAAATAGGTCCTAACTATAACTACTAGGTAATGTATATATATATATATATATATATATATATATATATATATATATATATATATATATATATATATATATATATATATATATATATATATATATATATATCAAAACCACACTTCCTCTTGGTGAAGAAAGCGGAGCACACACGGGTTACCAGGTAAGCTGCCTTTTATTAAAACCATCGGCATGACGCGTTTCGTTTCTCCAAACTTCCTCAGATGCCGCCAGAATCTAAAATGGTTTTTTCAGCTCACTATTTAAAAGGAAATGCCTCACTATGATTGGTTGAAGCACCTCTGACACAGTCACCCAGGGATTGGCCCGAACTCAGCACTCCAAGTCCGTGTCGAGCAGATACTCTGGCGTAAGTACTAGCCCCAGTGGGCGGTGTCCGCTCTTTCCCCAGTACGTGCCTTGATCTTATTTTGTGGGCAGTAAACAGCTCTCCTGGTCCCTTACCCCACCGCTATAAATCCGAAATCTGCCTTTTAACACCGCTTCAGTGAGCAGTGACCTTCCAGTGCAGTCGCGCTCCATCCGATCACAACCAGGCACGGTTTCAGGTATGCGGTGGTTTCAGCGTTTCTAAAAAGTTTTTAGATTGTCCAAAAGTTGCCACACTTGCCGCTGAAACACTAGGGGGCTGGTACTCCTTACGGTGCAAGTGGCCGCACCCAAAACATCAAAACCACACTTCCTCTTGGTGAAGAAAGCGGAGCACACACGGGTTACCAGGTAAGCTGCCTTTTATTAAAACCATCGGCATGACGCGTTTCGTTTCTCCAAACTTCCTCAGATGCCGCCAGAATCTAAAATGGTTTTTTCAGCTCACTATTTAAAAGGAAATGCCTCACTATGATTGGTTGAAGCACCTCTGACACAGTCACCCAGGGATATACATATATATATATATATATATATATATATATATATATATATATATATATATATATATATATATATATATATATATATATATATATATCTACTGGCGGTCGCCAGTAGATAGTTATAGTTAGGACCCTGTTTCCATAGGAAATCCGCAACATTCTATTTGGAATAACTTTGGCGCCGGTCGATGAATCCTCGCGAAATTTTCAAAATAGGTGGGGCGCTACGCTCCGCTCCTACCCTAAAAGTCTCGGGGGGATTCGTCAAGCGGGGGCTGAGAAAAAAGGGGGGTCCCAAAACGCGTTTTTCCCATGCATTTTTCCATAGGACCTTTAGACACAGCTACAGCCCGAACGGCTGAACAGAGTTACTTGAAATTTGGCAGAGAGGTAGTCCTCAGGTCAAGGAAGTGCCTTTTGTAGGTCTGGTGTAAATCTGTTCAGTAGTTCCTGAGAAAATAGCATTTAAATCAATATATATATGTGGGCGGAGCCTAACCACACATCTCATCCTGAGATCTGATTGGCTGTCAGCACTTCATCCAAGAAGTGTTGGCAGCCATCTTGGGACCAATATACATGATAGCACCTCATTAAAAAGCATTGCAGTTAATAGAAGATTTTAAGACTTTAGTTACATTATAAATCATTTGTTGATGGTACCATACTCATTTTAGGAATTGTGGTATGTTCTAAGGTGATTTCACCATGTGAAAAAGCCTTCTGCTGGGATATCATGATTGAGAGAAAAATATTTTCTCATGCTTTTACCACAGAGGTTTGGAAGGTGATCTATAAGCTAAACTGAGAGCTTATTTTCTGTAAATTCACATTATCTTTCTCAGTCATGTGAGAATGAAGTCTGACATTCTCAGTAAAACATGTACATCCAACAAGGGCAGAGACTGTCAGTTGATTCCTTTGTGTTCTACTGCAGCTTTCCAGAGTGTTCCAAAGAACTACTAGAGCGCTAACCGTCCTACTTATGATAAATGTATGGCACACCTGAAGCCATTTTGCTTGGATTAAAGTGGTAACTCTTAAAAGATTTAATTTAAAAAGGAACAAAATGAGGGGGTTCATTTTTCCATAAAAAGTATGATTAGTGCTGCAGAAAGAAAAATTAGGGCACATTTTGAGTGACTTCTCAAATCCTGACATGCAGACTGAAACATGCACTTTCAATACCAGCAGCAGTTTTCCCTGGTGAGCAGTAGCTTTACTACAGTGATCTAATGAGCAAAAAGAGTGCTAACATTCTGATTTTATGGCAAATGTGTGACACATTTGAATGCCTTCTTGATGGAATCAAAGTAAAAAACTGAAAGTATTTCCTACTGAGGAGACTGCAGTAAATGAGGAAATTAGGAAACTTCATAACAAATAAGTCTCCCAAGATGGCCACCAGAGACAAAAGAGCCCAAATGTAGCCCAAATATCACCCAGATGTAGCCCAAGTATAGCCCAATGACAGAATGTCCAAGAATGTTCTTAAAAACAACTAGAGCACTTACTGTCTTCATTATGACAAAAGTATGGCACACCTGAAGCCATCTTGATTGGAATAAACTGGTAACACTTAAAACATTTAATTTAAAAAGGAACACAATGAGGGGGTTCATTATGCCATAGAAATTATGATTAATGCTGAAGAAAGAAAATGAGGGCACATTTTGAGTGACTTCTCAAATCCTCTTCTATTTCATTAAAAAATTCTGACATGCAGACTGAAACATGCACTTTTAATACCAGGAGCAGACTTCCATGGTGAACAGTAGTTTTACTACAGTGATCTAATGAGCAACTAGAGTGCTAACATTCAGAATTCATGGCAAATGTGTGACATATCTGAATACCTTCATGATGGAATCAAAGTAAAAAACTGAAAGCATTTCCGACTGAGGAGGCTGCAGTACATGAGGAAATTAGGAAACTTCATAACAAATAAATCTCCCAAGATGGCCACCGGAGACAAAAGAGCCCAAATGTAGCCCAAAATCACCCAGATATAGCCCAAATATAGCCCAATGACAGAAGTGTGCAAAACACTTATTATTTTGTGTTTTTGCAGTGTTATATAGTGCAGACTTGTCAGGTATTGGAGTGCTTTACATGAGCATTGGTTACATCACACAAGAACAAATTCATTTTGGTTGTAGACATGGGGAGACTAAGTGATTTGACCAGAATCACAGAATGTCGAGCTGAAGCAGAAACTTCAACCTGGTTCCCCAGTTGCAAAGTCTGCAGTTCTGGAAGTAACACCACATCCTCTCCCCTAAGTGCAACATTTAATCAAGTTGTCAACTAGATAAAAAAACATAAAGATAACAAATAATTTAAAAGTGCTTTGTCGCTATTTGAAAACTCAGAAAATATGTCCTTATTTTAGTCTTTTAGAGCACTAACCATAATTTTGATGCCAATAAGACCCTCTCATATATGTAATTTCTAAAGGAATGCTCTAGGTATTACAGTTTTGATTACATCAAGATGATGTCAGGCGTTCCACACTTTTGTAATAAATATAGAATGTTAGCAATCTAGTTGTTCATTAGGATACTGTTGAGAGGCAGAGGCCAGGGGCACGGACTCTGAAAATTGAAGGCAGGTAGGAGGGTGCAAAGGCAACAATTTAACCACACTGAGCAGGCAGGAAGGGCCGTGGAAGCACAACAGACTATGGAGGGCAGTGGAAAGGGGGGCAGGGGCAACAAACCAACAATACAGGACTTGCAAGAGAGGCTGTTGGAGGGAAGATCTATTACGGGTCAAGGAAGCTAGGGGCGGTCCCCAGAGCCCCGGGAGCCACCACAGAACTGAGCAGGAGAGTGAGTCAGGGACAAAAGGGGCACCTTAATTTGAGCCGGGGTGCCTAGGAACGCTTGCTCCAAAAATGAAGAAAACAGACATATGAGACATGGAATTGGAGGCAGAATACGATGGCAGTTTAATGAGAAGATGCAACTTCAAAGAAACCGCAGAATAGGGACATAAAGTACAAAATACAGAATCCAGATAATCATACAGCTGTCATGATATTCTCTGTATCTCAATTAATGGACTGACAGAGAGAGAGAGAAAACACATCTATAAATGCATCATGAGAAACAAGTTACACCAAGGAAAATGTTACCTAGGGACACTCACATTTACTCTTAGAGCAAGCATTCCTGCAATTACAATACAACATCTTTTAAATGCAAAAGTAAAGAGAACAATGGTTAAACATAACATGACATTTCATATAGGTAAAATAGAATAAGATACTTCAAGCAAAGCAGAGCAAGACATTTTAAGCAAAGGAAGACAAGAGCTCCCAGTTCTTGGGGAAAACCTGCACAGCCTGTTAACCTACATACAGACGGCGAGGTTGTCCGTCGATATCTGTGGGTGCTCCCTTTTTATATCATTTTGTGGGCTCCTTTGCACGCTACATCTACCTACGTATGCTACCCAAAAGCTTCGTCTGCAGATTTTACCAGACATTTCGTCATTTACCCACTTAATGCTGACAATGGACTGGGTGAAAAGGTCAGTCTCTCAGGCCAATCGCTTATCGTAAGTTCCATAGAGCAAGCAGAAAATAATGGGTATTGTACAGGAATTCAATATATTCATGTATAAAATCTCCTCAGTTCTCCTAACTTGACGCTCTGCGGTTGCCACTTCCTTAAAAGCGGGAAACCTGCCCAGGAAGCAAGTACCAGTCCAGGATGCAGCCTACTGTATGTCGACAGCTTCAGGGGGATGTTGAACTTTGATACCGAGCACGGAGCACTCGGGTAGGGTGGGGGCTACTAGTTTGGAGCAGAAGGCCTCGCAGACCTGCCTTCAGACTGCTATACACTAAAATTGCAGAGCTATGGTCAATTTAACAAAGAGGCCTACATATTGAACAGAAGGGCCTACACAGGGGTTTTATGCTGGCTGAGTGGTAAGGATGTCTCAGGATAATTATATAGCAACACAGGACCCGCTGGTCAATTTAATACGGCCTACAAATGCGGCTGGCAAGGCAAGGACAAGGGTCTCATACTTCAGGTGTGGACAGAACGGGCCAGGGGCCCCCTGTGATACAAAATCTACCCTCCTTCAAGGCTGTGGCAATGTAATAGACCATTGTGGGCAGAAGGAAGAGGCAATGGTATTACAACCATACATGCCAACAGACCCGATTCAGCCAGGAAACGTCCAATGTTTTTAAGCTCAAATGGGCTTTATTTGATCTGTCTCCTGTCTACAATATCCTCTTTTTCAATGTAACTCAAAGGGGAAAATCAATACCCCAGTTTTTTTTCAAAATCTCCCTCTTACCAAGTTCAAAATGTTCGCAAGTATGGTACATTGGATCATGGAAGGAAATGGGATAGGGACATGGACTTGGATAACAGAGGACAGGAGAGACATGGAGAGGTGCACCAAACTGACCCTGCAGGGCAGGCATCAGGGTTTGCAGCAGCACAATACACCACACAGGGCATGCAGGACGGGAGTGCAGCACAACAATCCATAGAAAGCAAGAGGGAGGGGACAGGACCATGCACATGGACAACAGAGAACAGAGGGGCAAGAGGCAATGGTAGCTAGCTGACCATAATGGACAGACAGGAGAGAAGGCTGCAGCATAACAGACCATAAAGGGCAGGAGGGACGGATCAGGGGCATTACAATGGAACAGACATGCCAGGAGGGAGGGAGTAGGGGTCTGCACATGTAAACAGAGGGCTGGGGGAAAGGGGGCAGGGCAGGAGCAGCAAGATAGCCATGGAGGTCAGGCAGGATGGGCACTAGAAGCAAGACACAACATGAAGAGCAACAGTGAGACTGTGATGGCATACACACAGACCATGGAGGGAAGGTGGGAGGGGGTCAGGGGCAGCTAACTGACCACACAGGGAAGGTGGGAGGGGCCATGGCAGCACAGAAGACCATGCATGGCAAGTGGGAGGGTTCAGTGGCAGCACAATGGCTATGATGGGCAAGAAGGAGGGTGCAGGGGCATGCACAAAGGACGATGGAGGATAGAAGGGAGGGTCAGGACCTGTGCACAGACAAGAAAGTTCAGGGGAAGGGGCCTCACAACAGACCACACGGGGCAGGCAGGAGGAGCAGTTGCAGCACAACAGACCAGGGAGGGCAGAAGGGTGTGGCAGTACAATGGACCATGTAGGACAGGAGGAAGAGGATAGAGGCATGGCATGTGGACAGGCAGGGTGGAGGTGGCAGGGACAGGTTACAGTCATCTGACAATGCTAGGCAGGTGGAAGGGGAGTGGCAGCTCAACAGAACACTCAGAGTAGATAGGAGTGGCAGGTCCATGGGACATGGTGGGCAAAAAGGATGGAGCAGGGGCATGCACAAAGACATCGGAGGGCAGGGGGAAGGAGAATAGGGGCAGCAAGCTAAGCACAGAGTTTAAGCAGGAGGTCAATGATGGGGCATAGAATTGGGCAATGGAGGGCAGGAGGAGTGGACTGGTACATCATACTAAATTGAGGGCAGTGGCAGCACATCAGACCATGCATGGCAGGAGGGAGGAGGCTAGTCCATGGATTCACACAACAGAGGATAGGGAGGAGGGGGATGGGGCAGCAAGCTAACTGTTCAGAGAAGGCGGGTATTAGAAACTTTATTGTTTTTAAAACATTTTGTCTGTGCAAACTACTTAAAATATGAACAAGTATGCAGCATAATCTCACTTTTATTCAGGAAGAAGAAGACGTTAGTGACTGTGACTCCGGGCTCACTTGGCAAAAACACCCCCTGACCCTCCACCCCCTATCGCAAAATGTAATGCCCGTGAAAAGGGTAGGTGAACACAGTGTTATATAGAACATAGTCCTGAGAGCACGATTGAAAATGAAAACTAGATATAGTGTATGGTATAAACTATGCACCAAAAAGTGTGATATAAGATGAACCAGGCGTGAAATATAATATGCAATACATTGTGCGCAATGACAGATTCATTGGAGAGCGCGAGATAGCACAGGCACTAGCGCGTGCTATGCGATATGCGCCTTGGAGTGTAATATGCACAGGGCAGTGTTGTGTAACCTAACTAGTCTCTAAAGTTGTAATATAAAATATGTGCTGGGGAGTGTAACGTTGCATATGCACTGTGACAAAGATATGGATCCCAAATTGTAATATGTATGGCATAGCACTGTGCGTTATAACATAGGCATCGAGGAAGGCACGTTAGATGGGGCAATATAACCCGTGCGAAGACAAGTGTGGCATGACATTTTCACGGGGTGGTGTTACAGTGCACATGGGCTAGAGAGTGTCATAGCATATGCACTAGCTAGTGGAATACAATACAGAGGTGTGTGGCACTCGGCAGGCAATGGTGGGTGTAACACAGCATTGGGCTCTGTCAGGAGCGCGCTGTGACTCGCAAGTGATGTTCGTCCCCTTTCCAGAGAGTAAAATAAAAAGTATTACACATCCGGCAGTGGATGTGTGTTTTATTAACTGTGAGGGGGGTTTCTTGCATAGTTTTGGTCGAATTTTTGTCGAATCCCCTTTGAATGGCTTGGTGTGCATGTGTATTAAATGTGCCCGTCAATAGCTACCCATGTTTGTATAAATAAACGACAAGGGTGTCTACCGGCATTAGGCACGGTAGAGCATCAGACATGTCAGAGCTTCACTAGTGGTGTAAATACATTCCACGTGGATTAATTGCATGCATAGTTGCCTTTTAATGAATATCACGCAAATCGTCATGGTGATAGGTACGTACGGTTTGTCCAGCATGTCCTAGGTGTGTCTATAAATATATATTTTTTAAAAATAATAAAAAACAGTGGCCGGCCCTGGGGATTGGGGTCAAAAAAATATAATTAGGAGACAGGCCCTGGGGGATGGGGTCATCAGGGCCAATAAATTAGAATAAGAAGGGGAACCACACAGCCCCCCTTCTTAAAAAAACAAAATAAATAAAAGACTGGCATCGTGCCGGAGGCCATGCCCCCTCCATGCAGCACTCTGCAAACGCGCCCCCAACAGGCATCTCCAGTATGCGCCAGGGAGCTGCGCTGCAGACAGGTGTTCTGAGGCCAAGCCCCTTTTTACACCTCTCTGCAACGCAGCTCTGTGGCGCTTACTGGAGGTACCTAGTGGTCTAGTGTGACCCTAGGGACCCTTAGGATTCAAGGGGACTTAATCTCTCAACTTAGAACAGCCACAGGGCGCGTTTACACAGTGGTGAAGGGAGGGGACGGGGCCTGAGGTGACGTGTGCAAACACGCACCATGGCACGTTTTAAATTGGGGATATAATTTCCCTTCAATACTGAGGGCCCCTGGGGGCTAACTAGCCCACCAAGTGCTTCCAGTAAGCGCTACTGAGCTGCATTGCAGAGAGGTGGTCCAGGCCGTGCCACTTTTTACACCTCTCTGCAACGCAGCTCGGTGGCACTTACTGGAGGTACCTAGTGGGCTAGTTGGACCCTAGGGACCCTCAGGACTCAAATGAACTTAATCTCCCAACTAAAAACGGAAACAGGGTGTGTTTACACAATGGTGAAAGGAGGGGACGGGGCCTGAGTTAACATGTGCAAAAACGCCCTGTGGCCTGTTTTAAGAGGTAGTTTTAATCCCCATGCCCTATTATATACTAGGGGCTTATAGAGGAGGTAAGGCTAATCACAGGGGGACCCCAACGCATAATGTTCCCTAGTGTATGTAGGTGTTTTCACTGTATTCTAAGTGTCTTTTAACATAGCACTGGCTCTAGGACTGGTTAGTCAGACTCAGTTACCACCAGTATCCGTCTGAAAAAGTTGAGGGTACAGGATGATTTTGCAACAAGGCTTCTTTCTGCTCTTCTTTTTGTTCTTTCTGCACGTTATCCTTCTTCCTGCACTTATCTTCGTATTTGAGGACTTCTGTTGCTTCTTTCTGCACTTCTTTTGTTTCTTTCTGTGCCTTTTTTCTTCTTTCTTCACATGTCCTATCTCTGTAGGCATAGTTAGAAATTAGCATTTAAAAAACCTTTGAAATTAACAGAAAAAACCATAGGTTTCAGGCACGTTATAGTTAGGAATTAGCATTTAAAAAACCTCAGAAATTCACTGAAAAAACCATAGGTTTCAGGGGTGTTATAGTTAGCTGGACTTTTCACTTGTACAAAACCATTGAAATTCCCCCGTTATAGTTAGTTCAGCTAACTATAACTCGCGCGCCCGCAATGCACGGCTGATGACGTCACATATTACATCACTCATGACATGGTCAGTGACATCACTCATGACATCACTGATGACATCTCAAATGACATCACTGATGACATCACTGATGACATCATCCTTGTGATAGAGTGGCAGACCTCCTCTCACCCTAATATAACCTTTGATACACACATTCAAAAATAGAGACTAAAATTTTCAAAACAATGGACATACCAATACCAGTTACAACAACCTCTTCAGTAATTCTAAGATCCACATACACATCCACTCATTCACCAACAGTCCAATACAGTCACTCATACATGTACTCACTCATCATATGTACTCATACACCTATACATCCTGTTACACAATGCCACTCATCCATAGAGTTACTCACACACATAGTCACTCATGCTAATAAAGAATCAAACATACATTTACTTGCATATACAGTTATACACACACCACCACACTTACTTCTACGGAAACTTACACATACTTAGTCTTTTAAACAATCACTTATAGAAACACATACTTATTCATACAGGAACTCTTTCAATCTCTCACTCTCACATATACTCACATATATACACCAATAGTCACATATACTAGTTTAAAACATATGTAGTTACTCATAAAGACACTATTGAGACAGTCATTCACTCACTAACACACCCATACACACACTCATCCACCCATACAGTCCTGCACACATACTGTGTTCAACACATACAAACAGTGAGTCACTCATTCATGCACCTATGCACTACGTAATACCCCCACCGAACCATGCAGACACTCAGACTGATACTCAAAAAACCAACTAATAACCTATATAGACACCCATGTAGCTACTCACCAACCCATGCAGCCACTTATACACAAAATGAGAGACTGATACAGATATTTACATATTTAAACATTACTCACTAAGCCATGTATTCACTATGATACACTTAATCAGTCAGTTACACAATCAATTTTTCAAAAACAAATCATCCATTTAGACACTTATATACCCATTTATTCTTCCATCGACCTTGAGATATACATATATAAAACATATTTAATTTTCAGAATAACACACATTCACTGGATGATGCCATCAGTGATGTCATCAGTGATGTCATTTGAGATGTCATCAGTGATGTCATGAGTGATGTCACTGACCATGTCATGAGTGATGTAATATGTGACGTCATCAGCAGTGCATTGCGGGCGCGCGAGTTATAGTTAGCTGAACTAACTATAACGGGGGAATTTCAATGGTTTTGTACAAGTGAAAAGTCCAGCTAACTATAACACCCCTGAAACCTATGGTTTTTTCAGTGAATATATATATATATATATATGGATATATATATATATATATATATATATATATATATATATATCATGATTAGCACAGTCCTAGGTGGCTTGACAGGATATTCATTATAGAGATTAACACATGTTTGCAACAAATTACGTATTTCGGGTCAGCATGGTTATTTTCATATTACAGATTTAACTTTTCAGAACCTTCAATTAGAGGTTGTCGAAAGAAAGGAAAAGCTTTAGCTCAAAACTTCAAAAGAGTGTTATAGTGTGGGTGATGATGTGTTTCAACCTAAGGATATGACAATCCTTGTGCAGTACATTTCAATGATTCAAAAGCTATTGCAGTTCATAGTTACGTTTTGTAACCTCACTCCTAGGTGATGTGTAAATATCCTGACAACATGAGATAGTCAGTGTTCTTGCTAGCATTTCTGGTGAGTATTGCTATGGGGCATGGGGGACAGGTTAAAGGGCCGGAGCACACGACATTTATGTACCAGGTGGCACTAACCTGCCTTCTGGAAAAAAGATTGATTTTACATTTTATTAAATGGTGTGAAAAGTTTCTTAGAGCTGAATAGCATGAGCAGACTTAATTCACCTAACACTGTGTAATATGGTCTAGATTTTGCTAAAAGGGAAATATTGTAACATGCACAGATTGGCATACAATTTATCATTAGTTTGCATAGTTCAACTGTTTTTTAATTTAACACAAAAAAGAATAGTATGAACTTTTTATTTTGTAGAAATATCTGCACTTTGCATT
Source organism: Triturus cristatus (assembly GCF_964204655.1). Taxonomy (NCBI): domain Eukaryota; kingdom Metazoa; phylum Chordata; class Amphibia; order Caudata; family Salamandridae; genus Triturus; species Triturus cristatus. The sequence goes on from NC_140583.1 coordinate 1,130,403,051, forward strand.
GCACATAAAATAAACTACAAGTTTTAATGAGCTGTAGGTTAAAAAGTGCGTAGCTTGCCCATAAACATAGCACCTTCGAACTATATGAGGTGTGCAAACTGTGCCAGTGCTAATCAGCACCAGTTAATTTTGTACTCCTATTAATACAGGAAATATAGCTAGATTTTTGCCTAGACAAAAGCTATGTTCCTGTCTTGTTCGTGTCATATAGCTAACCTGCCCAAGATTTGTAATGTGTTCTCATTAGCCATAGACATTAGAGCACCACATTGGATGCATCTGGGGCTGTGTAACAGAAGGTCTGTAATAGTGCAAGGGGTGATGCAAAGACATGTTGCACAATTTTTCTACTTCAATATTATACAACTGTACAAACTAATGTTGCAGCATGTCAGTAAACTCACTGTTGGATTGGGCAAACTTTTTGATGATGCCAAAGAGTTCCTTGCTGTTGTGTGCGTGGGCATAAAGTCTGTCCTGGAGCGCTTTCTTCTTTGAGTATCTGATGAGTTTATGGTGGGTGGTGCTGGTTGCATTGAAAGTGCTGAGGGCTGCTGGGGATCTGGAGATCCTAAAATGCTTCTCGAGGTGTCTGCAGGTTTGTCTGGATGCTCAGAGTTTGGTGGAGAACCAGCTGGCTTTCTTGGCATGTGGCTTGAAACTTTTCTTGAGGGGGCAATGGTGATAAATTGAAAATGAAGGGAATAAGTATAACTTTAGACATTTTTAAGTTTGTGTATTTTAAGTTTGCTTTGTATATTGAAAATAATTCCTAACTATAAGTAGGCTTCAACATTTGTTTTTTTAATTGAATTTCAATTTTTTGTGTGTTCCAAACCATAAAGTCCAGTGTCATCGAGTGGAATGTCGCTATGTGGAGAATCCTAAGTACAGTAGAGAGAGTGACGTAAATTATGTGATCACAGAGTAGAGTATCGTGGAGTGTAAAAGAGGATAGTGGAGTTGAGTGGCATAGCGTAGAGTGTAGTAAATATTTATATAATGTATTGACATGGTGTCTCATATAATGGAATCAAGTATCATACAGTGGAGCGGCAAGTTCTACAGTTGACTTGCACGCCGTTCAGTAAAGTAGGGTGTCATAGACTGTCATAGAGTGGGCTAGAGTGCTTTAGAGTGGAGTAGGGTAAAGTAGAGTGTCATAAAGTAGAGTATCATGAAGTGTAGTGCAATAGATTACACTAATGAAGCGTGTCATAGAGTGGAGTGCCGTGTCGTATAGTAGAGTGATACATCGTAGAGGGTAGAGGACTATCGTCATGTGTCATAGAGTATAGCACAGTGGCGTACAGTGGATGGGCATATTGTGGAGAAGGGTCTCATTGAGTGCCATAGAGTGTAGTACAGTGTTGTAGAGTAGAGTTGCATATAGTGGAGTAGAGTGTCGGACAGTAGAGGGACAGCGAGTTGAATATGGTTCAGTAGCATAGAGTGGGATAAAGTGTAGTAGAGTGGAGTATAGTGGAGTGCAGTATACTGGAGTGGGGTTGCATAGAGTGGAGTAAAGTGTCATAGACTATATTTGCATGGAGCGCAGTAGAGAGGAGTTGCATGTTGTACAGTATTGGAAAGTGGAGTAGATGACAGGAGAGTAGAGTGGCATACAGTATAGTACAGTTTTGTAGAGTGAAGTGGTGTACAGTATGGTACAGTGTTGTAGAGTGGATTGGCACATAGTGTTATAGAGTACAATAGCATAGAAAGGTGTAGAGTGGAGTAGTGGAGTGGAGTGGAGTAGAGTAGTGTCATAGAGTGGAGTGGAGGAAAGAAGAGTTCAGCAGCATACAAAGAGTTGCGCACAGTGTGTTATAGTGGACTAGAGTGTCATAGAGTGGTATTAAGTGGAGTAGAGTGTTGTACAGAGGCTTACTGTATAGTACAGTGGAGTGTAGAGATACATACTGGAGTAAAATGTTGGATAGTGAGATACAGTGTAGTATAGTTTTCTAGAGTGGAGTTCCATAGAGGACAGTAGTGTGTCAAAAAGTGGAGCTGCATAGAGCATATTTCTGTACAGTAACATAGAGTGAGGTAAAGTCTTGTACAGTGGAGTAGAGTTGAGTGGAGTGGAATAACGTAGTGTGGAGTAAAGTATAATAGAGTTTATTGGCATGCCGTAGAGTGGAGTGGAGTAGCGTAGGTAGTAAACTGTTAACTAGTTTTAGTGATGACTCGAACAGTAGAGTGCTGAGTAGTACACTATAGAAAAGTCTTGTATAGTGAATAGAGTGTTGCACAATGGAGCATATAGGCATAGAGTGGAGTACAGAGTTGCACAGTAGAGTGTATGGGGATAGAGTGGAGTACCGTGTTGTAGAGTGCCATAACTTTTAGTAGACCTGTGGTCACCCCCTTGATGCGCATGACCAAAGACCGTGCGTAGCATGGGATTGGCTGCCTGTAGGAGGTTGGATGCAGGGCTTTCCCACAGGCCAGCCCTTGTGAACAACTCCCTGCTGTGCGTGTCTGAAATCTGTGGAAAGCACATGGATGGCTAACCGCTGTGGTGCATGACCGCATGCTTTGCACAGCATGGAGTTGGCTGTCTGCCAAGGAGTTGGCCAGAGGACTTAGCCGTAGGCCATGCCCTGTGGCCAACCCTCTGTCTCACACAGTTGAAGGCCTTGTACAGTGGAGTTTGGCATTAAGTACAGTAACAAAATATTACTTTACATTTAAAAAACCCTAGAAATCCACAGCAAAAATGAAAGGTTAAGGTAATGTTATAGTTAAGCAAGAATTTCTGTGACAACGCAATGTCTTAAAAGTATGAAACCACTGAAATTCACCAGTTATAATTTGTTCTGGTAGCTATAACTCGTGCTCTAAGATAACTATAACTCGTGTCCTCAGTGTACACTGCTAATTACCCCACATATTACATAATTTATTACATCTTCTATGACATCATTGATAATATCACAAAAATTTGCAATGAAAATATCGCTAAGAAAACTTTGCATGGTGGGGTTATGAGTGATAGTTACCTTAGGGCGCATGTTATAGTTACCAGAGGTGACTGTAACTTTTGAATTTCAGTGATTTTGTATGTTTGAAATATTACATTGTTGTCACTGAAATTCTCACCTAACTATAACATTACTTTAACCTTTGGATTTTCAGTGTCTTTGTACACATATATGTACCAGATATACACACACAGACACACACACACACATATATATATATATATATATATATATCCACAAAAAAGTTACTCTGCATTAGAGGGCCTCTCACGTTGTGACAATGAATTCCTATCTTGCTGGCAGAAGGAAGGCTCGTAAACATTGTCCTTTCAAGCATATTTAATCAGCTTTGCCTTAAAAAACCAAACATGTTTCGGGCAGCATTTCCCTTGATCACTGGCATCGGCAAATTCAGGCAGCAGCAAACATTTAAAAGCGCACCTGCGCCTCATTTAAATACACGCCCCTAGTTCACTCGGCATCATGGTAGATGTAGTATCCACAATGTCCTTAGCATAGTGCATGCTGCCAGATGAAAACGCTGTTAATCCTGTAGTAGGTTAGCATGTAAGTTCATTGTTGCTCACCTTCCCAAAATTCGATTTCCACCAACTGGAAGCACAACGTTCCCAACAGCGCTAGAAATAGTTAGTGCCAGAGACCTGCACTTCCGCAGTGGGGCCCTCCACGATCTGAGTCAGACCGTAATAAATCCACAAAAAAGTTACTCTGCATTAGAGGGCCTCTCACGTGCCCCACTGCGGAAGTGCAGGTCTCTACCATGATGCCGAGTGAACTAGGGGCATGTATTTAAATGAGGCGCAGGTGCGCTTTTAAATTTTTGCTGCTTCCTGAATTTGCCGATGCCAGTGATCAAGGGAAATGCTGCCCGAAATATGTTTGTTTTTTTTAAGGCAAAGCTGATTAAATATGCTTGAAAGGACAATGTTTCCGAGCCTTCCTTCTGCCAGCAAGATAGGAATTCATTGTCACAACGTGAGAGGCCCTCTAATGCAGAGTAACTTTTTTGTGGATATATATATATATATATATATACATATAGATATATTATCTACTGGCGGTCGCCAGTAGATAGTTATAGTTAGGACCGTGTTTCCATAGGAAATCCGCAACATTCTATTTGGAATAACTTTGGCGCCGGTTGACGAATCCTTGCGAAATTCTCGAAATAGGTGGGGCGCTCCGCTCCGCTCCTACCCTGAAAGTCTCGGGGGGATTCGTCAAGCGGGGGCTGAGAAAAAAGGGGGGTCCCAAAACGCATTTTCCCCATGCAATTTTCCATAGGGACCTTTAGTCCACGGTACAGCCCGAACGGCTGAACAGAATTACTTGAAATTTGGCAGAGAGGTAGTCCTCAGCTCAGGGAAGTGCCTTTTGCAGGTCTGGTGTCAATCTGTTCAGTAGTTCCTGAGAAAATCAAAAGTAAAATCATATATATATGTGGGCGGAGCCTAACCACACATCTCATCCTGAGATCTGATTGGCTGTCAGCACTTCATCCAAGAAGTGTTGGCAGCCATCTTGGGACCAATATACATGATAGCACCTCATTAAAAAGCATTGCAGTTAATAGAAGGTTTTAAGACTTTAGTTACATTATAAATAATTTGTTGATGGTACCATTCTCATTTTAGGAATTGTGGTATGTTCTAAGGTGATTTCACCATGTGAAAAAGCCTTCTGCTGGGATATTATGATTGAGAGAAAAATATTTTCTCATGCTTTTCCCACAGAGGTTTGGAAGGTGATCTATAAGCTAAACTGAGAGCTTATTTTCTGTAAATTCACATTATCTTTCTCAGTCATGTGAGAATGAAGTCTGACATTCTCAGTAAAACATGTACATCCAACAAGGGCAGAGACTGTCAGTTGATTCCTTTGTGTTCTACTGCAGCTTCCCAAAGTGTTCCAAAGAACAACTAGAGCGCTAACAGTCCTACTTATGATAAACGTATGGCACACCTGAAGCCATCTTGCTTGGACTAAAGTGGTAACTCTTAAAACATTTAATTTAAAAAGGAACAAAATGAGGGGGTTCATTTTTCCATAACAAGTATGATTAGTGCTGCAGAAAGAAAAACTAGGGCACATTTTGACTTCTGAAATCCTCTTTTATTTCATTAAAAAATTCTGACATGCAGACTGAAACATGCACTTTCAATACCAGCAGCAGTTTTCCCTGGTGAGCAGTAGCTTTACTACAGTGATCTAATGAGCAAAAAGAGTGCTAACATTCTGAATTTATGGCAAATGTGTGACACATCTGAATGCCTTCTTGATGGAATCAAAGTAAAAAGCTGAAAGTATTTCCTACTGAGGAGACTGCAGTAAATGAGGAAATTAGGAAACTTCAAATAAGTCTCCCAAGATGGCCACCCGAGACAAAAGAGCCCAAATGTAGCCCAAATATCACCCAGATGTAGCCCAAATATAGCCCAATGACAGAAGTGTGCAAAACACTTATTATTTTGTGTTTTTGCAGTGTTATATAGTGCAGACTTGTCAGATATTGGAGTGCTTTACATGAGCATTGGTTACATCACACAAGAACAAATTCATTTTGGTTGTAGACATGGGGAGACTAAGTGATTTGACCAGAATCACAGAATGTCGAGCTGAAGCAGAAACTCCAACCTGGTTCCCCAGTTGCAAAGTCTGCAGTTCTGGAAGTAACACCACATCCTCTCCCCTAAGTGCCTCATTTAATCAAGTGGTCAACTGGATAAAAAAACATAAAGATAACAAATAATTTAAAAGTGCTTTGTCGCTATTTGAAAACTCAGAAAATATGTCCTTATTTTAGTCTTTTAGAGCACTAACCATAATTTTGATGCCAATAAGACCCTCTCATATATGAAATTTCTAAAGGAAATGCTCTAGGTATTACAGTTTTGATTACATCAAGATGACGTCAGGCGTTCCACTCTTTTGTAATAAATATAGAATGTTAGCAATCTAGTTGTTCATTAGGATACTGTTGAGAGGCAGAGGCCAGGGGCACGGACTCTGAAAATTGAAGGCAGGTAGGAGGGTGCAAAGGCAACAATTTAACCACACTGAGCAGGCAGGAAGGGCCGTGGCAGCACAACAGACTATGGAGGGCAGTGGAAAGGGGGGCAGGGGCAACAAACCAACAATACAGGACTTGCAAGAGAGGCTGTGGCAATGTAATAGACCATTGTGGGCAGAAGGAAGAGGCAATGGTAGTACAACCATACATGCCAACAGACCCGATTCAGCCAGGAAACGTCCAATGTTTTTAAGCTCAAATGGGCTTTATTTGATCTGTCTCCTGTCTACAATCTCCTCTTTTTCAATGTAACTCAAAGGGGAAAATCAATACGCCCGTTTTTTTTCAAAATCTCCCTCTTACCAAGTTCAAAATGTTCGCAAGTATGGTACATTGGATCATGGAAGGAAATGGGGTAGGGACATGGACTTGGATAACAGAGGACAGGAGGGACATGTAGAGGTGCACCAAACTGACCCTGCAGGGCAGGCATCAGGGTTTGCAGCAGCACAATACACCACGCAGGGCATGCGGGACAGGAGTGCAGCACAACAATCCATAGAAAGCAAAAGGGAGAGGGGACAGGACCATGCACATGGACAACAGAGAACAGAGGGGCAAGAGGCAATGCTAGCTAGCTGACCATAATGGACAGCCAGGAGAGAAAGCTGCAGCATAACAGACCATAAAGGGCAGGAGGGACGGATCAGGGGCATTACAATGGAACAGACAAGCCAGGAGGGAGGGAGTAGGGGTCTGCACATGTAAACAGAGGGCTGGGGGCAAGGGGGCAGGGCAGGAGCAGCAAGATAGCCATGGAGGTCAGGCAGGATGGGCACTAGAAGCAAGACACACCATGAAGAGCAACAGTGAGACTGTGATGGCATACACACAGACCATGGAGGGAAGGTGGGAGGGGGTCAGCGGCAGCTAACTGACCACACAGGGAAGGTGGGAGGGGCCATGGCAGCACAGAAGACCATGCATGGCAAGTGGGAGGGTTAGTGGCAGCACAATGGCTATGATGGGCAAGAAGGAGGGTGCAGGGGCATGCACAAAGGACGATGGAGGATAGAAGGGAGGGTCAGGACCTGTGCACAGACAAGAAAGTTCAGGGGAAGGGGCCTCACATCAGACCGCACGGGGCAGGCAGGAGGAGCAGTTGCAGCACAACAGACCAGGGAGGGCAGAAGGGTGTGGCAGTACAATGGACCATGTAGGACAGGAGGAAGAGGTTAGGGGCATGGCATGGCATGTGGACAGGCAGGGTGGAGGTGGCAGGGACAGGTTACAGTCATCTGACAATGCTAGGCAGGTGGGAGGGGAGTGGCAGCTCACCAGAACACTCAGAGTAGATAGGAGTGGCAGGTCCATGGAACATGGTGGGCAAAAAGGATGGAACAGGGGCATGCACAAAGACATCGGAGGGCAGGGGGAAGGAGAATAGGGGCAGCAAGCTAAGCACAGAGTTTAAGCAGGAGGTCAATGATGGGGCATAGAATTGGGCAATGGAGGGCAGGAGGAGTGGACTGGTACATCATACTAAATTGAGGGCAGTGGCAGCACATCAGACCATGCATGGCAGGAGGGGCAGTTGCAGCACAACAGACCAGGGAGGGCAGAAGGGTGTGGCAGTAAAATGGACCTTGTAGAACAGGAGGAAGGGGATAGAGGCATGGCATGTGGACAGGCAGGGTGGAGGTGGCAGGGACAAGTTACAGTCATCTGACAATGCTAGGCAGGTGGGAGGGGAGTGGCAGCTCAACAGAACACTCAGAGTAGATAGGAGTGGCAGGTCCATGGTACATGGTGGGCAAAAAGGATGGAGCAGGGGCATGCACAAAGACATCGGAGGGCAGGGGGAAGGAGAATTGGGGTGGCAAGCTAAGCACAGAGGCTAAGCAGGAGGTCAATGATGGGCCATAGAATTGGGCAATGGATGGCAGGTGGAGTGGACTGGTACATCATGCTAAATGGAGGGCAGTGGCAGCACATCAGACCATGCATGGCAGGAGGGAGGAGGCTAGTCCATGGATTCAGACAACAGAGGATAGGGAGGAGGGAGATGGGGCAACAAGCTAACTGTTCAGAGAAGGCGGGTATTAGGAACTTTATTGTTTTTAAAACGTGTGTCTGTGCAAACTACTTAAAATATGAACAAGTATGCAGCATAATCTCACTTTTATTCAGGAAGAAGAGGACGTTTGTGACTGTGACTCCGGGCTCACTTGGCAGAAACACCCCCTGACCCTCCACCCCCTATCGCAAAATGTAATGCCCGTGAAAAGGGTAGGTGAACACAGTGTTATATAGAACATAGTCCTGAGAGCACGATTGAAAATGAAAACTAGATATAGTGTATGGTATAAACTATGCACCAAAAAGTGTGATATAAGATGAACCGGGCGTGAAATATAATATGCAATACATTGTGCGCAATGACAGATTCATTGGAGAGTGCGAGATAGCACAGGCTCTAGCGCGTGCTATGCTATATGCGCCTTGGAGTGTAATATGCACAGGGCAGTGTTGTGTAACCTAACTAGTCTCTAAAGTTGTAATATAAAATATGTGCTTGGGAGTGTAACGTTGCATATGCACTGTGACAAAGATATGGATCCCAGATTGTAATATGTATGGCATAGCACTGTGCGTTATAACATAGGCATCGAGGAAGGCACGTTAGATGGGGCAATATAACCCATGCGAAGACAAGTGTGGCATGACATATTCACGGGGTGGTGTTACAGTGCACATGGGCTAGAGAGTGTCATAGCATATGCACTAGCTAGTGGAATACAACACAGAGGTGTGTGGCACTCAGCAGGCAATGGTGGGTGTAACACAGCTTTGGGCTCTGCCAGGAGCGCGCTGTGACTCTCAAGTGATGTTCGTCCCCTTTCCAGAGAGTAAAATAAAAATTATTACACATCTGGCAGTGGATGTGTGTTTTATTAACCGTGAGGGGGGTTTCTTGCATAGTTTTGGTTGAATTTTTGTCGAATCCCCTTTGAATGGCTTGGTGTGCATGTGTATTAAATGTGCCCGTCAATAGCTACCCATGTTTGTATAAATAAACGAAAAGGGTGTCTACCGGGATTAGGCACGGTAGGGCATCAGACATGTCAGAGCTTCACTAGTGGTGTAAATACATTCCACGTGGATTCATTGTATGCATAGTTGCCTTTTAATGAATATCACGCAAATTGTCATGGTGATAGGTACGTACGGTTTGTCCAGCATGTCCTAGGTGTGTCTATAAATATATATTTTTTAAAAATAATAATAAACAGTGGCCGGCCCTGGGGATTGGGGTCAAAAAAATATAATTAGGAGACAGGCCCCAGATGGGGTTATCAGGGCCAATAAATTAGAATAAGAAGGGGAACCACACAGCCCCCCTTCTTAAAAAATTAAAATAAATAAAAGACTGGCATCGTGCCGGAGGCCACGCCCCCTCCTTGCAGCACTCTGCAAACGCGCCCCCTGGTGAGTTGTAAGTTGGGGAATTAATTCCTCTTCAATACTGAGGGTCCCTGAGGGCCAACTAGGCCAACGGGCATCTCCAGTATGCGCCAGGGAGCTGCGCTGCAGACAGGTGTTCTGAGGCCAAGCCCCTTTTTACACCTCTCTGCAACGCAGCTCTGTGGTGCTTACTGGAGGTACCTAGTGGTCTAGTTTGACCCTAGGGACCCTTAGGATTCAAGGGGACTTAATCTCTCAACTTAGAACAGCCACAGGGCGCCTTTACACAGTGGTGAAGGGAGGGGACGGGGCCTGAGGTGATGTGTGCAAACACGCACTATGGCACGTTTTAAATTGGGGATATAATTTCCCTTCAATACTGAGGGCACCTGGGGGATAACTAGCCCACCAAGTGCTTCCAGTAAGCGCCACTGAGCTGCATTGCAGAGAGGTGGTCCAGGCCGTGCCACTTTTACACCTCTCTGCAACGCAGCTCTGTGGCACTTACTGGAGGTACCTAGTGGGCTAGTTGGACCCTAGGGACCCTCAGGATTCAAATGAACTTAATCTCCCAACTAAAAACGGACACAGGGCGTGTTTACACAGTGGTGAAGGGAGGGGACGGGGCCTGAGTTAACGTGTGCAAAAACACCCTGTGGCCTGTTTTAAGAGGTAGTTTTAATCCCCCTGCCCTATTATATACTAGGGGCTTACAGAGGGGGTCATGCGAATCACAGGGGGACCCCAACGCATAATGTTCCCTAGTGTATGTAGGTGTTTTCACTGTATTCTAAGTGTCTTTTAACATAGCACTGGCTCTAGGACTGGTTAGTCAGACTCAGTTACCACCAGTATCCGTCTGAAAAAGTTGAGGGTACAGGATGATTTTGCAACAAGGCTTTTTTCTGCTCTTCTTTTTGTTCTTTCTGCACATTATCCTTCTTCCTGCACTTTTCTTCGTCTTTGAGGACTTCTGTTGCTTCTTTCTGCACTTCTTTTTTTTCTTTCTGTCCATTTTTTCTTCTTTCTTCACATGTCCTATCTCTGTAGGCATAGTTAGAAATTAGCACTTTTCACTTGTACAAAACCATTGAAATTCCCCCGTTATAGTTAGTTCAGCTAACTATAACTCGCGCGCCCGCAATGCACTGCTGATGACGTCACTTATTACATCACTCATGACATGGTCAGTAACATCACTCATGACATCACTGATTACATCTCAAATGACATCACTGATGACATCACTGATGACATCATCCTTGTGATAGAGTGGCAGACCTCCTCTCACCCTAATTTAACCTTTGATACACACATTCAAAAATAGAGACTAAAATTTTCAAAACAATGGACATACCAATACCAGTTACAACAACCTCTTCAGTAATTCTAAGATCCACATACACATCCACTTATTCACCAACAGTCCTATACAGTCACTCATACATGTACTCACTCATCAGATGTACTCATACACCTATACATCCTGTTACACAATGCCACTCATCCATAGAGTTACTCACACACATAGTCACTCATGCTAATAAAGAATCAAACATACATTTACTTGCATATACAGTTATACACACACCACCACACTTACTTCTACGGAAACTTACACATACTTAGTCTTTTAAACAATCACTTATAGAAACACATACTTATTCATACAGGAACTCTTTCAATCTCTCACTCGCACATATACTCACTTATATACACCAATAGTCACATATACTAGTTTAAAACATATGTAGTTACTCATAAAGACACTATTGAGACAGTCATTCACTCACTAACACACCCATACACACACTCATCCACCCATACAGTCCTGCACACAGGCTGTCTTCAACACATACAAACAGTGAGTCACTCATTCATGCACCTATGCACTACGTAATACCCCCCACCGAACCATGCAGACACTCAGACTGATACTCAAAAAACCAACTAATAACCTATATAGACACCCATGTAGCTACTCACCAACCCATGCTGCCACTTATACACAAAGTGAGTGACTGATACAGATATTTACATATTTAATCATTACTCACTAAGCCATGTATTCACTATGATACACTTAATCAGTCAGTTACACAATCAATTTTTCAAAAACAAATAATCCATTTAGACACTTATATACCCATTTATTCTTCCATCGACCTTGAGATATACATATATAAAACATATTTAATTTTCAGAAAAACAGACATTCACTGGATGATGTAATCAGTGATGTCATCAGTGATGTCAGTTGAGATGTCATCAGTGATGTCATGAGTGATGTCACTGACCATGTCATGAGTGATGTAATATGTGACGTCATCAGCAGTGCATTGCGGGCGCGCGAGTTATAGTTAGCTGAACTAACTATAACGGGGGAATTTCAATGGTTTTGTACAAGTGAAAAGTCCAGCTAACTATAACACCCTGAAACCTATGGTTTTTTCAGTGATATATATATATATATATCTTGTATAGATAGAGCTATAAATATATATTCACAGTCATTGTCTATCTGTCTATCTTATTGCAGGAATCATGAGGAACTACTTCCTAGCGCAATTTATAGTGTGCGTTTGTGTGACAGGATACCACACAGACAACATGTTTCAATGCATTGATATATAAATAGTCTTGTGCAGCAGGGGAGCTGTACATCTATATTGTTGGGCAAAGAGTCTGACCTGATTGAAGACTAGGCTCTGGGCCCAACTGTTGCTGAGAATGGCTGCCAATTAGGTATGTAATAGATGACTGTAGTGGAACATAAAAAATATGAAATGCACTAAAACACAGTTAAATGTTCCTCATGGTTCAGCAGAACTCATAATGTAACTCACATATCCTGTCATGCTGATTACACCCCTTAGCCTGTACAAAATATGTCTTCAAAGAAAAATCATAATTGGAGCCATGGTTTATGGTCTGCATCGGGCTATGCAAACTATGACTGATAAATTCCAGAGATTTTTCCAACCAAGATATGCATGGTAAACACTGTTTACCAAGGGAAAAATCTGCAAATTAAAATTTCATTTAAGGCAATGTGCTTTGAAGTGATGCACTTATTATAAGATTGAATAGATGGGAAGTTCTAAATACAAATAAGCAACATATCGCAGACACATAATCACTTCTTTAAGGTGACTATTTGAAACTGATAATGCAGAAAAAAATCAATTAAAAAAAAGCATTCCTGTGCCAACTATTTGTTTTCCCTAATTCAGCATCCAGGAACAGTAGCCTAATATATCTTCCCTGCAGCTTCAGGGTGATCTGACAAGAACAACATTTCCAGCAAGAGAAACAAGAGGCAAATATATCTGACTGTTAAAACATTTGAAACATTTGAAAATTCACTTGTATAGAGGCTCTATTACTTGAGCACTGAAAGCAGGTTTATATCATTTCATGCAAAAGACAATTGACATTTAACAAGCTTTGGAAAAATGTAATTTCCCAATACTAGGAGCCGGTAATGCCATCTTAGTATTTCTGCAGCTGAAATTATTGCCCATACAGGTATTGGTGATTTTTAGAGTAAGGAATTTATCTCAGTATTATAACTTTTCCCAGAGGGTTCCCTAGGAAATGGAAAATTCCATCAGGAAATTAGAATTCTGCACCCAATTCCTATGGTAATTGCACATGTTTGGCTGCTGTCCCATCTAGAAATCTTAGAAGCATTTAGGTGCTGATAGGTTTAGGTGGAGAAAAATCAGGAATGTAGTATTCCTGTAAATTATGATTCTGACAGAAATACAGTTTTTTCCTAAATCAGGGAATACACTAACTTCATAAAACATTTCTAATTGCAAGGTTACAGACACATCTGAACCAGCCAGCATCCACGTGCATCCACGGAATCCACTTGAATCAGAACCATACAAAAATCTCATAGATACATACTACCAACATAACACAACTCTGTAGGAGAACGCGTATCTGTTTCCTGCAAGAGCATTGACGGCCCACAAGTTTCCTAGTTACGTGGACAGTAGAATAGTAAGGTCAGATGTATATACGCAGGACCAGAGGGTAAGCAGTGTAGACATTTGCACTTATTTTAAATTTTTCTTTTTACATTTCAAAATAATGTTTAGTAGCTTAGTTTTCTTCAATAGAGCTGCAGGTCCTGTGATACCGGTGCCCAGGGATGTGGAGGGCCCATTGAATGCCAAATAAGGCTGTCATATACAATGCTGCACCACTTCTAGTGCTGGAGTAAAGCTTTGGCAGCTTGGTCATAAAGATATTATGTAAACGTTTGCGTAAGCAGCACGGATGGAAGACACATTTCATTTAGCAGATGGAATGTGCATACAAGGTGAGGGCAGTGCATCACCAGCATAAAAAGAGGGTATTGTAGTAGTATCCTCCTCTCATAATCATGTCTACAGAAAAACAAAGGGCCCATATATTATTCACATATGAATCTAAGTGTGCTCATTTGAGGGTCTTATAGTGCTGGGAAATGGTATTCGTAGCAACATAGAGTTGGTTCATGCTATACAGTTCTACTTTTTTCTTAAGGGATATCATATCAAACTACATAAATACCTAGATTTGGCACAGAGGATAAGGACTATAACATGTTAAAGTAAAACAATGTCTCCATTCCTCCCACTCCCTGGCATCTCCTTGACACATCCTAGCTAGACTAATAGAGAGGAAGAGGAACACAAAACTCTAAAGAAAAGAAAGACCCTAGGCACAAAGCAGCACAATCATATAAGAGGAATGAAGTGAATAACGGAAATCATGAATTGGTAGCATCTAAAGTTCCACTACTACCCGAGTAGAGCTTCAAAACTGAAGGATAAGACTGAGCCATAACAGTAAAAAGATCATAATGGATTTTGTAATGGTGAGAAAATGTTGTATAATCTAAAATGATTTACGTACAAGGAAAGATGATAGGGAGAAGCAATGAACTGTTGAAGGACAGAACAAAAAGTAGGAAAGAAGTGCAAGCAAAGTAAAACCAAGATGATGGCTTCTGCATAAGGTCTGGAAGGGGTGAAAAATGGAATGCCAGGCAGACAACTTTGTCAGGAAGCAAAAGGGCAGGTATTTGAGAATCCTCAATCATGATTTTCAATGTAGACAAGTCATCAGGAAGGATATTCTGTGTGCCAAGAATGTGAATAACATAAATATCATATTGAGAGAAGACATAGGCTCAGCAAACTTGTCTTCTGTTTCTACAGTGCATACTCGGCAGAAAGTGGAGGTTTCGATGTTCTTTTCAAACCTCAAAAGGTTTGACTGCTTCCATTAAAAGATGCTGCCACTCAGGAATTCCAAAAATGTGGAGATTCCCTCTCCTATTTCTATCCTTCAACTCTGTAATCTGTTTGTTAAAAGACTAAGATTTTAGATCTAGGTTTGTGACTGCTTTTTTCGTTGTGACCATTTAATCTTCCAGCTGACGGACTCTGTTTTCCACTTCAGCAATTTTACTGTTTGGCTCCCTTATGTCCTTACGAATAGCGGCAATCTCAATTTGCATGGTGTCCGTGTTATCTTTAGTGGACTTGGCTATTTCGTGCACTTCAGCATGTTTCGATAAGATGATCTCCATGGTTGCGTTCATATCTTGCTTGGGTTTGATTGGTGAGTCTGGTGATGGTGGGTCTGCTTTCACTCTCTGTAGATTTGCTTTTGGATCTTTCTCCGCCATATTGAGGTGATTTCCTTCCCTTGTTTTTGATTTCTTATGTTGATTCATCTGTTGGTTGAGTCTGTTACGCTATCCTTGTATCCTTCCATTTTATTATTGTATCTCTTGGCCTGCGAGCTTTATTAACAGGAAGTAGGGTAGCTAAGAAAATATGTTCTCCCTGTTCTCCCTGTTCTCCCAATTCTCCCAGTGGTGTTGGACGGTCTCACCGGCTCCATGGGCTTCACATGTTCCGTGATGGAGTTGACATTTTCCTGCAATCGTCATGTCTTTTGCAGTTCTTTGGGGGGAGATGGTGTGTGGTTAGCTGCTCCGCTTCCGCTAGCTCCCCCGGATGGATCGATGCGATGGTCAGCGGCTGGCTGGACTTGCTGGCCTGAGCTCGAGCACAACGTTGGAGACTGTGGATGCACTTCTCCTGCTGCTCCTGATTGTCCTGCGGTTAACGGAGCAAGGCTCACGCCGTAAAGAGATCCTGCAGGCGTGGAAAAAAGTGGATGGAATAATGGCTTCACGAGGCTCCAAAATGCTGAAACCACGTACCGCGGCGGGTGCGGCCAGCACGGTAGGTGCCTCGGGGGATGGCTCTACACCCTCGATACCGGCGAGTCTGAAGGAGCCAAGCGGGAGTTTTGGGGATGGTAAACAGCGTGCCAGAGGAGCAAAGAAGGAGTCTGGAGTTAAGAAAGCACCAGTGAAGCCAGGCCAGCAGCCAGAAGAGGACCCAGCGCAGCCCACCCTTGTTTCCATGTTTAATAGCCGCTCTGTAGCAGATACTGTAAGTAAGGGGGAAACATTTATGAAGTTACAGATAACCCCTGGATCGGATGAGAATGTGTATGGGGGACAGCCGGACTCCTCAGAAAATGGTCTGAGAAATAGTATACTCGATCTACCCCCCGGAAATGCGTCTCTGGGTCTAGAGAAGGGTCTGGGTGTTAATCTGGGGGGGATAAGCGACCACTATGATGCGCTAAACCCAAGGAAGGAAAATGAAGGAAAGGCTGTTACTCCAGAGAGTGAAAAATTGCTAGCAAGGAGAGACTTGGGCAGATTAGGGCAGCAGACCCGAGAAGAGCTCTCGCCTGAAGGGACTGGGGAGAAATTATTTTCTCTAACCGATGAATCGGACCCCTCTGGGAAAGATGACATTTCCTCGAATAGCAGTGATGGGGCCCTGGAAGCGGATGATTCATCATCGGAAGACTCGCTGCAAGCTACCCAGAGAAAAAAGAGTACAGGCGGGAGCAAAAGGAAAGAAAGTCAGAGGTTGCAAGGGGGGAGACAGCTGAAATGGGACTATTCGGACACGCATCCAGTTCCAGCGGAGGAAATGCGGGTAGGTGTGAAAGAAGGGGTAGAACCATCACTATCAATGATATTATGTTCCATTCAGCAGATGCAGGAGGAAGTAAGGGCGAATGGCCGCAGGGCTAGGATCGCTAATAAGAAGGTACAAGCCGGCATCAGGAAAATAAATAAGAAATGCGGGGATTTTGCAGAAAGGCTGACAATGGTTGAAACTCGGACCGAGGCCCTAGAAACTGAAGTTGAGGCATTAAAAGAACAGAATATTGGACAGAGTGGAACCCTTCCGGATGTTATGGGTAAGCTCGAGGTGCAGGAAAATAGGCAGCGGAGGAATAACCTGCGCTTCCTAGGGGTTCCAGAGGGGGTGGAAGGGAACAATCCGAGGCTGTACATCGTGAATCTTTTGAAAAATATTTTCCCGGAGCAAGTAAAGCTGGACTGGAATGATGAGATTCAAAGAGCCCACAGAGTGTACATAACGATGGGGAGACAACCCCAAGAGCGACCAAGGGCGTTCTTAGTGTTCTTCGGTAGTTTTCTGCTGCGCCAACTTGTGTACGATCAAGCCCGACCAAATTCCCCAAAGTCGTATGAAGGTGTCTCCTTTTTCGCTAAGCCGGACTTTGCCCACGCGACTGTGGAACGACAGTGGGGAATGAGACAATTGATAGCACCTCTACAGAAGGCAGGGGCTGAGGTGTTTTTACAGAATCCGGCAAGGCTGAAAGTGAAGTTTAGGGGTACTACACGGGTGTTTTCTTTGGAAATTTTGGCACAGGAGTATCTAAATGAGATTATTAAATCAGGGAGAGGAACAGAGATCGCAAAGGTGTGGGAGTAGCAGGTTTTGAGGCTATGTTTGAAGAGAGAAACGAAAATGAAATGCTGCACTTATGTTTTCATATCTTTTCCACCTGGGAGGGGCTGGCGGGGCAGCCTATTAGACGCACATCATTCAAACTCTGCCTGATTGCCTAGGTTTGGGGGGTGGATGGGGGGATGGTTCTCGGTGGGGGGAAGGGAGTGTGAGAAGTTGGCCTGATATATGATGTCACTAGTTCTAGTGTACACCTTGTATCAGTCCAAACAACCCTTATGGTGATTGGTTGTAAAGTCAACCTTATAGACCAGCTATCCTAGTGGTAGCATGGACAAGAGCAGTCTTAGGCTAAACTCTGAATGGCATGTGAAGCCAGCTGTGATACCATATATAATCCCTTGAATACCAAATGAAAGGACACCACAACAGATATATATATAAAATAAAGTGTATTTATTCTAGTCAAACCCTGAGCACTCTTTATGAGATTCGAGGTAAGTACAACACAGTCTTATTTAAGCATACATTAATTCACACAGGTAAGTAATAGAGTTAGGCCCTAGGGGCCACGCAAACCATATACTAAAGAAGTGGTATAAGGACCACTGTCACGGAAATAGGATAGGCCTAGGCCTAGGGAATCGCTGGGGCTACACTACACTAGCATCAGTTAGGAAGTGGGAGGCCCACGGGATTCAGGTGCAGAGTAGAAACACTCACGCTTAATGCGTATAGTCGATAGAAATAGTACAGTTTCGAAATAAGCAGTTTAAGGACACTTCTGAAGCAGCTAGAGAGTGGAGACTCGGAAACTAGACCCTAGGATAGTCACTACCCTTGTGAGCACCGAAGTACCCAAGTTACCTAGCCCACGGGCTGCGGGTGCATAGGTGTGAACTTCCGTCGGGTTTCGTCGTGGACTTCTATGGATGCCTGAAGGAAAGTTGCTGACAGGCAGTCAGTGAAGAGTGTCCGGTGGATCCCAAGGCTGGGATCAAGAAGAGAGGATACCTGCAAGCAGAAGGGACAGAGTCAAGGTCACTAGCCAGTGACCACGTGGAACCAGGAAGGAACCAGGCGATGTCGTGAAGATTGCAGGTGAAGGGTGAAGCTTGACCAGGACCAGGAGGCCAGCTGTCCCACGAAGGCTCTTGCTGTCGGCGGCGTCGAAGTCGAACTAGGACTCACCAGGCCTTGGCAAGCGGAACCCACGAAGAACGGAGGACTTGCTTCTGGTGCAGACCAGGAAGGTCTGGGGTGCTTTTCTTTTGCAAAGAAGCGGGAGCCAGTCTGGAGGAGCCAAACCAGCAGTGAAGATTTCAAGGTGTGTCGTCACAGAGGCCGCTAGCCAACGGGCAAGCAACCGGACAGACGCGGCAAGCAGGAAAATGCAGAAGGGCCCCACGCAGGACTCGTGGAGTGTGGGGGGCTGATCTTCGGTGCAGATGGTGCTTGGGGTTGGGGCTTCTCAATCCCCGGTGCACACCTTCGAGGGTACCTCAGAAGCTGCGTTGGAAGATACTCGCCACTTTTCCCAGGTAGACGGTCCCACGTCTCTCGTCGCCTCCACGGATCTCAGCTCGGCTGTGGATGTGGATCAGGGTCGGAGAAGTCTGGAAGTCAAGGCTCTGGTCGGGCTCTGCAGTCGGTCCCTCGTAGAACTTTAGCAAAGCAAAGGGTAGTCTCTTGATGGTGCCTGTTTGCACAGGGTAGCCACTCCTTGGCCACAAGGGAGATTCTTCAGTCTTCTTCTTTCGTCGAATGTCGAAGGTCCAGAGTTTCTGTTCAAGTTGCAGGTTCAGGATAATCTAATCTCCTGGGGCCCAGCTATCACTCTTATACTAATCTGGGGGCTGGGTTGCCTGCTAGGTCACGCCTTATGGGTGGGACCTGGGAGGGGGTGGTTACACCCCCTTCCCTTTGTCTAGTTTCGTGCCAGGACTGGGGCTGGTGTGCCCCAGCACCGGTTTGAACTGGACTATGCATGGAGCACCTTGTGTGCCCCAGGCAGTGTCTCGTTTCTTTCATCCCTCCCTGCCCCAATACACTAAGGCCTGTCTGGGGTGGTGCTCGAACCTCCCAAGGCAGGAAACCTATTGTCCAAGCCTCCCTTGCCGGGATCACTCCCAGCAGCAGGAGGTCAGACTTGTGTCGTGGCAGCAGCATCCATTTTGTGATGCTGGGGCTCTGATTAACTTTAACCGGGTAAGTAGGTTACAACATGTCTTCTCCCTCTAGAAGGGAGGGATAATATCCTCATCCCCGGAAATGGGATGGGGGTATTATTCCAAAGTGTTAGACACCTTACACAACATGTTTTGATAGAGCCAAACCATAGTTACCATAACCGTTTAAGATTATAAGGCACTTTAAGAGTATATGGTAGGCTATATCATAGAACAGCTATAAGGACATGGTTCCGAAAGCTGCAGACAGGCTCAGCTCATGCTAGAGCACCATCTCACATGTTACCAAGCACTCTGCCTCCAGGATTGTTAAGGCCTGCCATAGGAGTGGCTGATAGGTACACATGTGTCTATATATAAGATAGGTATAGGAATACTGCACCTAAGCAAGGGGTGATTACACGACCTTGCCCCAGCTGAGTGATCAGCCAGTTGTGTCATAATGGAAGGCCAGGCCAGGGGTGGCATAATACATGCTGCAGCCCCTGGTAGGCCTAGGGTACACCTATGCCCTGGGTACCTACGGTACACTGTACAGGGGCCAATAAGGTGATCCTATCCAAATGGGTTATGCACCTAAAGTACATAGTATCAATTTAGAGAGAGAACAGCAGGGCTGTGGGTCTGGTTAGCAGGCCCACAGCCACATCTAAGTCGAAAACCAGTAAAGCAAAAGCAAAAAGTGGGGGTGAACATAGAAAGCAGACCCTACTCTCCTACACAACCCTCCCCCCCCCTCAAACTTAGGGACATTAAACTAACCTTGACCAGTTGAGTCTTCATGTTCTAAGTGGAAATATCTGGAGAGTCCATCTGCATTGGCATGGTCAGTCCCAGGTCTATGTTCCACTGTGAAGTCCATCCCCTGTAAGGAAATGGACCACCTAAGAAGTTTGGGATTTTCACCCTTCATCTGATTTAGCCACAAGAGGGGCTTATGGTCTGTCTGAATCTTGAAGTGAGTGCCAAACAAGTATGGCCTCAGCTTCTTCAGGGCCCAAACCACAGCAAAGGCCTCCCTCTCAATAGCTGACCAACGTTTCTCTCTAGGGGTCAGCCTTCTACTTATAAAAGCAATGGGCTGGTCTTGACCATCTATATTAAGTTGTGAAAGAACAGCTCCCACACCCAACTCAGAAGCATCTGTCTGGACAATGAACTCTTTGGAGTAGTCTGGACTTTTCAGAATAGGTGCACTGCACATGGCCTGCTTCAGGTCATCAAATGCTTTTTGACAGCTTACTGTCCACTGAACTTTCTTTGGCATTTTCTTGGAGGTCAAGTCATTAAGTGGTGTCACAATGGACCCATAGTTCTTAACACACTTTCTGTAGTACCCAGTCAGGCCCAAGAAAGCTCTGACCTGAGTCTGGGTAGTTGGAGGAGTCCAGTCCTTTATGGTCTGGATCTTGCTCTCCAGTGGTTGAACCTGACCCCCACCAACTAGGTGGCCCAGGTATACAACCTTGCTCTGCCCTATCTGGCACTTAGTGGCCTTGATAGTGAGGCCTGCCTTTTGCAGGGCCTCTAAAACATTCCTCAGGTGGACCAGTTGATCCTCCCAGGTGGAGCTAAAGACAGCAATATCATCAAGATAAGCTACACAATAATCATCCAACCCAGTAAGGACTTGATTCACCAACCTTTGGAAAGTGGCAGGTGCATTCTTCAAACCAAAGGGCATTACCACAAATTGATAATGTCCTCCTGGGGTCGAGAAAGCAGTTTTGGCCTTTGCATTCTTAGCTAGTCTGATTTGCCAGTAGCCTGCTGTCAGGTCAAATGTGCTAAAAAACTTAGCAGCTGCCAGTCTGTCAATGAGCTCATCTGCCCTAGGTATTGGGTGGGCATCTGTCCTAGTGACAGCATTGAGACCTCTGAAATCCACGCAAAACCTCATCTCTCTCTTACCATCTTGGGTGTGAGGTTTTGGCACAAGAACTACAGGACTAGCCCAAGGGCTCTCTGAAGGTTCAATGACTCCCAGCTCCAACATCTTTTGTACCTCAACTTTTATGTAGTCCCTGACATGGTCAGGTTGCCTGTAGATTTTACTCTTCACAGGCAGACTGTCACCAGTGTCCACCTCATGGGTGCACCAGTTTGTCTGACTTGGGGTCAGAGAGAACATATGTCTGTAGGATTGCAGAACCTGCCTGCAGTCCTGTTGCTGATGGACAGTGAGGCTGTCAGAAAAGACCACACCCTCAACTGAGCCATTTTCAGGGTTCTGAGTCAACAGGTCTGGGAGAGGGTCACTCTCTTCCTCCTGCCCCTCATCTGTAGCCATGAGTAAGCCCATGTCTGCCCTGTCAACATATGCCTTCAATCTGTTGACATGAAGCACCCTGTGGGGGCTTCTGGGAGTCCCGAGGTCCACCAAGTAGGTGACTTCTCCCTTTTTCTCAACAATAGTGTGGGGTCCAGACCATTTGTCTTGGAGTGCTGCTGGGGCCACTGGCTCCAACACCCACACTTTCTGCCCTGGCTGGTAAACAGTCAGCACAGCCTTTTGGTCATGCCAAGCTTTTTGGAGTTCTTGGCTTGCCTCAAGGTTTTTAGAAGCCTTCTTCATATACTCTGCCATCCTGGAGCGGAGACCAAGTACATAATCCACTATATCAAGTTTGGGTTGTCTGAGAGGTCTCTCCCATCCTTCCCTCACTAAACATAGGGGTCCTCTTACAGGATGCCCAAACAAAAGCTCAAAAGGGCTGTAGCCAACCCCCTTTTGTGGGACCTCTCTGTAAGCAAACAGAAGGCAGGGTAAAAGGATGTCCCATCTTCGCCTAAGCTTGTCTGGTAAACCTTTTATCATTCCCTTTAGGGTCTTGTTGAATCTCTCAACAAGCCCATTGCACTGTGGGTGATAGGGTGTGGTGAACTTGTAGTTCACAACACACTCTTTCCACATTGCAGTCAAGTATCCTGACATGAAGTTGGCACCTCTGTCAGAAATGACCTCCTTTGGAAAGCCCACCCTGGAGAATACTCCAAGCTGGGCCCTTGCCACAACAGGAGCTGTTGTGGTCCTCAGGGGAATAGCTTCTGGATACCTGGTGGCATGGTCCACTATCACCAGTATAAATCTGTGCCCAGATGCTGTTTGTGGGTCCATTGGTCCTACAATATCTATGCCCACTCTTTCAAAGGGAACCCCCACCACAGGTAGTGGTATGAGGTGGGCCTTTGTGGTGCCACCTGATTTGCCACTGGCTTGGCAGGTGACACAGGAGCGACAAAACTCCTTGGTATCTCCTGACATATGGGGCCAGTGAAAGTGAGGGACAAGCCTGTCCCAAGTCTTGTTCTGGCCTAAGTGTCCTGCAAGGGGAATATCATGGGCCAAGGTAAGAAGGAAGCCTCTGAACTTCAGTGGTATGACCAACCTCCTGGATGCACCAGGCTTGGGGTCTCTAGCCTCTGAATACAGTAGCCCTTCATCCCAATACACTCTATGGGTACCTTGAGCATTCCCTGCAGCCTCAGCAGCAGCCTGCTGTCTGAGGGGTTCAAGAGAGGGGCAGTCTAATTGAGCCTGCCTCAGATCTGCCCTTGAAGGTCCCCCTGTCCCAAGAAACTCAACCTGATCAGGTTCAAGCTCTTCTAGGACAGTTCCTTCAGGGCTCTCAGAATCATCCTCCTGTGAGGGCTGATCCAGTACCTGAGGCAGGGGGGAAGGCACAGCCTTTACCCTACTGCTCTTTCTCTTGGGTTGTGACTGGTCCATAGTTCCAGGATCCAGCACTTGTTCAGTGGTGCACTTTTTGGCCTGTGACCTGGTCACAGCAAGGACATGTGCATCTATCCCTAGCATTTCTGCATGGGTCCTATACTCCACTTCAGACCAAACTGAAGTTTTAAGGTCATTGCCCAGTAAACACTCCACAGGAAGGTCTGAACTAACAACAACTTTCTTGAGGCCAGTTACCCCTCCCCAGGAGAAGTTACCAATAGCCACACTATGGGAGGTAGTGGCATTGCTGGCGTTGGTCACTAGGTAATTTTCACCTAGTATGATCTGTCCAGGGTCCACAAAGGCAGGTGTCACCATTGTGACACTAGCCCCAGTGTCCCTGTAGGCCTGAGCCATCCTTTGGTTGATAAAAGGAGTCTGTCTGTACTTGCCCAGGTTACTGGGGCCTACAGTAGAGGACAAAGCTAAGTCCCCATCACAGATCAGAACAGCCTGAGTAGGTATTCTGACTAGGCCAGAATCCTCCTCAGTTCCCAGGGTTAACCCTACTACACCCTTTTGCTGGGAACCACCACTTACAGCTGGACTAGGGGGTACAGTTGCCTTAGGGGCAATGGTGGCTGGGGGCTTATCCTTTTTGGTGCACTCACTAAACCAATGTGAGTTGGACTTACAATAGTTGCACCATGGTTTCTTTTGGCCATCTTTCTTTTTATCCTTTTTGGGACCACCCTCCCCCTGAGCCTTTTGGGGGCCTGGTGAAGACTCCTGGTCTTTTTGTCTCTGATCATTACCCTTCTGGTCTGCCTTGTTCTGATCACCGCCCTGGTTCTGGTTTTTCTGCTTAACTCTAGTCCTGACCCATCTATCTGCCTTCTTTCCCAATTCTTGGGGAGAAGTCAGATCAGAATCAATCAGGTGTTGATGCAGTAGCTGGTTTTGACAGTTGTTAAGGATTTGTTCTCCCATGATCAAATTATACAATCCTGTATAATCCTTAACCTTACTTCCCACTAGCCAGCCTTCCAGAGCCTTAGTGGCACAATCTACAAAGTCAGTCCAGTCCTGAGTCTGTGTCTTCTGGGTATCCCTGAACAACAACCTGTATTGTTCAGTGGTTAGGCCAAACCCATCAATTAGAGCACTCTTCAGGACAGTGTAATTGTCTGCATCCTCATCACTAACTGTGAGGAGCTTGTCTCTACCTTTCTCAGAGAAGGAGAGCCACAAGATAGCTGCCCACTGACTTTGGGGTACCTGCTGTACTTTTCAAGCTCTCTCCAAAGCAGTTATCCATTTGTGGATGTCATCCCCACACTGGTAGGGAGGGACAATCTTGCTCAGGTTTCTATTATCATAGTGCCTGTCTCTATCCTTAGGGATATTGCTGCCACCAGTGGATTCTGACCCACTTAACTTTTGCTCTCTAGCCAGAGCAAGCTTCTCCTTGGCAAGGGCAAGTTCTTCCCTCTGAATCCTCAGATTAGCTTCCCTCATTCTGGCTTCATGCTCCTTTCTCTCGGGGGAAGTAATTCCCCTGTGAGAAGAGGCATTAGAGATGCTAGAGACATGGGAGTGGATGGATTCCCTTGAAGGGGATCTGTCTCTCCTGCTTCTCTGGTTAAGCCCACTTGGGGGTCTGTATGGGGGGACCCCATGCAAACTCCCATGTAAGCTTAGGTTAGCCTGGCTAAGTCTTCCTACCTGGCCCTGGCTGTCTACCTCTTCATCTGAAGTCCCATCTGACTCATCTGTGGTGGGTAGACCCTCCTTTGTACCTAGGGTACTAGCCTGTGAGGCCCTAAGAGTATCATACTCCTCTAGGAGTTGTACTAGCTGAAGGAGGGTAGGGTTTGCACCCTGTTTTAACTTTCTGGAGGTACACAATTGTCTCATCTCCTGAAAAGTTAGGGTATCATATCTAGAGGGGGTCTTTTTCAGACCTGCCCCTCCTGAGAGAGCATCTCCTTGATCTCTTCCCAGAGACATGATCTGGTGAGGGTGTGGTGTGTGCACCTACCTACACTAGTTGTTTCTACTAAACCTCTCTAGTAGTTGTAGTCAGGGTGTGTTAGACCCTTCAACCTACAACAACTAAGTCCAGCAGGACTTAAGTATTATAATCTATGTTATATGTACCTAAACAATATCTGTGTGATCTTTCAATTTAGTATCTCAAGATTACAATGGTATTACAACAGCAAGCTCAGTTCCCAACCGCTGCTCACCAATGTGAGAAGTTGGCCTGATATATGATGTCACTAATTCTAGTGTACACCTTGCATCAGTCCAAACAACCCTTATGGTGATTGGTTGTAAAGTCAACCTTATAGACCAGCTATCCTAGTGGTAGCATGGACAAGAGCAGTCTTAGGCTAAACTCTGAATGGCATGTGAAGCCAGCTGTGATACCATATATAATCCCTTGAATACAAAATGAAAGGACACCACAACAGATATATATATAAAATAAAGTGTATTTATTCTAGTCAAACCCTCAGCACTCTTTATGAGATTCGAGGTAAGTACAACACAGTCTTATTTAAGCATACATTAATTCACACAGGTAAGTAATACAGTTAGGCCCTAGGAGCCACGCAAACCATATACTAAAGAAGTGGTATAAGGACCACTGTCACGGAAATAGGATAGGCCTAGGGAATCGCTGGGGCTACACTACACTAGCAACAGTTAGGAAGTGGGAGGCCCACGGGATTCAGGTGCAGAGTGGAAACACTCACGCGTAATGCGTATAGTCGATAGAAATAGTACAGTTTCGAAATAAGCAGTTTAAGGACACTTCTGAAGCAGCTAGAGAGTTGAGACTCGGAAACTAGACCCTAGGATAGTCACTACCCTTGTGAGCACCGAAGTACCCAAGTTACCTAGCCCACGGGCTGCGGGTGCATAGGTGTGAACTTGCGTCGGGTTTCGTCGTGGACTTCTATGGATACCTGAAGGAAAGTTGCTGACAGGCAGTCAGTGAAGAGTGTCCGGTGGATCCCAAGGCTGGGATCAAGAAGAGAGAATACCTGCAAGCAGAAGGGACAGAGTCAAGGTCACTAGCCAGTGACCACGTGGAACCAGGAAGGAACCAGGCGATGTCGTGAAGATTGTAGGTGAAGGGTGAAGCTTGTTGCTGCAGCCACAGGTACCAGGAGACGTCGAGGATGACCAGGACCAGGAGGCGAGCTGTCCCACGAAGGCTCTTGCTGTCGGCGGCATCGAAGTCGAACTAGGACTCACCAAGCCTTGGCAAGCGGAACCCACGAAGAATGGAGGACTTGCTTCTGGTGCAGACCAGGAAGGTCTGGGGTGCTTCTCTTTTGCAAAGAAGCGGGAGCCAGTCTGGAGGAGCCAAACCAGCAGTGAAGATTTCAAGGTGTGTCATCACAGCGGCCGCTAGCCAACGGGCAAGCAACCGGACAGACGCGGCAAGCAGGAAAATGCAGAAGGGCCCCATGCTGGATTTGTGGAGTGTGGGGGGCTGATCTTCGGTGCAGATGGTGCTTGGGGTTGGGGTTTCTCAATCCCCGGTGCACAACTTCGAGGGTACCTCAGAAGCTGTGCTGGAAGATACTCGCCACTTTTCTCAGGTAGCCGGTCCCGCGTCTTTCGTCGCCTCCACGGATCTCAGCTCGGCTGTGGATGTGGATCACGGTCGGAGAAGTCTGGAAGTCATGGCTCTGGTCGGGCTCTGCATTTGGTCCCTCGTAGAACTTTAGCATAGCAAAGGGTAGTCTCTTGATGGTGCCTGATTGCACAGGGTAGCCACTCCTTGGCCACAAGGGAGATTCTTCATCTTCTTCTTTCGTCGAATGTCGAAGGTCCAGAGTTTCTGTTCAAGTTGCAGGTTCAGGATAACCTAATCTCCTGGGGCCCAGCTACCGCCAGGACTGGGGCTGGTGTGCCCCAGCACCGGTTTGAACTGGACTATGCATGGAGCACCTTGTGTGCCCCAGGCAGTGTCTCGTTTCTTTCATCCCTCCCTGCCCCAATACACTAAGGCCTGTCTGGGGTGGTGCTCGCACCTCCCAAGGCAGGAAACCTATTGTCCAAGCCTCCCTTGCCGGGATCACTCCCAGCAGCAGGAGGTCAGACTTGTGTCGTGGCAGCAGCATCCATTTTGTGATGCTGGGGCTCTGGTTAACTTTAACCGGGTAAGTAGGTTACAACATGTCTTCTCCCTCTAGAAGGGAGGGATAATATCCTCATCCCCGGAAATGGGATGGGGGTATTATTCCAAAGTGTTAGACACCTTACACGACATGTTTTGATAGAGCCAAACCATAGTTACCATAACCGTTTAAGATTATAAGGCACTTTAAGAGTATATGGTAGGCAATATCATAGAACAGCTATAAGGACATGGTTCCGAAAGCTGCAGACAGACTCAGCTCATGCTAGAGCACCATCTCACATGTTACCAAGCACTCTGCCTCCAGGATTGTTAAGGCCTGCCATAGGAGTGGCTGATAGGTACACATGTGTCTATATATAAGATAGGTATAGGAATACTACATCTAAGCAAGGGGTGATTACACGACCTTGCCCCAGCTGAGTGATCAGCCAGTTGTGTCATAATGGAAGGCCAGGCCAGGGGTGACATAATACATGCTGCAGCCCCTGGTAGGCCTAGGGTACACCTATGCCCTGGGTACCTAAGGTACACTGTACAGGGGCCAATAAGGTGATCCTATCCAAATGGGTTATGCACCTAAAGTACATAGTATAAATTTAGAGAGAGAACAGCAGGGCTGTGGGTCTGGTTAGCAGGCCCACAGCCACATCTAAGTCGAAAACCAGTAAAGCAAAAGCAAAAAGTGGGGGTGAACATAGAAAGCAGACCCTACTCGCCTACACAACCCCCTCCCCCCAAACTTAGGGACATTAAACTAACCTTGACCAGTTGAGTCTTCATGTTCTAAGTGGAAATATCTGGAGAGTCCATCTGCATTGGCATGGTCAGTCCCAGGTCTATGTTCCACTGTGAAGTCCATCCCCTGTAGGGAAATGGACGACCTAAGAAGTTTGGGATTTTCACCCTTCATCTGATTTAGCCACAAGAGTGGCTTAAAGGTCTGTCTGAATCTTGAAGTGAGTGCCAAACAAGTATGGCCTCAGCTTCTTCAGGGCCCAAACCACAGCAAAGGCCTCCCTCTCAATAGCTGACCAACGTTTCTCTCTAGGGGTCAACCTTCTACTTATAAAAGCAATGGGCTGGTCTTGACCATCTATATTAGGTTGTGAAAGAACAGCTCCCACACCCATCTCAGAAGCATCTGTCTGGACAATGAACTATTTGGAGTAGTCTGGACTTTTCAGAATAGGTGCACTGCACATGGCCTGCTTCAGGTCATCAAATGCTTTTTGACAGCTTACTGTCCACTGAACTTTCTTTGGCATTTTCTTGGAGGTCAAGTCATTAAGTGGTGTCACAATGGACCCATAGTTATTAACAAACTTTCTGTAGTACCCAGTCAGGCCCAAGAAAGCTCTGACCTGAGTCTGGGTAGTTGGAGGAGTCCAGTCCTTTATGGTCTGGATCTTGCTCTCCAGTGGTTGAACCTGACCCCCACCAACTAGGTGGCCCAGGTATACAACCTTGCTCTGCCCTATCTGGCACTTAGTGGCCTTGATAGTGAGGCCTGCCTTTTGCAGGGCCTCTAAAACATTCCTCAGGTTGACCAGGTGATCCTCCCAGGTGGAGCTAAAGAAAGCAATATCATCAAGATAAGCTGCACAATAATCATCCAACCCAGTAAGGACTTGATTCACCAACCTTTGGAAAGTGGCATGTGCATTCTTCAAACCAACGGGCATTACCACAAATTGATAATGTCCTCCTGGGGTCGAGAAAGCAGTTTTGGCCTTTGCATTCTCAGCTAGTCTGATTTGCCAGTAGCCTGCTGTCAGGTCAAATGTGCTAAAAAACTTAGCAGCTGCCAGTCTGTCAATGAGCTCATCTGCCCTAGGTATTGGGTGGGCATCTGTCCTAGTGACAGCATTGAGACCTCTGAAATCCACGCAAAACCTCATCTCTCTCTTACCATTTTGGGTGTGAGGTTTTGGCACAAGAACTACAGGACTAGCCCAAGGGCTCTCTGAAGGTTCAATGACTCCCAGCTCCAACATCTTTTGTACCTCAACTTTTATTCGGTCCCTGACATGGTCAGGTTGCCTGTAGATGTTACTCTTCACAGGCAGACTGTCACCAGTGTCCACATCATGGGTGCACCAGTTTGTCTGACTTGGGGTCAGAGAGAACATATGTCTGTAGGATTGCAGAACCTGCCTGCAGTCCTGTTGCTGATGGACAGTGAGGCTGTCAGAAAAGACCACACCCTCAACTGAGCCATCATCAGGGTTCTGAGTCAACAGGTCTGGGAGAGGGTCACTCTCTTCCTCCTGCCCCTCATCTGTAGCCATGAGTAAGACCATGTCTGCCCTGTCAACATATGCCTTCAATCTGTTGACATGAAGCACCCTGTGGGGGCTTCTGGGAGTCCCAAGGTCCACCAAGTAGGTGACTTCTCCCTTTTTCTCAACAATAGTGTGGGGTCCAGACCATTTGTCTTGGAGTGCTGCTGGGGCCACTGGCTCCAACACCCACACTTTCTGCCCTGGCTGGTAAACAGTCAGCACAGCCTTTTGGTCATGCCAAGCTTTTTGGAGTTCTTGGCTTGCCTCAAGGTTTTTAGAAGCCTTCTTCATGTACTCTGCCATCCTGGAGCGGAGACCAAGTACATAATCCACTATATCAAGTTTGGGTTGTCTGAGAGGTCTCTCCCATCCTTCCCTCACTAAACATAGGGGTCCTCTTACAGGATGCCCAAACAAAAGCTAAAAAGGGCTGTAGCCAACCCCCTTTTGTGGGACCTCTCTGTAAGCAAACAGAAGGCAGGGTAAAAGGATGTCCCATCTTCGCCTAAGCTTGTCTGGTAAACCTTTTATCATTCCCTTTAGGGTCTTGTTGAATCTCTCAACAAGCCCATTGCACTGTGGGTGATAGGGTGTGGTGAACTTGTAGTTCACAACACACTCTTTCCACATTGCAGTCAAGTATCCTGACATGAAGTTGGCACCTCTGTCAGTAATGACCTCCTTTGGAAAGCCCACCCTGGAGAATACTCCAAGCAGGAGCTGTTGTGGTCCTCAGGGGAATAGCTTCTGGATACCTGGTGGCAAGGTCCACTATCACCAGTATAAATCTGTGCCCAGATGCTGTTTGTGGGTCCATTGGTCCTACAATATCTATGCCCACTCTTTCAAAGGGAACCCCCACCACAGGTAGTGGTATGAGGTGGGCCTTTGTGGTGCCACCTGATTTGCCACTGGCTTGGCAGGTGACACAGGAGCGACAAAACTCCTTGGTATCTCCTGACATATGGGGCCAGTGAAAGTGAGGGACAAGCCTGTCCCAAGTCTTGTTCTGGCCTAAGTGTCCTGCAAGGGGAATATCATGGGCCAAGGTAAGAAGGAAGCCTCTGAACTTCAGTGGTATGACCAACCTCCTGGATGCACCAGGCTTGGGGTCTCTAGCCTCTGAATACAGTAGCCCTTCATCCCAATACACTCTATGGGTACCTTGAGCATTCCCTGCAGCCTCAGCAGCAGCCTGCTGTCTGAGGGGTTCAAGAGAGGGGCAGTCTAATTGAGCCTGCCTCAGATCTGCCCTTGAAGGTCCCCCTGTCCCAAGAAACTCAACCTGATCAGGTTCAAGCTCTTCTAGGACAGTTCCTTCAGGGCTCTCAGAATCATCCTCCTGTGAGTGCTGATCCAGTACCTGAGGCAGGGGGGAAGGCACAGCCTTTACCCTACTGCTCTTTCTCTTGGGTTGTGACTGGTCCATAGTTCCAGGATACAGCACTTGTTCAGTGGTGCACTTTTTGGCCTGTGACCTGGTCACAGCAAGGACATGTGCATCTATCCCTAGCATTTCGGCATGGCTCCTATACTCCACTTCAGACCAAACTGAAGTTTCAAGGTCATTGCCCAGTAAACACTCCACAGGAAGGTCTGAACTAACAACAACTTTCTTGAGGCCAGTTACCCCTCCCCAGGAGAAGTTACCAATAGCCACACTATGGGAGGTAGTGGCATTGCTAGCGTTGGTCACTAGGTAATTTTCACCTAGTATGATCTGTCCAGGGTCCACAAAGGCAGGTGTCACCATTGTGACACTAGCCCCAGTGTCCCTGTAGGCCTGAGCCATCCTTTGGTTGATAAAAGGAGTCTGTCTGTACTTGCCCAGGTTACTGGGGCCTACAGTAGAGGACAAAGCTAAGTCCCCATCACAGATCAGAACAGCCTGAGTAGGTATTTTGACTAGGCCAGAATCCTCCTCAGTTCCCAGGGTTAACCCTACTACACCCTTTTGCTGGAAACCACCACTTACAGCTGGACTAGGGGGTACAGTTGCCTTAGGGGCAATGGTGGCTGGGGGCTTATCCTTTTTGGTGCACTCACTAAACCAATGTGAGTTGGACTTACAATAGTTGCACCATGGTTTCTTTTGGCCATCTTTCTTTTTATCCTTTTTGGGACCACCCTCCCCCTGAGCCTTTTGGGGGCCTGGTGAAGACGTCTGGTCTTTTTGTTTCTGATCATTACCCTTCTGGTCTGCCTTTTTCTGATCACCGCCCTGGTTCTGGTTTTTCTGCTTAACTCTAGTCCTGACCCATCTATCTGTCTTCTTTCCCAATTCTTGGGGAGAAGTCAGATCAGAATCAATCAGGTGTTGATGCAGTAGCTGGTTTTGACAGTTGTTAAGGATTTGTTCTCCCATGATCAAATTATACAATCCTGTATAGTCCTTAACCTTACTTCCCACTAGCCAGCCTTCCAGAGCCTTAGTGGCACAATCTACAAAGTCAGTCCAGTCCTGAGTCTGTGTCTTCTGGGTATCCCTGAACAACAACCTGTATTGTTCAGTGGTTAGGCCAAACCCATCAATTAGAGCACTCTTCAGGACAGTGTAATTGTCTGCATCCTCATCACTAACTGTGAGGAGCTTGTCTCTACCTTTCTCAGAGAAGGAGAGCCACAAGATAGCTGCCCACTGACTTTGGGGTACCTGCTGTACTTTGTAAGCTCTCTCCAAAGCAGTTATCCATTTGTGGATGTCATCCCCACACTTGTAGGGAGGGACAATCTTGCTCAGATTTCTATTATCATAGCGCCTGTCTCTATCCTTAGGGATATTGCTGCCACCTTTGCGCTCTAGCCAGAGCAAGCTTCTCCTTGGCAAGGGCAAGTTCTTCCCTCTGAATCCTCAGATTAGCTTCCCTCATTCTGGCTTCATGCTCCTTTCTCTCGGGGGAAGTCATTCCCCTGTGAGAAGAGGCATTAGAGATGCTAGAGACATGGGAGTGGATGGATTCCCTTGAAGGGGATCTGTCTCTCCTGCTTCTCTGGTTAAGCCCACTTGGGGGTCTGTATGGGGGACCCCATGCAAACTCCCATGTAAGCTTAGGTTAGCCTGGCTAAGTCTTCCTACCTGGCCCTGGCTGTCTACCTCTTCATCTGAAGTCCCATCTGACTCATCTGTGGTGGGTAGACCCTCCTTTGTACCTAGGGTACTAGCCTGTGAGGCCCTAAGAGTATCATACTCCTCTAGGAGTTGTACTAGCTGAAGGAGGGTAGGGTTTGCACCCTGTTTTAACTTTCTGGAGGTACACAATTGTCTCATCTCCTGAAAAGTTAGGGTATCATATCTAGAGGGGGTCTTTTTCAGACCTGCCCCTCCTGAGAGAGCATCTCCTTGATCTCCTCCCAGAGACATGATCTAGTGAGGGTGTGGTGTGACATTGTGTGTTTACAAGAGACCCATGTGGATGGGAGCCAGAAAGATCTCCTGAAACAGCTGGGCTACAGGGTGATAGGGGCAACGTCGCAGGGAGCACGGACCCGGGGGGTCGCAATATTAGCTCGCAATAACAATTATCAGTTTTCCTCCATAAAGGTAGATACTGCAGGGCGTTGGGTTATTGCTAACTGTAGCCTCCCTGGCTCTTTTAAATGTACGCTATGCTCCCTGTATGGGAGTAATGTGTACGATCCTGCTCTATTAGGGTGGGTATCAAATGAACTGGTGCATTGGGAATTGCCAATTGTGGTATGTGGAGATTTTAATATTAATCTTCGAAGCGAATGGAAAGTAGGGGAGCCATATGTTGGGAAAAAACCTAAGGTTTATCAGTCCCTATGTAATTTGTGTTTGGAGCATGGGCTGGGTGATGTTTGGGGGGGATTAAGACCGCAAGACCACGGGTATACATACTACTCTGCGCCCCACCAGAAACATGTAAGACTAGACTATTTTTTTGCCTCATCTACAATAATACAGAAAAGTGTCATTGATATAGCTCCCAGATATCCCTCAGACCATAATCCACTAATCCTGGAGATACAGGGAATAGGGGTCCAGGAGAAATTACGTTCATCATGGACGTTCGAAAGAGCACTACTGGTAGATGATGTATATTTGGATCACACGAGAAAGTGGATCCTGGAGTTCTTGGAAAAGAATCTTGGGTCTTCCCCCTGAATATAGTATTGGACACATTAAAAGCAGGGGTACGAGGGGAAACCAAGCAATTTACAATGAGGAAAAATAACATAGAGAAAGCTGAGCTTCAGAATCTCCAGATTGGATTGGCGCAAGCCGAATATAATCTAATTATGTGTATACAACAGAAGGAAGGAATAGAAACAGCCAGCTTCGAGGTCGCAATAAGTAAAACCTTAATAGGGGAAAAATTGTTTAAAAAAATCAGTTGCTAAGGCATTAGTGCTCCATGAAGAAATGTATGAATGGAGTGAAAGGGTGGGTCATCTGCTTGCTGTAAGAACTAGGCAGGAAGCTACACGAAACGAAATTCAGGGAATTAAGGACCCCATAGAGGGACTGACAACTGAGGTTGGAGGAATCCGGAAGGCCTTCTCAGCTTTTTATCAGACTCTCCACACAGAAGACCTCGTTGGGGGGTCACAGAGGCTGGAACAGATTGAGCAATATTTGTCTCATCCGGCTAAATCTCTCTTGACGGGAGAAGATCGGGATTATTTAGACCGACCGCTTGATGGGGAAGAAATAATAAATGCTCTCTCCAGTTTACCAAAGGGGATAGCAACGGGGCCAGATTTGATCCCTACTGAATTTAAGGTCTTGTACGTGCAATTGAGAGAAGTTATTCAGACCCTGTTTGCACAAATTATAGAGGGGGCCGAGCCACCCGCCTCCTGGGAGATGGCAAAGATTGTAATCTTCCCGAAAAAAAATAAACCCATGGACGAGCTAGGATCCTACCGGCCAATCACCCTTATTAATAGGGACGTGAAGATTTTCTCTAAAACCTTGTCTTGCCGCTTGGCACCGCGGATCCAGAAGATTGTGTCCCTTAGTCAACACGGGTTTGTCCCCGGTAGAAGTACGGTTGATCACGTTCGGAAAATTATTACACTCTTCGACGTGAAACAGGTAGCAGGAGACCCTATGGCTGCAATATTTTTGGATGACGAGAAGGCATTTGATAGGGTCTCCTGGCAATTCCTGTGGACTACTATGGCCTGGAAAGGGATTGGGGAGCAGTTTATTCGGGCAGTGAAAGCCTTGCATAAGGATCCGAAGGCTAGTGTACAGGTGAACGGGGGATTGACTGAGACATTGAAAATAACAAGAGGTACAAGACAGGGGTGCCCCTGCTCCCCATTATTGTTTGCCATATACATTGACCCCTTTCTGGAACATCTGGAACATTCACCGAAAATTCCTCCCCTCTTTGACACTGGGCCTGTAGGAAAAGTTCTTGCATACGCTGATGATGTTGCATTAGTTACTACTCAACCTGACACGGCTATGAAAGTAATCGAAATCGAGGCCCAAAAGTTTGGCGCAGTGTCTGGATATGCCCTGAACAGGGATAAAACACAAATTGTGGTTAATAAATTTGCCCCAAGCACTGATAAAAGGGTAGTGAAAAACACAACTTATCTAGGAGTGGTGATAGATTCAGAGATTGATGAGATAGTCAAAGAAAATCTCGAACCATGCGCAGTAGAGATCCAAAAATCACTTAAGCGAATGGATAATTTACATCTAACCCTGATTGGCTGAGTTAATATAATAAAGATGATTTGTTTCCCCAAAGTCCTATACTTTTTAAGAACCATTCCATTGATTTTTTCGAACTATTGGTTTAAAAGATTTGAGAATATCTTTGCTCAATTTATATGGGCTTATACAAGACCTAGAAGGGCGACCAAATTTTTATATTTATCTAAAGAACGTGGGGGCTTGGCATTACCCAACCTTAGAGTTTACTGGTGGTCCGCCTCTACTATGCATTATATACCTTTGTTGAATGAGACCCCAGGGCCCGAAACTACTAGCGGGAGTTATCCATATGTGTATGTAAACTTGTATGATGTAAGAGGGTGCCATTGGCGCCAGACTAATTATTCGTACTATAAACGTGTGCGTTTCAAGACACTCCTGGCGGCTTTTAGGGTCTGGTCGGCAGTACGACGTTTGGTAGGGGTAGCTAAAGTAAGTTATTTTCCATCTCTTGTCCAGAACACAGAGCTACCCGATATCTTTAAAGATCATTATTTCCTGAGATGGATAAAGACTGGTATAACACATTTTGGATGCCTATTTACACTCGAAGGGTTAAAATCATTTGATGAATTAAAGGAAGAATTTACCTTATCTAATAGGGACTTTTTTAAATACCTACAAGTAAGGGATTTCCTGTCAAAAAAGGCAAGAGATACACGTAAATATGAAAGATGTGAGCTAGTTGAAAGATTAAACCAACCTGAGGGGCTGAAGATTGGACAAGTGTATGTGTTTTTAAATAGCTATAAGAAAGATGACTTGGGGCAATGCTCAGAAAGTGGCAAGAGAAGTTGGGAATAACAGATGGAGAGTTTCGAGAAGGCTTTTCTAATAATCTAAGGACTTTAATGCCAGCCAACCTCCAGGCACAATTCTATAAAACATGCTTTGAGTTGTACTATACGCCATATCGGATCTCCAAATGGGGAGAGGGGAAAGGTAATTACTGCCCAAGGTGTGCACTGCACAAAGCCGATCTGATACATATGTTTGCCACCTGTCGGGAACTCATCCTGTTTATACTGGAAATAGAGACTTTTCTGCAGGGAAAGCTACAGATACATGTGGGAATTACCCCTCAGGTAATAATCCTTGGAATACACAACCTGGGGGTTGAAGAAGGTGGGGCTTTGATCTGTATAGCTATGGCAGTTTATCGAATTGTCATAGCTTCGCTATGGCTAGACCCTAACCCACCAACCTTCCATCAGTGGCTAGCTCGCTTATTGAAAGTTCACAGCCTTGAGAAAGCTATTTATGACCAAAGGGGCATGAAAGAAAGGGGAGAAGATTTGGAAACACCTTTCGCTCTGGAGGGATCAAGCAGATAAATAGGCCTCCTTAGATGAGGGTCAATTAAGGCACCTAATCTGCTGAGATCTTATTTTACGACAGTGAGCCGGCCGGTAGAATTGGGCGTATGGATGTCTGGGAGAAGGCTTGTGATACATTTTTGACCATTAGGAAAGCTAAAGGGTCGGATATCACTCTACTCGCTTGCTCTTAGTACCTGACACTTGTAATGTAGATGAGGAAAGGATATGCGCTGCTTCCCCCTGGTCAATACTGTAAAAACGCTGATAAACTGCTATAAATTGCAATAAAACCAATAGAACCGTAAACAGATAGGAATTTTCCCTGTGAATTATTGTTTTAGATAAGGGAAAGACTCCGGTTAAAGGTCCTGTCTAATGGATTGTTGATTGTGGAATTTTTGGAAGTCCCATTAGGTATTTCATTTTTGTGGCGGGTGGCTTTAGGGGGTAGGGGAGGGCTGGGGGGGAAAAATGTGTGAGAATTTTCAGATGTATCTGTTTGTTTCTGTATCCTTTGTTTTCTCACTCAATAAAAACTTTATTTAAAAAAAGAAAAGGAAGACCCTCGACACAAAGCAGCACAATCATATAAGAGGAATGAAGTGAATAACGGAAATCATGAATTGGTAGCATCTAAAGTAGAGCTTCAAAACTGAAGGATAAGACTGAGCCATAACAATAAAAAGATCATAATGGATTTTGTAATGGTGGGAAAATGTTGTATAATCTAAAATGATTTACGTACAAGGGAAGATGATAGGGAGAAGCAATGAACTGTTGAAGGACAGAACAAAAAGTAGGAAAGAAGTGCAAGCAAAGTAAAACCAAGATGATGGCTTCTGCATAAGGTCTGGAAGGGGTGAAAAATGGAATGCCAGGCAGACAACTTTGTCAGGAAGCAAAAGGGCAGGTATTTGAGAATCCTCAATCATGATTTTCAATGGAGACCAGTCATCAGGAAGGATATTCTGTGTGCCAAGAATGTGAATAACATAAATATCATATTGAGAGAAGACAGAGGCTCAGCAAACTTGTCTTCTGTTTCTACAGTGCATACTCGGCAGAAAGTGGAGGTTTCGATGTTCTTTTCAAAACTCAAAAGGTTTCACTGCTTCCATTAAAAGATGCTGCCACTCAGGAATTCCAAAAATGTGGAGATTCCCTCTTCTATTTCTATCCTCCAACTCTGTTCTGTTTGTTAAAAGACTAAGATTTTAGATCTAGGTTTGTGACTGCTTTTTTCGTTGTGACCATTTAATCTTCCAGCTGACTGACTCTGTTTTCCACTTCAGCAATTTTACTGTTTGGCTCCCTTATGTCCTTACGAATAGCGGAAATCTCAATTTGCATGGTGTCCGTGTTATCTTCAGTGGACTTGGCTATTTCGTGCACTTCAGCATGTTTCGATAAGATGATCTCCATGGTTGCGTTCATATCTTGCTTGGGTTTGATTGGTGAGTCTGGTGATGGTGGGTCTGCTTTCACTCTCTTTAGATTTGCTTTTGGATCTTTCTCCGCCATATTGAGGTGATTTCCTTCCCTTGTTTTTGATTTCTTATGTTGATTCATCCGTTGGTTGAGTCCGTTACGCTATCCTTGTATCCTTCCGTTTTATTATTGTATCTCTTGGCCAGCGAGCTTTATTAACAGGAAGTAGGGTAGCTAGGAAAATATGTTCTCCCTGTTCTCCCAGTTCTCCCAGTGGTGTTGGACGGTCTCACCGGCTCCATGGGCTTCACATGTTCCATGATGAAGTCGACATTTTCCTGCAATCGTCATGTCTTTTGCAGTTCTTTGGGGGGGAGGGATGGAAGGGTGGGAGGGGGATGGGGAGGGGGTTGGGGGTGGGGGGATCCTGTTGGGAATGTTGATGGAATTGATGATGATGAGCATATATGTTTTGACAGTCTTATGTGCTTATGTGGGTCAGGTTCCTCCTGTTCCTATTCTCCTTTGTTTGTTTCTCTTTTTTTCTTCTCTTTCCTTCTTTCTCCGCTCGGTGGTCAATGGGCATCTAGGTTCCACCTATTCAAAAGGGAACTCATACAGGACTCTACCCCCTTGCTACTGTATCATGTAAGGAGGGATTTTATGCTAAAAACCCGGGGTGTAATTCAAGTATCAGGAATGAGGAAGGCCATACGATACCCTGTGATAGACTCCCACGAGATTCACTACAAAACCCTATAGACGCAACAATGAACTCACTACTCAAACAAATTAAAATTGTCTCTCTAAACGTGAAAGGCGTGAAACACCCAGTAAAAAGGAGGAAAATTATGGACTACATTGGAAAGCTGAGAGCGGACATCATTCTCCTACAG
The DNA here is from genome assembly GCF_964204655.1 of Triturus cristatus. Lineage (NCBI taxonomy): Eukaryota > Metazoa > Chordata > Amphibia > Caudata > Salamandridae > Triturus > Triturus cristatus. The sequence continues at coordinate 1,130,442,001 of NC_140583.1, forward strand.
GAGACAAAATTAGACAATAAATTAGCAAACTCATTGAAAAGCAATCAATACATGGAGGTTCTTAGCTCCAGCGCTGTGGGTAAGAAGAATGGGGTAATAACTATGATCGCAAAGAAATCTAGACTAGAATACTTTCACACTCTACTGATAATCAAGGGAGGTGGATTACCGCAAAGCTCTGGAGAGAAAACTTGAGGGCATATTATCAAGAAACGGCGTTAAAATGATCGGCGCTTTGGCAGCAGGAAACTGCCGCTAAAGCGGCGATAATGGGCTTGATAATATGCCCTTGAGAATTCCCATAGAAGCCCATGTTTTGGTGTCAACATGGGCTTCTATTGGAATTCTAAGCGGGATATTATCAAGCCCATTATCGCCGCTTTAGCTGCAGTTTTGTGCCGCTAAGGTGGCGATAATTTTAACGCCATGCTTGATAATATGCCCCATAGTAATTTTTGTCACTAACATTTATCTTCCAACAAACGATGATAGCTTGTCTGGGAGGATCTAGAAAATAACTTTATCACAATTCCAGACTCTTCATCCTCCATAGTCGCAGGAGACTTTAACCTCCCTCTGGACCCCTGCCTAGACAGGAACTCCCCCTGTAAATTCAAAGTAAACAAATCACACAAGGCACTTATTCACCTATGTAAAACATTCAACTTGCTAGATGCTTGGAGGCTGCAGAACCCCACTGAGAGGAAGTACACGTTCTACTTGTTTCCCCATAATTCATACTCACGAATAGATTACTTCTTGATTTCTGGGAACAACATAAGTAGGGTTGATCAATCAACCATTGAACCAAGAGTAATTTCTGACCACTCATGTATAACATTAACCCTTACTGACACATCCACACAAAAAAAGGAATCTCTCTGGAGATTCATTGATGAGGTCTTGGCATCCTCTGAACACAAAAAAACTATAGAAGATGCTATCACAAATTATCTAATTGTCAACAAAGAGAATGACACCTCTTACCTTATTAGATGGGAAGCACTAAAACAATGGTGAGAGGAGTAATTATAAAAATTCAATCAAAAATGAATAAAGAAGCAAATTCGGAATTACGGAAATTAGAAGAAGACATCTCAAAACTGGAAAAAACACATATAGTTAATAACGATCCAGGGACGCTGAAAGAAATCCTAAATAAAAAATACAACTACAACAAAATTATTAGCACGAGAGCGGGTATCTGGATACACGAACAAAAAAGCCTTCGCCTATGTGAAGCAAGCAAAGCCGGGAAAGCTCTGGCATCTTAATTACAATTCAAAGCCCAGAGATACCCAATCAATGCAATCAAGGATGAAAAAGGAACTGTCGACACAAACCCTTACAAAATTTCAGAACTATTTAAGAATTTTTACAAAAATGTATATAGCCCCAATACCAAAGTGAAAGCACATAAAATACATGAGTATCTGGATATGGCAGGATTGAAGTCACTAAGGGACGAAGAGAGGGACTCCATTAATGGGCTAATCACGATGGATGAACTTAAAATGGCCATTAAAAAGCTTAAAATTGGTAAGGCCCCGGGCCCTGACGGGTACAATACTTCTTTCTATAAGTCATTTGAAGAACATCTACATTACCCTCTACTACTGCTCTGTCATCACTTCGCAACAGCTGTACAAATAACTGGCACACCTTTGGAAGCTATAATCACTGTTATCCCAAAAGAAGGAAAGGACGATTCGCTGACAAAAAATGACAGGCCAATCTCTTTAATAAACCTAGATTGCAAATTATATGCGATGATTTTATCCACCAGAATACAAAACCATATTGCTAAACTCATCCATTCATCACAAACAGGATTCCTAAAATATACATTGCCCAGTGACAATACTAGAATCTTTTATCATGCAATCGAGAAAGCAAAACTAATAAACTCCCCAACAGTCGCAATAATGCTTGACGCAGGAAAAGCATTTGATAAAGTCGACTGGTCATTTTTAAGAGCGTCACTTAGAAAATATAACCGAGGAGAGAATTGGATCACGATGATCATGGCATTATACTATGAACCAAGGGCTGGGGTGAGAGCCGGTGGAGCTCTTTCTGAGTATTTTCCGTTAAAACAGGGCACCAGGCAAGGCTGCCCTTAATCCCCGTCTCTATTTCTACTAGCCATTGAACCTCTCCCCCAACACTTATGGGCCAACCAAGACATTCAAGGCATAGAATTCAGGAAACATATATTCAAAGTGGCAGCAGATGCGGACGACATACTGGTGGTGTCCAAAGACGCAACCATAGCCATTCCAGCACTTATGAAAGCGATTCAAGAGTATGCAGAAGTATCAGGTTACACTCTCAATAGGGACAAGACCGAGGTAAAACTACTTAACTTATGTGGCTCCAAGGAGATCTGAGGCGAATCAGGACTGTCATGGCAACCTGGCTCAATAAAATATCTGGGCCTATAATTCACAAACGATCTCATCTCTACTTTAGAAGAGAATGAAACCAATACTTATAAAAAAAAATCGCTGACCTCCTAGTAGGATGGTCACCCACACTCTTATCAAGGTGGGGGAGAGTCGAACTGGTTAAAATGATGATCTCGCCTCTCATAAATTATCTCGTTAGCATGCTGCCCATGATGCTCTCGGAAACCTTTTTTAAAAAGGTGGATAAGGCTATTAGTAACTTCGTATGGCAAGGGAAAAAAGCAAGGATATCCACAAGTAAATTGAAGCTCGGAAAAAACAGTGGAGGAGTAGGCCTATCTAATTTCAGAAATTATCAAATAGCATATCTTTGCAAACAAGGAGCTTCATGGTTTATGGATAACCTTAATTACAAACCCCAATGGGTGGATGTAGAATTAAACCTCACTAAAGGAATTCCCCTACAGGCAATTATGACAATGCAGACCACTAAACTGGAACACTCTAAATACATCATAATAAACACTAAAAAAGCATTAACGCGACTGGACACCCTTTCTAAAACAAAAATGGGTTCTTCAAATTTACAAGCAATCCTGAACAACCCCGCTGTAGGAGAGTAGGGTCTGCTATCCTATGGTCACCCCAAATTTTTGCTTTTTGCTTCACTGGTTTATGACATATTGAGGCTGTGGGCCTGCCAATCAGACCCCCAGCCTGCTGTTCTCTCTACTAAATTTACACTATGCACCCTAGGTGCATAACCCATTGGAAGTGGATCACCCTGTGAGCCCCTGTACCAGTGTACACTAGGTACCCAGGGCATTGGTGTATCTAAGGCCTGCCAGGGGCTGCAGCATGTATTATGCCACCCCAGGCCTGGCCTAACAAATTTGACACAACTGGCTGATCACTCAGCTGGGGTAAGTTGGTGTAACCACCTCTTACTTAGGTGTAGTATACCTATACCTAACCTTAAATGGGACACATGTTAACCTATCAGCCACTCCTCTGGCAGGCCTTAACAATCCTGAAGGCAGAGTGCTTGGTTCCATGTGAGATGGTGCTCTGGCATGAGCTGAGCCTGTCTGCAGTGGTCGGAACAACTTCCTTCTACTGTTTCCAGATATCGTCATACCATATACTCTTAAGTGCATTATGAACCTCGCGGTTAAATGCTATCTTTGGTTTGGCTTTATCAAAACATGTCGAGTAAGGTGTCATACGAATTGGAATACTAACCCCTCGCCAATTCTGGCGACGGGGTTAGCATTCCACCCTTCTAGAGGGACACGACATGTACAGTACCTGAAACCCGGGTAAAATCAGACATAGCCTCAGCTCCACAAAATGGATGCTGCCACCACAGACACAAGTCTGCCCTCCTGCTGCTGGGAGTCCTTCCAGCTTGGGAGGTGTGGACAAAGGGTTTCCTGCCAGGGGAGGTGCGTGCACCACCCCAGACAGGATTTTGTTTATTGGTCAGGTAGGGCTTGAAAGGAATCAGACATGCCTGAGGCTCACAAGGAGCCTCGATGCATATGCCAGTTCAATCCGGTCCTGGGGCACACCAGCCCTGGACCTGGGGCGAGCTGGACAAAGGATTGGGGGTGTAACCACCCCCCTTCCTGGTCCCACCCTTAGGGAGGGACCTAGCAGGTAGTCCGGCCCCTAGAATCCGCTTAAAGATAGGAGCTGTGTCCTAAGACTTCAGACATCCTGGAATCAACTTAACCACAAGAAGAAGACGGGAACTTCGACGCTCTGCTGCACAGAGGACTGAAGGAAATCTCGCCTATGGTCAGGGAGTGACCATCTTGCTAATGCAAGCACCAACCAGCTATTGATCGTCTGCTTTGCTGCCGCCTCCAGCCGGAGCCCGAGCCCAGAGCCCAACAAGACCTGGACCTCCAGACCTCTCACCGCCCGATCCACAGTCCCTGCAAAGAAGGAACCCGTGGAGGCACCGAGACACGTGGAGCCAGCCATCTTGGAAGACCGACGACAAGCTGCAAGCGCAACGACAGAGGCTCCCTCCAAGTTGTGCTTTGGGTCCTGAGAAGCCCAACACCCGAGCAGCATCTGCATCAAAGGTGAGCCCTCCAGCATCTCCACGATCTACGTGGGGCCCCTCTGCACTTTGCATCTCGACGCGCCTGCCCGGTCCCTGGCCCGTTAGCTAGTGGCCATTTTGGCGACGAAACTTGAAACTAACGACGTTGGTCTGGTTGCTCTAGATTGGCCCTAGCTGCTCTCCAAAAGAGCAGCCCCTCTGACCTTGCTGGTCAGAACAATCATCTTTCCTCTCTTTCCACGACTCCTGCCTTTGCCAAGGCTTGTTTGCTTCTTTTGAGTCGCCGACACCGCCGACAGTGAGAGCCTGCGTGGGACAGCTCGTGAACCGACTCCTGGATGTCGTCGACCTTCAGGGACCACGTGGCTGCGGAGACAAGCTACCCTCCATCACCTGTTTGCACCCGACATCGCCTGGTACCTACCTGGTGCCACGCCGGTCACTGGCTAGTGACTGTGAACACTGTCCCCTCTGCTTTCAGGTCTTCTACAACTCCGATCCACTCTTGGATCCACCGCATCTCTTCTGGACCGACCGCCTGCAGCATCTTTGTCATCAGGCTCCATTGAATCGATAGAAGAAACCCGACGCACTTCGAGACCTTTGCACCCGCTTCCTGTGGGTGAGGTAAAGCTGGCACTCCGGTGCCCAAGTGTAGAGAATCATCTCTAGTGTCTGTGTTTCAAATCTTAAGATCGTAGTCCATTCAGAAGACCCTTTCTGCAGTAACTTTGTAACTTTTACGCACCCATTGAAAACCTATGGGAGCCCGTGTGTAACTTTCCTCACTGCACACGCAACCCGTGGACCTCCTGGTCACTAACTGAAGTAAGCTCCTTGTAGGCCCAGCGATTCTAGAGGCCCTAGGCCTTTTCACTTTCCTGTTCGTGGTACTTATACCACTATTTTAGTATATGGTTTGAGTGGCCACCAGGGCCCATCCATATAAAGTGCAACTTCTGTATATTATAACATTGTCTTGTTTAACGATTTGTGCTCCTGTGCTCATAAAGAGTCTAGGGGATACTTTGAGAAATAAATACATATATATTTTCAATATATATCTGTGTGGTGTCCTTTCATTGGTATAAAGGGGGGTTGCATTTGGTAAAACAGCCTGCTTAACACGCTTTAACGAGTTTAGCCTCAAAGACTGCTTAGCCTATGCTACCACTAGGGCAGCTAGTCCGAAAAGGTTGACTTACAACCACACCATAAGGGTTGCTTGGCATGGTACAAGGTGGTCACTTTAACTAGTGAACATCATATACCAGGCCAACTTCTCACATTGGTGAGCAGCGGTTGGATTTGAGCTTGCTGTGTTTTACCATTGTAATCTCTTGGTTACCAATTGAAAGATCACATAGGTACCTGTAGGTACATATAAAACAAGATAGATATACTTAAGTTCTACTGAACTTAGTTGTTGTAGAGCAAAGGGAGTAGCACACCCTGACTATAACTACTAGATAGGTTTAGTAGGTAAACCCAAGTGTAGGTAGATTGCAACACATCCACCCACACTTAAGAGCAATGGAGGGGGCAGAGGGGTCCAAGGTACCCATCTCTGTCGAGAGTGACCCCCAGAGGGCACCAACTCTCTTTGCTACCCTAAATCAAAATGAGCTCAGGCAGTTGGCAAATATCAGGGGCCTTAAACAGCCCAAGAATCCTACTTCTGCTGAACTCAGAGAGCTTTTACAAGCTGATGAAGATCAGAAAGCTCTCAAGAAAGCCTCCCAGTTAGGCCCCTTAGGGACTGGAACAGGAGGCCCCCCTTCTGAAGATGCTACTGAGGTACCCCTTTCCAATAGTCACCCCTTAGATGAGATTCATACTACAGAGGATGAAAGTGAGAAGGGTACTGATACAGAAGGTAGTGAGGATGAAGGGAGAAATAGCCCAGTGCCAAGTGTTATACGTGGCCCAGCTAACCTAAGGCTATTGGGGACTGACAATGGGATCATCCCATTGGATCTCCCCAGTGGACTTAACCAGGGGCTTGGGAGGCAAAGGAATCACTCAGGTGAATCTAATGCTTCTCATGCCTCTAGAGGCTCTCAAGGTCACTCCAGGAGAAGGATGACCACCCCTCAGAGGAGGGAACATGAGGCCAGAATGCAGGAAGCTCAGCTGAGAATCAGGAAACAGGAGCTAGAAGTAGCTCTGATGGAAGAGAAACTGAGTAAGGCTAGGCAACCTAAAGAGAGTGGGTCTATACCCACTGGTGGCAGCATTGTCCCTAAGGACAAGGATAGGGTCTTTAACAATAGGAACCTGTCCAAGGTTGTGCCCCCCTACAAAAGTGGGGATGACTTCCACAAATGGATGACTGCTCTTGAGAGAGCCTGCAAAGTGCAGCAGGTTCCTGAAGACCAGTGGGCAGCAATCCTCTGGCTCTCCTTTGAAGGAAGAGGCAGAGACAGACTCCTCACTGTTAGGGAGGAGGATGTCAGAAACTACAGAGTCCTGAAGAGTGTCCTAGTTGATGGGTTAGGCTTAACCACTGAACAGTACAGGTTAATGTTCAGAGACACCCAGAAGACACAGACTCAGGACTGGTCTGAATACATTGAATGTGCCACTAAGGCTTTGGAGGGTTGGTTGCTGGGAAGTAAGGTATCTGATTATACAGGATTGTACAATTTGATGATGAGAGAACAGATTTTAAATAACTGTCAGAACCAGCAACTACATCAACACTTGGTTGACTCAGATCTGACCTCTCCCCAAGAATTGGGAAAGAAGGCAGACAAATGGGTCAGAACCAGGGTTAAGCAAAAGAACCAGAACCAGGGCCAAGGGGGTGATCAGAAGAAAACAGACCAAAAGGGTGGAGATCAGAAATCTAAAGACCAGAAGTCTTCAACAGGGCCCCAAACTAGTACTAACAAGGGTGGGTCCCAGCCAAAAGGGAAGAAGAAAGAAGGTCCAAAGAAACCCTGGTGCAAACATTGCAAGAATACAACTCACTGGACTAGTGATTGTAGGAAGGGTGGAGCCCCCAACACTGTTGCCCCTAAGGCACCTGCTCCCAGTACTACTGTTAGCAGTGTTGGTCCCCAAACAAAGGGTGTAGTGGGAATCACTATGGGAACTGAAGGAGATTCTGACTTAGACAGAACCCTGACACAGGCAGTCTTGATCTGTGATGGGGACATGGATTTGTCCCTGACTGCAAGCCCCAGTAACCTGGGCAAGTACAGACAGACTCCTTTAATTAATTAAAAAGTGGCTCAAGCCTACAGGGACACATGTGCCAGTGTCACTATGGTGACACCAGGCTTTGTGGATCCTGGACAGTACATACCAGGTGAGAATTACCTGGTGACCAATGCCAGCAATGCCACTACTTCACATAGTGTGGCAGTTGTTAACTTCTCATGGGGAGGGGTAACTGGCCTCAAAAGGGTTGTGGTTAGTGCAGACCTCCCAGTAGAATGTTTGTTGGGCAATGACCTAGAGAGTTCTCTATGGTCAGAAGTAGAGTACAGGACACATGCAGAGATGTTAGGTATATCACCACATGTCCTTGCTGTGACCAGGTCACAGGCCAAAAAGTGCCTTACTGAACCACAGGTCTTGGATCCTGGAACAATGGACCAAGCACCTACCAAGAAGAAGAACAGGAGGGTTAAGGCACTGCCTTCCCCCCTGCCTCAAGGTGATGATCAGCCTTCCCAGGAAGATGATCTAGAAGACCCTGAAGGAACTGTCCCTGAAGAGCTTTAACCTGATCAGGTTGAGTTTCTGGGGACAGGGGGACCTTCCAGGGCTGACTTGGGGCAGGCTCAGTTAACCTGTTCATCTCTTGAACCCCTCAGACAGCTGGCTGCTGCTGAGGCTGCTGGGAATGCTCAAGGTACCCATAAAGTGTATTGGGATGAAGGGCTCCTTTATTCAGAGGCAAGAGACCCCAAGCCTGGTGCAACCAGGAGGTTGGTTATACCTCTGCAATTTAGGGGCTTCCTTCTTACCTTGGCCCATGATATTCCTTTAGCAGGCACTTAGGCCAGAACAAGACTTGGGACAGGCTTGTCCCTCACTTTCACTGGCCTCACACGAATGAAGATACCAAGGAGTTTTGTCGCTCCTGTGTGACCTGCCAAGCCAGTGGCAAATCAGGTGGCACAACAAAGGCCCCCCTAATACCACTACCTGTGGTGGGGGTCCCCTTTGAAAGAGTGGGAATAGATATAGTGGGTCCCATGGATCCTCCCACTGCATCTGGGCACAGATTTATACTGGTGGTAGTGGATCATGCCACCAGGTATCCAGAGGCAATTCCCCTTAGGACCACTACAGCACCTGTTGTGGCCAGGGCCCTGCTGGGAGTATTCACCAGAGTAGGGTTTCCTAAGGAGGTGGTTTCTGACAGAGGTACCAACTTCATGTCAGGATACTTGACAGCTATGTGGAAGGAATGTGGTGTCAACTACAAGTTCACCACCCCTTATCACCCACAATGCAATGGGCTTGTTGAGAGATTCAACAAGACCCTAAAGGGTATGATCAAAGGATTACCTGAAAAGCTTAGGCGAAGATGGGGCATCCTTCTACCCTGCCTTCTGTTTGCTTACAGAGAGGTCCCACAAAAGGGGGTTGGCTACAGCCCCTTTGAATTGTTGTTTGGGCACCCTGTAAGAGGCCCACTGTGTTTAGTGAAGGAAGGATGGGAGTTACCTCTCAAAAAGCCTAAGCAAGACATAGTGGACTATGTACTTGGTCTCCGCTCCAGGATGGCTGAGTATATGGAGAAGGCATCCAAAAACCTTGAGGCAAGCCAGGCCTTACAGAAAGCTTGGCATGACCAAAAGGCTGTCTTGGTTGAGTTTCAGCCAGGACAGAAGGTATGGGTGTTGGAGCCAGTGGCCCCAGCAGCACTCCAAGACAAATGGTCTGGACCCCATACAATCCTGGAAAAGAAGGGAGAGGTTACCTACTTGGTGGACCTAGGAACTCCCAGGAGTCCCCACAGGGTACTCCATGTTAACAGGTTAAAAGCATATGTTGACAGGGCAGACATGGGCTTGCTCATGGCTACAGATGAGGGACAGGAGGAAGAGAGTGACCCTCTCCCAGACCTGTTGTCTCAGAACCCTGAGGATGGCTCAGTTGAAGGAGTGACCCTTGGAGGCAACCTCACTGATCATCAACAGATTGAATGTAGACAGGTTCTACAATCATTTCAACACATGTTTTCCTTGATACCTAGCCAAACTGACTGGTGTACCCATGTGGTGGACACTGGTGACAGTCTGCCTGTGAAGAACAAGCTTTACAGACAACCTGACCACGTCAGGGACTGTATAAAGGCCGAGGTACACAAAATGCTGGAATTAGGTGTCATTGAACCCTCAGAGAGCCCCTGGGCTAGCCCAGTGGTTCTGGTCCCCAAACCTCACACCAAAGATGGCAAGAGAGAGATGAGGTTTTGTGTGGATTACAGAGGACTCAATGTTGTCACCAGGACAGATGCACATCCTATTCCAAGGGCAGATGAGCTCATAGACAAACTAGCTTCTGCTAAGTTTTTGAGCACATTTGACTTGACAGCTGGCTATTGGCAAATCAGATTAGCTGAGGAGTCTAAGGCCAAAACAGCATTCTCAACCCCAGGTGGGCATTTTCAATTTTTGGTGATGCCCTTTGGTCTGAAGAATGCACCTGCCACCTTCCAAAGGTTGGTGAATCAAGTCCTTACTGGGTTGGATGACTTTTGTGCAGCATATCTTGATGACATTGCTGTCTTTAGCTCCACCTGGGAGGATCACCTGGTCCACCTGAAGAAGGTACTTGAGGCTCTGCAAAAGGCAGGCCTCACTATCAAGGCTACTAAGTGCCAGATAGGGCAGAGTAAGGTTGTGTATTTGGCCCACCTTGTAGGTGGAGGCCCAGTTCAACCACTGGAGAGTAAGATACAATCCATCAAGGACTGGTCTCCTCCAACCACCCAGACTCAAGTTCGAGCTTTCTTGGGCTTCACTGGGTACTACAGGAAGTTTGTTAAGAACTATGGGTCCATTGTGACTCCTCTTAATGATCTGACATCCAAGAAGATGCCCAAAAAGGTTCAGTGGACAGTAAGTTGTCAAAAGGCATTTGAAGACCTGAAGAAGGCCATGTGCTCTGCACCTATCCTGAAAAGTCCTGACTACTCCAAAGAGTTTATTGTCCAAACAGATGCTTCTGAGTTGGGTGTGGGAGCTGTGCTGTCACAACTTAATGTAGATGGTCAAGACCAACCCATTGCTTTTATTAGCAGAAGGTTGACCCCCAGAGAGAAGAATTGGTCAGCTATTGAGAGGGAGGCCTTTGCTGTGGTGTGGGCCCTGAAGAAGCTGAGGCCATACTTGTTTGGCACTCACTTCAAGATTCAGACCGACCATAAGCCCCTCTTGTGGCTAAATCAGATGAAGGGTGAAAACCCCAAACTGCTTAGGTGGTCCATTTCCCTACAGGGTATGGACTTTACAGTGGAGCACCGGCCAGGTACAGACCATGGGAATGCAGATGGTCTCTCCAGGTACTTCCACTTAGGACATGAAGACGAGACTGGTCAAGGCTAGTTTAATGTCCCTGCGTTTGGGGGGGGTTGTGTACGAGAGTAGGGTCTGCTATCCTATGGTCACCCCAAATTTTTGCTTTTTGCTTCACTGGTTTTTGACATATTGAGGCTGTGGGCCTGCCAATCATACCCCCAGCCTGCTGTTCTCTTTACTAAATTTACACTATGCACCCTAGGTGCATAACCCATTGGAAGTGGATCACCCTGTGAGCCCCTGTACCAGTGTACACTAGGTACCCAGGGCATTGGTGTATCTAAGGCCTGCCAGGGGCTGCAGAATGTATTATGCCACCCCAGGCCTGGCCTAACAAATTTGACACAACTGGCTGATCACTCAGCTGGGGTAAGTTGGTGTAACCACCTCTTACTTAGGTGTAGTATACCTATACCTAACCTTAAATGGGACACATGTTAACCTATCAGTCACTCCTATGGCAGGCCTTAACAATCCTGAAGGCAGATTGCTTGGTTCCATGTGAGATGGTGCTCTGGCATGAGCTGAGCCTGTCTGCAGTGGTCGGAACAACTTCCTTCTACTGTTTCCAGATATCGTCATACCATATACTCTTAAGTGCATTATGAACCTCGCGGTTAAATGCTATCTTTGGTTTGGCTTTATCAAAACATGTCGAGTAAGGTGTCATACGAATTGGAATACTAACCCCTCGCCAATTCTGGCGACGGAGTTAGCATTCCACCCTTCTAGAGGGACACGACATGTACAGTACCTGAAACCCGGGTAAAATCAGACATAGCCTCAGCTCCACAAAATGGATGCTGCCACCACAGACACAAGTCTGCCCTCCTGCTGCTGGGAGTCCTTCCAGCTTGGGAGGTGTGGACAAAGGGTTTCCTGCCAGGGGAGGTGCGTGCACCACCCCAGACAGGATTTTGTGTATTGGTCAGGTAGGGCTTGAAAGGAATCAGACATGCCTGAGGCTCACAAGGAGCCTCGGTGCATATGCCAGTTCAATCCGGTCCTGGGGCACACCAGCCCTGGACCTGGGGCGAGCTGGACAAAGGATTGGGGGTGTAACCACCCCCCTTCCTGGTCCCACCCTTAGGGAGGGACCTAGCAGGTAGTCCGGCCCCTAGAATCCGCTTAAAGGTAGGAGCTGTGTCCTAAGACTTCAGACATCCTGGAATCAACTTAACCACAAGAAGAAGACGGGAACTTCGACGCTCTGCTGCACAGAGGACTGAAGGAAATCTCCCCTATGGTCAGGGAGTGACCATCTTGCTAACGCAAGCACCAACCAGCTATTGAACATCTGCTTTGCCGCCGCCTCCAGCCGGAGCCGGAGCCAAGAGCCAAACAAGACCTGGACCTCCAGACCTCTCACCGCCTGATCCACAGTCCCTGCAAAGAAGGAACCCGTGGAGGCACCGAGACACGTGGAGCCAGCCATCTTGGAAGACCGACGACAAGCTGCAAGCGCAACGACAGAGGCTCCCTCCAAGTTGTGCTTTGGGTCCTGAGAAGCCCAACACCCGAGCAGCATCTGCACCAAAGGTGAGCCCTCCAGTATCTCCACGATCTGCGTGGGGCCCCTCTGCACTTTGCATCTCGACGCGCCTGCCCGGTCCCTGGCCCGTTGGCTAGTGGCCATTTTGGCGATGAAACTTGAAACTAACGATGCTGGTCTGGTTGCTCCAGACTGGCCCTAGCTGCTCTCCAAAAGAGCAGCCCCTCTGACCTTGCTGGTCAGAACAATCAGCTTTCCTCTCTTTCCACGACTCCTGCCTTTGCCAAGGCTTGTTTGCTTCTTTTGAGTTGCCGATACCGCCGACAGCGAGAACCTGCGTGGGAGAGCTCGTGAACCGACTCCTAAATGTCGTCAACCTTCAGGGACCACGTGGCTGCGGAGACAAGCTACCCTCCATCACCTGTTTGCACCCGACATCGCCTGGTACCTACCTGGTGCCACGCCGGTCACTGGCTAGTGACTGTGAACACTGTCCCCTCTGCTTTCAGGTCTTCTACAACTCCGATCCACTCTTGGATCCACCGCATCTCTTCTGGACCGACCGCCTGCAGCATCTTTGTCATCAGGCTCCATTGAATCGATAGAAGAAACCCGACGCACTTCGAGACCTATGCACCCGCTTCCTGTGGGTGAGGTAAAGCTGGCACTCCGGTGCCCAAGTGTAGAGAATCATCTCTAGTGTCTGTGTTTCAAATCTGAAGATCGTAGTCCATTCAGAAGACCCTTTCTGCAGTAACTTTGTAACTTTTACGCACCCATTGAAAACCTATGGGAGCCCGTGTGTAACTTTCCTCACTGCACACGCGACCCGTGGACCTCCTGGTCACTAACTGAAGTTAGCTCATTGTAGGCCCAGCGATTCTAGAGGCCCTAGGCCTTTTCACTTTCCTGTTCGTGGTACTTATACCACTATGTTAGTATATGGTTTGAGTGGCCACCAGGGCCCATCCATATAAAGTGCAACTTCTGTATATTATAACATTGTCTTGTTTAACGATTTGTGCTCCTGTGCTCATAAAGAGTCTAGGGGATACTTTGAGAAATAAATACATATATATTTTCAATATATATCTGTGTGGTGTCCTTTCATTGGTATAAAGGGGGGTTGCATTTGGTAAAACAGCCTGCTTAACACGCTTTAACGAGTTTAGCCTCAAAGACTGCTTAGCCTACGCTACCACTAGGGCAGCTAGTCCGAAAAGGTTGACTTACAACCACACCATAAGGGTTGCTTGGCATGGTACAAGGTGGTCACTTTAACTAGTGAACATCATATACCAGGCCAACTTCTCACACCCGCGGTAAAAATAAATAAAGAAACCATATTTTGGAAAGAGTGGTCGCACAAGGGTATTATCTTCTTTAAGGACCCATATAACAAGACTTCTATATCTTTCTACACACTTAAAAATGACAAAGGTTTAACAGAGTTAGATTTCTATGACTTTCTGAAACTGAAAGTCCAGGTCTCAAAGCTTAACTCTATTTTTAACCCCCCCTCACTTCCCTCAAGACTCGCCTAATTAATGAGCACTAGTCACTAGTCACACAGACTCAACGATCTACAAACTACTGCTCCACTTACCGGGTAAGCAACATTTGAGTAATGTAGCAAAATGGGAGGCAGAGCCAAACAGCAAAACAATTTCTTTGGACTGGCAGTGATTACATACAATGCCCCTCAAACACAAAATTCCCCAGACTCTTTTACCAACAAAATTCATCATCATGAACAGGACATATTGGACCCCTGCAAGACTATTTAAACTAAATTTAACACAGTCCCCACTATGCTGGAATTGCAACTCTGAAACAGGTGATTTAACACATATGCTTCTGTTATGTCCTATGCTACAAAATTTCTGGAATCAAATTTTCAAATTTATCACACAGACATTCGACATCTCGCTGGTTAAAGAGCTATCATACATAATAGCAGGCTTCTTAGGTCCTGACCTGTCGGGGGAGGATGACCGCTTTCTGCTCGACTTAATTCTTACACTAGCGTGTAAAATAGTGCTGTGTAATTGGAAGAGTTTTGGGAAAATCTCATTTAAAAAATGGCAAGAGTGGCTAGCTTTTTGAAGAGGTGCAGACAATGCTGCCTTAAACACCTCCCCTTGGAAGCCCAGACATAGGAAGCTATGGAAAGAGCTTGATTCTACATCTGAAGTCTTTAAACCCCCCTGAGTGACCAGTCCCAGAGGCGAATATATCACGCCTCCTCACGGCCCCCATTACTTATAAATCCTACCCTTTGGGATTAAATCAAGGTTACCTTTTGAAAGTACCATTCACCAATTTTAGTTTTATCTTTTTGACCCCGAGCTCTAGCTTCTCTCTTCTTACTCTCACTCCTTTCGTACCACTACTACTACTTTCTGCCTATCTATTCTCACCTCTACCCTTTCACTTTTGTCTTTTTATCTATCTTAACTCGCTCCATGCTAGTAAATGGACTAACAACTACGACAATATGATAAAGCAGGTCATGGCGGAGAAATGCTTAAGTCAAGCTAATTGTTCTGCCACTGATCTTCCACTGATCTACCAATGTCAAATATGCTAATATCTTGAAGAATTGGACACTTTGGCTTGATTACTATGGATTATGTACCCCTACTAACTGGCTACTCATTGCATTTATCCGACTACAATGTACTGCCTGAAACAACTTTCACTGTCCTCTAGCAATGGTGACATGGATGACTTGATGTACCTCACTACCTTGTTCTATCTTCATTTATTTTGTGTGTGAAAAAGAAACCAATAACATTCTTTTGAATAAATAAAAATAGATGCTGCCACTCCATTAAAGCATGCTTAATAGCCAAGAGCTCATGTTATGAATAACGCTGCTCACATGACATGGAGAAGATATGAAAATTGGGATGCTCCTGATTTTCTTCCTTGTGGAGCTGAAGTATCACTGTTCCCACATCAAACTTTGATGTATACCTAATCACAATAAACTTTCTGGATGGATATGGGTGTGTGAGAATAGGAGCTTGGTTGAAAGTCTTCTTGACAGGGTCTCCAGGGCTTAAAGAGTCCAAGCAAGAATTACCTTTAGTTAGGTTCCCCTTCTTCAAAATAAAAGATATATGGCAACTCATGTCAAAAAAGTTTTTTGTGAACTGTCTATAAAGGTTAGCAAATCATAAAACACTCTGAGCCTCCTTGATGCACTTAGGAGGTGGCTAGTCTAAAATGGCAAAGATCTTAGGAGGATCCATAGATAATCCACTGTCAGAGAGACAATACCCCAAATCCTCAACTTCTGTTCTTTAAAATGTGCACTTCTCAGCTTTACAGGTTATATGGTTTTCACGAAGACGTAGAAGGATCGAGTGAACATGGACACAATGTTCAGAAAGGAAAGCAGAGAAAATCAGGAATTTGTCCAGGTACACCATATGAAACTGGTTCAGAACTTTGGAGAATATGCTATTAATAAATCTCAGTAAAATTGATGGAGCATTGGTAAGGCCACAGGTCATGATCTAATATTCATAGTGCCCAATGAATGTCCAAAGGGCTGTCTTACACTCATTACAGTTATTTATCCAGAGCAGATGGTAAGTTCTACAAAGGTTTTAGTTTGTGAAATATTTAGAACCCTGACCAGATTCAGAGATATCTTTGATGAGTGGAAGCAAGTAATGATCCTATGATAATCAATGCAAAGCCTTAGCTCTTTCATCTTCTTTGGTACAAAGATGAGAAGAGTTCCTGCGGGAGATCTTGACTATACAAACAGGCAACTCTGAAGTTTTTCATCCAAATATTCCCTCAGAACCTGCATTTTATGCTGGGAAAGAGAGTGTTGTCTGCAAGGGGAATTATGACTCTGGGTATGTTCGGGATGGCACTACCCAAATCCTTATGTGAAGGGACTGATACAGAAGTAGGCTTCTGAAAGACAGAAAGAAACTCTTAATAAGCTACTGACAAGGACAAGATCTGACCTGTAGCTGGGAGAGGTGTGGCTCAGCTGCCAGAGCGGCTGCCTCCAGAGTGTGGGCCCATGGTACGATGGCCAGCGGCAGCGCAGTTCATCATCAAGTGACTCAGGGCAATAGCTCACTTAATCTTCCCAACAGCCCCCAGCGCCTTGAGAAACTTAGGGGTGATTAGTTCGCACTTTACAAATGCCGGATTTATTTATAGTGGATTGGGACGTGTCCTGGAGCCCATTAGCTCTCATCCAAATAACATTGTCACTACAAAACTTGGTGAAAATTGAGATGATCTTGATATCCTAATTGACATAAGGATTGTGTTGTTCCAGCCATGGTATCCTAATCACAAGGGCATAGTTCAGAAATAAAATTAGATAAAAGACAACCATCTCTTTATCATTGCCTAAAGATGGTAAGAGATAAGCCTTAATGAGGTTATTGGACCTGACATCAATGGGGATCCTGTTATAGTTTGCACATAATCCAGAGAAAAATTTCCCTAGCTGACATTTAGAGTCTCTAGGCACAACTCAAATCCATCCACATTCGGGTGGCAGTGGAATTTAACATGGCTGGAATACAGACGAACTAGGCGAGATGGGCTTGAAACATTAAATCCAATAGAAAAAGTGTGAACTTACCGGCCGGAAGAGCTGAAAGCTTAATGAATAGTAGAATCAGCCCCCCCTTTCTCCTTTACAAATAATTAAATCAGGGGTTTACCCTGTGGCCTAGGAGGTTGAACAGCACAGTCTCCCAACAAGTGATCTGTGCTTGTGCAATAGAGACACAAGCCTCAGTCTTTGACCCCTGTTAGCATTATAAAATGGGCTTTTGGCAGACATGCGCTCATCAAGCACATCAAGCAAAGGATTAGTAGGCTCAGTAGTTTGCTCGGTTTACCTGAAAACTTGAGGATGAGGAGTAGAAGTGAAACTATGGTTTCTCAGTTTTCCTATTCTCGTTACTTTAAGTCTGTGTTCAATAAAGAGAACTAGATCCAGGAGTGCACTACATGTGAAACCTCAGACAAATGTTGCCAAAACATCCATTAACTATTCTTTTAAAACCCTTCAGAATAAATTCATTTGAGTGCATTCGATCCTAGTAGTTTCAGCAGTAATTTCACAAAATTACCTATGATAAGACAGTATGTCAGAATTTCCCTGGCATATCCCACGCAAGGTATACTCAGAGGAAGTTCTCTGCTCATGTGTGTCAAAGATCTTCATGAAGTTTGCTAGGAAATTGCCATAATTGTTTAAACAGGTGTCTTCAGTGACAACTAAGGCAGTTGCACAAGTCAGATCTTGGCTGTTGAAGCGCTTCCACAAACGGATTGCATGGCGGCACGATGCACGTGATTGTGCGCGTGCTCGCCATGCAATCCACTTTTGGGAGCACTTTGAAATGCCCCTTTACTAGAGTCTCGCATAGTGATTGCGTAAACGCAATAGCTAGGCGAGACCTAAAAAAGGGCGCTTTCTGAACCAAGCACTAGCTTTTTGCCAAATTTGGTGTCATTCCGTTCAGCAGTTCGGGCTGTAGACGTGTCTAAAGTTTCCTATGGGAATTAACATGGAGAAAACACGTTTTGGGACCCCCCTTTTTTCTCAGCCTCCGCTTGCCAAATCACCCTGGAACTTTCAAGGTAGGAGCTGACCGTAACGGGCTATAAGTTTTGCAACTTTCGTAAAGATTCGTCAACCGGCTCCAAAGTAATTGCGAAAACAAAAAATAATTATTTTCCTATAGAAACTAGGTCCTAACTATAACTACCTACTGGCAACCGCCAGTAGGCAATATGTATATATATATATATATATCTATCTATATATATGTTCCCTACTGGCGAAAGTTACAACCTAGTTTCAATAGGAAAAGCATTTTTTGATTTGCTAATAACTTTGGCGTCGTTGGACGAATCTTCGTGAAATTCTCCATAAAAAAGTCTATCCAGGTCAGCTCCTGTCCTGAAAGTTTGGGGGTGATTCGTCAAGCGGGGGCTGAGAAAAAAGGGGGGGTCCCAAAACACGTTTTCCCCATGTTAATTTTCATAGGAAATTTTGCGACGGGCTACAGCCCGAACTGCTGAAAAGAATTACCACTGCCAAAAAATCAATTTCCCATAGGAAACTTTGTGCAACGCTAGAGCCGAAACTACTGAATGGAATTACCCCAAATTTGGCAAAAAGGTAGTGCAAAAGGTAGTGCTTGGATCAGAAAGCAACCTTTTTTTTAAATGGTATAAATTCGTTCAGTAGTTGCTGAGAAATTAGAAATTAGAAATTAGAAAAATAAAAGTTTTGATATCTGGACGGAGCCTAAGTCCCGTGCACGAGCTTCACTGTGATTGGCTGTCAACACTCCAATCCAGGAAGTGTTGGCAGCCATCTTGTGACTCGGTAGAAGCGAGTCACCAGAAAACAGAGAAACAAAGGTATAAAACAAGAGAATGGTCAGGGTAGAAACACCCTGACCCCCTAGACCTGGTCAGGGTGTCCCAGAAGGACCCTCAGGGCCAAAGAAAGCATTAAAAATATATATATATATATATCAGCGCAATTCGCGCTGGGGTCACGGGTTCCCGCTTTTTTTTAATGAGACCCTGGGGTGGGCTCGGTCTCGGGGGCATTTCTTAAAAAATAATAGTGGGGGCTCGGTGGGCCTGTAGGGGCCCACTGGGGTCCCCATAGACCCGGGGCTTCACTCATGTTGGGAGGGGGGTTGCATGATCCCCCTCCTGGAGCCCTTCATGTGCTTATAACTTTGGCGTCTTTTGCAAATCTTTTCTACATTTTCCAGAAAGTTTCTCTTTTTTGATCAGGTCGTATCTTGCAAATGTAGGGGTCCAAAAAAGTGTTTTCGCAATGCATTTTGTAGAGGAAACTTTAGCCAAGGCTACAGGTCATACTGCTGAACGGAATTACACCAAATTTGACAGGGAGAAAGGTCTTGGTCCAGAAAGCGTGCCTTTGTTGAAATGGTGTAAATCCGTTCAGTAGTATTTTCGAGATATTAAAGGAAACATATATATATATATATATATATATATCTGGACTGTGCCTAACTCCTGAGCACGAGTTTGCCTCTGATTGGCTGCTAACACTTCAAACCAGGAAGTGTTAGCAGCCATCTTGTGCCTCACATCGAGTGAAAATATAAAAGAAAGGTCCCGGGGGCAGGTCCCCGGACAGAGCTCTGTCTGTGCGAGATACCGCTTTCACGCTGCGTCTCCCTACATCAGCAGGTTACGCACCCTTTTCCACCATCAACAGCATACCTCCAATAACATTCTTGGGCCTGCAAGTCTTCCTCTGCAAACCACTTGTCGGCTCACAGCTATTCGGGTGCGAGTTCTTGGGCATGCAGTTGCATCTCTGAAGGCAAGACTGGAAATATACCGCAGTTCTCTCTCTGCAAGATATGCTCTTCACACTCCCTCTCCCAACATCACTGTTCCGCAGCTATTCCTTTGCAAGCTGACAGCCCGCACCTTTCCCTATACCAGTCGGCCCACAGCTGTTCCTCTGCGATCCGGCCCACCTTCTCTCCCTCTGCGAACCGATGGGCCGCAGCTCTCCCTCTATGAGCCAGCCAGTCGACTTACAGCTCTTCATCTACGAGCCAGCCTGCCGGCTCGCAAGTCTCTGACAACAGATGCAGTGGAGCCACCAATCATGGAGGTCAGACGCCCAACACTGCTCCGACACCCCCCGCCAGCTGCTCCTTGTCTGCCATCCTCCCTCACCACCACACCCTACAAATTGGGTCATGTTCTAAACATTTTAATATGCGATGCTTGTGAGGTTGGATACATAAGAATCTTAGTCATGTATGGATTTACATATAAAAAATGTTATTAAAAAAACAACAACAAATAAAACTATGTACAGCAATTGTCGTGTCATCCCTGGACCATTTGTGAATCACAGCCTGCAAGACAAAAAGAAAGATAAGATGGTGAGTCGTGCTTCCAGCAAAGGAGAAAGAGAGAAAGAGTGAGGGAGAAAGAGAGAAACAAAGAAAGAGTGAGAGAGAGAGGAAGTCAAAGAAAGAGAGAAAGAGAGAGAGTGAGAGAGAGAAAGAGTGAGATACAAGGAAGTGAGAAAGATGGAAACAGATTGAGAGAGAGGAAGAGAGAGAGAGAAAGAGTGATAGAGGAAGAGAGAGAGAAAAATAGTGAGAGAGAGGAAGACAGGGAATAAGAGAGAGAGAGAAGAAGACAGAGAAAGAGTGAGAGAGAGAGAGTAAGATACAAGGAAAAGAGAGAGAGGTAAACAGTGTGAGAGAGGAAGAGAGAGAGAGAAAGAGTGAGAGAGAGGAAGAGAGAGAGAGAAAGAGTGAGAGGGAGGAAGAGAGAGAAAGAAAGAATGAGAGAGTGGAAGAGACAGAGAAAGAAAGAAAGTGTGAGAGAGGGAAAGGAAGAGATGGAGAGGGAGAGGGAGTGTTGACACTGGAGAAAATCTTCGCAGCTCATCATTGTGCCTCTGGTGTGTCTCCAACCACATGACGGGACATAGTGCACCCTAAAGTTTAGTCATCTGCAAGACAGTATAGAATTAGTAATTGCAGAGTACATACAACTGAACACGCCTAATTTTCTGTTTCGGCAATGCGCACTCAGGCTGCTGCAGCCCATCCACTCCCACTGCTCGGAGGTGTCTGTGCGCTCTTGTGTGCCCAGGCTGCTGCACATTATCCACTCCCACCGCCCAGAGGTTACTGCCCACAGCTGCAGAAAGAAGCCTCTCTGCTCACCTTCCGCCACCCGCGTGTGTGAGAGAGGGTGCATCACATGCCGAAGCAACTTTCTTAGGCGTTATCAGGATGGCCATGCATCATCGCAGGTTCTACACGTGTTCAGCTGTGGTGGTGTGAGGGGGACGTTGATTCGTGAATCACAGCCTGTTAGATAAAAAGCAAGATAGAAATGTGTGTCATGCGTCCATCAAAGGAGAGAGAGAGAGAGAGAAAGAAAGAGTGAGAGGAAGACAGAGAGAAAGAGAGAAATAATGGGACTGACAGAACGAGAGAGAAAAAGAAAGAAAGAGTGAGAGGAAGACAGAGAGAAAGAGTGAGAGAGAGAGAAACAGTGAGAGAGAGAAAGAGAGAAAGAGGAAGAGAGAGAGAAAGAAAGAAAGAGTGAGAGAAAGAGGAAGACAGAGAAAAAGAAAAAGAGTGAGAAAGAGAAAAAGAGTGAGATACAAGGAAGAGAGTAAGAGAGAAACAGTGTGGGAGCGAGAAAGAGTGAGAGCGAGGGAGAAAGAAAGAATGAGAGAGAGAGTAAGAGACAGAGAAAGAGTGAGAGAGAGGAAGAGAGAGAAAAAAAGAATGAGAGAGAGAGTAAGAGACAGAGAAAGAGAGATAGAGAGTGAGAGAGAGAAAGGAAGAGATAAAGAGTGAGAGAGAAAGAAAGAGTGTGAGTGACAGGAAGGAAGCGATGGAGAGGGAGAGTGAGTGTTGACACTGTGGAGAAAATCCTCACAGCTCCCCTTTCTGCCACCGGTGTGTCTCCAACCACGTGCTGGGATATAGGGCAAGCCTCAAGCTTAGTCATCTGAAACATAGTATGGAATCAGTAATGGATGAGTACATAGAACTGCGCATGCCTAAATCATTGCCCCGCCTTTGTGTATCCAGGCTAGTGTACCCCATCCACTTCCACTGCCCAGAGGTGTCTACTCACTGCTGTATAACCAGGCTGCTGCACCCCATCCACTCCCACTGCCCAGAGGTTTATGACAGCCACTGCGCACCCAGGCTGCTGCATCCCATGCACTCCCACTGCCCGGAGGTGACTGTGTGCTGCTGCGCACCCAGGCTGCTGCACCCCATCTACTCCCACTGCCCGGAGGTGACTGCCCGCCGCTGCGCAAACAAGCCTCTCTGCTCACCTTACACCACCAATGTGTGTCAAAGAGGGACCACCACGTGCCAAAGAAACCTCCTCACCCGTTGTGTACATGCGGTGAAGCAGAGCTCACAATTTAGGTTGAGTGTTGATTGCAGGATGGCCACGCATCATCGCAGGCCTGCAAGACAAAAAGCAAGATAAGATTGTGTGTCATGCGTCCATCAAAGGAGAGAGAAAGAAAGAGAGGGAGAGAGAGAGAGAGAGAGGAAGATTGAGCGGGAGGAAGACAGAGAGAAAAAGAAAGAAGGAGTGAGAGGAAGACAGAGAAAGAGAGAAAGAGTGGAAGTGACTGGAAGAGAGAGAGGAAAGAAAGAAAGAGGAAGAGGAAGAGAGAGAGAAAGAGTGAGAGAGATGAAGAGAGAGAGAAAGAGTGCGAGAAAGAGAGAGAGAGGAAGAGTGAGAGAGAGGAAGATAGAGAGAAAGAGTGAGAGAGAAGAAGGGAGAGAAGGAATGAGAGAAAGGAAGAGAGAAAGAGTGAGAGTGAGGAAGAGAGAGAGAGAGAAAAAGTGAGATACAAGGAAGAGAAAAGGAGAAAAACAGTGTGAGAGAGAGGAATCGAGGGATAAACAGAGTGAGAGAGAGGAAGAGAGAGAGACAAAGAGTGAGAGAGAGGAAGAGAGATAGAAAAAGAGTGAGAGGGAGAGTGAGAGTGAGGAAGAGAGAGAGAGAGAGGAAGAGGAAGAGAGAGGAAGACAGAAAAGAAAGAGTGAGATACAAGGAAGAAAGAAAGAGAAAAAACATGTGAGAGAGACGGAGAGAGAGAGAAACAGTGTGAGAGAGAAGAACAGAGAGAGAGACAAAGAGTGAGAGAGAGAAAGAGAGAGAAAGAAAGAATGAGAGAGAGGAAGAGACAGAGAAAGAGTGTGAGAGAGAGAAAGGAAGAGATAGAGAGTGGGAGAGAGAGAAAGAGTGTGAGTGACAGAAAGGAAGAGATGGAGAGGGAGAAGGAGTGTGGAGAAGATCCTCACAGGTCACCTTTCTGCCACCGGTGTGTCTCCAACCACGTTCCGGGACATAGGGCAGCCCTCAAGCTTAGTCATCTGAAACAAAGTATGGAATCAGTAATGGACATTTTGTGAATCACAGCCTACAAGACAAAAAGAAAGATAAGATGGTGTGTCATGCATCCAGCAAAGGAGAGAGAGAGAGAGAGAAAGAGAGAAAGAGTGAGAATGAGGAAGAGAGAGAGAAAGAAAGAGAAGAGTGAGAGAGAGAGGAGGACAGAGAAAGAGAAAAAGAATGAGAGAGAGAAAGAGAAAGAGAAAGAGAAAGAGAGAGAGAGAAAGAGTGAGAGAGAGGAAGAGACAGAAAGTAAGAATGAGAGAGAGAGGAAGAGACAGAGAAAGAGAAATAGAGAGTGAGAGAGAAAGAAGGAGTGTTAGTGACAGAAAGGAAGAAATGGAGGGGGAGAGGGAGTGTTGACACTGTGGAGAAAATCCTCACAGCTCACCTTTCTACCACCGGTGTGTCTCTAACCATATGCTGGGATATAGGGCATCCCTGAAGCTTAATCATCTGAAACATAGTGTGGAATCAGTAACGGATGAGTACATACACCTGTGCATGCCTAAATCGCTGTCCCCTTCTTTGTGCAACCAGGCTAGTGTGCCCCATCCACTTCCACTGCCCAGAGGTGTCTACTCGCTACTGAACACCCAGGCTGCTGCACCCCATCCACTCCCACTGCCCAGAGGTGAATGACAGCCTATGTGCACCCAGGCTGCTGTACCCCATGCACTCCCACTGCCCGGAGGTGACTGTGTGCCGCTGTGCACCCAGGCTGCTGCACTCCATCCACTCCGACTGCCCAGAGGTGACTGCCCACCGCTGCGCAAACAAGCCTGTCTGCTCACCTTACACCACCGGCGTGTGTCAAAGAGGGTCCACCACGTGCCAAAGAAACCTCCTCACCCATTGTGTACATACGGTGAAGAAGAGCTCACAATTTAGGTTGAGTGTTGATTGCAAGATGGCCACGCATCATCGCAGGCCTGCAAGACAAAAAGCAAGATAAGATTGTGCATCATACGTCCATCAAAGGAGAGAGAATGAGAGATAGTGAGAGAAAGAAAGAGTGAGAGGCAGAAAAAGAGAAAGAGAGAAAGAGTGAGAGAGACGAAGAGAGAGAGAAACAGTGAGAGAGAGGAAGAGAGAGAGAGAGAAAGAGTGTGAGAAACAGGAGGACAGAGAGAAAGAGAAAAACAGTGTGAAAAGAAGAGAGAGACAAAGAGTGTGAAGAAGAGAAAGGAAGAGATGAAGAGGGACAGTGAGTGCCCATACTGTTGACAAAACCCTCACAGCTCACCTTTATGCCACCGCTGTGTATACTACTGTGTACGCCTAAATCGCTGTGCCGCCTTTGTGTATCCACTCCCGCTGCCCAGATGTATTTGCCCACTGCTGCGCACCCAGGCCTCACTGTTCACCTTTTTGCGGACAAGGCACCCTCCACATCATGCAGTCCCGCTCCGCAGGCCAACAGGTCTCACATTTGGTGCTGCATCTTGAATTTGCCATGGCAGAGGACATTCTAGTGCACATATCATCATCGCAGGTTGCACACCCGCTCAGTCCTTACGGTGCCACTAACTCAGTGACCAGTGAGGCCATGCACGTGGCAGTAGGCCTTCCTGTTCGGTGGCTCAGGCCTACATGAGGTGTCTGGACCACCGGGACAGGCCATCACAGTACATGCGGTGCGAGCAACTCTAAATTGGCGTAGAGCTCGGGTGCCTGGTCTTTTTTATTGGTAGGGTCACGTGTCCTGTGACGCCTGTGCTGGATGGGTGTGGTGTGGGTGTATACCAGCCATAAGGGAGTGGCTGTGGCATACTGACAACTTGACCTGTGACCAGCAGATCATTACAATGAAAATCAGGACCATGTAGCATTGTTGTCCTTCACTGTAAGCGTAAGCAGAGCGTATGCCAGTCCTGCGTGAGGCTGTGAAAAATGACTCCGGAGCTATGGGCGTGGCTTCATCGTGAGCTGTATGAGGAATCAACTGTTGCCAGATTGGGCTAGATCACACACAATTGGGTTATATTTTTCTTGGTTGTGCGGTAAAATTTTGGTTAAGGTAGTTGCCAGATTATATATATGTATACAGCGCTCCATCAAACTAGTATGTTAAACCGTTTTATTAGACAAATATTTACTTGGCAGCCTGCTGCAACGTCAATTCCAATGCATTCGCTGCCTGCTTGACGATGTCCCTGCCC
The DNA here is from genome assembly GCF_964204655.1 of Triturus cristatus. Classification (NCBI taxonomy): domain Eukaryota; kingdom Metazoa; phylum Chordata; class Amphibia; order Caudata; family Salamandridae; genus Triturus; species Triturus cristatus. The sequence goes on from NC_140583.1 coordinate 1,130,467,638, forward strand.
CTCCTTCCTTAAAGTAGCAATATTGGGCTACTTTTTGGTTTTCTTTGGGCAAGAGAATGCTTAAAAAATCTGGCAATACTGGCATGAGGGTGTTCTTGTAGTGCTGCCGCCACCCAGGTCGCAAGCGTCAATGTGTCACTCTGTGAGCCAAGTCCCACAACATGGCCAACATGGAAGGTACGGGGAATCACTGACCCTACATTCATCCATAGTGCCACACAAGAAAGATGGTAGACATGACACATATGTGTGTATGTGAATGTTTATTGCATATCAGTGGAGTATTGCAGCTGTAGCAATACTGGGCCATGAAATGTCCAAAATTCAGTTTTGGGACATGGAGGGCAGCCAATTAGAGACAAGCTGGTTGTTGGAGTTAGGCTGCACCAACATATGTACTTATACAATCTCTCCACCAATCTCCACATACTTATACATTCACTATACACGCTCCTTGCAGTACTCTAATCATCCAGTCTCTACATACATACTTGTACAATGACCGAGACAAAGTTACATAAACAAAGTTTTCTCCCACTGTCAAAGGTAAGTTGGTTGCATATGCTGTCCAGAGCACAATGTAATGTGGTACAGCCCAGGGGCAGCATGTTATATACATAATGAACACACGGACACAGATAGATAGTGTAACTGGGTACGGGCATGTGCGCTTGACTCCTTTTTATTACCAGGGTCACATGTCCAGTGACGTCTGTGCTGGCTGCATGTGGGGTGAGTGTAAGCCAGCCCTCCGGGAATGGTTGGTGCCAGCAACAAGTAGAACAGTAATCATTGGATGAGACACATATATTCAATCATAAAAGGTCAATGATTTGTGCTGCACTAAGGTAGGGGCACCAGATGTGAAATAATACACAAAAGTTTCTATTGTGAAGGGTCCATGACTTGTGGTACACTGAGGTAGGGGCACCAGATGTGAAATTATACAAAAATATTGTATCATAAATGGACCATGAGTTGTGCTGCACTGAGATAGGGGCATTAGAAGCGTTCAGCATGTGCGCAGACAGCAATGATGCATGGCCCGGGCGGGCCGCAATGGGAGCAATATCTCTTGCCTACTGGACTGCGTGATCTGCAATTGCAACTCGATGTGAATTGTGAGCCCAGCTATTCGCAATGTAGATGGAAGGCAGTAGTCAGCAAAGACATCGAGGAATGCTTCTTGTCACTTCCTCTTGACAAAATCTGATGACATAGAGTACAAATCTGTCTGCAATTAATAAATCATGTCTCAATGTAAATTGTGAGCTCCACTGACTGCAGTGTAGGTAACAAAAAATGAAATATGTGTGCAATACATTGTAGAAATGTGTAGGTTTCTGGGACGTTATAGTTAGTTGCCTCCTGGACTCTGAAATTCATGAATCAAGACTGAATCCGAACTGTGAGCTCTGCTGGCCGCAGTGTAGACTACCATTCAGTGTTCCTTTGGACTAGCAAGATGAATTTTGTGATTGTACTAAAGATATAATTGATATCAAAAGAGTTCTTGAAGCAAGGATACTAAAAGGATATTATTTAGGTTTCGAAGACGCGGTAGTTAGTCGCCTACTGGACTCTGTAATTAATGAATAAATACTCATTTTTAATTGTGAGCCGTGCTGACCGCAGTGTAGGCCAGAGGCAGCGGTCAGCAAGGGCCCACAGCCACATGGGGTTCAGTAGAGCTGCACAGTTATTGGCAATTCAGCGTGTGTGCAGCCAGCAATGATAAGTGGTGCACTGAGTTAGTGGCACCTGAAGCAACCGGCGTGTGCGCACCCTGCGATGATGCGTCGTCCGAGCGGGCTGCACTGGGAGCAATGTCTTTTGCCTACTAAATTCTGCCTTAGTAAGTCCATGTGGTGATGACTTGTGGTGCAGTGATTTAGTGGTACCTGAAGCACTCAGCGTGTGCGCACCCTGCAATGATGCATGGTCCAGGCGGGCCGCACTGGTAGCAATGTCTTTTGTCTAATGAATTCTGCTTCATTAAGGCCACTTGGTGGTGACTTGTGGTGCACTGAGTATTAAAATGGTATTTATTAAGATTTTTGCATATGGTTAAACATTACAACATTGCACATTTTCTTAAGACGACATTGTAATGACATCTGGTAACATTATAGGTGCATAATCAAGAAACATGAGTTATCATAAATATAAACAGTAACATCCGCCTTTTTCCTGTTACAACATCCTTTATCACACTTAATCTAGAACTGGACAGTGTAGCCACTTATTACAACAGTTGTATAATACCTGCACTAGTGATATTCACCATATCTAGCATCATAACACCAAGGTTTGGAATTCCTTCTGCAACCCATGACTATCGCTATCCATTGTTTGTGGAGTGTCCCGACAGTTAGCTGTACCCCTATGCTTCCAATCCTCTCGCTCTCAACCAGGTTTCAAAAGGTTCCCAAATATCCTTAGGCCTAGATCTGCTAGGCATGTGTTCCCAATAGAGTGACAGCTGATCCTTACAATAAGCTGCATCCCTAACCCATTCTTTGATAGTGGGGGGTGTTTTTTGCTTCCAATGTATCGCCACCTGTCTTTTTGCTAGGAGCAGCAGGGCTGCAGTGAGTTTTCTCGTTATCGTGGGTGAATCAAGGACATTTCCCGATAAGGCGACTAGCGGGGAACAGATCAAGGGATGGCTTTTCATTTGTGCTATGTGGGTAACTACTGATTGCCAATACTGTGCCATCGGTCGGCACTCCCAGGCGAGGTGAAGAAATGTCGTTAGCTGAGAGCCACATCTCCAGCAGTTTGTGTCTGGGTGGAGACCCATGCGATGTAATTGTGTAGGTGTACGATATAATCGGTGTAAATAGTTCAAATGAATTAATCGTAGATGTTCCAATTGTGTACAACAGAACACCCATTGTTTATCCATAATGGTAATGCCCGCCTCAGCCTCCCATTCAGTTTTAGAGTGTACCACTGTAATTGGTGACTCCTTCTGTGTGATAGTATATAGACAGGTGATCAGTTTGTGGGGCGAGGGTACAAAGAGAATATTCTCCAGTGCCGGTAGTGTGGGGGGGAATTGCGGGAATTCTTCATATCTGGCCTTACATGCTGCTCTAATTTGATAGTACAAAAGCATGTCTAGTGCCGTATATGGAGTCGTAGGGCACATCTGCTGTAATGTTAAAAAAGTACCATCCGGGAATTAGTCTCCCCCGTCAATAATTGGTGTAATGCCGCTCTTTGCTTTGACACCTTGTCAAGTAACGGTGAAAGGGATACCTCCTATCGGTATTGATGGTGCAAAAAGTACCTTCTGTTGAGCCCGTTTTGCCAACCCAAGCCATGCCCATCTCAGTGATTCAGCCATGTCTATCTCTTGACGAGGGCGCTTATATTTTTGATAGATTGCCGTATTTAATGGGAGGGGAGCTAACTTATCCAGTTCCATTGCAACATGGGGCTGGAAAGGTGTGGGATGCTGCCAATAGTGTAGGTATTGTGCTTGTGCGCAGTATGCAGTATAAATATAACTTGAAATCGGGTGCACGCAATCCACCTTGTGAAAATGGCAATGTTAGAATATCCCAAGAAACGCGAGGTTGCCTGCCGGCCCATATCAATTCCAGGATATTTGAACGGAGTCTCGTAAAAAAATGTGAATTCAAGGGCATCGGTATGTTTCCAAAGAGGTATAGGAATTTGGATAGGACAACCATCTTTATTAATGCTACCAGGGAAAGCGGCAAGTGTTTCCACCATTGTAGTTTCCCCTCCAGCCAATCCATCGCCCTCCCATAATTTGCCATCCATATCTCCTGCATGTCTCTGCTTATCCAAATGCCCAGGTATCTGATTGCTTCTGTCGACCATTTTATAGGGAATTCTGTATCAAACGACGATGTGCCATCTGTTAGTGGTATAATCATTGATTTGGCCCATTTTATCTGAATCCCCGTCAGCCCCCCATATCTCACCAGTTCTCTCATCACTGGCGCAAAGTTCGTTTCCGGGTTCACTAAATATATCGTCATATCATCAGCGTACATTGAGATTAACAGCCCCCTGGAGGTGAACCCAATACTACGATGCGTGTGATGTTGTCTGAGTCGGGCTGCTAAGGGTTGCAATCACAAAGAGCAGCGGCGACAGCGGGCAGCCTTGCCTCGTTCCCCTCGTTATAGTTATGGGCTCTGAGATGTGACCATTTACTTTGATTCTCGCTGTGGGTTTTGTATATAATAGTTTGATTTGCTGTATGAATATTGGGCTCATTCCCAGATGGGTCAATAATGTGAATATGAAGTTCCATTCAAGAGAATCGAACTCCGTAGTGGCGTCTAATAGGGTCGCAACAGCTTTCACATGCAGGGCTAAATAGTACAGCAGCACGAAGATTGTGCGTAGATCATGTGCCGTCTAACGGCCCGGGATAAAGCCCAACTGATCCGGTCGCGCTATTAATGGGAGAGGAGGCTGTTAAGAGCTTGGTGCATATTTTGGCATCTAAGTTTATTAACGAAAGCGGACGATATGAGTCTGGTTGTGTTGGAGTCTTTGTCTGGTTTTAGCAAGGTTATTATGGTGGCTTCACGCATAGTTTGTGGCAGCAGACCCATCTCTTGTGCTTCCTGATATACCTGTATGAGATGTGGCGCTAGAATATCTGCGTATTCTTTATAACAAGCCACGTTCAAACTATTGGCTCCTGGGGCCTTGTCAGCTGGCATACTGTTTATTACTTGCCTGACATCATCTACTGTGAATGGAACTTTCATGTATTCTCGGTACCCCTGGCTAAACCACTGTAGCTCCAGTGTATCCAAATATGCTGTGATGTCTGACGTTGGCGGGTCTGTCTGGGATGTGTATAAGGACTGGTAAAAGTGGGTCATGGTTTGCAATATTTCTGGGGGTGTGCGTGAGGGTGGAGCGTTCAGATTATTAAGTTTAGCAATGTACGCCAATCCTCTAGGTGGATGCAAAACATCAGCTAACGTCTGCCCTGGTCTGTCTCCTTCCCCATATCTGCACGCTTGTGTGTATTTGTGCATATATTTAGTTTCCTGTTCAGCTTCTTCCTGAAATGCCGTCAGTTTGCTTCTAATGTGTGCCAGTGCAGATTGTAAAGGGTAGTGAAATATTTACATTCTAGGTATTTAATCTCTCCCTCTAACCGTGCAATGGTGTTGCGTATGTCCTTAAGCACACCCGCCTTCAAAGCAATACAGTCGCCACAGGTTGCAACCTTGAAGGCCTCCCAAAGTGTGCCCGGGGAGTCGACTGAGCCCTTGTTATTCGCGAAATAGTCTGTGATTTTAGTGCGCAATTCCTCTCGAAAGACCTGATCCAACGAAGCCCCTGATGGGAATCTCCAGCTAAAAGGCTGAAAATGCGGTTTGAGTATGTGAAGTTTAAGTTGTACCGGTGCGTGGTCCGAGAAGGTACGCAGGTGATGTGTGGCTTCCACTACCCAAGTGTGGAGATCTTTAGTTGTGAGACAGTAATCTAGCGTTGACCAGGCGTTTCGGTAGTGGGTTATACAGGTTCCTTCCCTCACATTTCGGTGTAAGGTCCTCCAGGAATCTATAAGTTTATAGTCGTCAATTATGTCTTTTAACACTGACGCTGCCTGCGGGTGGGGTGTCCGAGACGTACCCACTCTATCTGCCTCGTTTGACAGTACTACGTTAAAATCCCCACCCCAGAGTAATGCTGCAATACCCAGTGTTTGGATATCATGCCAAAGTCTATGAAAAAAGTCAGGGAAGTCTGTGTTTGGGCCATATGTATTGACAATTATGATCAGAGTGTTATAGAGGTCGCCTCTGATTAGGATGTATCTCCCTTCTGCATCTGTGATTGTTTCATGGAGTTTTCAATGAAGGCCTCTGCGTATTAAGACTGCCACCCCTCAGGAGTAGTTTGAGTAACTTGAATTGTAGACTCCCCCCATCTTTTATTTCTAAGTGCTGCGTTCGATGCGGTGGTTAAGTGCATCTCCTGTAGTAAGCAGATATCCACATTATGCCTGGTTAAATATGATTGTATCAGCCTGTTTTTTCTATGGTCATTTAACCCCCTTACGTTCCAGGTAAGGCATGTAAATGTAGTCATGACGTTGCTATATAGTGTCCGTGGAATTCTGATGCAGTATTAACATTAAGGTGCGTTTCTGTCTGATCATATCTATGTTTGTGACCTGATTTTCAGGTATGGTGTGGTCTGTGGCTTCTCTGTTATGTGAACATGCGTATTTGTGTGGTCTTCTCCATTTCTTTTTGAGTACTTGCAGTGATTTCGGCGGAAATTTACAACATTTAACACCCTTCCACCTCCCTCCTCCCACACCAACCCCCCAATCAGGTTGTGTCTTGCCCCTTAATAACCCCTCAATTAACAACAACACTCCTGAACCTATGGAGTCAAAGGGAATCATCCCTAGGGGGTACGTGGGGTCACTGGCAAACACCCCTGCCTGTTGCCGCAGGTTGTCCGAGCTCTTGGTGTAAGGCCTGGGGTACTGAGCCATCTGTGCTCCCCCTCTGTGAGACACAAATGAGTATATTACTTCCATCAGTTGCCCCAAACCCTACCCTTTGTGTTCCCCGCAGTGAATCTTTTCAAAATCTATATTTTCTTTTGTACAATGTCAAATTGATGTCCTTTTACCTGCAGTTGCGTGAGTCCATGACCTTGTGGGTACAGTTCAATCATTATCGCTTAGGTTATTTGCAGAGATGTTGCCTGTTGGTGATTTGCACCGTTTGTGTTCTTTGGCCAGCTGTTTGGCGTAGTTCAAGGCAGCGTTTGCGTCCGTGAAGAAGGTTGACTTGCCTGGACCATGGATTGTGAGCGTGGCAGGATAGATCAGGGCATATTTGGTACCTGTCTGTTGAAGTATCTTCTTTGCCGTGAGGAATTCTCTGCGTGCTGCCTGTACTTGCAATGTAAAGTCTGGATAGAGTGAAATCCCATTGCCTTGGTATTGAAGGGTGCCACGCTCCCTGGCAAACCGCAGTACCATGTCCCGATCTCGATAATTTAAAAGCGGTGCCAATATGGGTGTAGATGGTGCTCCTGGCGGTGATTTTGGCCCTAATGTGCAATGTGCACGTTCAATTAAGAACATTTTGGAGAGGTCATGGTCGAAAAGTTCCAGCATCATGTTTTCCACATATTTCTCCATATTTGGTATCTCTGTGGATTCGGTAATGCCTGTGATGCGTATGTTGTTCGTAAGCGATCTGGCTTTTAAATCTTTTGATTATATTTAATACTGCGTCCATACGTAACATGTTTTCACGTGTCTCCGTTTGCGTGTCTTCTACCTCAGAGACCCTGGTCTCCAAAGTGTCTAGACGATTTTCATGTTTGTCAATCTCTGCATGATTCTCTCCATACGTTCAGCCAGGTTGTCCATTTTTTAATCTAGTCCTTGTAGGCTCGTTTTGAGGTCTTTAAACATGGCACAAACGTCTTCTTCCGGTATTCGACCCTGAGCTGCATCTTCTACGTTGTCTGCCGTGGCTTGATGTCCTTCCGCTTGTTTGTCGAATACAAGTCAGCCTGGTGTCTGGTTTACCCCATTTTACCACCGGTGGACAGTGGCCCTATTTGTGGAGGCTCGACCGGTCTACCTCCGCAGCGCAATATCGTGTCACCTGTGTCCCCAGCCCTTTCTGCAATTCTTTTCTTCCTGTGTATTCTACGACAACCCACTGCTTATGCTGATGTTGTCCTGTCATGAGGATCCCTTTATTACCCCACTGAGTAACACCGGATGTTGGGGGGGTGTATTACCCCTGCTGCCCGCAATTTATCATGGTTATAGTGATGTTGTATATTTATCTGACCTTCTCACAAAATGTGTTGGACTCTCTATCCTGACTACTGTTCAATTGCACAGCGTGACAACTGCTGGCCTCTCCGTCCCTGTCTGTGGGTGGACATGCAACACTCTGCCACTCAGTTTCACAGTCTGGATACACGTTGCCCAATGATGTCTGCGGCTTATTCTGAGATCGTTTAGTTCTCGAACTTGCATGGGGTGTACTCACCGTCACTGATAACTTTGTAATGTATGTGCTGATCATGGGGTGAGGGTCACACTGTGTACTGTGTGCTTCTCTTGGTGCGGCCGGTTCTCCCACCTGTGTCTATGGCCTGGTGTGATATACTGCGACTGCTGCAGCTAAAATGGCAGCCCCCGCTTCTCTGATTTTTCGATGGTGCACTTGGAGTGGTGTACGCGACCGCCGGTGCGAGCTACCACCACTCCCTGAAAGCAGTTTGTGTCCGCCGCCACCGACTCACCACCAGCCAGTCTTGGCTTCAGCGATGCTGCCTGTGCGTTCGATGCAGTGGGGTAATCGTCTACTGCCCGCCTCGGGTCTGGCAGTGTGTGTGCTAATGATGTCGGGCCACTTCTACCCAGGGCAGCCTTGCCACTTTTCCTGCGCTGCTCCGTCTATTCATGTAAGTCTGCACCTGTGATCGCCCTAACGCAGTCCGTGCAGTGCACTCACCCACACCGTCTGCACATTTGCATCGCTGGCAGGATATGGATCATCGCTCTTGGTGCTGGGCCAGTATTGTCTGGCAGCACCCGCCGCATCTTACTTCCGTCTCTGCGGGCCAACCGGGTAATTGAGTACCCGGCTTCTCCCCTTAGCCTCGTGTTTGGCCTAGTCAGGTCGTGGGCTATGCACCAGTCTCACCGGATCTGCTTGACAGAGCCATCGCTCCTGCACGGACTCCCAGTTGGGCACGGGGCAGTGGTCTAGGTTGTTTCAGCGTCTCCCCTCGCCTGTTGCATGGATGACTGATGGATTTTTGAGCTCGGCCGGCGGAGCCGATTCAAAGTGCGGCCATCTCACTGCTCATCTTAGCCACGCCTCGTGGTGCACTGAGTTAGTGGCATCAGAAGCATTCAGCGTGTGCGCACCCTGAGGTGATGTGTGGTCCGGGCGGGCCGCACTGGTAGCAATGTCTTTTGTCCAATGAATTCTGCCTTAATAAGGCTACATGGCGATGACTTGTGGTGCAGTGAGTTAGTGGCACCTGAAGCACTCAGCTTGTGCTCACCCTGCGATGATGCGTGGTCCGGGAGGGTGGCACTGTTAGCAATGTCTGTTGTCTAATGAATTCTGCCTCAGTAAGGCCACGTGGCGGTGATTTGTGGTGCACTGAGTTAGTGGCACCTGAAGCACTCAGCGTGTGCGCACCCTGCGATGATGCGTGGTCCGTCTGGGACGCACTGGTAGCAATGTCTTTTGTCTAATGAATTCTGCCTTAGTAAGGCTACATGTTGATAACTTGTGGTGCAGTGAGTTAGTGGCACCTGAAGCACTCAGCGTGTGCGCACCCTGCAATGATGCGTGGTCTGGGCGGGCCGCACTGGTAGCAATGTCTTTTGTCTAATGAATTCTGCCTCAGTAAGTCCACTTGGCGGTGACTTGTGGTGCACTGAGTTAGTGGCACCTGAAGCAATCAGCGTGTGCACACCCTGCGATGATGCGTGGTCCGAGCGGGCCGCACAAATAGCAATGTCTTTTGTCTAATGAATTCTGCCTTAGTAAGGCTACGTGGTGATGACTTGTGATGCAGTGAGTTAGTGGCACCTGAAGCACTCAGCGTGTGCGCACCCTGCAATGATGCTTGGTCCGGGCGGGCCGCACTGGTAGCAATGTCTTTTGTCTAATGAATTCTGCCGTAGTAAGGCTACGTGGCGATGACTTGTGGTGTAGTGTGTTAGTGGCACTTGAAGCACTCAGCGTGTGCACACCCTGCGATGATGCGTGGTCCGAGCGGGCCGCACTAATAGCAATGTCTTTTGTATAATGAATTCTGCCTTCGTAAGGCTACGTGGCGATGACTTGTGGTGTAGTGAGTTAGTGGCACCTGAAACACTCAGCATGTGTGCACCCTACGATGATGAGTAGTCCGGGCAGGCCGCACTGGTAGCAATGCCTTTAGTCTAATGAATTCTGCCTTAATAAGTGCAAAAACAACAGTTGATGGACAGAATGCAGAACAGTGTCATACATTCACCCCAGCACAGAGATCTGGGCCTAAATCCATCGTTTTTTTGCTCACCGTGCCATTGCAGTTTGAACCAAGCCATATGCAAATCAGTCTTGACCCTGTGCCTCATGGGAACGGTCCAGCCCGAACTGCAAAGCCAGGTCCTCCCTGGACTGTAAAAAAGCATCCTAGGACCGGTTTCGGGGTTTCACCCCTCTTCAGCCAGGATAGCTTGATTCCAGTGGCATGGAGAGCATGGGACTCACGTCTGACCATACCCGTCCCACTCGGGGTGACAAATGCAAAAACAACAGTTGATGGACAGAATGCAGAACAATGTCATACATTCACCCCAGTACAGAGATCTGGGCCTAAATCCATAGTTGTTTTGCTCGCCATGCCATTCCAGTTTGAACCCAGACATATGCAAATCAGTCTTGACCCTGTGCCTCATGGGAACAGTCCAGCCCGAACTGCCAAGCCAGGTCCTCCCTGGACTGGAAACAAGCATCCTAGGACCGCAAAAACAACAGTTGATGGACAGAATGCAGAAAAATGTCATACATTCACCCCTGATGGATTAAACCCAGATCAGTTGACTGGGGGTGAGTGCTTGCAATGTTCAACACTCCGTCCATCATCTCGTTTGTTGTTGCTTTGTTCACCCTAAGTTGGCAGGGTATGCCCAGACGTGGGTCCCTTGCTCTCCATGCCACTGGATTCAAGAGAGCCTGGCTGATGAGGGTTATGAACCCGAAACCGGTCCCAGGATGCTTGTGTCCGGTCCAGGGAAGACATGGCTTGGCAGTTCGGGCTGGACTGTTCCCATGAGGCACAGGGTCAGACTGATTTGCATATGTCCATGTCTGAACTGGGGTGGCGGAGTGAGCTAAAGAATGATGATGGATTAAACCCAGATCAGTTGACTGGGGGTGAGTGCTTGCAATGTTCAACACTCCGTCCATCATCCCCTTTTGTTTTTATTTGTTCGCCCTAAGTTGGCAGGGTATGCCCAGACGTGGGTCCCTTGCTCACTTTGCCACTGGATTCAAGATAGCCTGGGTGATGAGGGTTATGAACCCGAAACCGGTCCCAGGATGCTTGTTTCCGGTCCATGGAAGACATGGCTTGGCAGTTCGGGCTGGACTGTTCCCATGAGGCACAGTGTCAGACTGATTTGCATATGTCCATGTCTGAACTGGGGTGGCAGAGTGAGCTAAAGAATGATGATGGATTATACCCAGATCAGGTGACTGGGGGTGGGTGCTTGCAATGTTCAGCACTCCGTCCATTATCCCCTTTGGTTTTGCTTTGTTCGCCCTAAGTTGGCAGGGTATGCCCAGACGTGGGTCCCTTGCTCAATTTGCCACTGGACTCAAGATAGCCTGGCTGATGAGGGTTATGAACCCGAAGCCGGTCCCAGGATGCTTGTTTCCGGTCCAGGGAAGACATAGCTTGGCAGTTCGGCCTGGACGGTTCCCATGAGGCACAGGGTCAGACTGATTTGCATATGTCCATGTCTGAACTGGGGTGGCGGAGTGAGCTAAAGAATGATGATGGATTAAACCCAGATCAGTTGACTGGGGGTGAGTGCTTGCAATGTTCAACACTCTGTCCACCATACCCTTTGGTTTTGCCTTCTGCCTTAATATGGCCACTTGGCGTTGAGTTGTGGTGCTCAGCGTGTACACAGCCTGCGATGATGCATGAGTCGGGCGGGCCACACTGGAAGGAATGTGTCTTGCCTACTGGTTTCATCATATGCAATCGCCACTCCATCTGAATTGAGAGCCCTGCTGTCCGCAGTGTAGTTTAAAGCCAGTAGTCTGGACAGCCATAAGTCTGCGGTGCTGTGCCGCTGTGTTTGCAGGGGGCGTGTGTCGAGGAGGCCGGTAGATATGGCAGCAGCTACGTGGCAGGGTGAGGGCCGCTCTGCATAGTGAGGTCTGTCCAGCACATCACAGCTACACTTGGTATTGTGGCCATTATTATTGGTGGGTGACTTGCGTCCTTCCCACATGTTTGGTTGTACATCTCACAACATTCAGCTATTGGGTGGCTGAGGGGCCATGCCGTTTTTGGAAGGTCTACTGTCCTGTTGTGCGCTGCCTCAGTCGTAGTAGGGGGGTGGTCCGGTGGGGATGTCCTGAGGGTGGTGGTTGTGGGTTTGTGGCCTTCTTGGGTGTCAGAGGTGCATGATCAGTAGCACTATGACATGTGTTGGTCTTCAGATGTGATTCGGGGCTGGGCTCCCTTTCACACTGTAGGTAGTCGTCCTACTTTACACCAGTAAAAGGCAGATGGTACATTCCTACTGCTAACGCTGCTTATCGCCTGTTTTTGGATCGCACCGCAGATTTAGCTGCTCATTGAAAATATCGGGAAGTGGTGTTTTTGAGTTATTTTTGTACAGGAACGCCTACTCTGCATATTATTTGCATTATTTGTTGCTCTCATTTGTGGCTTTATTTTTTGTGGAAGCTATTGCTGGAAAACTGGCGATATCGCCTGTTTTCACCAGGTTGAAAATGGAATGATAATTTAAAGTCACTGAAAAAAACATAGGTTTAATGAACATTATATTTAGAAATTAGCATTTAAAAAGCTTTGAAATTCACAAAAAAAACATAGGTTTCAGGGACGTTATAGTTACAAATTATCACTTTAAAAACCTTTGAAATTCACTGAAAACACCATAGTTTTCAGGGACGTTATAGTTACAAATTATCACTTTAAAAACCTTTGAAATTCACTGAAAAAACCACAGGTTTCAGGGACGTTATAGTTTGTTGCACATTTTACTTGTACAAAACCAGAGAAATTTGATTGTTATAGTTACTTGAGCTAACTATAACTCGTGCCCCCGCAATGCACTGCTGATGATGTCACATATTACATCACTTATGACATGGTCAGTGACATCACTGATGACATCAATGATGACATCTCAAATTACATCACTAATGACATCATCCACATGATCATCTGGTACACCCCCTCTAAAATTCAGACTGCCATTCTCAAAACCATAGACACACCAATATCAGTTACTACATACCCACTCACTGATTCTTAGGTCTACACACATATCCATTCACTCACCCATACAGTCACTCATACATGCCGTCACTCATCAATACAGCCACTATCATATACACTCAAACACCTATTCAGACACTCACACACCACCACTCACCCATAGAGTTACTCACACACCTAGTCAGTCATGAAAAGAATCAATCACACTACCATTTACTCACCTTAACAGTATTTTCACACAAGTTATATATTGGAAGATGCGATAGCTATAAGACACAGACATGATACATTTTAAAAAATGTATTTTAAAGTACATGGAGTAATGTGCAGTATATGTGCCATAACAAAGAAGAAAGTATATGATAGAATTATAATCAGTATAGTGGTGAATTGATATCTGATAAAGGGAGATGTTATCAGAAAAAGAGAATAGAGAAAGGACCATCTTGAGTTAGACACAGTGAAAGGAGTGACGCCTGTGGACAGGGCTGGGTGTTATAACAAACGAACCGTGTTTTAACTTGCGTTTTTGCACATTATTTTTTAAAATCTTCTTGATGTCTTGCACATGAAATAATGAAATAGTGTCGAGCACTTTTTAGCTCCACGTTTGTATTTTGCTGATTTTATCTTTAAAAACGATTAAAAACGATTGTGCTGTTTTTGTTGCAAAGGCAAGCCCGTCTGCACCCGTCAGCACCTCGGTCGCGCCTAACTCCAGAAATTATGCCGCCCCAGTTTCTATAGTTTGTAAGGATATGGACACTGCTCGGCACTGCTACACTTTAGAACAGCTGTACGAGTTAGGTAAGTGTAGCTTTGCTCGGGGGTGCCGGGGCTAAGGCATCCGACGAGGACCGGTGCTTCTCCATCATATGAGGAAGCCTTGAACTGTGGCCTCCTCAATGTTAGGTCACTCTCTAAACATGCAACTGAAATTCAATTGCTAATTGAGGAGCACAATTTAGATACCTTGTTCATGACTGAAACTTGGCTAGAGCCAGGGCTGGATCTTATACAAAGATTTGTGGGACTTCTCGCCACTGGATATAGATGAGATTATGCATATGGAAACTTTGGGCTTCTCATTAAAAGATAGGTCCGGCCATTTTCTGACTGGTATAGTCTGCTATAGACCCCCAGGGGCCATAAGTGACCAGTCACAACAGCAATTACTTGATGTGATCAGTAATCTGGCACTTACTCACCACAGACTGTTAATATTGGGAGATTTTAACCTCTGGCCCAATGTAAAGCTGACAACACCCTACAACAATATTATCCAATCATGTGCCAATTTAAATTTGCCACAACTGGTGTTGGAGGCTACCCATACTGCAGGCCATGTGCTTGACCTGATATTTGCTGGGGATAACGTGGTGGCCATGGACAGTATTTTACCAGTGGATTGGTCCGACCATCATTTGGTCAAATTCCGAATGCTACCGGTCCTAAGAAGTAGGCCCCCTGCCCGGGAGGAAGGGTGTGTCCTGGGTAGGGATTGGAAGGCCCTATTGAGGAAAGCCCAATCAGCGCCACTTTTTGGTTTGGTCCCCCCCTTTGACCTGGGGAAGTCGGTCACTGAGAACTATGGGGCGCTGTGTAGGCATTTGGTGGACACCATTAATCTGCTTGCTCCCCTGAAGCTGGTCAGGAAACGGGGGTCTCCCTCTGCCCCATGGTTTTCAGAGGAATTAAGGAGTTTTAAGATCGAGTGCAAACACGCAGAGAGACAGTGGCGTAGTCACTACTCGGATAATGATAAAATTATCTGGAGGGATCTTTTAGCCAGATACAAAAAAGCTATAGTGATCACTAAGGCGACGTATTTTGCGGACCTTATACTAAAGGCACCTAACAGTGTGAAATGTGTTTTTAACCTTTTGAGAGACATTATCAACCCAGAGTGTATTTGCAACAAGATCACTCCCTCACAGGAGTTATGTGATGGGCTGGCAGCCTTCTTCCACGATAAAATCAAAGGAATTATTGAGGGTCTGCAACCTGACCCCTTGTTAAGCACTAGGGTTGGGGTGGAGCCATTGATAGTTAACCCACCCGGTTGGACGGACCTTGGGGAAAAACTGTCTATGGCAGGGCCGTTTCTTGATCACTGGGCCTGCCCCACTGAGGAGGAGTTCATTAGGTTGGCCAAGGAAGTGTGTTCTGGTTCGCCGCTGGATCCTATCCCTCAGAAATTTTGGAAGGAACTGGGTTTTGAGACTTTTCCACATCTCTACCAGATTGCTATTCAATCACTCCGTAGCGGAGTGGTTCCATCTTGCTGGAAGGATGCGTTGGTCTCACCCCTTCTGAAGAAACCTTCGTTGGACCCCTCTTGCTATGGGAACTATAGACCCCTCTCCCTGTTGCCTTTCCCGGTTAAGATAGTGGAGCGCCTGGTCAGTCAGGAGCTCTCTGGTTTCCTGGAGGGCAACAACAAGCTGGAGGAAAATCAGTTTGGCTTCCTCCCCGGGCACGGAACGGAGACCGCACTGGTTACCGTTTTAGACGATCTTCTGATGCGTGCGGACAAGGGTCATTCTGCAACATTGATATTGCTAGACCTATCCGCTGCATTCGATACGGTTAATCATGACATTCTCTTGCAAAGGCTTGAGGAGGTGGTAGTTACAAATCTGGCCTTGAAGTGGCTTTGTTCCTATCTGTCGGACAGACGTCAGGCAGTATTTCTGCCTCCGTATCAATCAGTTTTTCTGCCTAACAAACATGGTGTCCCTCAGGGATCTTCAATCAGTCCGGTCTTGTTCAATGTATATATGCGACCACTGGTTGAAATTATTAAAACTAACAACATCAGGGCGGTCAACTATGCTGATGACACGCAACTGATTGTTTCCCTGGAGGGGGATCATGCGGATTCCTTAACAATTTTCCACAAATGTATGACCGAAATGGTGTCTTGGTTGAAAATGAATGCTTTGCAATTTAATAATGCCAAAACTGAGATTCTGCACTGTGCAGTGGGTAAAGTGCCGCAGGCTTTGCCTCCTAATTTTTGGTTTCTTCCCCTGGACACACCTCTGGTCCCTGTGAAGACAGTGCGTAACTTGGGGGTCAGCTTCAATGAGAAGCTGAGTCTGGAGTCACATGTGAATAAAGTGGCCTTGAACTGCCATATGATCATCAGAGGCCTACGCAAGGTTTTACCACTTCTTCCCTCTAAAGTCAGAGGGACAGTGGTCCGATGTACTATTCTTACTCGTCTGGACTACTGTAATGCCCTGTTGCTTGAGTCCCCTGGCTACTTGATTCTGCGACTCCAGCGTATCCAGGCAGCAGCTGCAAAGCTTGCCTTAATGAGACCGCGCAACGCATCAACTACTAAGGCATTAACGGAGCTACATTGGCTCCCCATGCAACAAAGAATCTTGTTTAAGTCTTTGTGCACAGTTTTTAAAGCTCTTCATGGGCTTGGACCTGGACCACTGCAACGTCGATTTAGCTGGTATGTCCCCACGCACAGCCTGCGCTCCGCGGCAGCCAGGCTAGCCAGGATCCCAAAGACAAAGAGACCTACTATGGGAGGACGAGCGTTCAGCGTTGCAGCTGCCCGTCTGTGGAATAGTCTCCCTTTAGAGTTAAGACAGGTTCAGGATTTGCCACTGTTCCGTAAGCATATTAAGACCTGGCTCTTTCCCAGAGTATAAATTCATGGATTTCTGTCCACTGATAGCTGTTGTTAAGTTTCTTCACTGTTTCTTTAGCGCCAGGATGCCCGTAGGGTTACAGTGCGCTCTATAAATGAAAATACATACATACATACAGTTACGTTTCTCTCTCAGCTAAAAAGACCTGTTATTATAAAATAGAACATCCCAGAGGTTTGTCTGCAGACTACATAACTTTTAATATAGATAGTAAAGGCCCCAACTGCCAAGTCACCCATTTCTTCAACTAGCTCTGTAACAACCAGGCAAACAAAGTGGAAACATCAAAAGAGCGTAACCAAGTCTGTAAAGGGGAATTCCTGCAGAAAGTCAATGTCTGAAAATCCAAAAAAGAAGGAAAAGAGAAAAAGAAAAAAAAACAGTGTTCTTTAAGTGAAGAAATAAGAGCTAGTCAAATCTGGTTACCATGTGCACTCAGAAGCACCGTGATATGCAATCAGTTCCAGAAGGTCATCTGCACATCTCCAAGCAAAGAGGGTGGACATCTAATTTAGCAAGTCGAAAGTCATCATAATCTTCAGCAAGCAGGAGCATGTCAGGGCAACTTGAATGATATTCAATGATAATCTGCTGCAAGAGGCTCTCCGTATGAGCGCATGTGCTCCATCTTCCCCTAAGCATGTGTCTTCAGAACAGTCCTGGTCATGAGCCAGCAATGGACGCAGTAACAGTTCATAATCCAGGGGATTGTGTGAAGTAGTAGCGAGGCAGACATGGAGGTCGTATTCATAGTAGCACCGGAGACAATAAAAAACAGGTTGAACACAGGTGAAGTACACATAGCGGAAATTCAGGCGATATCTGATGCCAAATATCACCAATGGTAAGAGTTCAAAAAGTTGTAGTATTCGTCCATGGTATAGCTCCATTTGTCGTGGATGGGGTTGAAGCAGAGGATGGGCCTCCATTTCGTAGTAGGTGCTATAGAACAACTTTTAAGGAAACAAGGAAGGAGCACCAAGGGACCCACCAAACGTGCTTGCAAAGTTAGAATGAATTAAATACGATATTACTATAAAAATAGTCTGAAAAGAGATAACATGGCAGGAGTGGGATAGTTTAGAAAAGTGTGGTAAGCCTTGAGTTTCATACTGATTTAATATTTGGTGTATAAATTGTGCAAAATGAAGTGGGAGATTTCCATATAAGACTAAGTCAATGTCACTTGTTAATTTAGCCACCTGTTATTTGAAGGTCGCACAAGGTTATATGAGACCGCTTGTTGAAACAGTAGCATTTTCTGCGAGTGTTTGCTATTAATATTTGTTTTCAAAGTAGGAATGGAAGGCCACACCAAACTATCTTCAAGCGCATGTGGGGGAGGAGAAAAGACAGTGGTTGAACATGTTACACTCTGTGAAAGAGTTGCTCTCTACAGGACACCTGCTTGTAGGTCAGAGCACTTCCGGTTATTTGGAATAAGATAGGTGTTTTTCAAAAGCACAATGAGCGTGGGATTAACAGCAAATACTGGAGTTTGTTTAAAAAAACAGTTTAAATTAGGAGCAGAAAGTTAGAATTGCCGTTTATTTTAACTTGTGTATAAACTAAAGAATATTGAACAAAACAAAGTGTGGTTCTCTGTTACTAAAACTTACTTATCTTCATTTTGACAGCAAAATGCAAAAACAAAGAATGCAATTCATGAATAAAAGTAGTTTCAAGGTAGTTTAATGAATAAACTAGGTAATGTTTTATACAATCATGGAGGCTGTGGTATACAGTGATCAATCAGACATTAGCTACAGAATTATGCAATCCCTCTGTTTGTATTGATGTACCATAAAAATAACTTAAGGACTATACCTACCAATAGTCCCAGTACCATTACCAAATAATCAGTCAGTTGGCAGTGAAGAAGGTTCAATCGTTTATTAAACAAAATACTCTATAGAGGAGCCTCTCCGAACCTCACCCATCAGGTGCGCCGAGAAGACTGTTTGCTCGTATTCAAACATGAGGTTATATACTTTTCGGTTCAACACATACAATCACTGTAAAAGGAAAAACACCAGTTGGCCCTCGAGCTCCAGGAAAGGACCATATATGGCACACATCACAACAGTACAAAGGCTTGACTATCTATTACTGATGAGGTCAGGAGGGGTGATTCCCTTTCTACTTGGTGCCTGGGAGTGTAGACACAGCGCCTCCAGGAATGCGCTTATCGCCCCCAAAGCCAGATGCGACCTGGAGTCTTAGAACAGTCGAGTAAAACAGCCTACCTTCAACTGCTACCAGTAACTCAGATGAACTGGGGACTGACAACAGCACGTGATCAACGCGTGATCACAGCCCGTGCTCAAGCATATGTTCAGAAGATGGCATCTGTTTGGTTCTCGGCCTACTCTTTTAGCAATAAATATACAGGGAGGAAATAAACGAGTTTCCTCCAAGCATCAAACAGGGAGTATACGTATAGATGCATCATGCTAACATAATATAGGTCCGATACTCCTTATATACGGGAAATCTACTTTTTTATCCCTCAGAACTGCCCTTTTAGCATGATGTAGCTAACTAAAACAGTTCAATCTTCAAATATTCCCTCATCAATCTGCATTAGGTCTTTGAGCTCCTGCTGAACTAGCTGAGCTTTTACTGCTGTTGGGGATGGACCAAACACAGAGGAAGTGAGTTTTGTCGCGCAATAAGAGCAACATGCAGGCCGTCATGACCTTAGCTGACATAGAGCTAAAGAATCGGAATGCTAAAGAAAGCATTCTTTAAATCAATCACAGAGAAATATTTAGCAGTATTAGGAATTATAGTGAGAATAGTAGTGATGTATGAGACCACAGGATATTGGGGCACCACTATTTTATTAATTTAACGCAAATCAATCACAAAACGATAGGTATGAGCATAATCAGGATCGCTTCCAACAGGGGCTCTTTTTAAGATTGGCAAAATGGGGCTGTTACACACATTAGCAGCTGTCTCCTCCACCACACCCCTTTTTACCAAATCTTGTATGATGGAGAGCAAAGCCTTCTCGCCTGCCGGAGAAATTTTGTACTGAGGTATACGAAGAAGTCGAGCATTTTGCTTCAAAGTAATAGAAGCGAGCGGAATCTTTAATAATCCTACATCTTTGTCACCAGTGGCCCACAACGTTGCTGGAATAACAGCAAACTCAGGAGGGATGGGTTCATTTTTAGTAAAACACTGCAAAGTATGCTTCCCAAGGGAATTAATAGTCAAATAAACACCGTCAGGCGAACAATGAATTTTAGCATGTAATTTCTTCAATAAATCCAAGCCCAACAAATTTTCGCCACAATGGGCAGTCAAAAGAAATGGGGAGTCTATCGCAACAGGACCAATTGTAAAAGGGATAGGTTTGGAGATGGGGCTCACCACCGGAATTCCCGAGAATCCTACCGAAACATTATTGTGCCCGGACAGAGCAGCCCCTGGGACCAGGGAACGAGAAATAGAACTTTTCAGATGTCCCCATCAAATGCGCCTCTACAAAGGTCCTTGCTGATCAACGGGTACTGACACCTGTCCCTCACTCTGTCCATGGCTATCCTATGTATAAGCATACCCTTCGGTTGTGTCGATTGCACACTCCTCATTATAATACTGCCTACCTCTTGGATTATCAAAATAATTATTTTCTTGTCTAACTTGTGTTGCCTCTTCTCGTCGCATATCACTGTGATCCACACTTCCCCTGCCTCTTCCTCTACTTCTCATAGCCCAGTTCTGGACCAGCAACAACGGACACTGAAATCGCCAATGCCCTTCCTCCTTACAATAAGCACACTGATTTATTCCCAAAATGACAACCGGCCCTCTGCCTCGGCCAGTTCCCGCCCCCCTCGGGACGAACCCTCTACTGCCTCTCTCTCTGCCTCATCCTTGAACAACTTGCTGCAACAACACCCGTGTTTTAAGATCCTTCGTTCTCTTTTCCGTCTTATCCTTCCTCTCATTTTCTCTATGTTCGTAATATTGGGCCATACTCAATATTACCGAGGGTGTGGAAGTGGTCCAGGTACTTTCAGCGGCTTGTACCCGTGCAGAGACTTCTGGTAACAAATTGGTAACAAAACGATTAACAAATAATCGTATACCGCCTTCCAACGATAAATCCTGTCCACTAAAATCAATGAATACGCCTTCAAATCTAGTGAAAAAAATCAGAAACACTTTCATCTTTCTTCTGTTCACATGCGGTCAATTTGTCCCAATCCACCTTACGAGGAGGAATTAAGGAATGCATGTAAGTGATAATATGGCCAGGTAATGCCAATAATTCAGGTTTCGGCTTATCTCCAGGCTTACGATCCTTGTCCCAATCTTTTATCTGCTCCCATGTTCCGCCAAATTCTTGAGCATGGTCCTGATCATGCACCTGACGCCATACGTCAACGGGAACTAACAAGGCAAAAAATAGCTCTATGTCAGCTAAGGTCATGACGGCCGAAGAGGCCGCTTCTGTGAGTTCTTTATAATAAGCCGTGGGATTCTTACGGGGGTCGGGTAAATGTGATTTTAGCGAGAGGACTTCACTCCTCTTCCAGGGGGTGTAAACCCATTGCTCCTGCACTCGGGCCTCTACACGAGGTCTAGTCACCACTCCATGTTCATCCTTTAGTTCCGGTATTTCAGGATGAAAGATAGGATGAACTTCTCGCATAGGATGTGAGTGTCCCACGAGGGACACTTCTGATGCATCCGTTCTTGATAATTTAATAAAATCTCCACATTTCTATACACTTCATCTGGGCTAAGTTCAGACTTATGAGCCCTGTCCCGGATGTCATACATCACTTGGGGGGCCAACCCTCCTGGAAAATACTGTTCCCAGAGAGTAATAATACGTGCAGCCATGTGTTTCAAGGCATGTTGCTGCATAACAAGCTCATAGTCTCGAAGCGTGTTCCATATATCAGTTATAGTATAAAAAGGCTGTCACATCCACTGGGATGACTGATTCTCAATCATCCGTTCCTCATTCGGTCCTACAGCCGAACGGGTAAATAACTTCCGTGCGTCGAAATCCCCCAGAGCATGAAATGGAGTCGAAACAGCTGGAGATTGGGTCGTGCTCGCAGAAAGGGAGGCCCACACAGAGGTGGGGGAGACAAAACAGCTGTGGACATAATGGAAGACGGCAGTGTAACAGGCCATAAAGTAGCCATCTCAGACACTGAGTGAGACAAAACAGAGGACGTTCCCGGAGAGGCAAGGGAAGGGGAATCAACAGGGGTGGAAGCTGAAGGGGCCTGTACTAGAGTCGGGGGAACAACAGGATATATATGCTGGGTGGAGGTGGACGAGTATCCAATAAATCCTCTATCTCATCTTCCGCTTCAGTCCTAGCCACAAGGGTCTTATCCACTTGCAATCTAAATTGTCTGTCTGCACAATCAATCCCTTGTTCAGTCTGTGCTTTATCATAAGCTATAGCTTTCTGCGTAATCGTCTGATTTCCTTTCATCCTATATACTTTCTCCTCCCGCACACGTCTACGCTTTGCTTCCTTCTGCCACAGATTTAGGGAGTCAAACATTGACTGTCGACTACGTTTAGAAAATAATCGATCCTGCAGAAAATTTATCTTTTTCTCATCAAAAGACCCGGTTAAGGGCCATTGTAATTCCACATTATCTTTAGTATATTTATGCCATAGTGTATTAAATAAGAGAGGTGTAATACCATGCTTTATATACATATCATAACTTGGGCTGCCCTGAGGCGGGGCAGGTTGACTTTCAGCCAAACGCGTATCATTAGGGCGGCAACAACATCCAAAACAACTCAATTTGCTAAAACACGGCATGGTTATTGTCGTCACGCTTTCCTCATTCGATCATAAAAATAAACTTCCAAACATGGCCATGTTCAAACATTCGCAAAACATACAACCTCACGCTCATTCAAACATACACAATACAAGTGTATATATATACTACATATGAAGTCCAAAGACTACCAAGAGACCGTCAGACAGTTATAACAACAGACCGACCTACGGACCACCCCGCAGCCTTCCTGGTTCACTCTTGGGACTATTCTGACTAAGCCCGCTTCATTTGCACCGCTTCAGATGTGGGATACTCAGATTGTCAGAGCGCAGTAAGTTCATACCAAAGATGGCTACATTTCAAATGATCCTTTTTCCGTCCACCCGCTCGACCAGAATTACCCCTTGTCCTTACCACCCATTTATGGGGAGGACGACCCAGTCACGGAGTCCGGCGGAGTCGCCAACTGATGTACCATAAAAATAACTAAAGGACTATACCTACCAATAGTCCCAGTACCATTACCAAATAATCAATCAGTTGCCAGTGAAGAATGTTCAATCGTTTATTAAACAAAATACTCTATAGAGGAGCCTCTCCGAACCTCACCCATCAGGTGCGCTGAGAAGACTGTTGGCTCGTATTTAAACATGAGGTTATATACTTTTCAGTTCAACACATACATTCACTGTAAAAGGAAAGACACCAGTTGGCCCTCGAGCTCGAGGAAAGGACCATATATGGCACACATCAGACCAGTACAAAGGCTTGACTATCTATGACTGATGAGGTCAGGAGGGGTGACTCCCTTTCATCTTGGTGCCTGGGAGTGTAGACACGGCGCCTCCAGGAATGCGCTTATCGCCCCCAAAACCAGATGCAACCTTGAGTCTTAGAACAGTTGAGTAAAACAGCCTACCTTCAGCTGCTACCAGTAACTCAGATGAACTGGGGCCTGACAACAGCACGTGATCAACGCGTGATCACGGCCCGTGCTCAAGCATATGTTCAGAAGATGGCGTCTGTATGGTTCTCAGCCTACTCTTTTAGCAATAGATATACAGGGAGGTAATAAACGAGTTTCCTCCAAGCAAAAGCATATATATCAAACAGGGAGTATACGTATAGATGCATCATGCTAAGAAAATATAGGTCTGATACTCCTTATATACGGGAAATCTACTTTTTTATCCCTCAGTATTTTTGCACTTAATTAATGATTGAGGAAGTATGAAAGCACTGATGGATTGCTTGAGGTACTACCCATGCACTCCCACAATGACCCAGAAACTACTGTCAAAGTCATCATTTTACTTAGGTATTTTCCGTGCAGTATTGTAAACAGGAAGGTATAATCTTTTCCATGATATAGGGGCGTATTCTCAAGCCCCTATTGCCCAAAGTGCCGTTGCTGTGTCGAAAGGGGCTTATCCCTATTCACAAAGCAGAGCGGCTTAACGTGGCTTAACATTGCCTTGTGAATAGGGCTCCCTTCACGCTGTTTTTAGCATGAATGAGGTGTGCAGTGGGTGTTGCGGTGGACGTTCCACCGCCGCACCCATTGAGTTTGACGCTACCTCCTATTCTCAAGGGCAGCATAAATAGGAGGTAGCGCCAAACTTAAGACCAGAAAAAATATGGTCTTAAGGTGGCGAAAAGAGGACAAATGCTATATTTCTCGCCGTTTTTGCATTTTCCATGTGTGCTGCCTTCTGCAGCACACATGGAAAATGCAAAATGCCATGGTTTGTTCATGTACAGAAAGGTGTCCCTTCCTGAACATAAACACAACTTTTAAAAATAAGCTGTTTTCTAATTTACATGTGTGCAGCACGAAGCAGCACGCATGTAAGTTACAAACTGTCATTTTCATTTTGTTTATGTACAGGACGAGAGACCTTCCTGTACATAAAGAAACCTACCTGCTTGCAGACACCCTTGCACTCTGGTGCAAGGGTGCCTGCGTTGGCACTACGTTTTGACACTTAGCACCATCACAGGGGGAAACGCGAGGGTGTACCATGTCCTTGAGAATAGGGTGCAGCCTCGTATTTCTGAAATGGCGGAGAGAGGCGTTAAGCCAAGCAGGTAATGCCTCTCTCCGCCACTTCATTGAGAATATGACCCAGAGTTACTTAGGCAGAAGCGATGCAGTTATAGAATCAAGTAGGCACTACTACCACACAAATTAAATCAATCATGGATTACTTATGCAGTTATGCAATGAGCGAGGGAGGGAGTACTTTTGCACTGAAGAATTCATAGAGGGACTATGCAGTTTTGAATCTATTAAAGTACTATTTTGAACATATACATTCAGTGATGTACAAAGGAAGTATTTCTTTAATTATTGTGGGAGTACACTGTGACTCAGAAACTGTGAGCCTGTATATTATAGGGGCCACTAACCTGTATTTCAGATTCTTAAGGCCTGGCGCCGACAGGCTCCCAACCCCTTTGAGGTAAAATAGGGTGAGACTAGCAGAATATACACAGTCACACTATATCACCCCAGGGGAGAAGGTGAATAAGGACTAGGCCTGGGCAGTGAACTTCACTCCGTTCTTGTAGTTTGTGGAATTTTCTGCACTTCGCACTTCGAAGTGCTCGCAGAGGGCAGAAAACTCCGCTTCGCGATGTGCAGCGGAGTTTTTTCACCGCTCGCAATCGCAAACGCTAAGTTTGCGAGCGTGAGCTGCCACTTGGGTAAAATTTCTACCCAAGAGGCAGGAATACCAGCACAAACTGCCATTCGCACTGCACTCCACCACTCACAGAATGTTGCAGAGTTCTTTGTAACTTTGTGGAGTTCTGCATAGCAAAACTCTGCGTACTATGCCCAGGCCTAAAAAGGACAACAAGAGAGAAAAAGATAAATGACGAAATTGTTGCGACCCTGACACAAAGAGGGTTACTGGGTCTGTATTCCCACCGTGTGCACTGCACCAGGCGCAGAGGGAAACACAGTAATAGCACAGTAGTACTGACAGCGAGAAACTACAGTGCCCAGAATGCCCGGGACAACCTCCCGTGTTTCTAGGCAGGGGCAGCCTCTCTATTGGAAGGCTATAAAGCCCCGCCCTTTCTTCAAATCGAAGCTTGACAAACTGCCCTATACGTTCCTGTGGACTCGAGCGCCAAGCGGACGGTGTTTTCCCTGCTGGAGGTCAGGCGCTTTCTGCAACGAGGTGTTCAGCCGGGGATACTCGCTACTTTGACCCGCACAGATTGAGGAGCCTAAGCAGGTACTACTTAGTGCCTGAAAGGTATGTTACAGAACGTTTGTTTTTGCTGTCACAGAACAACTCTATCGTATTTCAGGTATTTAGGTCTTCTGTGAACTAGCGACGAGGAGTTGCTTTGTCTCCCAAATTCCATATTATCCTTTCATCTTGCCGGCTCCAAGATTTCATTTCTTTGATGTTACAAGAACGCTCTCACTGTGAATTTAACAACGAGCGTTCCTTCATTGATGACTTGGTTATTGTAAGAAGTGCCAGCATTTCTCTTTCAGTACAGCAGGAAGACGCTCTACTTTGCTTTGACTGTTCATTTGTTCCAGCTACAGACTGAGTGCTCTTTCTTTTGGACTCTCTGCAGACAGAAAACTAGTGAGTAAGAGTATTCTGGGGGGGAAGGTGCAGAACACACTTATTGTAAGTTGCCAGACTTATACTTCAACAAGTGATTCTTTGTTGTTTCTCCCTACTGCAGTGTCCAAGAAGGAGTGCGACATATCACGTTGGGCTACGCTACTTCACCTATCGTAGCTCCTCTGATAGACCTTATCTGGAGAGCCTTTCTTGTTTTCTCCAATTCCCTTTTTCCCAGGGGTGCTCTCTTACATAGCGGTGTTCAAATCCCTCTGTGTGAGTTGTACTCAGGGGAGGAAGAGAACTTTCCTCTTGCCATCGTGCCTGCTGGCCGATCTTTTAAGGTTAGTGGCTTTCTTGGATTATACTACTAGCATCCGCCTGACAGATTTGTCAAGCCCAAGTAGTTACCCAGCCCGGACGATGGATACTAATGTTGTTTTGGCTTCCCTGCTGAAGAGCCTTGCGGCTCTACAGCAGGAGGTGCATACCTCACGTTTGGAGAATCAGGAACTAAAAAAAGAAATGGGTACCTTGCGTAGGGAGGTCGGAGGCATTTCTAGACAAGGTAAAGGGAAGGGGTCCTATATAAAGGAGTGGACGCTTCCCCCTCCGATCTCTGCCACCACACCAGTCTCAGGGGGAGGTGCTCAAGGCCCTGGGTTCTTTACGGTGCCAGCCGCAACCTCTCCACAGAAGGGAACCATTCCTACGGTTCACGTCTTACAGAACCATAATATACCATTGGCTCCTCCTGAAAGTTTTTATGGTGATCCTAAGAAATTTGAGACCTTCCTTAATCAAAGTAGACTTCACTTCCTCTGCAAACCCACTGTGTTTCAGGATGACGAGGCTAAAACCTCCTTTATGATGTCATATATGGGGGGAATGCTGCTAGCTGGACTATCCCATTGATGGAGCGCAACGATCCAGTCTTGCACAATTTTCAGGACTTTTGTAGGGAGATGAGAAAGCTGTTTGGCCGAAAATCCGATATGATGTCATTGGACCGAGAACTCTTAACGCTTCGACAGGGATCACAGGAGTTGTTGACCTATATTACCTTGTTCAATCGCCTTCTGGTGGAAACCGACTGGCCCCAAGAGAAAAGAACGACTCTATTCTTTCATGGATTGAGAGGAGAAATAAAAGACATACTATCCCAGGTGGTCCAGCTGCCGCAAACCTGTGAAGAGCTGATTGACCTCACTGACCAACTGGATCACCGTCTTCAAGAAAGAAAGGGAGAGAGAGGTAGAAGTGATACCTGTTTTTTCCTACATTGCCCTAAACCAGCTGCCGAAATCCTACCAAAGCAGCCCAAAGGAATAGAACCCATGCAAATTGGAGGGCTCCGAGGCCCGCTCACTATTGAGTAAAGAGAAAAAAGACGACAACAGAAATTATGTTTGTACTGTGGAAAAAGTGGGCATTTCATCTGTGAATGTAGAGCAAGAGCAAAGGTACCTGAGAGACCAAACGCCTTCAGAACACAAGCTGCGGCATCTCCACAACCGACGGAAAACTAGGAAGCCCAAGCCAGGAGGGGATCTCTGCCTTGGGTTCAGAAACCAAAACGATCTCTTTATCTCTCGCTAACACCATACAGCCGTCAGTGGCTCACATGAATGTATGTGTCACTCTGTGGATTTGCGAATTGAATCCCATTGATGTGTCGGCCCTTTTGGATTCAGGAGCCACTGGGAACTTCATTGATCAACAATATGCCTGGAACATCGGGGTGCCATATAATAGTAAGGTCACACCAGAGATCGTGAAAGCAGTGGATGGAAAAGCCTTAACGTCAGGACCGGTACGATACCACACTATTCCCCTCAAGATGCGCTTAGGAAAGAACCACTACGAGGCGATCCAGTTCGACCTAAAAGTCACACCACACTTTCGCCTGATTCTTGGTGTTGGACCTGTCAGCCCTAGGGTGGTCTCCCCGTCTATTTTTGATCGCGCCTCATTTTTTCCACCCTCATTTTTATGTTGGACTAGGTCTCCGGGCGCCTTTTCATTGCCAATCAGTGTTAAGGTGCAGGTGCTCCCTTCTCCCAAGATGGCTGCCACAGGCCCCTGCTACTGCAGAGTGGTCTTGCATAGTAGCACCCTAGCTGCCAGGAGCTGGCTGGAACCCCACAACAATGTTGCGACTCCAGCCCGCCTTTTTGTCCCATAGGTAAAGTGGGGAAGCTTCTGGAATGTGCTGGAACCTTCTAGAAGGGAGGTGTGGTTTTTCTTTTACCGCCTTGGCCAGAGGTCACCTGACCTAGGGCTACTTAAGTGAGGGAGGGAACTTTTTGTGTTGAGTTGGCCAGTGGGGTGAAGCAGAGCTGGAAGAATCCACCAGGAGTGTAGGCGGTAGGGCCTAGCCAGGGACTTATGCCTCTGAGAGTGACAGGATTTAGGTGCTGCCTCTTAAGTGAGTGAGGGACCCTGTGAAACCCACTGATCTTGCCCAGCAGTAGGAGGACCCAGAGAACCTCTGCCCAGCCTGACTAGGAAGGACCTAGTCGCCTTCTCCATCCCTACCCCCCTGTAACAGAACCCCTTTAAGGGCGCCAGATACATCTGCGCCAACAAGACTTCATCTGACATCTGAGAACTAAAGCTTATATGCCAAGCACTGAGACTGCGTGTCCAGATTGAACTCTAAAGCTTATATGCCAAGCACTGAGACTGCGTGTCCAGATTGAACTCTAAAACTTATATGCCAAGCGCTGAGACTGCGTGTCCAGACTGACCCCTGAAGCCGTGTGCAAAGCAGATTGAAGAGCAACCGGGGATCGACCAGGTATTAGCGCTGTGACCCCTGCGCTCCCTGACCTGGCCTGGGACCCCCAGCAGCGTGCTCCGCTGAGCGCGGAACCCCCATCCTTAACTTGAGCACCCCCCTGTGACGTGGAAGCCAGCGCGCTCACCGCCGCGGCCAGGAGGCCGGAAGAAGTGCCCTGCAGAGTCGCGAGGCCCGTGAGAAGCCCGGGGCCCCGCCGCTGCCGTCGCAGCTGTGTGAGAAGGTGCGCGAGGCCTGGGGACCGAGTTTCCCCATCGTCGCTGGAGCAGACGCCGTCTGACGCCGAGAACGAGGTAAGCCCGGAGGCTGGGATTGCCCCTGGTGTGCCCCCTACTGGTTGGGAGCCGCACCGCACCCTCAGCCCGGGTCCCCTCTCCGTGGGAGTTCCCCCCTGTCATCGCGACGGAGAGACCCCGCCGAGGGATCCTCTCCTTGTGCCCCCGTGACTGCTCTAAAGCGCGGTGCCCTATGATCTGCACCGGAGCCGAGAGACTCGCTCCTCCCGTCCTGGGCGCTCCCCGCTAAAAGCTCCGTGAGGCGCATTGACTGTCCTACCCCGTATTGAAGTACTCAGTGCCCGTAATTACGAGTAGCGCTCTGTTGCTCCTGTGCCGGATTGAAGTGCTCAATGTCAATAATTACGAGTAGCGCTCTGTTATTCCTGTGCTGGATTGAAGTGCTAAATGTCAGTAATTACGAGTAGCGCTCTGTTATTCATGTGCCCTATTGAAGTGCTACATGCTAGTGATTACGAGTAGCGCTCTGTTATTCATGTGCCATATTGAAGTGCTACATGCTAGTGATTACGAGTAGCGCTCTGTTATTCATGTTCCATATTGAAGTACTACGTGCTATTGATTACGAGTAGCGCGCCGTTATTCACGCCCATGTTGAAGTGCTACGTGCTATTGATTACGAGTAGCGCGCTGTTATTCATGTTCCATAATGAAATGCTAAATGACATCTATTACGAGTAGCTCTCTGTGCTAGATGCCCCGTACTGAGGTCGTCACCAGTTAGCGCGCATAGCGCCATAATCACCCCCCTAAGGCGCTACAGGAAAGTGAAGCACGCGTGTACCTCTAGGTGAAGGGTAGTTGTACCTCAGGCAGTACTGATATGTTATGAATGTCATTTATGGTATTACCAGCTTATGAAATGTACTGCTACCTCATGAACTGCATCTAACGTGATCTGCTTGGATAAACTTGAGTATTTATTTAACTCCTACCGTGTGGCGTCACTTATTGTGTGTGTTCCTTGTCCCATGTGAGGTGCGTGTTGTATGGTTGCTTTACACACAGACCTTTGGTGGCCCGACCGCTCGTGCCACGTTACCGCCCCATAGGGCCTGGAGACCCCAGGTCCTACACTTGGCATGCCATGGCTGACTCTTCTTGACCCCGTTATTCGAAAGGCAGATCGCACGTATCTCTAACCTCTGAATATTGCAAGGAACAATGCATCAAGGTGACTACGCCCTCAGACGTCACCTGCAGTATTCAGGCAGGTCTTCTAGCCGAAGGATGTGTAGGATCTGGTTATTGCTGTTCTACTATGTTACCCGAAGAATACAAGGACTACCAACCTGTTTTCGACAAAAAAAAGGCAACACAATTACCATCTCATCGGACGTATGATTGTCGCATTGACCTTCTGCCAGGAGCCGACATCCCTTGTAGTCGGGTGTATGCCCTCACAGAGCCTGAAACCCGGTACCTAAAGAACTACTTCAAGGAGAACCTGGCCTCAGGCTTCATCAGGCATGCTTCGTCTCGAGCCTCTTTTCCCCTCTTCTTCATAACGAAGAAGGACTGTGATGAATTGAGAACATGCATCGACTACAGACCAATTAATAGGATCACCATCAAGAATTGATACCCCCTACCCTTAACACCGGTTCTTTTGGACCAACTGAAGGGAGCTCGTATCTTCTCGAAACTGGATCTCCGAGGGGTGTACCACCTGGTCAGAGTCAAAACCGGAGATGAATGGAAAACAGCTTTCAGTACCAAGTTCGGACTCTATGAGTACCAGGTGATGCCCTTTGGGCTGTGCAACGCCCCGGTGGTGTTCCAATACTTTATAGACGAGGTGCTTTGGGGCTTGTTGGATACCATTTGCATAGTGTACATTGACGATATCCTCATATACTCAGAAACACCCCACGAACACGTTACCCATGTAAAGACGGTTCTAGACAGACTCCAACAGCATTCACTGTATGCCAAATTGGAAAAATGCCTTTTCCACGTTACGATAGTTGCCTTCCTGGGATATGTTATCAATGCACAGAGTTTTCAGATGGACATGGGAAGATGGAAGCCATCGCACAATGGAAAGCACCCCAGCATGTCAAAGCGGTACAAAGCTTCCTTGGTCTCGCAAATTACTACAGACCTTTTATCAAGGACTTCTCAAGGATAATAATCCTATTTCACGTCTGCGACGTAAGAACACTCCTTTTATCTGGGACCAAGAAGCAGAGAGTTCCTTCGCAGAGATGAAAAACCGTTTCACCCAAGCACCCATTCTGCGGCACCCAAACCCTAGCCTGCCATTCATTGTTGAAATGGATGCATCACAATATGCTCTCTGGGGAGTATTATCACAAAGACACCCTGACACAGGACAACTTCATCCAGTGGCGTACTACTCCAAGAAGCTCACACCCAGTGAAATAAACTACTCCATTACAGACAAAGAGCTCCTGGCAATTAAAAGAGCATGCGAGGAATGGAAACACTATCTCCTGGGAGCGAGTCACACTGTGGAAATATTCACAGATCACCGAAACCTGTTGTTCCTAAAATCTGCTAGGGCTCTCACACCCCGACAGCTACGATGGTCTTTGTTTTTCTCAAACTTTGATTTCATCATAAAATACAGACCGGGGCACCAAAATGGCAAGGCCGATGCATTATCACGTATGGGCGATTCCATAAATGATCAACACGAGACACCTAAGGAGAACCCTTCCATCCTCACAGAAAATGCTTTCCAACATGAAACCGTACCACTGATCACTTCAAACGACTTCATGGAAGACTTGAAGGTGTCCTTGGCTCATTTGGAAGAACATGCATGGATAAACGAAGACCCCGAACACCGGACCACGAACAATGGTTAACTATACCATTACCATTCCTTGTACATTCCCCAGCCGGCCCAACAACTACAAGTGCTGGCTTGGGCTCATGACTCGACATTAGGAGGACATCTTGGAGAGCACAAAACTATAGCTGGTATTGAGAGATCCTTTTGATGGCTAACACTGCGGAACGATACCAAGGATTACCTAAGAAAATGTGCCGTTTGTGCTCAGAGCAAGACCAGCCATTCCAAGCCTGTCGGATTGTTATGCCCCATACCTGTACCTCCGTTCCCTTAGCATACCGTGTCAATGGACTACATAATTGAGATGCCTCCTTGCGAAGACTACACCACCATCCTAGTGGTGGTCGATCACCCTACAAAAATGGGACTTTTCATCCCCCTAAAACGGCTGCCTACTTCTGCCGAGCTAGCTGTTGTCTTCCTTCAACATGTGATCAATGCCCATGGACTACCCAGAGTACTCATAACAGATCGGGGATCCCAATTCACCTCTCGATTTTGGAAGGCATTATGTGACATCATGGGAGTGGAAGCCAGACTGTCAACCAGCTACCATCCCCAGACGGACGGAAAAACGAAACGACTCAACCAAACGCTTGAACAATACCTGTGTTGTTTTTCCCTCCAAAACACCATGGACTGGTACCCATTGATCTGGATGGCAGTATTCACCTACAACGATGCTGAACATTCTACATTGGGGTGTTCCCCTTCCTTCTGTCTGTATGGATTCCATCCAAACATGCTCCCTTTCAAATGCCCAGTGGTTTCGAGACACCCCACCATACAGGAACACCACACCCATCTCAGAGCAGTGCTCATGGAAGCAAAAAGTCAGTTAGAGGCTTCACTGAAAGCATACAAACATTACGCTGATAAAAAGAGAACCCTTGAACCTGCTTATCAGGTAGGAGATAAGGTGTGGCTGGCAACAAAACACCTACACTTAAAGGGGGTGGGTCTTAGACCCGGCCCTCGTAACATAGTCAGACCTGACCCCTGCACCTCACACCAGCCCCGCGCCCCTGGCCTAGCCGATCCTTCCCACCAGAACACACACACCCGACCCGGACTTCCCCCGTCCGTGGCCTTCCTCCTTCGGCCACCTCGGGCCCGCATGCCCACTTCATGCACCAAGATGGCCGCCCGGCCCCAGCGCGACCCTAGCCTACAGGCGCCACTCCGGCTGGAGGACATCGCGCTCCCCTTGGGATGAGAAAGGGAGGAGCAGTTTCCCTCACACCTCTGTGCTTCCCTGGGAAGGTGGGTTTCGATCGACCTGCCGGCCTCCTCGAGGGCTGGCTCCACGCCTGCTGGGTGTCTGGGGCTCCTCCCGGCCCGGCCCTGAAAGGATCAAAGGACAATGGCAGGAAACCCCCAACAAGCGACCCCCAGGTGAGAAGACCCCTGCCTGCACCGACTCCGGACATCAAAGAGGAGTCGCCCTATAACAAGGGGTGCTCTGGGACTGTCCGGCAGATTCGCCTTGGAAACACATGAGCCCTGCTGAGTGACTCGCGGCTCCCTGAAGATCGTCAAACCCCGAACTCGTGCTTGAGCCCTGCTTAGTGACTCGCGGCTCCCTGAAGATCGTAAGACCTCCGAACTTGTGCTTGAGCCCTGCTGAGTGACTCGCGGCTCCCTGAAGATCGTAAGACCTCCGAACTTGTGCTTGAGCCCTGCTGAGTGACTTGCGGCTCCCCGAAGATCGTAAGACCTCCGAACTTGTACCCGAGCCTGCTGAGTATCTCGCAGCACCCACAGACTCCCTTGGTCCCGCCGGACCCCACGACGACAAGCGTATCCCCCAGCTCGAGGATTGTGAGCTGTGCGCCGGATACGCACCTGCATTTGATCCATACCCCCAAAAAGACTGTCCCGCTACCCCGTAAACCCCCTCCAAGACTTTGTGAGCCGTGCTCTACTTGTATATATTTTGCCTTGCTGATCATAAAGATCTTACCACTCCGATCTGATAAAGATTTGCTCTTAAGAACTCCTCGTGTGGGGTCTATCTGTCGTGCGGTGCCGAGTGTACGATCCTAGATACGAGGTTCCTCCCCTGAGGAGTCTCCCGCCAGTGCCCGGCTACGATACCTCGAGGGTGGGTCTCAGGGCAGTCAGGGCCCCCTCCGGGCCCCTCTGAGGTCGCCTTCTAACATTGGTGGCAAGCGACGGGATTCGGGCCTCTAATCTAGAGATCGTACCGTGAACGGCTGACACACTACCGACAAAGATGGCAGAAGGAAACGCCGTAGTTCTCATAGAAGACGACGCCAGTACCGAGTTCCAGGTGGAACAGCTGGAAGAGTACACTCACAGAGAACTAAAGCAATTCTGTAAGGAACTCAGAATCGCTACCACTGGTCTCAACACCAAAGAAGATATGCAAAAGGCACTGCAAGCTTGGGTGGATTCTGGAGCCTCCCGCCCAGAAGGAGCGGGGGAGCCCCACAACGAAGCTGGACCCTCCCAAGGAGAACGCAGCAGCAACCAGGTGCGAGGCTTCGTACCAGACGGGGGCCTATCCCCGGAGGAACTCGCAGACAGAGAAAAAAGTCGCCATCACGAGCTCGAATTAGCCAAACTCAAAATTGAGGGCGAGTTGAAATTAGCGGAGAAGAAGCTAGCAGTAGAACAGTTGCGAGTACAAGGAGAACTATAAGAGAAGAAACTCCAACGAGAACACGAGGGAAGGAGACTTCAACTAGAACATGAACGCAGCTTAAAGGAAATAGAACTGAAAGCAAGAAGTGAAGAAGCGCGGCCCCCGGGGAACCGGGAGGCGGCCGCCCTGACGGAGCAGAAGGTCCACATCCCCAAGGATGTGGTCAAGGAATATTACAAAAATGATGACATTCAGCAGTGGTTTCGGGCCTACGAGGTCGCCATGACATCCCATCGGGTCCCGCAGAAGGATTGGGGGGGCTGGGTTATGGGGACGGTTCCTGAGCGAAGGAAGAGACACCCTGCTCGACCTACCCACCTCCATGCAGACCTCCTATGAACACATGAAAGCGGCCCTCCTCACAAGGTACGGCCTCACCCCGGAGATGTACCGCCAGCGGTTCCGGGACTGCAGGAAGATCCCGGGTACCACCTGGGTGGAATATGTGAATTTCTTCAGCCGCGCCTTCGATGGGTGGATCAAGGGCAGCAAGGTAACCACCCTGGAAGAACTAACCGACCTTATGTTATGGGAACACCTGGCTGCCAACTGCTTTGTGGAACTACGCCAGCACCTGCTCGACAGCAAGCTCACGGACCCGAGAAAGCTGGCTGTCAAGGCGGATCGCTGGACCAACACCCGGGTCTCCCGGGGCCCTGTAGGGGAGTACCCTTGAGCCAGTCAGGGACCACCCCGCCAGAGAGGGGGGGGAAACCAGGGAGGGCAGAGAGAGCCCCAGGCTAGTCCCCCGAAGTCCCAACCTCCGCCTTTCCCGGCACCCCCACCAGCTGTATCCGGCCCCCCCCTGAGACGGGGGCACCGGGTAACCATCACTTGTTTCCGCTGCCAGAAGCCCGGGCATTACGCCAACGACCCTGAATGCCCCATGGCCCCACGCACCACCCAGGTAGCACCCCCTGCTAGACAGAAAGCCAATGTAGCCCTGGGGGAGGAGGTTGAGGAGGCCGAGGAGTTGGAACCCGCCGCCATGGCCCTAGTGTCCTTAGGAGATAGAGAGATGGTCCCTGGGAGCCTCCTGCCCCCTAACACAAAGAAATATGGGCAGCTCGTCACGATCAATGGCCACCAAGTAGAAGCCCTCCGTGACACCGGGGCCAGCATCACCGGTGTCCTCAGCCATTTAGTCCACAAGGACCAGGTCCTCCCCAACGTATTTTGCCCTGTCATTTCAGCCGACAACACAGAAAGCCTATGTAAGGTAGCCCTGGTGCCCTTCGAGTGGGGAGGGGTGGTCGGTAAACTGAAGGTCGCAGTGAGAACATCCCAGCCCGTCGACTGTCTCCTGGGGAACGACCTGGAAAGTTCCCCCTGGGGGCAAGTTGAGCGCAAGACCCACCTAGGGATGATGGGCCTCCCTGAGTGGGTGTGCGCCACCACTCGATCCATGGCGGCTCGACTGACCCCCCTGAGGGACGTCGACGACGCCCGACCCCCGAAGATGGGATGGTCCCGGCCGAGGGCCCCCACATCCCCCCACTAGAAGAGTCACTCGCCAGTGACGAACCGCCGCCTTCCGACTCCACCCCAGACACCGAGTTAGGCGATCTGCCCGAATTAGCCCAGTGGCGCCACGAAGGGGGCCCCTCCCGAGAGGAGTTCTGCCGAGAGCAGGCTACCTGTCCCTCCCTGGTCGGGCCCCGGCAACAGGCAGAGGCCCAGGCCGCAGGCGACCAGACGGGGACGCACCGGGTCTATTGGGAGAATGACCTTCTGTACAGCGAACAGAAGTCGGTGGAGCTAGGGTCCGGCCGGGTGCTGGTGGTACCCCTACGCTTCCGAAACCTCCTCCTGGGCTTGGCCCACGACGTACCCCTCGCAGGCCACTTGGGTCAGGACAAGACATACAGTCGCCTCGTGACTCACTTCTACTGGCCCCGAATGAAAGCGGATATAGAAGCCCACTGCAAGTCCTGTCCCACATGCCAGGCTAGTGGGAAGAGTGGAGGAAAGCGCAAGGCTCCCCTCCAGCCCTTCCCTGTCGTCAGTACCCCTTTTGAGCGGGTCGGGATCGACATTGTAGGACCTCTGGACCCCCCAACTTCCCAGGGACACCGGTTCATCCTCGTCCTGGTGGACCATGCCACTCGTTACCCTGAGGCCATCCCCCTGCGCACCGTCACGGCCCCCGTGGTGGGCCGGGCGCTGATGGGGATCTTCTCCCGCATGGGTTTTCCCCGCGAGGTCGTGACCGATCGCGGTACCAACTTTATCTCCCGATACATGAGGTCCTTATGGCAACAGTGCGGGGTGTCCTACAAATTCACCACCCCGTACCACCCCCAAGGTAACGGCCTAGTAGAGCGGTTTAACCGGGCTCTGAAGGGGATGATCGCGGGCCTGGAAGAGCCCCTCCGGCGTAAGTGGGACCTCCTGCTCCCCTGCCTCCTATTCGCATACCGAGAAGTTCCCCAGAAATCCTTGGGTTTCAGCCCCTTCGAGTTACTCTACGGGCACCCCGTCAGGGGGCCCCTCAGCCTGGTCAAAGAAGAGTGGGAGGCGGCGCCCCGAGGCACCCCCCGAGACGTGTTCTGTTACGTCCTGACCCTCCGCAATCAGACTAGGAGGTTCCGGGAAATGGCAGAGGCCAATCTGGAGGCGAGTCAGGAGGAGATGAAGCGCTGGTACGACCAGAACGCCGCGCTAGTCGAGTTTCAGCCGGGCCAGCTGGTGTGGGTCATGGCCCCCGTGAAACCCTGCGCTCTCCAGGATAAATGGACCGGGCCCTTCAAAGTAGTTGAGCGGAAGAGCCCGGTCACGTACTTGGTAGATGTCCAGTCACCCCGGGACCCCCTCCGGGTCCTCCAAGTGAACCGCCTCAAGCCCCACTTTGTGCAGACAGAGCTGAGCCTCCTACTGGCCACTGACGACGGGTCCGAAGAAGAGTCAGATCCTCTCCCTGATCTTCTGTGCACCAAGGAGAAAGACGGCTCCGTAGAGGGAGTGAACCTCTCCCCGTCTCTCACTCCCCAGCAATGTGAGGATTGCCGCCAGCTCCTAGGACAGTTTCCGGACCTCTTCTCCCTGGTCCCCAAGGTCACCGACTGGTGTGTCCATGATGTGGATACTGGGGACAGCCCGCCAGTGAGACACCGAGCCTACCGAGTCCCTGATCGGGTCCGGTCCTGTATCCAAGCCGAAGTCTCGAAAATGTTGACCCTAGGCGTGATCGAACCCTCAGACAGCCCCTGGGCCAGCCCCGTGGTCCTGGTCACAAAAGCAGCTGCCCCCGGGGTCGCCCCGGAACTCCGCTTTTGCGTGGACTACCGGGGACTCAATGAGGTCACCCGAGCCAATGCCCACCCCATTCCCCGAGCCGACGAGCTCATTGACCGGCACGGAGCTGCTCGGTTCCTCAGCACCTTCGTTCTCACCTGCAGCTACTGGCAAATTGCGCTCACAGAGGGAGCCAAGGAGCGGTCCGCCTTCTCCACCCCAGATGGGCACTATCGCTTTCGCGTAATGCCCTTCGGGATGAAAAATGCCCCGGCCACCTTCCAGCGACTGGTAAATAGAGTCCTGGCCGGGCTGGAAAAATTCAGCGCTGCCTATCTCGACGATATCGCAGTTTTTAGTTCCGAATGGAGTGAGCACCTCCAGCACCTCCGGAGGGTGCTAACCGCCCTACGCCAGGCGGGCCTCACCGTGAAAGCCAGCAAATGCCAGATTGGGCAAGGTTCGGTAACCTACCTGGGGCACCAGGTCGGAAGCGGGCAGGTCGCCCCTCTACAGCCCAAAATCGACGCCATCCTAGCCTGGGAACCCCCCACTACCCAAACAGAGGTCCGAGCCTTTCTGGGCCTCACGGGCTACTATCGGAGATTCATCCGGAATTACGGCAGCCTGGTCGGTCCCCTCACGGGACTCATGTCCAAGAAGCAGCTCAAGAAGGTACAGTGGTGCCCTGCCTGCCAAGAGGCGTTCAATGCCCTGAAAACGGCCATGTGTACGGCCCCCGTCCTCCAGGCCCCCGACTACTCCAAAGAGTTTGTGGTACCAACTGATGCCTCCGAGCATGGCATCGGGGCCGTCCTCTCCCAAGTAAATGACCAGGGTCTAGACCAGCCCGTGGCCTTCCTCAGCCGAAGGCTGTTGCCCAGGGAACAGGGATGGAGTACCATCGAGCGCGAGGCGTTCGCCGTAGTCTGGGCCCTCAAGAAACTACGACCTTACCTGTTCGGCACCCATTTCAGGGTCCAGACCGACCATCGCCCCTTGCGATGGCTCATGCAGATGCGAGGAGAAAACCCCAAGCTTCTGCGGTGGTCAATCTCCCTCCAGGGGATGGATTTCACCGTGGAACATCGCCCTGGTACGGACCACGCCAACGCCGATGGCCTCTCCGGATTCTTCCGCCTCAGCGAAGAGAACCCCCAAGAAAATGGGTAGTTCTCTCCGGCTTTCAGCTGGGGGGGACGCGTGTTAGACCCGGCCCTCGTAACATAGTCAGACCTGACCCCTGCACCTCACACCAGCCCCGAGCCCCTGGCCTAGCCGATCTTTCCCACCAGAACACACACACCCGACCCGGACTTCCCCGGTCCGTGGCCTTCCTCCTTCGGCCACCCCGGGCCCGCGTGCCCACTTCATGCACCAAGATGGCCGCCCGGCCCCAGCGCGACCCTAGCCTACAGGCACCACTCCGGCTGGAGGACATCGCGCTCCCCTTGGGATGAGAAAGGGAGGAGCAGTTTCCCTCACACCTCTGCACTTCCCTGGGAAGGTGGGTTTCGATCGACCCACCGGCCTCCCCGAGGGCTGGCTCCACGCCTGCTGGGTGTCTGGGGCTCCTCCCGACCCGGCCCTGAAAGGATCAAAGGACAATGGCAGGAAACCCCCAACAAGCGACCCCCAGGTGACAAGACCCCTGCCTGCACCGACTCCGGACATCAAAGAGGAGTCGCCCTATAACAAGGGGTGCTCTGGGACTGTCCGGCAGATTCGCCTTGGAAACACATGAGCCCTGCTGAGTGACTCGCGGCTCCCTGAAGATCGTCAAACCCCGAACTCGTGTTTGAGCCCTGCTGAGTGACTCGCGGCTCCCTGAAGATCGTAAGACCTCCGAACTTGTGCTTGAGCCCTGCTGAGTGACTCGCGGCTCCCTGAAGATCGTAAGACCTCCGAACTTGTGCTTGAGCCCTGCTGAGTGACTCGCGGCTCCCCGAAGATCGTAAGACCTCCGAACTTGTACCCGAGCCTGCTGAGTATCTCGCAGCACCCACAGACTCCCTTGGTACCGCCGGACCCCACGACGACAAGCGTATCCCCCAGCTCGAGGATTGTGAGCTGTGCGCCGGATACGCACCTGCATTTGATCCATACCCCCAAAAAGACTGTCCCGCTATCCCCTAAACCCCCTCCAAGACTTTGTGAGCCGTGCTCTACTTGTATATATTTTGCCTTGCTGATCATAAAGATCTTACCACTCCGATCTGATAAAGATTTGCTCTTAAGAACTCCTCGTGTGGTGTCTATCTGTCGTGCGGTGCCGAGTGTATGATCCTAGATACGAGGTTCCTCCCCTGAGGAGTCTCCCGCCAGTGCCCGGCTACGATACCTCGAGGGTGGGTCTCAGGGCAGTCAGGGCCCCCTCCGGGCCCCTCTGAGGTCGCCTTCTAACAGTGGGTAAACTGGCTCCTAAGTATGTAGGTCCCTATGGCATCGAACAGATTATAAATCCTGTTGCCGTGAGGCTGTTTTTGCCCCAGTCCTGGAACATGCACCCCGTGTTCCATGTGTCTCTGTTAAAACCTTATCCCATTGATATGAGATTACCCGCAACGCCGCTACCAGTAGAAGTGGATGGGCAGGAAGAATACGGGGTCCGAGAACGCTTAGATTCCAGGTTAGTGAGGGGACGAGTACAGTATCTGGTCGACTTGAAGGGGTATGGTGTGGAGGATAGCACCTGGGAACCTGTGCAAAACCTACACTGCCCTAGATTGATTGAGCATTTCCATGCCAAGTACCCAGGCAAACCAGGGCGACCGCCGAGGCGACGTTCCTCGAGAGGGGGTTCTGTCGCGACCCTGAAACAAAGAGGGTTACTGGGTCTGTATTCCCCGTGTGCACTGTACCATGCACAGAGGGAAACACAGTAATAGCACAGTAGTACTGACAGCGAGAAACTACAGTGCCCAGAATGTCCTAGGACAACTTCCCACGTTTCTAAGCAGGGGCTGCCTCTCGATTGGAAGGCTATAAAGCCCCGCCTTTTCTTCAAATCGGGGCTTGACAAACTGCCCGATACGTTCCTGTGAACTCGAGCACCAAGCGGACGGTGCTTTCCCCGCTGGAGGTTGGGAGCCCTTCTTCCCCGCGTTTTCCTGTGCTTCTGCTGAGCTTTTCTAGTGATCGGATTTCGAGCGCCAAGCGGACGGTGTTTTCCTCGCTGGAGGCCGGGCGCTTTCTGCAACGAGGTGTTCAGCCGGGGATCCTCGCTACTTTGACCTGCACGGATTGAGGAGCCTAAGCAGGTACTACTTACTGCCTGAAAGGTATGTTACAGAACGTTCATTTTTGCTGTCACAGAACAACTCCCCTGTATTTCAGGTATTTAGGTCTTCTGTGAACTAGCGACGAGGAGTTGCTTTGTCGCCCAAATTCCATATTATCCTTTCATCTTGCCGGCTCCAAGATTCCATTTCTTTTCTTTTTGATGTTACAAGAACGCTCTTGCTGCGAATTTAACAACAAGCGTTACTTCATTGATGACTTGGTTATTGTAAGAAGTGCCAGCATTCCTCTTTCAGTACAGGAGGAAGACGCTGTACTTTGCTTTGACTGTTCATTTGTTCCAGCTACAGACTGAACGCTCTTTCCTTCGGAATCTCTGCAAACACAAAACTAGTGAGTAATAGTATTCTGGCGGGAAGGTGCAGAACACACTTATTGTAAGTTGCCAGACTTATACTTCAACAAGTGTTTCTTTGTTGTTTCTCCCTAATGCAGTGTCCAAGAAGGTTTGCGACATACCACGTTGGGCTACGCTATTTCACCTATTGTAGCTCCACTGATAGACCTTATCTGCAGAGCCTTTCTTGTTTTCTCCAATTCCCTTTTTCCCAGGGGTGCTCTCTTACATAGCGGTGTTCAAATCCTTGTGTGTGGGTTGTACTTAGGGGAGGAAGGGAACGTTCCTCTTGCCATCGTCCCTGCTGGCCGATCTTTTAAGGTTAGTGTCTTTCTCGAATCATACTACTAGCATCCGCCTGACAGAAATGTTATAAAGCGTCTTACTGCTTTCAAGTTTGTGTTCTTTGGGCCTCAGGAATATTCAGTCCTCCTAGCGCTGATAGACCTCCAACTCCTTTGAGATAAAATAGAATGACAGTAGTAGAATATACATGACCGTACTATATCATGTCAGGAGAGATGGAGAATAGGAACTAGAAGAGAGAAAAAGACAAATGACAAAATGTCACTTGGAAATGTAGGGTTTCTGAAGGTATTTAGTTAGGAACTATGTAAGTAGACATTAATTTTTTAATGTTCTATTTGGCAATACAGTATGACTGTCAAAAACTGTGAGCCACTAAGTTATGAGGGCCTGTATTACAAATTTAGTCCTGGTGCCGACAGGCCCCCAACCCTTTCGAGGTACTCCAGGGTCACAGTAGTAGAATATACACGGTGACACTATATTACCCCATGGGAGAAGGAGAATAAGGACAAGAAGACAGAAAAAGATAAATGACAACATTTTATAAAGTGTTTAACATCTTTACTGATTTTGTTCTCTGGGACCTGGGAATGTTGCTTCCTGGTGCTGACAAGCCATCAACACCTTTGAGGCGAAATAGAAAGGCAGTAGTAGAATATACACGGCCACACTATATCACCCCAGGGGAGAAGGAGAATAAGGGCGAGAAGAGAGAAAAAGATAAATGCCGAAATGTTATCAAACATTTTATTTCTTGTAATAGTTTTGTTTTCAAAGACTTGGGAATGTAAAGTTTCGCAAGGGAACAGTTTCGCCTGAATTCTGTCTGTTTGTGAACAGGTGTTGCTGACGTTAGATATGAATGCAAATAAACAAACAATGTAACAACTGAATATCAAGCACGCGTTGAACTTTTTAGAATCTTTTAAACAAATGCCTAAAGTTTTGATATCTTGATAACTCTTGATATACATATATAATACAACTTTAAACTAAATATGATTCTTTCAAGAAATATTATTAGTTAGTTGTTTCCTAGAACACAAAAAGCAATTACCATGGTTAATTCCATCATTCGTATAAATAGTTACATATTATACATATCTACTATCCTTTAATCTAACAACTTACAAGTCAGTAATCTTTTTGTTGTCACAAAAGAAGAATCCGACGCTGGAGAAGGGAAGCTGGATCACAGACTGGAGACAGGGAAATGACTCGAAAAACAAAACTAATCGATTGTCAAAGGGCTTGGTGTGGTTTCAAATAGTCTTTGGTTACAAAGTAGTCTATGGAAGCAATGTGCTGCAGATGCATTTAGATATCAAGCTTTTCGGTTAACATGTGTT
This sequence comes from Triturus cristatus, assembly GCF_964204655.1. Classification (NCBI taxonomy): domain Eukaryota; kingdom Metazoa; phylum Chordata; class Amphibia; order Caudata; family Salamandridae; genus Triturus; species Triturus cristatus. The sequence goes on from NC_140583.1 coordinate 1,130,510,843, forward strand.
CACGCTTTGACTGTTTGACTTGTGCACATGTTGAGAAAGGTTGAAAACTGTTAACCGCTAAAGCTTCTCATTTGCATCCTCACACATATTAACTGTTTGACATGTGCACACGTTGGCAGAGGTTGAAAACTGTTAATCGCCAAAGCGTCTCATTTGCTTTCTTGTGACTGAAAACGCCTAATACTTGCTATGATTCTGAATACAAGACATGTGAATAAAGTATGGTTCAGATTACAAAAAATGTAATAAAACATAGGAAACATTTAGCAATAGAATGGTTTAATATCTTGATTAGTGAAAACTAAGTGTTAAACGTGGTTGAATTATGAGTCATGACACAGTACTTTTACAGTTATTTTTTGAGTACAGAAGTATGCATGTATTTATGTATTTCACTAGAAAAAACATAGGTTTCAGGGATGTTATAGTCAGCTGGACTTTTCACTCAAACAAAACCAGAGAAATTTGGATGTTATAGTTAGTTGAGCTAACTATAACTTGCGCCCCCGCAATGCACTGCTAATGACGTCACATATTACATCATTCATGATATGGTCAGTGAGATTACTGATGACATCACTGATGACATCTCAAATGACATCACTGATGACTTCACTGATGACATCATCCATGTTATAATCTGATGCACCTCCTCACACCCTAATATAACCTTTGATACACCTACTCTAAAATGCAGACTACGATTTTCGATACCATAGCGACACCAATACCAGTTAATACATACCCACTCACTGATTCCTAGGTCTACACACACATGCACTCATTCACCCATAGAGTCACTCGTACATGCAGTCACTTATGAATACAGCACTATCATATGCACTCATACACCTATACAGACACTCACAGACCGCCACTATCTTGAAAGTTTGGGAGTGATTCGTCAAGCGGGGGCTGAGTAAAAAGGGGGGTTCCAAAACGTGTTTTCCCCATGTTAATTTTCATAGGAAATTTTGCGACGAGCTACAGCCCGAACTGCTGAATAGAATTACCCCTGTCAAAAAATCCATTTCCCATAGGAAACTTTGTGCAAGGCTAGAGCCGAAACTACTGAACGGAATTACCGCAAATTTGGCGAAAAGGTAGTGCTTGGATCAGAAAGAGACCTTTTTTTTAAATGGTGTAAATTCGTTCAGTAGTTGCTGAGAAATTAGAAATTAGAAAAATAAAAGTTTTGATATCTGGTCGGAGCCTAAGTCCCGTGCACGAGGTTCACTCCAAACCAGTGTTGGCAGCCATCTTGTGACTCGGTAGAAGCGAGTCACCAGAAAAGAGAGAAACAAAGGTATAAAACAAGAGAAGGGGCAGGGTAGAAACACCCTGACCTCCTAGGCCTGGTTAGGGTGTCCCAGAAGGACCCTCAGGGCCAAAGAAAGCATTAAAAAAAATATATATATATATATTGGCGCAATTCGCGCTGGGGTCACGGGTTCCCCCGTTTTTTTTAATGAGACCCCGGGGTGGGCTAGGTCCCGGGGGCATTTCTTAAAAAATAATAGCGGGGGCTTGGTGGGGCAGCAGGGGCCTGCTGGGGTCCCCGCAGACACGGGGCTTCAGTCATGTTGGGGGGAGGGATTGCGCGATCCCCCTCCTGGAGCCCTCCATGTGCTTATAACTTTGGCGTCGTTTGATGAATCTTTACTAAATTTTCTAGAAAGTTTCTCTTTTTTGATCAGGTCGTATCTTGAAAGTTTAGGGGTCCGAAAAAGTGTTTTCGCAATGCATTTTGTAGAGGAAACTTTAGACAAGGCTACAGGTCAAACTGCTGAATGGAATTACGCCAAATTTGACACGGAGAAAGGTCTTTAAAGGTGGACTGTGCCTAACTCCCGTGCACGAGCTTGCCTCTGATTGGCTGCTAACGCTTCAAACCTGGAAGTGTTAGCAGCCATCTCGTGCCTCGCATCGAGTGAAAATATAAAAGAAAGGTCCCGGGGGCAATTTAATATACTGGAGCTCTGTCTGTGCGAGATGCCGCTTTCATGCTGTGACTCCCTACATCAGCAGGTAACGCACCCTTTTTCACCATCAACAGCATACCTCCAACAACATTCTTGGGCCCGCATGTCTCCCTCTGCGAACCACTTGTCGGCTCACAGCTCTTCGGCTGCCAGTTCTTGTGCATGCAGTTGTATCTGTGAAGGCAAGACTGGAAATATACCGCAGGTCTCTCTCTGTGAGATACGCTCTTCACACTCCCTCTCCCAACATCACTGTTCCGCAGCTATCTCCTTGCAAGCCGGCGGCCCGCACCTTTCCCTATACCAGTTGGCCCGCAGCTGTTCCTCTACGAGCCAGCTCACAGCTCTCCCTCTACGAACCGATGGGCTGCAGCTCTCCCTCTACGAGCCAGCCAGTCGGCTCACAGCTCTTCATCTACGAGCCAACCCGCTGGCTCGCAAGTCTCTGAGAACAGATGCAATGGAGCCAACGATCATGTAGGTCGGACACCCAACACTGCTCCGACACCCCCTGCCACCTGCTCCTTGTCCGCCATCCTCCCTCACCCCCACACCCCACAAATTTGGTAATGTTCTAAACATTTTAATATGAGATGCTTGTGAGGTTGGATAAATAAGAATCTTAGTCATGTATGGATTTACACATAAAAAATTATTTTAAAAAACAACAACAAATAAAACTATGTACAGCCATGTCGTGTCATCGCTGGACCATTTGTGAATCACAGCCTGCAAGACAAAAAGAAAGATAAGATGGTGCGTCATGCATCCAGCAAAGGAGAGAAAGAGTGAGGGAGAAAGAGAGAAACAAAGAAAGAGAGAGAGGAAGGCAAAGAAAGAGAGAGTGAGAGAGAGAAACAGTGAGAAAGAAGGAAGTGAGAACGAGAGAAACAGATTGAGAGAGAGGAGGAGAGAGAGAGAAAGAGTGAGAGAGAAGAAGAGAGAGAGAAAGAGTGAGAGAGAAGAAGACAAGGAAAGAGTGAGAGAGAGAGAGGAAGACAGAGAAAGAGTGAGAGAGAGAAAGAGTAAGACACAAGGAAAAGAGAGAGAGGTAAACAGTGTGAGAGAGGAAGAGAGAGAAAGAAAGAATGAGAGAGTGGAAGAGACAGAAGAAGAGAGAAAGAGTGTGAGGGAGAGAAAGGAAGAGATAGAGAGTAAGAGAGAGAAAGAAAGAGAAAGAGTGTGAGTGACAGAAAGGAAGAGATGGAGAGGGAGTGTTGAAACTGTGGAGAAAATCCTCACAGCTCACCTTTCTGCCACCGATGTGTCACCAACCACGTGCCGGAATATAGGGCAGCCCTCAAGCTTAGTCATCTGAAACATAGTATGGAATCAGAAAAGGATGTGTACATACAAGTGCAAAATTTGTGAATCACAGCCTGCAAGACAAAAAGAAAGATAAGATGGTGTGTCATGCGTCCAGCAAAGGAGAGAGAGAGAGAGAAAGAGAGAAAGAGTGAGAGAGAGGAAGAGAGAGAGAAAGAAAGAATGAGATAGAGAGTAAGAGACAGAGAAAGAGTGATAGAGAGAAAGGAAAATATAGAGAGTGAGAGAGAGAGAAAGAGTGTGAGTGACAGAAAGGAAGAGATGGAGAGGGAGAGGGAGTGTTGACACTGTGGAGAAAATCCTCACTGCTCACCTTTCTGCCACCGGTGTGTCTCCAACCACATGCCAAGATATAGGGCAGCTCTCAAGCTTAGTCATCTGAAACATAGTATAGAATCAGTAATGGATGAGTACATAGAACTGTGCATGCCTAAATCACTGCCCCGCCTTTGTGTATCCAGGCTAGTGTACCCCATCCACTTCCACTGCCCAGAGGTGTCTACTTGCTGCTGTACACCCAGGCTGCTGCATCCCATGCACTCCCACTGCACAGAGGTGACTGCGTGCCGCTGTGTACCCAGGCTGCTGCACCCCATCCACTCCCACAGCCCGGAGGTGACTGCCCACCACTGAGCAAACAAGCCTCTCTGCTCACCTTACACCACCGGCGTGTGTCAAAGAGGGTCCACCACGTGCTGAAGAAACCTCCTCACCCATTGTGTACATGCAGTGAAGGAGAGCTCACAATTTAGGTTGAGTGTTGATTGCAGGATGGCCACGCATCATCGCAGGCCTGCCAGTCAAAAAGCAAGATAAGATTGTGCGTCATGCATCCATCAAAGGAGAGAGAAAGAGAGAGAGAGAGAGAGAAAGAATGAGCACGAGGAAGACAGAGAAAAAGAAAGAAGGAGTTAGCGGAAGACAGAGAGAAAGAGAGAAACAGTGGGAGTGACTGGAAGAGAGAGAGAAAAGAAAGAAAGTGTAAGAGGAAGACAGAGAGAAAGAGTGAGAGAGACAAAGAGAGAGAGAAAGAGTATGAGAAAGAGAGAGAGAAAGAGTGAGAGAGAGAGGAAGAGAGAGAGAAAGAGTGAGAGAGAAGAAGAGAGAGAGAAAGAGTGAGAGAAAGGAAGAGCGAGAGAGAAAGAGTGAGAGTGAGGAAGACAAAGAAAGAGAGTAAAAGTGAGATACAAGGAAGAGAGAAAGAGAAAAACAATGTGAGAGAGAGGGAGAGAGAGACAAAGAGTGAGAGAGAGGAAGAGCGATAGAGAAAGAGTGAGAGTGATGAAGAGAGAGAGAGAGAAAGAGGAAGACAGCGAAAGAAAGAGTGAGATACAAGGAAGAGAGAAAGAGAAAAACAGTGTGAGCGAGAGGGAGAGAGAGAGAGAAACAGTGTGAGAGAGAGAGGAAGAGAGAGAGACAAAGAGTGAGAGAGAGAAAGAAAGAATGAGAGAGAGGAAGAGACAGAGACAGAGTGTGTGAGAGAGAAAGGAATTGATAGAGAGTGAGAGAGAGAGAAAGAGTGTGAGTGACAGAATGAAGAGATAGAGAGGGAGAGGGAGTGTTGACACAGTGGACAAAATCCTCACAGGTCACCTTTCTGCACCCGGTGTGTCTCCAACCACGTGCCAGGATATAGGAAAGCCCTCAAGCTTAGTCATCTGAAACATAATATGGAATCAGTAATGGATGAGTACACACAAGTGCACAATTTTTGAATCACAGCCCTCAAGACAAAAAGAAAGATAAGATGGTGTGTCATGCGTCCAGCAAAGGAGAGTGAGAGAGAGAGAGAAAGAGTGAGAAAGAGAGAGAAGAGAGAATGAGAGAGAGAGGAAGAGACAGAGAAAGAGAAATAGAGAGTGAGAGAGAAAAAGGAAGAGACAGAGAGTGAGAGAGAGAGAGAAAGAGTGTGAGTGACAGAAAGGAAGAACTGGAGAGGGAGAGTGAGTGTTGACACTGTGGAGAAAATTCTCACAGCTCACCTTTCTGCCACTGGTGTGTCTACAACCACGTGCCGGGATATAGGAAAGCCCTCAAGATTAGTCATCTGAAACATAGTATGGAATCAGTAATGGATGAGTACATGCAACTGCGCATGCCGAAATCGCTGTCCCATCTTTGTGTATCCAGGCTAGTGTACCCCATCCACTTCCACTGCCCAGATGTGTCTACTCGCTGTTTAACACACAGGCTGCTGCACCCCATCCATTCGCACTGCCCAGAGATGTATGACAGCTGCTGCGCACCCAGGCTGCTGTACCCCATGCACTCCCACTGCCTGGAGGTGACTGCATGCCGCTGCGCACCCAGGCTGCTGCACCCCATCCACTCCCATTGCCTGGAGGTGACTGCCCGCCGCTGTGCAAACAAGCCTCTCTTCTCACCTTATACCACCGGCGTGTGTCGAAGAGGGTCCACCACATGCTGAAGAAACCTCCGCACCCATTGTGTACACGCGGCAAAGCACCGCTCACAATTCAGGTTGAGTGTTGATTGCAGGATGGCCATGCATCATCGCAGGCCTGCAAGACAAAAATCAAGATAAGATTGTGCGTCATGTGTCCATAAAAGGAGAGAGAAAGATAGATAGAGAAAGAAAGAAGGAGTGAGAGGAAGACAGAGAGAAAGAGAGAAACAGTGGGAGTGACTGGAAGAGAGAGAGAAAAGAAATAAAGTGTAAAAGGAAGGCAGAGAGAAAGATTGAGAGAGACAAAGAGAGAGAGAAAGAGTGCGAGAAAGAGAGAGAGAGAAAGAGTGAGAGAGAGGAAGAGAGAGAGAAAGAGTGAGCGAGAAGAAGAGAGAGAGAAAGAGTGAGAGAAAGGAAGAGAGAGAGAAAGAGTGAGAGTGAGGAAGAGAGAGAGAAAGTGAGGGAGAGGAAGACAGAGAAAGAGAGAACAAGTGAGATACAAGGAAGAGAGAAATAGAAAAACAATGTGAGAGAGAGGACGAGAGAGAGAAACAATGTGAGAGAGAGAGGAAGAGAGAGAGACAAAGAGTGAGGGAGAGGAAGAGAGATAGAGAAAGAGTGAGAGTGAGAGTGAGGAAGAGAGAGAGAGAGAGAAAGAAAGAGGAAGACAGAGAAAGAAAGAGTGAGATACAAAGAAGAGAGAAAGAGAAAGACAGTGTGAGCGAGAGGGAGAGAGGGAGAAACAGTGTGAGAGAGAGGAAGAGAGAGAGAAACAAAGAGTGAGAGAGAGGAAGAAAGTGAAAGAAATAATGAGAGAGAGGAAGAGACAGAGAAAGAGTGTGTGAGAGAGAAAGGAAGAGATAAAGAGTGAGAGAGAGAGAAAGAGTGTGAGTGACAGAAAGAAAGAGATAGAGAGGGAGAGTAAGTGTTGACACTGTGGAGAAAATCATCACCGGTCACCTTTCTGCCACCGGTGTGTCTTCAACCATGTGCCAAGATATAGGGAAGCCCTCAAGGTTAGTCATCTGAAACATAGTATGGAATCAGTAATGGATGAGTACACACAAGTGCACAATTTGTGAATCACAGCCTGCAAGACAAAAGAATGATAAGATGGTGTGTCATGCATCCAGCAAAGGAGAGTGAGAGAGAGAGAGAAAGAGTGAGAAAGAGAGAGAAGAGAGAATGAGAGAGAGAGGAAGAGACAGAGAAATAGAAATAGAGAGTGAGAGAGAGAAAGGAAGAGACAGAGAGTGAGAGAGAACGAGTGTGAGTGACAGAAAGGAAGAACTGGAGAGGAAGAGTAAGTTTTGACACTGTGGAGAAAATCCTCATAGCTCACCTTTCTGCCACCGGTGTGTCTCCAACCACGTGCCGGGATATAGGGCAGCCCTCAAGCTTAGTCATCTGAACCATAGTATAGAATCAGTAATCGATGAATACATGCAACTGTGCATGCTGAAATCGCTGTCCCGTCTTTGTGTATCCAGGCTAGTGTACCCCATCTACTTTCACTGCCCAGAGGTGTCTACTCGCTGTTTAACACCCAGGCTGCTGCACCCCATCCACTCCTACTGCTCAGAAGTGTATGACAGCCGCTGCGCACCCAGGCTGCTGTACTCCATGCACTCCCACTGCCCGGAGGTGACTGAGTGCCGCTGCGCACCCAAGCTCATGCACCCCATCCACTCCCACTGCCTGGAGGTGACTGCCCGCCGCTGTGCAAACAAGCCTCTCTGCTCACCTTACACCACCGGCGTGTGTCGAAGAGGGTCCACCACGTGCCGAAGAAACCTCCTCACCCATTGTGTATACGTGGCGAAGCAGAGCCTACAATTCAGGTTGAGTGTTAATTGCAGGATGGCCACTCATCATCGCAGGCCTGCAAGACAAAAATCAAGATAAGATTGTGTGTCATGTGTTCATCAAAGGAGAGAGAAAGAGAGAAAGTGAGAGAAAGAAAGAGTGAGAGGAAGACAAAGTGAAAGAGAGTAAGAGTGAGAGAGACAAAGAGAGAGAGAAACAGTGAGAGAGAGAGAGAGAGAGAGAGAGAGTGTGAGAAACGGGAAGAGAGAGAGAAAGAGAGAAACAGTGTGAAAAGAAGAGAGAGACAAAGAGTGTGAAGAAGAGAAAGGAAAAGATGAAGGGGGACAGTGAGTGCCCATACTGTTGACAAAACCCTCATAGCTCAGCTTTATGCCACCGCTGTGTCTCCAACCACGTGCCGGGACCTAGTGGAGCCCTCAAGCTCCCACATCTGAAACATAGAACAGAATTTGAAATGGGAGAGTATATACGACCACGTACGCCTAAATCGCTGGGCCTCCTTTGTGTATCCACTCCCGCCACCCAGATGTATTTGCCCACCGCTGCGCATCCAGGCCTCTCTGCTCACCTTTTTGCGGACAGGGCACACGCCACATCATGCAGTCCCGCTCCGCAGGCCAACAGGTCTCACATTTGGTGCTGCATCTTGATTTTGCCATGGTAGAGGACATACTAGTGCACCTATCATCATTGCAGGTTGCACACCCACTCAGTCCTTGTGGTGCCAGTAACTCAGTGACCAGTGAGGCCACGCACGTGGTGGTAGGCCTCCCTGTTCCGTGGCTCAGGCCTACCTGATGAGTCCGGACCACCAGGACGGGCCATCACAGTGCATGCGGTGCGAGCAACTCTAAAATGGCGTAGAGCTCGGGTGCCTGGTCTTTTTTATTGGTAGGGTCACGTGTCCTGTGACGCCTGTTTTGCATGGGTGTGGTGTGGGTGGATACCAGCCGTGAGGGAGTGGCTGTGGCTTACTGACAACTAGACCTGTGACCAGCAGATCACTACAATGAAAATCTGAGCATTGTAGCGTTGTTGTCCTTCCCTGTAAGCGTAAGCAGAGTGTATGCCAGTCCTGCGTGAGGCTGTGAAGAATGACTCCGGAGCTATAGGCGTGGCTCCATCGTAAGCTGTATGAGGATCCAACTGATGCAGGTGTTCTTGTTGTAGTGCTGCCGTCACCCGGGTCGCAAGCATCAATGTGTCACTCTGTGAGCCAAGTCCCACAACATGGCCAACATGGAAGGTACAGGTAATCACTGACCCTACATTCATCCATAGTGCCACACAAGAAAGATGGTGGACATGACACATCTGTGTGTATGTGAATGTTTATTGCACATCAGTGGAGTATTGCAGATGTAGCAATACTGGGCCATGCAAAGTCCAAAATTCAGTTTTTGGGACATGGAGGGCAGCCAATTAGAGACAAGCTGGTTGTTGAAGTTAGGCTGCACCAACATATGTACTCATGCAATCCCTCCACCAATCCCCACACACTTATAAATTCACTATACACTCTCCTTGCAGTACTCTAATCATCCAGTCTCTACGTACGTACTTGTACAATGACCGAGACAAAGTTACATAACCAAAGTTTTATCCCACTGACAAAGGTAAGTTGGTTGCATATGCTGTCTAGAACACAATGTAATGTGGTACGGAACAGGGGCAGCATGTTGCATACATAATGCACACACGGACACAGATAGATAATGGAGCTGGGTACGGGCACATGCGCTCAACTCCTTTTTTTTACCATGGTCACATGTCCAGTGATGTCTGTGCTGGATGCATATGGGGTGAGTGTAAGCCAGCCCTCCGGGAATGGTTGGTGCTGGGAACAAGTAGAACAGTAATAATTGGATGAGACACAGAGATTCAATCATAAAGGGTCAATGATTTGTGCTGCACTAAGGTAGGGGCACCAGATGTGAAATAATACACAAAAGATTCTATTGTGAAGGGTCCATGACTTGTGGTACACTGAGGTAGGGGCACCAGATGTGAAATTATACAAAAATATTGTATCATAAAGGGTCCATGAGTTGTGCTGCACTGAGATGGGGGCATTAGAAGCACTCAGCATGTGCGCAGCCAGCAATGATGCGTGGACCGGGCGGGCTGCACTAGGAGCAATGTCTCTTGCCTACTGGACTGCGTCATCTGCAATTGCAACTCGATGTGAATTGTGAGCACTGCTATCCACAATGTAGATGGAAGACAGTAGTCAGCACAGAAATCAAGGAATGTTTCTTATCACTTCCTCTTGACAAAATCCGAGGACATAGAGTACAATTCTGTCTGCAATAAATAAATCATGTCTCAATGTAAATTGTGAGCTCTGCTGACCGCAGTGTAGGTAACAAAAGATAAAATATGTTTGGAATACATTGTCGAAATGTGTAGGTTTCCGGGACGTTATAGTTAGTTGCCTACTGGACTCTGAAATTCATGAATCAAGACTGAATTCGAACTGTGAGCTCTGCTGGCCGCAGTGTAGACTGCCATTCAGTGTTCCTTTGGACTTGCAAGATGAATTTCGTAATTGTACTAAAGCTATAATTGATATCAAAAAATTTCTTGAAGCAAGGATACTAAAAGGATTTTATTTAGGTTTCAAAGACGTAGTAGTTAGTTGCCTACTGGACTGTGTAATTAATGAATAAACACTCAATTTTAATTGTGAGACGTGCTGACTGCAGTGTAGGCCAGAGGCAGCGGTCAGCAAGGGCCCACAGCCACGTGGCTTTCAGTAGAGCTGCACAGTTATTGGCAAATCATTGTGTGTGCAGCCAGCAATGATAAGTGGGCACACTGCGATGATGCATCGTCCGAGTTGGCTGCACTGGGAGCAATGTCTTTAGCTTATTGATTTCTGCCTTAATAAGTCCATGTGGCGATGACTTGTGGTGCACTGAGTTAGTGGCACATGAAGCACTCAGTGTGTGCGCACCCTGTGATGATGCGTGGTCCAGGCGGGCCGCACTGGTAGTAATGTCTGTTGTCTAATGAATTCTGCTTCAGTAAGACCACGTGGCGGTGACTACTATTCATGTAAGTCTGTGCCTGTGATCGCCCTAATGTAGTCCGTGCAGTGCACTCACCCACTCTATCTGCAGATTTGCATCGCTGGCAGGATATGGATCATAGCTCTTCATGTTGGGCCTGTATTGTCTGGCAGCGCCCGCCGCGTCTTACTTCCGTCTCTACTGGCCGACCGGGTAATTGAGTACCCGGCTTCTCCCCATAGCCTCGTGTTTATGCCTAGTCAGGTCGCGGGCTATGCACCTCGTCTCCCAGTCTCACCGGATCTGCTCGAATGAGCCGTCGCTCCCGCACGGACTTCCAGTTGGGCACTGGGCAGGGTTCTAGGTTGTTTCAGCGTCTCCCCTCGCCTGTTGCACGGATGACTGATGGATTTTTGAGCTCGGCCGGCGGAGCCGACTCAAATTGCGAGCATCTCACTGCTCAGCTTAGGCACGTGGTGCACTCAGTTAGTGGCATCAGAAGCATTCAGCGTGTGCGCACCCTGCGGTGATGTGTCTTCCGGGCGGGCCGCACTGGTAGCAATGTCTTTTGTCCAATGAATTCTGCCTTAATAAGGCTACATGGCGATGACTTGTGGTGCAGTGAGTTAGTAGCACCTGAAGCACTCAGCGTGTGCACACCCTTCAATGATGCATGGTCCGGCCGGGCCGCACTAGTAGCAATGTCTTTTGTCTAATGAATTCTGCCTCAGTAAAGCCATGTGGCGGTGACTTGTGGTGCACTGAGTTAGTGGAACCTGAAACACTCAGCATTTGCGCACCCTGCAATGATGCATTGTCCGGGCAGGCCGCACTGGTAGCAATGTCTTTAGTCTAATGAATTCTGCCTTAATAAGGCCACATGGTTTTGAGTTGTGGTGCTTAGCGTGTACACACCCTTGGATGATGTGTGGCGCGGGTGTGTCTTGCCTATTGGACTGCATCATCTGCAATCGCCACTCCATCTGAATTGTGAGCCCTGCTGTCCGCAGTGTAGTTTGAAGGCAGTAGTCTGGACAGACATAAATCTGCGGTGCTGTGCCGCTGTGTTTGCAGGGGGCATGTGTCGAGGAGGCCGCGGATATGGCGGCAGCTACGTGGTAGGGTAATGGCTGCTGCTCTGGCAGATGCGTTGGCTTTCACACAAGTGAACCACGCCCAGAGTCCCGGCCTATTTATTCACACTTCTACGCTGGACTGGCGTATGTTGGACCACCCCACTGCGCTTCCGCTTACAGGGTACGACGATACAGGTGCATGACCAAGACCTTCCCCACTGCCTGAGGTAACATGGTTGTGTCCACTGTCCTCATCACTACAAGCACCAGCAGTATATGTTCACATGGAGAGGTTTGTGCTCTGCATAGTGAGGTCTGTCCAGCACATCACAGCTACACTTGGTATTGTGGGCATTATTATTGGTGGGTGACTTGCGTCCTTCACACATGTTTGGTTGCCACATCTCGCAACATTCAGCTATTGTGTGACTGAAGGGCCATGCCGTTTTTGGAAGGTCTACTGTCCTGTTGTGCACTGCCTCATGGTAGTAGGGGGGGTGGTCCCATGGGGAGGTCCTGAGGAGGGTGGCAGTGGGTTTTGTGGCCTTCTTGGGTTTCAGAGGTGCATGATCAGTAGCTCTATGACATTTGTTGGTCTTCAGATGTGATTCAGGGCTGGGGTCCCTTTCACACTGTAGGTAGTCATTCTACTTTACACCAGTAAAGGCAGATGGTACATTCCTACTGCTAACGCTGCTTATCGCCTGTTTTTGGATCGCACCGCAGATTTGGCTGCTCGTTGAAAATATCGGGAAGTGGTGTTTTTGTGTTATTTTTGTACAGGAACGCCTACTCTGCATATTATTTGCGTTAGTTGTTGCTCTCATTTGTGGCAATATTCTTTTTGTGGAAGCTATTGCTGGAAAACTGGCGAAATCGCCTGTTTTCACCAGGTTGAAAATGGAATGATAATTTAAAGTCATTGAAAAACCATAGGATTAATGAACATTATATTAAGAAATTAGCATTTAAAAAACCCATGCAGCTGCTTACACACCAACTGACAGACTGATACAGACATTCACACAGTTTGTCACTAACCCAAGCATTCAGTAAGACATGTTTCATCATTCACATATACATTCAGGCATACATCTACTAAATCATCCATTCAGACACTCATACACCCACTCATTCTTCAATACACCTTGGCATATATATATATACAACATATTTAAGCTTTACAGAAACACAGATTCACTGAAAAAACTAAAGGTTTCTGGCATGTTACAGTTAGAAATTAGCTTTAGCATGTCATGGTAATGTAATATGTGACGTCATCAGCAGTGCATTGCGGGGGTGCGAGTTATAGTTAGCTCAACTAACTATAACAGGCAAATTTCTCTGGTTTTATATAAGTCAAATGTCCAACTAACTATAACGTCCCTGAAACCTATGGTTTTTTCAGTGAATTTCTAAGTTTTTTTTAAATGCTAATTCCTAACTATAACATCCCTGAAGCCTATGTTTTTTTCAGTGAATTTCAAATGTTTCCTATGTTTTTTTCACTGAAATTCAAAGGTTTTTTAAATGCTAATTTCTAAGTATAACGTCTCTGAAACCTATGGTTTTTTCAATGAATTTCAAAGGTTTTTTAAATATCGAACTACTATTGTGTATTTGTCATTAATACTATTTTTTCTAACTTTTCAACTACATAAAATAAACTGCAAAAGTACTATGTAACGTAATACATTTCACAAATTACAATGAGTTTTTAAATAATACAAAACAATTTAACATTCAGATAACAATTTTTCTCCCTTTTTATGCTGTCATCAGCCACTACTTAACTTCACTATTCACAGTGATGCCAGTGTAGTTTCATCATAAACAGCAGGGAACTAGATTGTTAAAAACAAAACAAATTATCTCAAATATAATACAAAATCAACACAAATAACACATCCAATAGTACTTCAAATGTTCAAAGCTTACCGTTACTTCATAGATTGTCTGCAAATGTACCCAATACGCCAGATAATGCATCAAAAATTTTGCTTTGAAAGCATCCAGTATGAATTCCTTCAAGATCTTACGTAGTTTCTCTGCACATTTTCCCAATACGCCAGATAATATATCAAATGTTTTGCTTTGAAAGCATCCAGTAAGAATTCCTTAAAGATCTTACGTAGTTTCTCTGGACAATTTTTCCAATACACCACATAATGTATCAAACATTTCGCTTTGAAAGCATCCAGTATGAATTCCTTAAAGATCTTACGTAGTTTCTCTGCACAATTTTCCCAATACACCAGATAACGTATAAAAAATTTCACTTTGAAAGCATCCAGTATGAATTCCTTAAAGATCTTACGTAGTTTCTCTGCACATTTTCCCAATACCCCAGAGAATGTATCAAAAATTTTGATTTGAAAACATCCAGTATGAATTCCTTAAAGATCTATACACCTTCCCATTAAAGCCGAATAGTGTATCTAAAATCTTTGTTTCAGAAAAATTAAGTATGAGTTGGGTAATTCATAAGGCAATCTCGGTTTCATTTCCAAGTAGGTATCATTACAGTGATTCCAAACATTATAACACTTTAAATAAACTGTATAATGTCCACTTGTAGTAGTACTTCCAGCATGGAAAACAATAGCAACTGTTGCAAAAGTTTTTCCAGAAATAGATACTTGATTAGCAACAAAATTTAAAATTTTGGTTTCCACTTTTCTTCCATTTGGTCGACACGATGCAGCATTATAATCAAATATTTTCCATATCTTTGTAGGCATAATGCAGATAGCATTCGTGATCATCTCATGATCCGCTTCTTTTACTAATTTGGAAAATGGTACAGATTTGCAGTCAGGTATTGATAAATATAAAAATCGTTCTCTGTCAACTATAGTGCTTGAAGTTAACGAACACTCTTCACATTTATGTTCCCATTTGTAACTGAGTCCAAATAAACTCTCAATCTGAATTCCTTCATCTTCTAGTACTCTAAGCATAACCATCAGAAATTCTTGTGGATCTTGCTGTATATTAGCTCTGAATGTTAAAGATCCACTACATGTATCCAACAGTTGGCGAATACCAGAAGCAGAATGAATCTTACTTCTATCAGTTCTCAATTCTTGAAATAAAGTGTAGAGTACAGAACATAACGTTTTTTCCTGACTTTCCATAATTTCACCACAAACATCTTCAAGATAAAATATAACATTTGAATGACATTACCATAGCAGTTGACACCAGAAGCCTTTTCTAATTGGTATCCAACAACATCATCACTTGTTTGTATTTTCTGCTTCTTTACATCTTTTCTTTTCTGTTGATTTTCTTTCTGCTTTTCAACCATAGTTAACTCTTCAACATATTTGCGTTTTGAACACACAACACGTTTCTCATTAATAGGATATTCACCTAAATGAGGAGCATAAAGCCTTCTCAAACGATTATATTCTCTTACACAATTAACATCAACACTAACCTTGTTCTCATCAAAATCAATTAAATACAAACCAGACAACATTCTAACTCGAGATAATGCAACATATACCATTCCCTCTTTAAAAACAGTTTTTCCAACATTTACCAAAGCATTATCTACACTTAAACTTTGTGATTTGTGAATAGTTATTGCATTTGCTAAACAGAAGGGAAACTGTTTTCTATGAACATACAAGTCTTTTACAAGCAAAAAACGTGCAGCAGAACGCGCAATCTGTCTTTCCGCTGCAATCTGATAAATTTAACTTTAAAAAAATCAATTCCATTTCTATTTTGATATTTCACAAAATCAACAACTTTTCCCATTGCTCCATTCACTAAACCTTCTTCTACATTCAGATTACGCTTCAAAATTACCCGACAGTTTAAACATACATCTAATTTTTTTTCTAAGCCAGCAGTTTTTGATACAGACTTTTCCAAAGAATCTTTTTTAGTCTCTAGTTTTTCTGAAAGAACAATTGTTATTCCTTAATGCTCTATTTTATCAATAGCTTCAATGTGAACTATTTCTTGATTTTCCAATTTCATAAACTCGCTATTAAATATATAACACTCTTCCACTGTAGGCATTAACCCCTTGTGTGCCCATGACGAGCTGGACTCGTCATGGGCCGCTGTTGCGCTGTGCCCATGATGAGTCCAGCTCGTCATGAACCCCGCCCGCTAATGTAACGGCCGGCACAGGGCGGGGAAAGGGCGTGGCACACAAGGGGTTAAGCAAACTATAGACTTGTTTTCTTTCATTTTTTTGTACATTACTTCTGCTGGTGTGTTTTCATTTGTTAACAAGTTCTTTAGTAGACGACTTTGAAAACCTTGATTTCCATTTTTGCTTAGAACACCAATTCTTACATCTTTTAGAATATTTCCATAATCTTCATCTCTTGCTTGTCACATATTCTGAGTGAGTTCTTTATATTCAAAATGTAACCCCAGATTCACATTTCCAATACTTCCCAAAGATTTCTTAGTATCTTCATGTAGAAGAGTTTTAAATACTGGCTCTCCTTTTACAGGGGTTAGTTGTAGCAGATCTCCAAATACAATTAAATGTTTTACCCCAAAGAGAACGTCGTAATCTGTTTTTAATACCTGTTGCATTCTTAAGTGTACAAAAGCAAGCATTACGTTTGAGGCCATGCTCACCTCATCAATAATTAAAAGTTTCATTTTCTTCAGCACTCTTGACACTTCATAAGAAGCTTCTCCAGACAACTTCTGATATTGTAATTTATTATCATCCGCCACTGGTAACATCAATAATCTATGCACAGTAACTCCTTTAACATAGTGTGCAGCTAATCCAGTTGGAGCTGTTACCACACTACATAAATGTGAACCAGTAGTTTTTTGAAGATAACTGGTCAAAACTTTAATTAAAAAACTTTTACCTGTCCCAGCTTGACCACTCAGAAGAGGTTTAAAAGATGAACACAGGCATTCTTTTTTTTCATGCAACAAACCATGTTCTATTTGTTCTCTCACCTGCACATATATTTCTTTCTGTTAAACATTTACTTGTTCTTCTATCTTTTTCAATGTTATATTCTCCTTGTGTGCTTGTTGCATTGCAATTTCGACTTCATGTATAGCAATCGCTGCTTCATTTTCCAGCATTGGTTGTCCAAGAGGATCTTGAAAACATGGATCACTACTTTGACTATCTTGAGAACTTTCATGAGCTATTTCAGCTATAATAGTCTTTTCCTGTTCAACTTCATAATTGAACATTATTAAATATTGGACATCAAATGCTATCTTTACAAGCATTAAAAGAATCTTAGTAGCAGTCAAACTCTCCAAGTAATTCATTTTCGCTACGCCATGGTTTAAACAGCTGCAGAAGTGCTGAATCGTAAAATTCTTGCTTATCTGGAGTTTCACAACTAAGTTTCTTGTGGTTTATAATATTACCCTTTGCATGTTTTACTAAACAATCATGACATCCAACTACTGCAAACTTTCCTTCTTTTAAATTCTCTTTAACATTTCTTTTGAAGCTGTAATGTTGAAGTACTTCATACAGACATAGCTATTCCAGATGTTGACTCCTTTTCGGATAGTATGTGTCCAACATATTAGTTTTAAGAATGTCTGTACTATCTGGCTCATTTGCTGCTAATTGTTCAATTTCTTACAATGATTTCAACACTCTATGTCGTTTGCAGACAAGAGCTAAACTTACCCAAATGAAACCTCGTGACTCTGAATATAAACTTGAAGAACACAAGCGGTCTGAACATTCATACGATCCAATTTCTCGGTGGGAAAGCATTTTCAAACTAAAGCTGTACAATTTTTTGCTGAGACTATTCTCTTGTGCAATTTCTTCACACATTTGTTTCATCTCTATTTTTTCAGATTTTGTTATGTACGATGTAACATAATGTGCAACAGCAATTGAGTAATCCGCAACATACTGGATATCCATGTTCGCATTCCACATTTTTAAAATGACTGGATTGTAGCCATTGATAGACTTTGACAGTTCTGTTCTTTTTAAGTTGTAGGTATTCTTTGGAGATTTCCGAGTTATTGTGTGCCTCACAGAAGAAAAAAAGAATTTACTCTTCCTTTACAAATGACTGGACGGGGAAAAACAACCTGACATTTGGTATAACATTTTTCGTTAGACTTGTTTTTTCTTCTGCAGTACTTTCCACAATGGTGACTTTGGAAACGTAAACCTTGCTGGCTCAAGCTTCTATCTCCTCCTTCTCCTGGAATCTCAAATGTCACATATTGTTCAATGAAAGACAATACTGTTTCATCAGAATCAGTTCCAAATTTAGGTGCATCCTTGACCCATAGTAGCATATGTATATGAGGTGCACCTCTTGCTTGGTACTCCTTTCTCCAAAAGAAATCGGTAACTTCTCCAAGAGGTGGATACTTTTTATTACTGAAGAACCGGGGTTTAACCCAGCGGTGTCAGGAGCACGCCTAAGATCTTCGAGTTCACCTGTCTTGGTATACAGAGACACGGAATACTTCTGGATGGCATCAGAGACCAAGTTTATTAGCTGCAGCTAGTAACAGTGATCCTAAAAATACATCACGGTGTAAATTCTCAGGAGACTGCTCATTTTACTAAGGCGAGACGTCTCCTTTTATACCCAATATTCACATTATAAATGTACACCCACTGCACAAAATTCTAGCCAATAAGGAACATTTTCAAACAAAGTGTCACATAACAAAAACTCAATTTACAGTATCCCAACCCAAAAGTTAATTATTAGGAATGTCCCAAATTCAATCTCCACAAGCCGGACAAACCTATAATTGAAAGCATAACCCATGTAATGAAGAAACATAAAAAAAGAAACGGTAACAGTTGCTGAACAAGATAAGGCATGTGTAAGGAAACTAAAAGTTAACGATGTCCTGAACATTGATTGGCAATCTCAGACAAAGATCGATCAGGGAAATTGGCTTTGCGGGGTCAGTTTCAGGTGCAGAGGTCAGTTTCCTACAGTTCATTTCAGAGTCAAAAAGAAACCTAGTTAATGTATACATGAACTAAGAAGGCCAGGCCACTTTATTCGCCAGGCTACCTTCACAGGCCTACGTGAGAGCAACACAAAATGGTGGCACACAACAAAATGGAGTCAGAGTCGAGAATTACAGAACCTCATTACAGATAAAAGACATCATACATTGAAACTTTTGATTAAAATATCTGTACACATTTACAGGATCCAGTGAGCACAGTTCACCAGGAGTCTTTATTTCAACATTTTTTATATTCGAATTTGCTTCTCTTAAAAACTCAAGCAAATCTTCCCATGCATACGCTGCACAGCTAAGTGTGACAAACTATGTTGGTGTACCTAAGTTACATAACATACACTTGAGTTCTCCATGACGACGATACCAATACTCATTTGTTCCACGTTGACATGCCATCAAATTGATTAACTGTGGTTCTAAATTTTCATCTGTTTCTTGAACTTTCTCCACAAATTCTTTCGCAGAAACAAGTGATTCATGAACTCCAGTTTTAAGTATATGATTCACTGCATACAAGAGAGAAGACAGATCACTTTCAAACAAAAGGGGAAATATGTATGGAATGCACTGTCGAAATCTAGTATCTTCAGAATATAATCTTGTTGACCGATATTCTGAAGCTGGAATCCGTACAGGTCGGTCATCATATCGTCCACCTTCTCCAGTAGGAAACAACTGTGGAAAACAACGAGCTTCCAAGCTTTTCTCCCATAAACTCATTGGAGTTCCCAGTGCTTTTTTCATTTGAAATAACTCAATGCTACTTCCTATCACTTCTTTTGAATGCAAAGGACATATTGTATAATGTTCATAAATCTCTTCAGTCCTTGACCTGTCCACTTTCTCTATTTGACCACTTGAAATTTCAAAATCATCTTCGAAACGTATTACCTGGTCATCCACATTTACATTTTTGTAATAAATATTGTTCTCTATAAGATATAAGGTAGCCTTTTCAACTTTATTAACATCCACAAATTCTTGCCATATTTTCCGACTCTTTGTGGGTACACCATTTACTAAAATAACTACTGCCTCATCTTCCTCTTTCTCTCCAGCAATAGTTTCAATGTTTTTCTTAAAATCCAAAGGTAAGTACACCACTCTTCCTTTCAACCCTCTTTGCAAGTCTGTTGGTGGCAGTTTACCTGTTTTAGGCTCCATCCAAATTATAGTTTGAAAAGGATGAACAGATTGAATTAGAACCGACTCATATGTATTCAATTTGGCCAGCTCCTGCAGAATAGCTACTTCCTAGTAGCGCCACTCTACCCATACACAGGCTTAATTTTAACACGTGTGTGCCGGAACACTTATCAACAAAAAGTATTCAAACATGCAAATTCGCGGGAAAAACATAAACAACACCACAGCACGGTTAAAAAATAGGCCCACTCAAACTACATTACCTTTCCTAACTACACATGCCCACATTACAAATGTCCGTTGTTAGACGGCGGCCTCAGAGGAGCCTGGAAGGGGTCCTGACTACCCTGAGACCCACCCTCAAAGTATCGTAGCCGGGCACTGGCGGGAGACTCCCCAGGGGGAGGAATCTCGTATCTAGGATCGTACTTCTGGCACCACACGACACATAGTGACCACACCGGGTATTCTGAGAAAACAATCTTTATCAAGTAGGTTATCACTGCAAATATGTACAAGGTGAGCACGGGCTCAAGAGTCTCGGAAGGGGTAGGGGGTAGCGGGACAGTCTCTGGTAAAGGTTCAAGCAGGGACGTATCCGGCGCACAGCTCACAATCCTCGAGCTGGGGGATACGATGTTGTAGTCGGGGTCCGGCGGGACCGTGAGAGTCGGTTGGAGCCGCGAGTCACTCAGCGGGCTCAGGTACAGGTTCGGAGGTCTTACGATCTTCAGGGAGCTGCGAGTCACTCAGCAGGCTCAGGTACAAGGTCGGAGGTCTTACGATCTTCAGGGAGCCGCGAGTCACTCAGCAGGGCTCAGGTACAAGTTCGGAGGTCTTACGATCTTCAGGGAGCCGCGAGTCACTCAGCAGGGCTCAGGTACAAGTTCGGAGGTCTTACAATCTTCCGGGAGCCGCGAGTCACTCAGCAGGGCTCAGGAGGGTCCAAGTTCCAGGAGCCGCGACCACGTCGGCAGGCTCTCGTTGTTCCAGCGTCGAATCTGCCGGACAGACCCAGAGCACCCCTTGTTATAGGTCGACCCCTCTTTGATGTCCGGAGTCTGTGCAGGCAGGGGTCTTGTCACCTGGGGGTCGCTTGTCGGGATTTCCTGCTATAGTCTTTTGATCCTTTCAGGGCCGGGTCGGGAGGAGTCCCAGACACCCAGCAGGCACGGAGCCAGCCCTCAGGGAGGCCGGAGGGCCGATCGAAACCCATCGTCCCGGGGGAGTTCAGAGGTGCGATAGAAACTGCTCCTCCCTCTCTCATCCCCTGGAAGCGTGATGTCCTCCAGCCGGAGTGGCGCCTCTAGGCCCGGGTCGCGCTGGGGCCGGCCGGCCATCTTGGTGCATGAAGTGGGCACGCGGGCCCGGGGTGGCCGAAAGGAGAGAGGCCATGGACGGGGACGTCCGGGTCGGTGCGTGTGTCCTGGTGGGGAGGTTCGGCTGGGCCGTGTGCTTGGGCTGCAGGTACCAGGTTTCGGTGGTGCGGGGGCACGGAGGGCCATTCTACGAGGCCGGGTCCAACACGCGTCCCCCCCAGCTGAAAGCCGGAGAGAACTGCCCATCAGCTTGGGGGGTTCTCTTCGCTGAGGCGGAAGAACCGGGAGAGGCCGTCAGCATTGGCGTGGTCCGTACCAGGGCGGTGTTCTACGGTGAAATCCATCCCCTGGAGGGAGATTGACCACCGCAGTAGCTTGGGGTTTTCTCCTCGCATCTGCATGAGCCATCGCAAGGGCCGATGGTCAGTTTGGACTCTGAAATGGGTGCCGAACAGGTAGGGTCGTAGCTTTTTGAGGGCCCAGACCACGGCAAAGGCTTCGCGCTCTATGGTGCTCCATCTCTGTTCTCGGGGCAACAGCCGCCGACTGAGGAAGGCGACGGGCTGGTCTAGGCCTTGGTCATTCACTTGTGATAGGACGGCCCCAATGCCATGCTCGGAGGCATCGGTCTGGACTATGAACTCCTTGGCGTAGTCGGGAGCCTGGAGGACGGGGGCAGTACACATGGCCCTTTTTAGGGCATCGAAAGCTTCCTGGCAGGCAGCCGTCCACTGCACTTTCTTTGGCTGTCTTTTAGACGTGAGTTCTGTGAGAGGGCCGACAAGGCTGCCATACCCCTGAATGAATCTTTGGTAGTAGCCCGTGAGTCCCAGAAAGGCTCGGACCTCCGTTTGGGTGATGGGTGGTTCCCAGGCCAGGATGGCGTCGATCTTTGGCTGTAGAGGGGCGACCTGGCCGCTCCCGACCTGGTGCCCCAGGTAGACCACGGATCCTTGCCCGATCTGGCACTTGCTGGCTTTTACTGTGAGGCCTGCCTGGCGCAGGGCGGTTAGCACCCTCCGGAGGTGCTGGAGGTGCTCACTCCACTCTGAACTGAAGACAGCGATGTCGTCCAGATATGCCGCGCTGAACTGTTCTAGCCCGGCCAGGACCCTATTCACCAGTCGCTGGAAAGTGGCCGGGGCATTTTTCCTCCCGAAGGGCATTACGCGGAAGCGGTAGTGCCCATCGGGGGTGGAGAAAGCGGACCGCTCTTTGGCCCCTTCGGTGAGCGCAATCTGCCAGTATCCGCAGGTGAGGTCGAATGTGCTGAGGAACCGGGCTGCCCCTAGTCGGTCAATGAGTTCGTCGGCTCGTGGAATGGGGTGGGCATCGGCTCGGGTAACGTCATTGAGCCCCCGGTAGTCCACGCAGAATCGGAGCTCGGGGGCGACACCGGGGGCCGCTGCCTTCGGGACCAGGACCACGGGGCTGGCCCAGGGACTGTCAGAGGGCTCGATCACCCCCAGGGTCAACATCTTCGAGACTTCCGCTTGAATGCAGGACCGGACCCGGTCAGGAACCCGGTAGGCTCGGTGTCTCACCGGCAGGCTGTCCCCGGTGTCCACGTCATGAACACACCAGTTGGTGACCCGGGGGGTCAGGGAGAAGAGGTCGGAAAATTGTCTTAGGAGCTGGCGGCAGTTCGCTTGTTGCTGGGCAGTGAGGGCTGGGGAGAGGTTCACTCCTTCTACGGAGCCATCCTGCTCCTTGACACACAGGAGGTCCGGGAGGGGATCCGACTCATCTTCGGCCCCGTCATCGGTGGCCAGCAGGAGGCTCAGTTCTGTCCGCTGGAAGTGAGGATTAAGGCGGTTCACGTGCAGGACCCGGAGGGGATCCCGAGGCGACTGGACGTCCACCAAGTATGTGACTTCACTCTTCCGCTCAACCACTTTGTAGGGCCCAGTCCATCGGTCCTGGAGGGCGCCAGGCTTCACGGGGGCCATGACCCACACCTGCTGGCCCGGCTGGAACTCGACCAGAGTGGCATTCTGGTCGTACCAGCGCTTCATCTCTTCTTGACTTGCCTCCAGGTTGGCCTCGGCCAGTTCTCGGAACTTCCTGGTCTGGTTCCGGAGGGCCAGGACGTATTGGAACACATCTCGGGGGGTGGTCTGGGGTGCTGCCTCCCACCCTTCCTTAACCAAACTGAGGGGACCTCGGACGGGGTGTCCATAGAGTAATTCAAACGGGCTGAACCCTAAGGACTTCTGGGGGACCTCCCGGTAAGCGAACAAGAGGCAGGGGAGCAGGACGTCCCACTTACGCCGGAGGGGCTCTTCTAGGCCAGCGATCATCCCTTTCAAAGTCCTATTAAACCTTTCTACTAGGCCGTTCCCTTGGGGATGGTACGGGGTGGTGAACTTATAGGACACCCCACATTGTTGCCACAGGGACGTCATATACTTCGAGATAAAATTAGTGCCGCGATCGCTCACGACCTCGTGGGGAAAACACACCCTGGAAAAGATCCCCATCAGGGCCCGGCCCACCACGGGGGCCGTAATGGTGCGTAGGGGAATAGCCTCAGGATAGCGGGTGGCGTGGTCCACGAGGACCAAGATGAAACGGTGGCCTTGGGAGGTGGGGGGGTCCAGTGGTCCCACGATGTCGATTCCGACTCGTTCAAAAGGGGTACTGACGACCGGGAAGGGTTGGAGGGGAGCCTTGCACTTCCCCCCACTCTTCCCACTAGCCTGGCACGTGGGGCAGGACTTGCAGTGGGCTTCTACCGCTGCTCTCATTCTAGGCCAGTAAAAATGGGTCACGAGACGGCTGTAGGTCTTGTCCTGACCCAGGTGGCCGGCGAGGGGGACGTTGTGGGCTAAGCCCAGGAGGAAATCTCGGAAGCGGAGGGGTACCACCAGTACCCGTCCGGATCCCAGCTCCACCGACTTCTGCTCACTGTACAAGATGTTATTTTCCCAATAGAGTCGGTGTGTCCCGGTCTGGTCACCTGCGGCTTGGCCCTCGGCCTAGCGCCACAGCCCGACCAGGGAAGGACAAGTGGCTTGCTCCCGGCAAAATTCTTCCCGAGTGGGCCCGCCCTCGTGGCGCCAATGGGCCAACTCGGGTAGATCTCCCAACTCGGGGACCGGGGCGGGGTCGGATGGTGCGGGTTCGTCGCGGGTGACGGACCCTTCTGATGGGGGGACGGGAGGACCCTCGGCGGGGACTGTACTGGTCTCTTCGATCGGGGTGTTCTCGACTTCTCTCCGGGGAGTGAGTCGGGCTGACATAGATCGGGTGGTGGCGCACACCCACTCGGGGAGTCCCATCATTCCTAGGTGGGCCTTGCGCTCGACGTGCTTCCAGGGAGAACTCTCCAGGTCGTTCCCTAAGAGGCAGTCGACCGGCTGGGAGGTTCTTACGGCCACCTTGAGTTTACCTATCACCCCTCCCCACTCAAACGGCACCAGGGCTACCTGACACATACTTTCTCTATTGTCTGCGGATATTACGGGGCAAAAGACGTTGGGGAGGATCTGCTCCTCGGGGACTAGGTGCCTGAGGACACCGGTGATACTGGCCCCGGTGTCCCGCAGGGCCTCTACCTGGTGGCCATTGATCTTGACGAGCTGGCCGTATTTCTGTGTGTTGGAGGGTAGAAGGCTACCAGGGATCATCTCCCTATCTCCCAGGGATACTAGGGCCATCGCTGCGGGTTCCCACTCCTCGGCTTCCTCAACCTCCTCCCCCAGAGCTACGTTGGCTATCTGTCTCGCAGGGGTGGTAGGGGAGACTTGGGTGGCCATGGGGCACTCTGGGTCATTGGCGTAGTGCCCGGGTTTCTGGCAACGGAAACATGTGACGGTCACCCGGTGTCCCCGTCTCCCAGGGGGCCCTGTCACCGGTGGGGGGGGCGCCGGGAAAGGCGGAGGTTGTGTCTTCGGGGGGCTAGGCTGGGACTCTCTCGGCCCTCCCTGGTTCCCTCCCCCTCTCTGGCGGGGTGGTCCCTGACTGGCTCGGGGGTACTCTCCTACCATGCCCCGGGAGACCCGGGTGTTGGTCCAGCGGTCAGCCTCCACAGCCAGCTTCCGGGGATCTGTGAGCTTGCTGTCAAGCAGATGCTGACGTAGTTCTATGAAGCAGTTCGCAGCCAGATGTTCCTACAACATGAGGTCAGTGAGTTCGGCAAGGGTGGTGACTTTGCTGCCCTTGATCCACCCATCGAAGGCCCGACTGAAAAAGTTTACATACTCCACCCAGGTGGTGCCCGGGATCTTCCTGCAGTCCCGGAATCGCTGACGGTACATTTCTGGGGTGAGGCCGTATCTTGTGAGTAGAGCCTCTTTCATGTGGCTGTAGGAGGTCTGCAGGGAGAGGGGTAGGTCGAGCAGGGTGTCCCTTCCTTCGCTCAGAAACCGCCCCCACAACCCCGCCCCCCAGTCCTTCTGCGGGATCCGATGGGAGGTCATGGCGACCTCGTAGGCCCTGAAACATTGCTGAATGTCATTGTTTTTATAATATTCCTTGACCACATCCTTGGGGATGTGGACCTTCTGTTCCGCTGGGGAGGCCGTCTCTCGGTTTCCCGGGGGCCTTCCTTCCTCGCTTCTGGCCTTGAGCTCGATTTCTTTCAAGCTGCGTTCGTGCTCTAGTTGAAGCTTCCTTCCTTCGTGCTCCCGTTGGAGCTTCTTTTCTTCTAGTTCGCCTTGTACACGCATTTGCTCTACTGCTAGCTTTTTTTCCGCTAACTTCAATTCGCCCTCGATTTTGAGTTTGGCTAACTCGAGTTCATGATTGCGGCTTCTCTCTCTGTCCGCGAGCTCTTCCGGGGATAGGCCCCCGTCTGGTACGATGCCTCGCACCTGATTGCTACTGCTTTCACTTTGGGGGGGTTCGGCTTCGTCGGGGCGCTCCCCCGTGCCTTCCGGGCGGGAGGCCCCGGTCTCCACCCAAGTTTTCAGTGCTTTCTGCAAATCCTCTTTAGTGTTGAGACCAGTGGTAGCGATTTTAAGTTCTTTGCAAAATTGCTTTAGCTCTTTGTGTGTGTATTCTTCTAGCTGCTCCACCTGGAACACCCTGTTGGCGCTGGTTTCTGCGGGGCTCACGGCGCTTCCTTCTGCCATCTTTGTCGGTAGTGCTTCCGTTGTTCACGGTACGATCTCTAGGTGATGGGCCCGAATCCCGTCGCTTGCCACCAATGTTAGACGGCGGCCTCAGAGGAGCCTGGAAGGTGTCCTGACTACCCTGAGACCCACCCTCAAAGTATCGTAGCCGGGCACTGGCAGGAGACTCCCCAGGGGGAGGAATCTCGTATCTAGGATCGTACTTCTGGCACCACACGACACAGAGTGACCACACCGGGTATTCTGAGAAAACAATCTTTATCAAGTAGGTTATCACTGCAAATATGTACAAGGTGAGCACGGGCTCAAGAGTCTCGGAAGGGGTAGGGGGTAGCGGGACAGTCTCTGGTAAAGGTTCAAGCAGGGACGTATCCGGCGCACAGCTCACAATCCTCGAGCTGGGGGATACGATGTTGTAGTCGGGGTCCGGCGGGACCGTGAGAGTCGGTTGGAGCCGCGAGTCACTCAGCGGGCTCAGGTACAGGTTCGGAGGTCTTACGATCTTCAGGGAGCTGCGAGTCACTCAGCAGGCTCAGGTACAAGGTCGGAGGTCTTACGATCTTCAGGGAGCCGCGAGTCACTCAGCAGGGCTCAGGTACAAGTTCGGAGGTCTTACGATCTTCAGGGAGCCGCGAGTCACTCAGCAGGGCTCAGGTACAAGTTCGGAGGTCTTACGATCTTCAGGGAGCCGCGAGTCACTCAGCAGGGCTCAGGTACAAGTTCGGAGGTCTTACGATCTTCCGGGAGCCGCGAGTCACTCAGCAGGGCTCAGGAGGGTCCAAGTTCCAGGAGCCGCGACCACGTCGGCAGGCTCTCGTTGTTCCAGCGTCGAATCTGCCGGACAGACCCAGAGCACCCCTTGTTATAGGTCGACCCCTCTTTGATGTCCGGAGTCTGTGCAGGCAGGGGTCTTGTCACCTGGGGGTCGCTTGTCGGGATTTCCTGCTATAGTCTTTTGATCCTTTCAGGGCCGGGTCGGGAGGAGTCCCAGACACCCAGCAGGCACGGAGCCAGCCCTCAGGGAGGCCGGAGGGCCGATCGAAACCCATCGTCCCGGGGGAGTTCAGAGGTGCGATAGAAACTGCTCCTCCCTCTCTCATCCCCTGGAAGCGTGATGTCCTCCAGCCGGAGTGGCGCCTCTAGGCCCGGGTCGCGCTGGGGCCGGCCGGCCATCTTGGTGCATGAAGTGGGCACGCGGGCCCGGGGTGGCCGAAAGGAGAGAGGCCATGGACGGGGACGTCCGGGTCGGTGCGTGTGTCCTGGTGGGGAGGTTCGGCTGGGCCGTGTGCTTGGGCTGCAGGTACCAGGTTTCGGTGGTGCGGGGGCACGGAGGGCCATTCTACGAGGCCGGGTCCAACATCCGTCTTATAATCATCAACATACGCACATCCCCCACAACCACCCATACACATTCTTAACCTTACGAAATCAAACAACAAGCCCCTGCACTCCCGTTACCGCCACTATAGCCATAGATAGACTTAATGTCAACATGTGTCTGGAACGGTCATCAGCAAAAGCTATTAAAACGTACAATTTTGCAACTCAAACATACACCATACCATAAGACGGTTTATAAATAATCACAGTACCACTACACCACCTCAACACCCACCTCAACACCCACCCTTGCTTAACTTTACGCAATGAAAGCAAGAGCCCAAGCAAACGTAGAAGCGCTACTATAGCCATACACAGCCTTAACTTCAACAGATGTCTCCTGAAAAGCTCATCAGCAAACCATATTAAAACATGCAAATTTGCAAGTAAAACATATACCATGCCATAGGGCACTTTATAAGTGCTCCTAGTGGTACTACATCACCTTTAGTAGCTCGACATCTCCACGTTACTATATTCTGTATTTCAAACAGCAACATAACTACCTCCCCACACCCACCCCCGCCCTTAGTTAACAGTACGAAATCAAACAGAAACCCCCCCATTTCTAGTAGCACCACTATACCCATACACAGGCTTAATTTTAACATGTGTCTACTGGAACACTTATCAGCAAAAATGATTCAAACATGCAAATTGGCGGGTAAAACATAAACCATCCCATAGCACTGTTTATAAATGGGCCCTGTGAAACTACATTACCTTTAGTAACTACACATGTCCACGTTACAAATATCCGTCTTATAATCAGCAACATACGCACCTCCCCCACCCATCGCTTGCTTAACCTTACGAAATCAAACAATGAGCCCCAGCACTCTCGTTACCGCCACTATAGCCATACATAGACTTAATGACAACAGGTGTCTGCTGGAACGCTCATCAGCAAAACCTATTAAAACCTGCAATTTTGCAACTCAAACATACACCATACCATAAGACAGTTTATAAATAGTCACAGTACCACTACACCACCTCAACACCCGCCCTTGCTTAACTTTACGCAATAAAAGAAAGAGTCCCAGCAAACGTAGAAGCGCCACTATAGCCAAACAGAGGCTTAATTTCAACAGATGTCTCCCGAAATGCTCACAAGCAAAACGTATTAAAACATGCAAGTTTGCGACTAAAACATATCCCATGCCATAGGGTGCTTTATAAGTGCTCCCAGCGGTACTAGATCACCTTTAGTAGCTCGACATGTGCACGTTACTATATTCTCTGTTTCAATCAACAACATAACCACCTCCCCCACACCCACCCCGCCCTTGCTTAACCGTACAAAATCAAACAGAAACCCCCACCATTCCCAGTAGCGCCACCATACCCATATACGGCATTAATTTTAACAGGTGTCTGCCAGAACACTTATCAGCAAAAAGTATTCAAACATGCAAATTGGCGGGTAAAACATAAACCATCCCATAGCACGGTTTATAAATGGGCCCAGTCGAACTACACCACCTTTACTAGCTAGACATCTATATGTTACGAAACTCGTTTAAACACTCTGTACAGTGTATAGCAGGGCATAGGGAGAGTAAACAAAGTTCTAATTCCCAAACTTTTGATATACAGTCCCTTTACTGTATCTATATTAAAGATATTACATGGAATGAATAAATTGATGAGTGTCTCAAAAGGGATAGTGAAGCTCACCATCGGTAAAACACGAACCACTTCAACACCTACATATATCCACCACAGCGGCACAACCTGACAAATAGTATCACTTATAATCACATGTAGTTCTATAATGTCAACAAACTCATACAGAAAATATACCGCACATTTACATTTTTTTTTATCTCTCACACATTTATAAAACATCTCTTCTAAAGAAGCACTCCCCAACTACTTCTATTCCATAAGAACAAACAATAATTAATACGTTTACTACCATATATTTTAGTACATCTACCTTTTTATTATTCACTAATCAGAAACTACAAAAACAATTCACTATACCCAAATGCAAACCAGAAACCATATTCATATTTATCTCAACTTAGGATCATATGATTCAAACTATGCGCACATATAAAAGGAACGTATCACTTTTCCTATCTCCATCTCCTCTCCATGTAATCTCCAAACACTCTACACGGCCCCACTGTACAACAACCTACCATGACTTACATTCAAACCTACCTCTCAGTATCAAAAATAAGACCACAACCTTCCCACATAACATTTCTGCATTTCTCTGTATCACTTTTAACTTAATAACACATTCGTCTCCTACCACCACCCCCACCCCACTATTTCCACCAAAAGTATCAGTTGTAAACGCGCAACATTTTCTTCATCTCCCCAAATACATTACAAACTCAAATTAATGCAGTACCTCATTTTCAAAACAATACATTCCTATAAAGATGACAAACTACACTTCTTCTCTGCGAAAAAAAATCCTAAACATATATAAAATACTTATATAACAACAGCTCAAATTTTATGCATATTTCATAACCAATATCAAACACCACACTTTACTAACACTATATCACTTTGAAATAAAAAATACTTTCAAAATTAAAAACATCACCTCAAATACTTAATCAATACTATAAAACACATAACACACCTTGTTCATTTCTAACTCAACTTTGCAGTTGTTATCCAGATTTCAAATGACACACGCATACAATTCTCTCTTTCTCACATAGTACATGTAAAGCTCTGACTTCATCAAGAATGAAACCAGGAATTGCACAATTTCTCTGTCTCTCCACACATAAATACATGTAAAGAACAAATCAGAATACTTCATTACTTCAACGACATTTCAAAACTTACGTCCATTGGTTAATTTTGAATTTTCCTTCCGAAAAGCTACTTATTATTCCACACCACATACAGGTCACAAGTTCAACCTATTTTATTACCACACTTTCTGGAACCTTCTACGACACCTGCAGGTTAAAAGTTCATCATTTTTTTTAAATCTAACAATATACTTTTGCAACATTTTATCGAACATTCAACGGCACGTTAAAAGTTCACAATAGGGATCAGTAGTTCATCAGCTTTATTACTAACTCCAGCAACACCTCACCTTACGCCCCCAGCGCAACCAGACCTGTAGGAGTCATTGCTTTCCACTTTCCAAATACCAAATTCATTTCATACACACAAATGTACCTTCACACTCCCTATATAACACCCCCTAAGCATCATACACAAGTTACAATGTTCAAAACAAAAGTTCCACCAAATAGCTATAACTACATGCTGACACTCCTTGCACAGATGTGGCACAGAGGCCAGAGCACATGACTTCACAGCATATGACACACAGTTTGGGCTCATGCTTTCATCCCAGAGTCTGGCAGCAGCTCAGCTTAGCAGTATGAGACTCTACATACTACCTTACATATTTTCCGTATTCCAGAACTTTCAGACCAGTACGGGTCAGTAGTTTGTCCTAGTAGTTATAAACACATGCTGACACTACTTCCAGAGCTGTACTGCAGCGGCCATGGCACATGACTTCCAGCATAAAACACACAATTTAGACTCACGCTCTAACCCCTGAGTCCCGCAACACCTCACCTTAGCAGCATCACACTCTAGGCAATACCTCAGTTAATTTTCGTAGCCTAGCACTTTAACACCGGTAGGTATGATTAGTTCACTTTGCACCCCCTCTATAACACACCCTAAACACCCCACAGAGGTTACAGTGCTCCTACCCTCCTATTTCCCACTTTTTTTGCCCTTTTTTCCCCTTACTCGCTTCAACGGAATCACAAAATGGCGGCCAACATTTCCTCCTTCCATGAGACTCTAGACAATACCTCACATATTATCCGTACCCAGGACTTTCACACCACTACGGGTCAGTAGTTCATCCTAGTAGGCATAAACACATGCTGACACTACTTCCACAACTGTACTGCAGCGGCCAGGGCACATGAATTCACAGCAAAAGACACACAGTGTGGGCTCATGCTTTTATCCTCGAGTCGCGCACAAGCTCACCTTAGAAACATCACACACTAGCCAATACTTCACTTAATTTTTGTAGCCTAGAACTTTCACACCAGTAGGTATGATTAGTTCACTTCGCTCCCCCTCTATAGCACACCCTAAACACCACACAAAGGTTACAGTGCTCCTACCCTCCTCTTTCCCACATTTTTTGCCCTTTTTCCCCCTTACTCGCTTCAACGGAATCACAAAATGGCAGCCAACACTTCCTAGTTGCAAACGCTCACAGCACTTGCAGCCAATCAGCAGCAAGCTCGTGCTCGTAACGCCTCAGCCACTCAGATGGCAGAATTCCCAATATCGATATCTGTAAATTTTGATATTTCTCAAAAACTACTGAACGAATTTACACCACATAAACAAAGAGTGATTTCTAGACCAAGACCCTGCTCCCTGCCAAATTTGGGGTAATTCTGTTCACCCGTTCAACCTATAGCCTTGTCTAAAGTTTCCTATGGAAATTAACATTAAAAAAAACACGTTTTGGGACCCCCTTTTTTCTCAGCCCCCACTTGACGAATCAACCCCAAACTTTCAACATAGGAGCTGATGTCAACAAAGAATTAGTTTTGAAAATGTCACGAACATTCATCAATCGGCGCCAAAGTTATTGCGAATAGAATGTTGCAATTTTCCTATAGTAACTAGGTCCTAGCTGTAACTACCTGCTGGCAACAGCCAGTGGGTAATATATATATATATATATATATATATAATATATATATATATATATATATATATATATATATATATATATATATCATATATATATTATATTTTTATATATCCCTACAATGTGATCCTCTCCGATCCAGTGCAATCACCAGTGGGTGCTCTGTGATAGAGGCTGTATGGATGAGTGTATGCTTGTATCAGTCATTGTATAAGAGAGTAGGTATGTGTCAGTATCTGTATGAATAACTGAGGTGGTGTGTGTATAACTGTATAGGTGAGTAAATGGGAGTGTGATAGATTATTTCCATCACTGACTAGGTGTGTGAGTAACTCCATGGATGAGTGGTGGTCTGTGAGTGTCTGTATAGGTGTATGAGTGCATATGATAGTGCTGTATTGATAAGTGACTGCATGTATGAGTGACTCTATGGGTGAAATAGAACTAGAAACCTGAGAAAATTGGAATCACGATATATTGTGGAGATGCAAACTAAAGCCCCAGTAGGATTAAATAACGAGGAAGAATTATGGGTCCACATAAACTAATGAACAGTTAAGAGGAGGATGAAAATGATTTCATGTAAATGATGGATTTTGCCCATCCAGGGCACGATTATGAGTTCTTACAGATCAAGGATAAGGGCAATGATCTCCTGTATAAGGTGGATCCTAGCCCATTCAGGGCTTAATTAAGTTTTGACATATGGGGTCCATCTAGAATTGAGTATGGTCATGCACTGTGCATTAAATTTGCAGTCCTAAATACAATAATTGTGATGTTAGGAATCAGGATTATATACATTTTATGATGTAATGTATTACAATGAATTAATTGTTTACTTTCACCTCTGGAACCAATGTACCACATGTTTGATTTAATTTAATTTGGCATTTGCATTAATATATACTTTTAGCATTGCTTTGGACACTACATCATGGCCGCCAAAACCATAGTAGTAAGGCACTACCAGTCCTCTTTTGATCTCGAATGTCTTGGAAAAGAAAAAAATGTGTTTGATGTATATATGGAGGTAGTTGAAAAATCGGACTTTGACATTGAGGAAGGCGTTATGCCGAAACGCGTCTGTCCGTGTTCGTGTGCATAACAAATTTAAACAAACATCAGTGCCAGAGTGCGCCTCGATTTGTGACCGCAGTTGGAGTCAAGGGTCACCCTGCTGGATTTGTATTGCGTTTCACCGACGCAGAGGAGAAGCACCCGTGCCGAGTGGAGCGACAGTGGTGGTGTCATGCTCCTTCACTCGTGGAGCCTAAAACAAAGACGCGACGGTTGCGTCTTCCCATCCCAGCACAACAAAAGCGAAAAGACTACAAGTCCCAGAGGCTGGGTCATAGTCAGGTGAAAACCCTTAAACCCAGGAAGTATAAAAGCACTTCCGGGACACCGAAACGGCGCTTGACAATCCGTTTCGGATCCTGGCTGCAAGCAGACGCTTGCTTTCCCGCAGACTAGGAAGCGGACTATCGTGGCATACACCCTCGAGGACTTCGCAAGAGCGGAGGGATTCCTACCGGAACCTCCGATTTCCTGGGCATCACTGGAGATCGCCGACAAAAAACCCGTGAGGACTTCACAAGAGCGGAGGGATTCCTACCGGAGCCTCCGATTTCCTGAGCGTTGTTTCCGGAAAGAGGTCGGGACCGACCTTACGTTCCTTTGTTGGACTGTGAGTACACGCTGCTGGGTTTCTCCCAGATCCCCCAACCCATTCCAGGACCCATAGTGTTCTCCGTTCCAAGCACTAGAATACCCCCCAAGATTCTCCTGCTAATTTTCGGTTTCATTAATAGGCTTCAGAGCGTCTGTCAGCTTCCCAGAACTTTGTGCGGAAGTTGGGGCGCGGACCAGTAATTCAGTCTGCCATTCGCTGTGACGATTTCAACAGCGACGTCAGTACGAGAGATCACAGTCCTGTAGCGGGGAAGTAAACTGCACAGGCGTGGCCCGCTGAAAGGTTCTCAGAAGGGACACCAGACTCACAGTTGCGTCCCTGATAGTGGGAACTAGACAGGGGTAAACCAGGGACCGCGAACAAAGTCAGGAAGAGTGCTACCCTTCCCTAATGCGTGTTCTGTGTCTTTCATGCAGGCAGCTGAGACACCCTCGTAGACCAGACCCTCAGCCCAAGACCCTGAAGACCCGTGTCCCTGTTCCTTGTCCCCCGAGTGCGTTCCCTCATAGCTGTATACTAGTACACTCTGGGAAGAGAATGTGTTCGGTGGCGGAGGAAACATATTCTTCGCGACATCGTTCCTGCTGGCTGCTACGCAGAGGTTAGTGGGTTCTATTTTCCTTCTTGAGCTGCTGACACCTGACAGGTGGACGCCAAGGAAACAAAGTTACTGTCAGCCCCGCCGTGCGTTGTCCGAAGGATTACCGGAGCTTACTGAAAGCGAGTAGAACTGAAGGGAAGCTGACAGGGTGTACAGCCAATGGGAAGACACCAGGGGCTGCGGGTTGGAGAACGCGGAGCTATCGGTAGATCCCCGTTTGGTGAGTAAGACCCAAATTATCTTCCTGATTATAAGAACGCATCAGCGGCAGGCACGTAGGCACTCAGGATTGCCTGGAAATAATTTTCGCACACGTTTGTTTCTAAGTAAGAAACATTGTAACCTGTAATGTTTACTGACCGGGAAAGAGAGGAGGCAGCTGAAGGGCTTTTTTCGAGAACGAAGCGCAATGCGGATATCGATCCGAAAGAAACACAGGGAGCTGGAGTGACAAGAAGCAATCTCAAAACCCTCTTTAACAAATTGGAGAAAACTTATGAAAAAGAAACAAGGAAATGGTGGGAGGCCACCTCGCTGCAGAGGTATATAGACTGTGATCGTACCCCAAGGGGGCTGCGCATTTATACCACACCGTCATATGAACACCCAGATCCCCTATTATTACAAGAATGGGCTGAGTATACAACTGAATCAGCAAAAGGAATGGTGAAAATTTTAATAAAATATGCCTGGAGTGACAGACAAAAACTACTCGACGAAATCAAGGAGATAGAAGCATTAATTGCATTGGACAAGGATGTGAAGCAGAAGGAGGAATTGCAACAATGCATGAAGAAGCAGCTAGTAGACTATGAGAGTGTCATGAAACATCGCAAGCAAACCAAATTTCTAAGGGACGAGAACGATTACGAACCGGGGAGAATTCTAACGTTTGCTAGAAAATACGATGCCCCTAGAAAACAACTACTACAGCAAAAACCGACTGAGGTGTCATCACGAGAAACATCTGAATCCGAAGTAGATGCTTCTGAGGGCGAGCAAGTGACCAGGAGGAAGACCAATCTAACAGTGCCCACAACAACAACTTTTTTTCACGAGTATCAATTAATAAGAGAAGCCAGGCAACGTCCACCGATAAGAACCCACCCCCGGGAAAGAAGAAACGGAAAACACGAAGGGGAAGGAAAGGCAAGGGAAACTTCACCGGTTGGACGGAGAACAAGGAGCAAACGAGGAGGGAGGGGGAAACGGAACTAGAAGCAAGACCAGAGAAACAAACAGTGATCAATCTCTCCAGCCGACATATTACCGCAGAAGAGACGAAGATTTTAGAATTGGGCCTCAGCTTTTGTCCTACTACACAGTTTGACTACACGAATGTACGTATAGATTTATATAAATTTATACGGAAACTAAAACTATTGAAAATCCATCTGTTACATCCGCAGAAGGCCAGAGAAACAGACAGTGCTAATAGAGAGGAAGGTGATCCCCTCACAGGAATGGAACTAAAAGCACTCCAGGCCATGAGAGAGCTACAAACAGGAATAAGTAGTAGTCAATCTGTCGAAAGTGAGACTATAGACTTTTTGGAAGAGATGGGAATCACGCAGAAAGGCGCAATGAGCACCCTAAGGAAGAAGTCACGGTACATTCCGCAATCATCCCACGATACAATAGATACTTTTCACGAATTGGTAATTGAGGACCTGAAAAAGTTACAAGCAAAAGGTCCGGACATGACTAAGGAAAATTTAACCAGGAATCAGCAAAAGCTGTTAACAAATCTGAGTGATGACGATGATCTAGTAATTAAACCCTCGGACAAGGGGGGAAATGTAGTGCTAATGGACAAATCATTCTATCTGAAGGAAGCGAGAAGACTGCTTTCTGATGAGAGCTGTTATGGAGTTACAACTGCCATGAAATATGAATTAAGTATACAAAACTTTCATCAACTAGCACAGAAGTGGAGAGACAAGGGCATATTGGGTGAAGAAGACTTTCAATATATAAATTGTGAATCACCTGAACTACCGACGTTTTATTTTCTCCTCAAGGTGCATAAAAACACTAGAAATCCACCAGGGACACCCATTGTCTCTTCGAAAAACAGTTTACTAGAAAAGACCTCGATATACATTGACTGCTTTCTCAAACCTTTGGTAACGGATTTAAGTTCATATGTGAGGGACACTAAAGATTTTCTGAGGATCATTGCGAACATAGAATGGGAACCCGATATGCTATTAATAACACTCGATATAACGAGCTTGTATACTAGCATAAAGCATCAGAAGGGACTGGAAGCAGTGGAGTTTTTTCTAAAAAAGAGAAATCTGAAATTTTATGAGCATAACATTATGTTAAAGGAACTTATTGCATATTGTTTACATAACAATTTTTTTCTATTCTCAGGAGAAATTTATCAGCAAAAACAAGGTACTGCGATGGGCACGTGCTTCACCCCCAGCTATGCGAATCTTTTCGTTGGCTGGTGGGAGAAGCACGTGGCCTGGGCAGGCAGTAATGAAATTTGGCTGGACAGAGTGATTCTATGGTCTCGTTATATCGACGACCTCTTTATTATTTGGAGAGGGTCGATGGAGGAGGCCTTGATTTATGTAACTTATTTGAATAAGAATGATTTGAACTTGAGGTTCACGGAATGCATAAGTCAAACCAATGTCCCCTATCTTGATCTTATGGTTTTTGTAAAAGAGAATAGATTGGAAACCACTCTCTATAGGAAGCCCACTGCAGGGAATAGTGTACTGCACGCTAATAGTTTTCATCCCCAGAGTGTAATCAGTGGAGTACCCTATGGAGAATTGGTGAGACTTAGACGTAATTGCTCACTAGCCGAAGATTTTGTGAAAGAGAGTAACAATGCCTACAATAGGTTCCGTAAAAGGGGATACAGAAAAGAGACCCTTAGCAATGCAGAAAGGAAAATCAGGGAGGTAGAAAGGAAGGACCTCCTATTAGAAAAAACAGGGGGGTGCAAAACATCTATTTTAGAACCCCTGGGAAATGTGAGGATGATAACTGAATACACAACAGGATCCACAGAAGTCTTCCAAATTTTCAGACGAAATTGGAAGGTACTCAAATCAGATCAAGTGATTGGATCCATCATCCCACAAACCCCACTGATCACATACAAGAAAGGACCAGGTTTGAAAGAGAAGCTAGTGAGGAGTCATTTCTCGAAAACACCCAAAAGAAAGGATTTGATTAGTGGATTTTTTCCGTGCATGAAATGCAAGGCGTGCAAGAACAGCTGTAAAGTGAAAGACTATAGCATACCAGGGAGAAAGTCTAGACGCAAAATTAACAAACTCATGAATTGTAACTCTGACTACACGGTGTACTGTTTACAGTGCCCGTGTAATATGAGATATGTGGGAAGTACGATTCATCCCACTAAAAAGAGAATCTTGGAGCACATGCGTGCTATCAAAAATCGAGATG
Organism: Triturus cristatus; assembly: GCF_964204655.1. NCBI lineage: Eukaryota > Metazoa > Chordata > Amphibia > Caudata > Salamandridae > Triturus > Triturus cristatus. The sequence continues at coordinate 1,130,548,789 of NC_140583.1, forward strand.
CAGCATATCCTGTTGCACGGCACTTTGAAGAAAGACACGAATCAAACGCCAATTTATTTAGATTCTTTTGTCTAGACCGCATTCCAAAAGCTGAAAGAGGGGGAAATAGAACTAGAAACCTGAGAAAATTGGAATCACGATATATTGTGGAGATGCAAACTAAAGCCCCAGTAGGATTAAATAATGAGGAAGAATTATGGGTCCACATAAACTAATGAACAGTTAAGAGGAGGATGAAAATGATTTCATGTAAATGATGGATTTTGCCCATCCAGGGCACGATTATGAGTTCTTACAGATCAAGGATAAGGGCAATGATCTCCTGTATAAGGTGGATCCTAGCCCATTCAGGGCTTAATTAAGTTTTGACATATGGGGTCCATCTAGAATTGAGTATGGTCATGCACTGTGCATTAAATTTGCAATCCTAAATACAATAATTGTGATGTTAGGAATCAGGATTATATACATTTTATGATGTAATGAAGTACAATGAATTAATTGTTTACTTTGACCTCTGGAACCAATGTACCACATGTTTGATTTAATTTAATTTGGCATTTGCATTAATATATACTTTTAGCATTGCTTTGGACACTACATCATGGCCGCCAAAACCATAGTAGTAAGGCACTACCAGTCCTCTTTTGATCTCGACTGTCTTGGAAAAGAAAAAAATGTGTTTGATGTATATATGGAGGTAGTTGAAAAATCGGACTTTGACATTGAGGAAGGCGTTATTCCGAAACGCGTCTGTCCGTGTTCGTGTGCATAATAAATTTAAACAAACATCAGTGCCAGAGTGCGCCTCGATTTGTGACCGCAGTTGGAGTCAAGGGTCACCCTGCTGGATATATATATATATATATATATATATATATATATATATATTACCTACTGGCGGTCGCCAGTATGTAGTTATAGTTAGGACCACGTTTCCATAGGAAAACCTCAACATTCTATTTTGAATAACTTTGGCGCCGGTCGACAAATCCTCGCGAATTTCTCAAAATAGGTGGGGCGCTACGCTCCGCTCCTACCCTGAAAGTCTCGGGGGGATCCGTCAAGCGGGGGCTGAGATAAAAGGGGGGTCCCAAAACGCGTTTTTCCCATGCATTTTTCCATAGGACCTTTAGAACGAGCTACAGCCCGAACGGCTGAACAGAATTACTCAAAATTTGGCAGAGAGGTAGTCCCTAGGTCAAGGAAGTGCCTTTTGTAGGTTTGGTGTAAATCTGTTCAGTAGATTCTGAGAAAATAGCCTTTAAATCAATATATATATCTGAGCCCGCTTACGGTACGCTTACCGTACGCTTACGGTAAGCGTACGGTGGCGTGCGCGAGCGCGATTCTGATTGGCTCTTAGATCTTAGTAAACATTCGAATCGGCCGAAACCAGGAAGCGGCGGCCGCCATTTTGTGTATTTCACTCTGAAAAAAAAGAGTGAAAACAAGGAAAGGGGGCAATGAGGAGAGTTACAGACCCCCTAACATTTGTGAGGGGGTCAAAGAAGGACTGTAAAGTACAAAGAAAACATTTATTGATTTTAAAAAAAATCACGGGGTACGCGTACGGTAAGCTTACGGTAAGCGTACGGTAGAAAAAAAAAAAAAAAAAAAATGAAAAGCAGATTTAAGAGTTTAGATATTAGGGAGCTCTAAAAAGAGCCGTTGTGTTTATGAAATGATTTTTTAGTGGTACCTACAAGTAAGTACCGATGCAGAGTCTAAGGTTCAAGAGGAAGACTCTGTTCCCTTCATCATTGAAGTGCACACCATCTCCTCTATAAATGTCTTGCATGTCATAACGCAAGTTGTTGTGGTAAATGGCACCCATACCATAGTCACGGAGGAAAGCAGAAACAGATTTGTTGACGTGCTTTCTTGCTTTGTCATCGCACCACGTGCCCACCGTGCGTGCACGGCACTAACTGCGTAAAGTGGGCGCACGGTGCGCGAAGCGCACCGCGTGCTCACTGTGCGCGCACGGTGCGCGAAGCGCACCGTGCGCGCACGGAACGCGCACGGAACGATCTGCGTTAAGTGGGCGCGCACGCCACGAATGGCGTAAAGTAACTTAGCATTTAAAAAACCGTACAAATTCACTGAAAAAACCATAGGTTTCACACACGTTATAGTTAGGAATTAGCATTTAAAAAACCTTGCAAATTCACTGAAAAAACCATAGGTTTCACACATGTTATAGTTAGCGGAAATTTTACTGATAAAAAACCAATAAAATTCCCCCGTTATAGTTAGTGCAGGCAACTATAACTCACGCGACCGCAATCTTCTGCTGATGACATATGTGTCTTTATGAAAAAAAAATATTTGTAATATATGTATAGCTAAAAATGTATGTAAGAAGACATGGGCAAATAAGTGTCTAAATACAGTATTAGCATCAGCAGAGGATTGCGGTCGCGTGAGTTATAGTTGCCTGCACTAACTATAACGGGGGAATTTCATTGGTTTTTTATCAGTAAAATTTCCGCTAACTATAACATGTGTGAAACCTATGGTTTTTTCAGTGAATATATATATATATATATATATATATATATATAATATATAATTTATATATTATATTTTTATATATCCCCACAATGTGATCCTCTCCGATCCAGTGCAATCACCAGTGGGTGCTCTGTGATAGAGGCTGTATGGATGAGTGTATGCTTGTATCAGTCATTGTATAAGAGAGTAGGTATGTGTCAGTATCTGTATGAATAACTGAGGTGGTGTGTGTATAACTGTATAGGTGAGTAAATGGGAGTGTGATAGATTCTTTCTATGACTGACTAGGTGTGTGAGTAACTCCATGGATGAGTGGTGGTCTGTGAGTGTCTGTATAGGTGTATGAGTGCATATGATAGTGCTGTATTGATAAGTGACTGCATGTATGAGTGACTCTATGGGTGAATGAGTGCATGTGTGTGTAGACCTAGGAATCAGTGAGTGGGTATGTAGTAACTGGAATTGGTGTCTCTATGGTTTTGAAAATCGTAGTCTGCATTTTAGAGTGGGTGTACCAAAGGTTATATTCGGGTATGAGGATGTGCATCAGATTATCACATGGATGATGTCATCAGTGATGTCATCAGTGATGTCATTTGAGATGTCATCAGTGATGTCATCAGTAATGTCACTGACCATATCATGAATGATGTAATATGCGACGTCATCAGCAGTGCATTGCGGGGGCGCGAGTTATAGTTAGCTCAACTAACTATAACGTCCGATTTTCTCTGGTTTTGTTTGAGTGAAAAGTCCAGCTAACTATAACATCCCTGAAACCTATGTTTTTTCCAGTGAATTACATAAATTCATGCATACTTCTGTACTCAAAAAATAACTGTAACAGTACTGTGTCATGACTCATAATTCAACCACGATTAACACTTAGTTCCCACTAATCAAGATATTAAACCATTCTAATGCTAAATGTTTCCTATGTTTTATTTATTTTTTTGTTATCTGAACCATACTTTATTCATATGTCTTATATTCAGAATCATAACAAGTATTAGGCATTTTCAGTTACGAGAAAGCAAATGAGACGCTTTGGCGGTTAACAGTTTTCAACCTCTGCCAACGAGTGCACATGTCAAACAGTTAATATGTGTGAGGATGCAAATGAGAAGCTTTAGCGGTTAACAGTTTTCAACATTTCCAACGTGTGCACAAGTCAAACAGTCAAAACGTGAGCACATGTTAACCAAAAAACTTGATATCTAAATGCGTGCACAGCACATTGCTTCCATAGACTACTTTGTAACCAAAGACTATTTAAACCTCACCCAGCCCTTTGACAATCAATTAGTTTCATTTTTCGAGTCATTTCCCTGTCTTCAGTCTGCGAAACAGCTTCCCTTCTCCAGCGTCGGATTCTTCTTTTGTGACAACAAAAAGATTACGGACTTGTAAGTTGTTCGATTAAAGGATAGTAAATATGTATGATACGTAACTATTTATCCAAATGATGAATTGCTTTTTGTGTTCTAGGAAACAACTAACTAATAGTATTTCTTCAAAGAACCATATTTAGTTTAAAGTTTTATTATATATGTATGTCAAGAGTTATCAAGATATCAAAACTTTAGGTATTTGTGTAAAAGATTCTAAAAAGTTCAACGTGTGCTTTTTATTCAGTTGTTACATTGTTTGTTTATTTGCATTCATATCTAACGTCAGCAACACCTGTTCACAAACAGAGAGAATTCAGGAGAAACTGTTCCCTTGCGAAACTCTACATTCCTGAGTCTTTGAAAACAAAACTATTACAAGAAATCAAATGCTTGATAACATTTCGGCATTTATCTTTTTCTCTCTTCTCGCCCTTATTCTTCTTCTCCCCTGGGGTGATATAGTGTGGCCGTGTATATTCTACTACTGCCTTTCTATTTCACCTCAAAGGTGTTGGTGGCTTGTCAGCGCCAGGAAGCAACATTCCCAAGTCCCAGAGAGCAAAAACAGTAAAGATGTTAAACGCTTGATAACATTTTGTCATTTATCTTTTTCTGTCTTCTTGTCCTTATTCTCCTTCTCCCATGGGGTAATATAGTGTCACCATGTATATTCTACTACTGGGACCCTGGAGTACCTCAAAAGGGTTGGGGGCCTGTCGGCCCCGGGACTAAACAATTTCTAATACAGGTCACTGGCCCTCATAACCTAGTAGCTCACAGTTTCTGACAGTCACACTGTATTGCCAAATAGAACATTAAAAAAATCATGTCTGCTTACATAGTTCCTAACTGAATGCCTTCAGAAACCCTACATTTCCAAGTGACATTTTGTCTTTTGTCTTTTTCTCTCTTCTAGTTCCTATTCTCCTTCTGTCCTGACATGATATAGTATGGCTGTGTATATTACACTACTGTCTTTCTATTTTATCTCAAAGGAGTTGGAGGCCTCTCGGCGCTAGGACTGAACATTCCTGAGTCCAAAAGAACACAAACTTGAAAGCAGTAAGACGCTTGATAACATTTCGTCATTTATCTTTTTCTCTCTTGTTGTCCTTTTTGGGCCTGGGCCTGGGCATAGTTTGCAGAGTTTTGCTATGCAGAACTGCATGAAGTTACAAAAAAATCTGTGAAGCTCCGTGAGTGGTGGAGTGCAGTGCGAACTGCAGTTTGTGATGGTATTCCTGCCGCTTGGGTAGAAATCTTACCCGAGTGGCACCTCGCGCTCGCGAACTTACCGTTTGCGATCGCGAACTGCACATCGCGAAGTGCAGAAAATTTCGCAAACTACACGAACGGAGTGAAGTTCACTGCCCAGGCCTAGTCCTTATTCTCCTTCTCCCCTGGGGTGATATAGTGTGACCATGTATATTCTCACCCTATTTTACCTCAAAGGGGTTGGGAGCCTGTCGGTGCCAGGACTAAAGAATCTGGAATACAGGTTAGTGGCACTTATAATATACAGGCTCACAGTTTCTATGAGTCACAGTGTACTCCCATAATAAATAAAGAAATACTTCCTTTGTACATCACTGAATGTATATGTTCAAAATAGTACTTTAATAGATTCAAAACTGCACAGTCCCTCTATGAATGCTTTAGTGCAAAAGTACTCCCTCCCTCGCTCATTGCATAACTGCATAATTTGTGTGGTAGAAGTGCCTACTTGATTCTATAACTGCATCGCTTCTGCCTAAGTAACTATGGGTCATATTCTCAATGAAGTGGCGGAGAGAGGTGTTACCTGCTTGGCTTAACGCATCTCTCCGCCACTTCAGAAATGCGAGGCTGCACCCTATTCTCAAGGACAAGGTGCAGCCTTGCGTTTCCCCCTGTGATGGTGCTAAGTTTCAAAACTTAGTGCCAACGCAGGCACCCTTGCACCAGAGTGCAAGGGTGTCTGCAAGCAGTGAGGTTTCTTTATGTACAGGAAGGTCTCCCTTCCTGTACATGAACAAACTGAAAATGCCAGTTTGTAACTTACATGTGTGCTGCTTTGTGCAGCACATATGTAAATTAGAAAACAGATTTTTTTTTAAAGTTGTGTTTATGTACAGGAAGGGACAACTTTCTGTACATGAACAAACCATGGCATTTTGCATTTTCCATGTGTGCTGCAGAAGGCAGCACACATGGGAAATGCAAAAACGGCAAGAAATATAGCATTTCTCCTCATTTTGCCACCTCAAGACCATATTTTTTCGGGTCTTAAGTTTGGCGCTACCTCCTATTTATGCTGCCCTTGAGAATAGGAGGTAGCGCCAAACTCAATGGGTGCTGCGGTGGAACGTCCACCGCAACACACACTGCACGCCCCTTTCACGCTAAAAACAGCATGAAGGGAGCCCTATTCACAAGGCAACGTTAAGCCACGTTAAGCTGCGCTGCTTTGTGAATAGGGCTAAGCCCCTTTCGCCGCAACAACGTCACTTTGGGCAATAGGGGCTTGAGAATACGCCCCTATATCATTAAAAAAACGTATACCTTCCTGTTTACAATACTGTACGGAAAATGCCTAAGTCAAATGGTGACTTCGACAGTAATTTCTGGGTCATTGTGGGAGTGCATGAGTAGTACCTCAGGCAATCCATCATTGCTTTCGCACTTCCTCAATCATTAACTAAGTGCAAAAATACAAACAGAGGGATCGCATAATTCTGTTGCTAATGTCTGATTGATCACTGTATACCACACCCTCCATGATTGCATAAAACATTACCTAGTTTATACATTTAACTACCTTGAAACTACTTTTATTCATGAATTGCATTCTTTGTTTTTGCATTTTGCTGTTGAAATGAAGATAAGTAAGTTTTAGTAACAGAGAACCACACTTTGTTTTGTTCAATGTTCTTTACTTTATACACAAGTTAAATTAAACGGCAATTTTAACTTTCTGCTCCTAATTTAAACTGTTTTTTAAACAAACTCCAGTAGTTGCTGTTAATCCCACGCTCAGTGTGCTTTTGAGAAACAACTATCTTATTCCAAATAACCGCAAGTGCTCTGATCTACGAGCAGGCGTCCCGTAGAGAGCAACTCTTTCACAGAGTGTAACATGTTCAATCACTGTCTTTTCTCCTCCCCCACAGGCGCTTGAAGATAGTTTGGTGTGGCCTTCCATTCCTACTTTGAAAACAAATATTAATAGCGAACACTAACAGAAAACGCTACAGTTTCAACAACAAGCGGGTCTCATGTAACCTCGTGCGACCTTCAAATAACAGGTGGCTAAATTAACAAGTGACATTGACTTCTATGGAAATCTCCCACTACATTTTGCACAATTTATACACCAAATATTTAATCAGTATGAAACTCAAGGCCTACCACATTTTTCTAAACTATCCCACTCCTGCCTTGTTATCTCTTTTTAGACTATTTTTATAGTAATATCGTATTTCATTCATTCTAACTTTGCAAGCACGTTTGGTGGGTCCCTTGGTGCTCCTTCCTTGTTTCCTTAAAAGTTGTTCTATAGCACCTACTACGAAATGGCTGCCCGTCCTCTGCTTCAACCCCATCCACGACAAATGGAGCTATACCATGGAAGAATACTACAACTTTTTGAACGCTTACCATTGGCGATATTTGGCATCAGATATCGCCGGAATTTCCGCTACGTGTACTTCACCTGTGTTCAACCTGTTTTTTATTGTCTCTGGTGCTACTATGAATGCGACCTCCAAGTCTGCCTCTCTACTACTTCTCACGATCCCCTGGATTATGAACTGTTGCTGCGTCCGTTGCTGGCTCATGACCAGGACTGTTCCGGAGACACACGCTTGATGGATGCGTGTGTCATAATGCAATAAGGGGAAGATGGAGTACATGCGCTCACACGGAGAGCCTCTTGCAGCAGACTATCATTGAATATCATTCAAGTTGCCCTGACACGCTCCTGCTTGCTGAAGATTTGCTTGGAGACGTGCAGATGACCTTCTGCAACTGATTGCATATCACGGTGCTTCTGAGTTCTTGAGCTTCAATGAATCTCCATAAGTGCACATGGTAACCAGATTCTTTTCTCTTTCCCTTCTTTTTTGGATTTTCAGACATTGACTTTCTTCCCGAATTCCCCTTTGCAGACTTGGGGGCATATCAACAAGGGCTTTATCTCTGCTTTTTTGGCTTTAAAAGCCAAAAAAGCAGAGATAAAACTAGCACCCTATCAACAACAGGGTGCTAACACGCAAATTTGCATGTTAGCACCCTTTTACTCTACGCTTCCCCTTGCATCTCTAATGAGATGCAAAGGGGGCGTTCCAGAGTAAAATAATAGGAGAAATGTCGCTAAGCGACATTTCTCCTATTATCAAGAATGTCGCTAACCCTGTTAGAGACAAAAAAAGCAGCGCTAACCGCGGTTAACGCTGCTTTTTTACGTCTGCTAATTTTCAGACTTAGCCATGATATCCTATGGAAGGAGGATATCATGGCTAAGTTTGCCTGTCCCTATTAACAAGGTAACGTGTGATTATCGCTGGGTTCCCAGCGATAATCTCACGTTAGCCTGTTAGCGTGTAGATTTTTATCGCTATTGAGATAAGCGTTGCTAATCCCTAGTCTTAATTTAGCGAAACGAGGAGAAATGCTTTATTTCTCCTCGTTTTTGCTTTTTCCATGTGTACTGCCTTGTGCACCACACGTGCAAAAAGCAAAATGCCATGGTTTTATTATTTACAGGAAGGTGTCCCTTCCTGTACATAAATTTAAAAAAAATCAAAATGCTGTTTTGTAACTTACATCTGTGCTGCATGAAACGGCACACAATTAAAATACAAACTAGAATTTTATGTTTGTTTCTGTGCTGGAAGGGACACCTTCCTGTACATAAACAAACCTCCCTGCTCACAGACACCCTTACACTCTGGTGCAAGGGTGCTAATGTTGGAGCTAAGTTCTGAAACTTAGCGTCATTTCTTTGACAAACGCAAGGCTCCACCATATCCTTGTAAATATAGTGCAGCCTCGAATTTCTGCAGTGGTGGAAAGACACATTAAGCCAAGAACGCTAATGCCTCTCTCCGCCACTTACTTCATAATATGCCCCTGTGTGGGGCTTTTTTACATAGCACAGAAATTAATGATGACTTTCTGTCTGCCCGTCAGATGCCCCCAGCAGCCCAGTGACGGTCAACGCACAGGGGCCACTGTTACCTTACTTTTACATACCACGGGACAAAAACCATTAGAGACCGGGACGAAGGAGGGTGGGCTCAAGGGACGTGTCATTATCAGTCTCTCGATCTGCCGCCCCTGTGATATATGCAGGTACAGCACAATCAGGAAGCTTTACAATACCTTAACTTATATTCATGTGTGCTTCTCAACTGTGCACAAACCAATACAGATAGTGTGGAAACAATATTTCATTGTTTTCATCACACTGAAGTTAATATAGCATGTCCGTGTTAAAGCCCCCTTCACCCCCAGTATTTTCCCACAAGCTTCAATCTGCAAAAGGACATTTCGTGTACATTACCCCATCTGATATTACACCCCAATTCATCCCTATACGTTACACACAAGACCATGTAACCCTTGCAACATCACAAAGGTGGAAAACAAGCTTTTTTTCAGAAATCGATAACTGATTATGCTATAAACAACATTATCTAGTGTAAACTAAGGTGCATATTACTTTCGTAAAAAACTATGTATCTGATTGATTAATAAAACATTTTTGAAATGTACACTACATAGGATAAGATCACACATGCAGAGCACAACCACACCTACTATTTGCATTTGGAAGGTACTGTTGTAACTTCAAAAAATAGTCAGCTTTTGAACTGCACGTACTGTTGAATGTTCCAGAAACTGTTAGAATGAACTATGGTGAACTTATGAATTGCACGTGGCCTTCAATGTTGCACAAACTGTTGGGGTGAAATTTGGTGATCTTGTGACCTGCAGCCTTCCGTTAATTTTACCTAGTATTCTTTTGAACAAAGCCAGCAGCTCCATACAAGCTCCCTTTTCTCCAAAGTAAAGCTGCTTTGCTTCATAAAAGTGAGAGCAAATTTCCTCCTCTCACTTCCATCAAGCGAAGCAAAAGTTATAACAGAGCCGCAACTCTGCATAGATCCCGTCTTGCCATAGCAAACAACAATGTCCATGGAGCTTGCACCATGGCTCATTGTTGCAACCGGCCCATGGACATAACCATACCCAGCGCCATGCAAAGCTTCTCAAGAAAAATTGGACGATGAGCCTCCATCCAATTTAAAGCCCACGAACATCGTACTCCCAGAGGTTGCCAATTTGGAACATTCAGCAGTACGTGATTCAGTGGCTGGGAAAAAGGGGTGAGCCCGAAATGCACTTTCCCCAGTCAATTTCCCATAGGGACTTTGAACGTCCCAAACCGCTGAACAGATTTACACAAAATGTGGCACAAATCTAGATCTTGGTATTAAAGAAAAAAAAGTATGTATATCTAAGGACACTGATCCACCATGGACCCATGCACGAACAGCAATGCCATAATTGTCTGGCCGCAACCTGAGAGGAAAGTTGTGGCTGCCATTTTGTCAATCAGGGCACGGTACCTGTGGGGGGAATTAAAGTAGAAATAGGAAATAAGGGGTCAGCATAGAGGTACCCCGACCCCATGGGACTGATGGAGCATTTGTGAGTGACCCTCATGGAGAAGAATTTGCATTAAAATGTTTTTTCGCACAAAAGGATCAGCGGCTCCACCGCGGTGCTTAGTGTGGTGCCTGTGTGAATCCACAGCAGATTTACAGATATGAATCTGTAACATATCCGTGAATCAACAAACCAATAAAAAAAATAATACCCACTCACAGACCCACTCACACACTTTCTCACACCCCCACAAAACCATTCACTCATCCATACATCCACTCAGACACCCATTCTCAAACACATACAGTCACTCACACACCCATACAGTCAATGATACATCCACTGAGAGACCCACAAAGGCACTCACACTCCTATGTACATAGCAACATACACACCCATACAGCCACTTACACACCCACTCACAGACCCACGCAGCCACTTACACACTCACTCAAACACCTATATAGTAAGATCACTGACACCCACTCCACACCCATATAGCCACTCACACCAGAGATCCAGACTGATCTTACACACCTACTTGTATACCTACCATCACACACTCTCGCACACCCCCACACAACCACTCATAAACCCATTCACACACCCTTTCAGTCACTCACACACCCGCTCACACTCATGCAGCCTGGGGAAGGGACAGATTGCATTCTTTTTTAAAAAGTAGAAGGCCTCGAGGGATGTGGTCCCCAGGGCTAGATATCAGCCCCAGGCGGGGAGCAGCGTGGCCCCTCCCCATTTACAATTTGTCTGGGTTCTGGGAGATGGGATGCTCAGGGTCAAAATTGGCCCAGGCAGAGGGGGTGCTTGCCATCCTCCCCCATAAATCCAACTTCGGGCCCCAGAGGATGGGGTCCCCCAGGCCAAAAATGGCCCGGGTGTGGAGCATCTTCTTCTCTCCCATAAAAAATGTGGCCTCCCCAGAGGATGGGATACCCCGGGCAAAATCAGTCTTGGGATGAGACTGCCTGCCCTCCTCCCGGGTTGTCTGTCTTTTTAGGGTTGGACACTTGTGCCCAAAAGTAAATACGACTCGTGCCTTCGCCATGCACTGCTAATTACCCCACATATTACATCAGTCATGACATCTCCTATGACATCATTTATATCACTGCAACATTTGCAATTTAATTATTGTTGAGTAAATTATGCATAGCAGGGGTGTGAGCTACGCGCTACCTTGAGCCATGAGTTTTAGTTTCTTGAGATAAGGATAATTATACATGCTGAAGTACTCCATGTAATGAGTGTATCCATGCATGCTGTAGAGCGCAGATTTAGGAGTATCTTGAGCAGTAGCCTTTAGATAATTGGCCAGAAATTGTTCAACAGAGAAAAATCTGGGGGATAAGGTATGGGTAACGACAAAATTTGGTGGAATTTGGAATGGCCTGTATGCTGACAATACAGTGCATACATGAATGTGGTACTTAATATATTGGCCTTATGTCTCACAAAACACTACAAAGGTATGGAAATGTGTCTATTACAGACAATTGGATATATGGGGCGGTAGTGAGGCATGTAACATTATTGCCATGTGTGTTTATCATATCCACTCATAACAATTCAGTCTGCACTGGTATAGAATTCCTCACTGCCTGTGTGGACCTGCCACACAAACATTTGCACATAAACTCCCATGTGTATGCCTACAATAGTAATGTGCAGCAGACAGACCGATAGAATTCATCCCTCCAATCCCATGTTCACTTTGAGTTTAATCACAACTTCCTTTGTACCACCATGCTATTTTTCCAATCTCTCCTCTGGCATCACATCTGACATGTCACTGATATGCAGTTCTCTGAGGGATGCGCTGGTACCCATGATATGAGATGACAATTGCCACATATCATGATAAATGTGGAAAGGTGTACACACAAGAAAGTCTTAGCCATGGACATTGTCTTATGTACTCGCTGCAACAAATGGGGATATGTGACTTGCCCACTTGTTATTCTTCATGAATAATACATGTCAACAATGCCATCTCGCAAATAGGATGGAATCCTGTTTGGGTGTGGAGAGCCTGCTCACATTGTCACCCAAGTCTATTGGAATCCAAACCTTGGCTAGCTGCTGTACTACAGGTACATGTATGGAACCCCAAACAATATTCTGTTTGAGTGGTGTGAATGTCTGCCATGCCTTCAATCATATGGACTGTACCAATTGTTGGTAGGGTGGAGGCCCGTTATCTGTAGGCATTTGCTTGGTATGATTGGAACAGGCAATAGGAGGACACATATAATGGTAAAATGTCTATTGTCCACATGTCAACATTAGATGTGCTGTTGACTATTGGACGTTTGGTGTGGCATAAGTGTTGAATCCCAACCACACCTGTGTACTGATGAAAGTTGGACTTTGGCAAGCCTACTGTGTCAGGGAATTCACAGCCTATCCCATGTGGCATTTGTGTCACATATTTTGGGTAACATGTTGGTACATTTGGTCCATAGTATTTGTGAGAGACATTAGAACAAAAATCCATCAGTTTGTTTTGTGGCAGATAATGGAACATGTGCCATAAGTATCCACACCATAGCTTCCGAAAACAGTAGCACATTATAGGCATCCATCATGTGGGCCTCCATACATTGATAATGATTCCATGTGGCAATTTGCCCTGTCATTTACACATGCAGCAATGTCCTACTTCTCTTGTAAATCCACATATATGGTGCAGCTTGTTTCTGCATAGTGATGATTCCCCTTGCACATCTTACTACAAGTCATTTCAGCAGACACACACATTCCTTACAGATCACAGAAACAATAAGGCGACACTCACCGGTAGCATTGTGATCTTGGAATGTTGCCACCTTACCAGTGGTGTATGGGGTTGGTATACCTGCAAGAAAAAACACATTCACTCTGTGAATGCTGAATATGTACACTGTGTACATATGAAGCACAGTACATTGACATCACAAATGCCTGGTATTGTCTGTTGGTTGGAATTGTAGCATAAGGCACAGTTGCAATGCCCTTATGGTGGACATATGTATTCCATGTTGCAGTGTATTCAGATGTTAGCAAGCACATCACATATGAGGTGCACAGAGTGCAGACAAGGTACAAGACTAGCCTGCCTTGTAACGAGAAGCAAGGATGTTAGGCTTTGATGCCTATTTGGACAGTCCAGTTAGATTGACCACACTCTGCATAGTATGACAATGCTGGGACCTTCTCAAGTTAATACATGTACTTTACCATGCTACACACATCAGACAATACCCATGCTAGCTTGTATCCTTCACTTAGCTCTTTACATGTGACCAGTGCACTATAGGTGAACAATGATGAATGAAGGCCCATACAGGCTCATAAAGTTATGATTATTTTTTGTAACAGAGACTCATGTGTACCCACTTGGGGGAGAAACATATATCCTGTCCAACCCATGGCCTGATGACATGTGAGTGTGCTCCCTTGCAACGTACATGGCAGGTGGCCCACACAGTCCTGAGCCAGTAATGACCTATCAGGCCAGATGATTATACTCCTTGCACAGTGTGGGATTGGTGTCACATCACCATTGGGCTTCTCCAGCACTACATGGTCTCTTTTGGCTATTGTAATGCCATTGTGAACATGCCCCCGTGACATGTTCAGTGTATGTAACTGAATAAGCCTGTATCATGCCATAGTAACCTCTATAAATATCTGGCCCTTCCAGAATTAAAACTGTTCAGAAAATGTTGCTACAGCTACAAGCTAATGGTATATAGGAACTTACATTTAGCCCCATCAACTTCTATCCCCAGGTGATCCAGGAGGTCCTGCTCCCAACAAACTATATCTGCCCATCTGTGCTTGTATTGGTAAAAGGTCTGCTCAACACCAAAAACTCTACTCTTCTGATACTGCACCTTTTCCCACTGCCTCTCATGGGCTGAATAGCCTTGGCTAACCTTGTATGTACTTTACCAACAGCCACAGCAGGCCCCCAAACTCCTCCCCTGTCAGGTTATTGGTCCTGCCTGACATCTCCCTACCCCCACTAGCCACCCTAACCCTAACAACAGAAGCAGTATCCCTTTCCCCTATCCCTACCCCTAAAAATATGAACTCCTATTTAGACAGACACCCCACAATACACTGCACAAAACACCAGAAAATACAATTACAAGACACATTTGACAGTTTTGGGACATGACAGGGACAGCACAGACACCAACAAGACCAAAACACAGCACCAAACTCTCCAGCAAACAACAAGCATCTCCAACAGCAAGCACAGACAAAAAGACATAAGTAAGTGAAGGTGAAAGGAACTTCACATTTCCTGGTTTGCAGCATGGATGAGACATTGCATCTTTCCTGTGTGGATGCGTCAGGTTTCCAACGTATGCGTCACATTTTTAACTAAAGCGTCCTTTTTTTCACACAAATTTCGCTAGAGAAATTGTCAAGTGTTGAGTTACACAATGGGCAATGGCTTGTTGTTGATGCTTTGGAATTGATGCGTGGCTTCCTGTCAATGCTCTTTAAACTTAAGCATCAAGTTGTGTGCTACTTTCTCACCATTCCAACCAAAGCATCACACTTACTACTAATAAGTCCCCCTTCATAGAAAAGTGTCAGCCTTTCCATCTCAAACGTCACTTTTTGAGCTGCTGCATCATCTTCACAATTAAAGCCTTGCGTTTACTACTAGTAAGTCACCTTTCCTAGAAAAGTGTCAGCCTTTCCAACTCAAGCGCCATGTTTTGTGCTACTGCGGCACCTTTCTGACTAGCATCACATTTACTAGAAAAAAGTCACCTTTCCTAGAAAAGTGTTGGCCTTCCCAACTCATGATTCACATTCTGTGCTACTGATTCACCTTTCCAACTAAAGCGTCACGTTTTCTTCCAATAAGTCACCTTTCCTAGAAAACTGTCAGCCTTTCCAACTCAAGCACCATGTTTTGAGCTACCACGCCACTATTCCGACTAAAGCATCAATTGTACTACTAAGTCACCTCTCCTAGAAAAGTGTCAGCCTTTCCTACCCAAGTGTCACATTTTCTACTACAGTGCAGTGTTTCACGGGCACATAGCAGGGAAATAGGAAAGGCACAAGTTACACACAACACATGGCAGTGCACAGTGCATTTTTGTCTGAGGCTTTGATGTTGGTGCTTTCTTTCTAACCTGTTTTTAAGGGCTACTTCTAGTTGATGAGATGTGTGTAACTTGATGTTATCGGGGACTGTGATATAAACAAAAGGATAAATAATGTTTTCCAACATTTATTGTCATGTTGAAACTTTATGACATGTTAGTTAACCATTTGCATGCCAAGGATGCAATGGTTACGCCCTCGGCTTTGGTGGTGCTGTGCCAAGGATGTAACCATTATGTCCTTGGGACAGCAGTCAGAAATCCCTCTGCTGTAAACAGCAGAGAGATTTCTTTTTTCTTTTTTTAGCCTCCCTGCCAGATGCAGTTTTTTTCACTCGTTAAACACTACCTATACAGACCCATGTGGTCATGTATATTTGAAGGGTCAAGAGGTACAAGGAGAAGTACACCCTCCTGGTTATGAATCAAATACAATTTATAGTACTTCACAAATTATTTTTATCATGACGCTAGAGACAGTTGTTGGAAGATTTCAATGTGAAGCTCTCATTGGTGGAAATAAAGTAGGAAAACTCTTTGTTTTTATTTATTTTCCCTCACACACCCTAGTGGTGTCATGCTTCATCATCGGGACACCGCGACCCCTACAAGTCGCGGTGGGCTCAACCAATATTCCAGGGAGCTCTTAGGTCATATCATAGGCCAGGGGATAAAGATTAAAAGTTCACAGTTAAACCCCAGTTTCCCTTTATTCTTGGGTTCAACAGGAATATTAAAAATAAAGACAGTAGGGTCCAATGGAATGTTATGGTCCTAAGACCCAAGGGCCAACATGTTTCGGTCCTCGTACGCCCACTGTTGTGGTGCTTGGACTTTCTTCAGGGGTATGTCGTCCCATGGTGTATTTAGGAGATGGGAATTACCCTATCCTAATTATAATAAAGGGCAGGTAGCTGATCCTTTTCAATCATTCTTATTTTAAATGACGTTATTCCATCTGTAAATGAAAAATAGAGGGGGAGAAGACAACAAAAGGGCATATGTTAGTGTACCGAACTCATAGGACACCAACTGCAGCCATTATGTAAGCAAACATCCCCAATTTGTCTCCAGCATGCTGTTATGTTTAGTGAATCTGTACCAAACATAGTGGATTAGACGCCACGTGTGATTGTTTTATGTGGCTATCGTCTCATTTTTGTGTTCAGAAACCCAAATCGTTCACACCATGCATTTTACACTCACTCATCTATTAAAATATATCGTTTTGGTGAGTAATAAAGTTATTTGAAAAAAAGTGGTTTGTATATGTAATAAAATTATACACAAGAGTATCTTACCCCACGTTAGAGATGGTAATTGTCCGTGTGGACTCTCACCTACATGGGCGTATCCCTGATATCGGTAATGGCGGTAGAGCGTTGAGCCAGCCATATGCAAACCCACGTCAATTTTCGAGTTGTTTGAAAGATTGTGGAAGCGGCAGATATACAGCGAGAAACACACAAAACACAGACGACACCGCCGTTAATATTTCTATGTTATATCCGCTATCAGACTAACTAGAAAGTACGGTAGTATTGATGTTGGTGTCTGGTTCGTAAGGCATTACTCACGGTTTTACCGGTCTCACCCCTCAGCAGAACCTATTTGGCGTGGAGTCCATCGGCTTTGAGCGACTGCCTACTAGCTCCAGGGGCTATCTCAGCCCCCGATGACGTAGACAGACAGGAGAGGTATCACTGGAAAGAGGAGAATCTCCCCTTTGGAAAAGGGAGGAGAATCTCCCCTTTCCAATGGTACTCTTCCCTAGTGGATCCTTTCTTAGGGATCGCCGCAGGAGGGTGATCCCCAAGCAGGTGTCCACCACTATGCACCACAGAGGGGGGAGTGGCCCCTTGGGCAAGGACCTTTGCTCCCCTCCAATGATTTTGGGTAATTTCCAGTCTTTCTGGCCCCTTGGGGGCAGATAAGAGCAAGAGCCCCCGATCTGCCCCCCTGGAGGGCAGAGGGCACACTAGACTCCATGGATTCTTTTTATTTCAATATCTTGGGTTGGGCTGACCAAAATGAGAATGTGAAGGCCCCCACCCCCAAAAAAATATAGCCATAGTCTTTCTGCCCCCCCCCAGGGGGCAGATGGGACAATAGCCCCCGATCTCATCCACTGGTGGGGGCAAAAGCCCTCTAAGAACAAGGGAGTATTTTCTTTAGCCGGAGTAGGGGTGGGGGCTGCTCAGAATGGGCATGCCACTGCCCCACCCAACTCAAAAACAAATAGACAGTATTTCTGCCCCTGCTGGGGGCATATGGGGGCAATAGCCCACTTGAAATCCAGGGACGCTTTTTTTGGTAGTTCAGGGGTGGGGCTGCCCAGAATGGAGATGCCTATTCCCCCATTCCTCCCAAAAAAATAGCCACCGTCTTTTTGTTCCCTCCGGGGGGCACATGGGGGCCTTAGCACCTGATCTGTCCACCTGGGGGGCAGAGAGCCTACTAGGTATCAGAGATATGTTTATGGGCATATCAGGGATTGGCCCCTTAGGCAAGGCTTGCTCCCCTTTTTTTGCACACATTTTGGCAGTTTCTTCCTATCTTGGGGGCAAATCAGGAATATTTTAAGGCTCCTCTGCCCCTAAGGGGGGATGAAAACCACAAAGTGTCTGTGTGTGTGTGAGAACTGGAGTTCCACTGACAGTCTGTGTGTACTGGTGTTGGCTGTGTGTGAACCTGCATTTTGCTAGCAGTGTGTGTGGACTTGCATCTAGCTGGCAGTGTGAGTGGACTAGCGTTTGGCTAGCAGTGTGCATAGACTGCCGCTTGGCTAGAGGTCTGCGTGGATGGCACTTATCTGGCAGTGTGCACTGACTGCCGATTGACTGTCAATGTGCGAGTGGATTGCCACTTGGCTGGCGGTGTGCATGGACTGTCACTTAGCTGGCGATGTGCTTGGATGGTGCTTGGTTGGCAGTGACCCTGGAAGGTGCTTGGCTGGTGGTGTGGCTCGATGGTGCTTGGATGGTGGTGTGGCTTCCGTGGATCCTTCAGCATTGTATTGCCCAGAATCCCTTGAAAACCTCTATTTTAGGTAATAATTTACACATTTTTTTCACATTTCTGTGTGGTTCACAAGTAAGCCACACTCTCCTGGACTCCCTGGGTGTCTAGTTTTCAGAAATGTCTGAATTTGGTAGGTTTCCCTAGATGGCTGCCTCGTCTGGGACCAAAAATGCAGGTGCCCCTTTGCTAAACAGGTCATTTTGTAATACTTAATGTTGATGTCTCCACAACATGTTTTGGGCCCTTCCCTGTCAAAGGTACTTTGCCCACCCACACAACTGAGGTACCTTTTTTATCAGGCGACCTGAGGAAATGCTGAATGGAAGGAAATTTGTGTCGGGCTGTTGCTTGCACAACTTTCCCAGAGAGTAATGTGAGGAAAATATGATTTTTCTTAGCTAAATTTGAGGTTTGCAGGGGATTCTGGGTAAGAAAATATTGGGGTACCCACACAAGCTATACCTCCTTGGACTCACCTCGCTGTCTAGTTTTCACAAATGTCAGAGCTTTGTAGGTTTCCCTAGATCACCGTTGAGTCCAGGACCAAAAACGCAGGTGACTCCCTTGCTAAACCAGGTTGTTTTGTGAAAAAAAAAATTGATGTCTACTGAATAAGTTTTGGGCCAATTCCTGGTGCAGGCACTAAGCCTACCCTCACAAGTGAGGTACCATTTTTATCAG
The DNA here is from genome assembly GCF_964204655.1 of Triturus cristatus. Taxonomy (NCBI): domain Eukaryota; kingdom Metazoa; phylum Chordata; class Amphibia; order Caudata; family Salamandridae; genus Triturus; species Triturus cristatus. The sequence goes on from NC_140583.1 coordinate 1,130,568,182, forward strand.
GAGACTTGGGGAAATACTGGATGGGTGGAAGTTTGTGGCTCCCCACAGATTCCAGAACTTTCCATTACAGAAATGAGAGGAACATTTGTTTTTTTTTGTACAAAGTTTGAGGTTTGCAAGGGGTTTTGGGTAACAGAACCCGGGGAAAGCCACACAAGTCACCCCATCCAGGATTCCTCTGGGAGCATAATTTAAAAAAATTTACACTTTTGCTAGTTTTCCTTAAGTGCTGGCTGAGCTATGGCCCAAAACACACAGCTAGGCACATTGCAAAAAAGTGGTCAATTTTCACTGGAAAAATGTAATGTGTCCACGCTAGGCTTTGGCCTCTTCCTGTTGTGGGCACTATGCCTACCAACACAAGTGAGGTATACCTTTTATCATCAGTCTTGCGGAAACGCTGGGTGGGAGGAAGTTTGTGGCTCCCCACAGACTCCAGAACTTTCCATCACAGAAATTTGAGGAAAATATCTTTTTTGTACAAATGTTGAGGTTTGCAAGGGATTCTGGGTAACAAAACCTGGTGAGAGCCACACAAGTCATCCCTTCCTGGATTTCCCAGGGTGTCTAGTTTTCAAATATGTACAGGTTTGCTAGGTTTCCCTAGGTGCCGGATGAACTAGGTGCCAAAAGCCACAGCTCGGCACGTTGCAAAAAAAGGGTCAGTTTTCAGTGAAAAAATGTGATGTGTCCACATTGCGTTTTGGGCCCTTTCCTGTCATGGACACTAGGCCTACCCATATTATCATTTGTCTTTCTATGCATCTTTGCCTTCAAAATGTAATACAGTGTGTAAAAAAGAAGTCATTTTGAACAATACCCTCTAATTCACATGCTAATATGGGTGCCCCCAAATACAGAGATGAAAAAATAGCCAATGCTTCTAAACTCCATATCTTGTTTCAATTTCAGAAAACATAGCTTTCCTTGATGCCTATTTTTCACTCTTTATATTTTACCAAATTAATTTCTGTATACCTGGTACACAACGAAAAGTCATTGCAAGGTTCAACTCAGTTATTGGCTCTGGGTACCTCAGGTTCTTGGTCAACCTTCAAACCTCGTATATCCCTGCATCCAGAAGGGTGCCACAGATGTAACGGTATATGGTTTAAAAAAATCTATCTTAGTTAGAAGTAGTTACAGGGGAAAATGTAGTCAAAACCTGTTGTTTTCTTAAACTAAATTTCAATATTTCTCATTTCAAATCTGACTTTCTATGGGAAAACATTGAAGGATCTACACAAATAAACTCTTGCTAATTTTCAAAAATGTATAGATGTTTAGGATCCATTATTGTTTTTATACCCATTTCTACCACTAACTGGAAGGAGGATAAAAGAATAAAAAATAGGAAATATAGGCTAAGTCCCAATAAAATTCTAAAAATGTGTAGAAACTTTTAGTTTTCTATAGAAAATCTGCCAGAAAGCTGTAAATATGGTGAATTTAGCGCCACAAACCTTTTGCTGATACCATTTGCAGGAAAAACAACAGAGGCGTTCTTCTTCAGCACTTTTTTCCTACTTTCCCCCCAAAAACTAAATGTAGCTGTATCTTGCCTAATTTTTCGGTCCCTTCCAGGGAAATCCACTAACCCTGGGTACCTTCAGAATCCTTCAGATGTTGGAAGAAAAGACACAAATTTGGCATGGATAACTAATGTGGACTAAATGTTATAGGGCCTAAGAGCAAAGTACCCCAAATAGCCAAAAAAGGCATGGCATGGGGGAAAAGGCCTGGCAGTGAAAGGGTTAATGGTCCACTCCCAAACATGTGGATCAAGTAATGAAATGTTGCACAATGTCTGTGCGTTTCGGATTGCCAGCAGCAGTGTTTTGGATGTCTCTACCATTGGCATCTTCCTCCTCTTCCTCCTCCAGGGGACATTAGTCCAAACACATATATTGTGCAGTATAGCACACACCAGTATTATTTTGCACACCATTGCAGGGGAGAAGAGCAAATCACACCCTGAAATGTCCAGACAGCAGAACATGGACTTGAGCAGGCCGAAGCTTTGCTCAACAATATTCTGTGTTTTGCTGGGTGCCTGGTTGTAAGCCTTCTCCGGCTCAGTCTGGGGTGTCCATATGGGGTCATTAGCAACAGCTGAAGTTCATATTCCTGATCAGCTGAAAGTTAAAACACAGGACAACTGTCAATACTTATACTTACTGTTCCAGAAACATTCCAGGCCAAATGAGTTATGTGCAATTACATTGTTGTATATATTTCTAACATTGGTTTTTACATTATGTGTTAAGACATGTCTCCTCCTTTACTCTGTGTAATAGTAAATGCTGTGCATGGGCTGAAACATTGTACACTTCTACGTCATGACTGTCATGTTAATCCTGTAGTTTTCTATGATGTCTGTTTGGAGATGCTCCTGAACACTCTATGTTATTTGTGCTCCCACTACATGTGTGATGTGGTCCATTGGGGATCATTCATTTGGGTAGTTGATTCTCCCTAGGTGGGTAGTGACATAGCAGACATGCCTTATATTGACACATGCATATGTTCATGGTAACCCACAGATGTCTGCGGTGGGATACTTGACAATCCTGATGAGCCATGGGAGTGGCATGTAGACACCCCCACAACCCACATGGAACCCCTCCCGTCCCTTGTACACATTGATGCTACACACCATTTGGCCTAGCAATGCATTGCTCTGTGCGTTCTACCATTCAATGGTAGCCATAGTGGTTTTGAGTGTCTTGACATGTAATTTGGGGGGTTGCATGACACTTGTTATCAGGTTCTAATGGACATGAGAAAAGAAACTCCTCAGGATTGGAGCAATGCACAAAGTGATCCACCTCTTGACATCCCCAACTCTGATAACTATTACTATACAGAATGTTAGGGCGATCAAGTGAGGGAAAAGTTATTAGGAAAAGAATAGCAGGCAGAAGGAAACCTGAAAAAATAAAACAAATGATAAGTAAATGCAGATTATTGTCTACACTCAATAGTATCTCACTAAAAGCTGAGTATTACTTTAATGAAAAGTAATCACCAACAAAAACAGACTCCAAAATCTGAACTAAGATATCATGTATCTACTTCCCTGCATGCACCTAGAAAAATAAGAACAGGATCAACTCTCATCCTCATCACCTGGATTTAAGGTAACATTCAGCTTGAATTTTGCAACATATATACATACCATATTAATAGAAAAAAAAGCATAGGATGAATGGAAAATACTGATGAACACTTCTTCTTCTTCAAAGTTAAGAATCCAAAAGATTAGTTCTTTTGATAATACTTTTTCTTGTAGTAACTACATACACAAGGAGTTTTAATCCATATCCTAATTGTGAAAGCCAGAGTTCACCTAGCTACATACAATCCACGTTTTCCACGAACATGGCAAGATGTGATCTAGGATAACCCCTGTCCAATATTCCATAATTGGAAAGTTGTTTACAGGTAAACAGTTCTTTGGAGAAACATCAATATCATGAAGACTCCCCACCTGGAAGTCACATTGCTCCGCTTCTCCGGGAGTGAAGAATGAAAATCAGTGAGTGGTAGAGGCAACTTGACTTACCGCTAAATCCAAACATTATAAATTGTCTCCCAAAACCAGGAGGCTACGAGTCTCAGAGCAGTCAAGACAGCATGTCTTACAGCTGAAGCGAAAAAACAATAATAATAGTCTCAGCCCAAGAAGACTTTCCGACAACTTCCGATAGATTTAAAATCTCCCTTCAACCAAAGGAAAAACAGGGAACTCATCCAAGTAAGGCTTATACAGAGTAAGAAAAGACCCAATCATCCAAAGTGGGTCTACGAACTGCACATCAATGAGTTACGCACGCTGGCTAGCTTGACGTTGCTTCCTTTAGCTCATGATTCTCAAATCCTGCTAGGCATCATGAAAGATGCAGTTCCTTTCAGAGCCGGGTAGTGCGATTAGGAAGGCACTACTGCTTGCGGTTCCTGACACTTGTACCATGATGCATGGTGCATGTGTGAGGCACACCCCCTCATGAGTCTGTCCCTATATGCATCAACAGACACAGATATGGGTATTATGTCATCCATTTCTGTCTGTTAGTGGGTGTATTAGGACTATAAGTTTTGCTTACCTACAACTAGGCCATTCCCATATTGTCCATTCAGGAACCGGTCATTTATGATGGAGTGCCTGAATATGTGTGCATCATGTACACTCCTGTGGTATTTTGCTGGCACGTTACTGAAGAGGCCCCAATGGTCCATGATGGCATGGACATTTATGGAGTGGGTGTGCTTCCAGTTTATTAGAAACAGGATGTGGCTGCGGGGGGAAACAGTTACACATGTGTGCAGTCCATAGCACCCAACACAAGTGGGAACCCAGCAATGGCATAAAACCCGTGTTTGGTCTCTAGTTGCAGTTCATGGGTGTTGGGGAACAGGAGGTGGTGGGATGGTTGATGGCATCCAGGACTAAGGGAAGGAATGAGGAGAAAGATATCTAGGAGATTCCAGACACTCTGGCGGCTGTTATATGGAAGGACCCCGATGTCAGCAAGTGTAGTACCGCCATGAGCTTCATTTGTAGAGGGATGTTGGTAGGCCTGGCAGCTGTTACCTGGAGCCTTGGCACATTCAGTTGTAGAAGCTCTACAATGGAATCCCTCCTCAGCCGGTAATTAATGATTACCTTATCCTCCCGGAGACCAATTAGAAGGGTCCTCTGGCGATGGATGCGCTCCCTTCTCCTGCATTGCCTTTGTGGTGATAAGGGGGTGGGCTGTGGGGAGGCAATAGGTAAGGGGGTGTGGGAAGGGGATGGGTAGGGTGGTGGTCATCTCCTTACAAACCCTAGCTGCTAAATGAGCACCTCCATGGTGTAGTTGCAGTTGCCGCACTGTTCTATTTGGCTTCGCTTCATTTATCAATGTAAATGTACTATTTTCTAAACATGGGTTACACAGGTGCAGAATTTTTGACATTTGCGGACCACTGTGGGACTCAAGCTGACGTTGCATCACTTTGGTAAAATCTTGTAAATATCCATGTATCTGTTTTACGGTGGAATTTATGAGGGAATGCCTACCTTGCATATTTCAATACTGATTCAGGTTCCTTTTGACACTGGACCCTAAAAAGTCACGCGTCCTCCAAGATATATCACCTTATAAATATGAAGTGCTGACAGCACCACCAATGTGCCAAAAACTGTGATGTATTAGTGGCACAAGCTACTTACAAATAAGCCCCGAACATTCCCCTGAATGTCCTGAAATTGTATTTGAAATACTTTTTCATCCTCTAGTGATTGAAATTTCTGTGAAAATGTGTACAGGTACTCAAAACACCCCCCTAAATTTCTAGGGTATACATTTTTCTCAATTAATGAAAAGCCTATGGACATAGTCGCAAATAAAGCTGTGAATGTGTAACTGCAGGGCTATAACCTCACATGGGTGCAGATTTACGATTTTCAACAATTCACAAAACGTTGCTGAAGAATACCAGGCAAAGTCCTAACAGTCTTCAGTAATACTTATGGAAAGCCTTTGTGAAAATGTTTGTTTACTTAAACGCAGATGCATTACATCACATGCAATATATTGAATGCTGTCCAATTAAGTAAGGTGAAATCCAATCACCTTTGTACCATGGAATATTTTTTCTTTTTCCCATATGCCCAGCCAAATTTCAGTAATGTATTCTCTTCCTTTCCAGATCCTAGTAAATGATAACTGCTGACTCTTGACTGGAACAGACCTCCATCCATTTCCATGGTATGTGTTTAAACATACCTACAAACCCCACCAAAAATCTGTTCCTACAATCACCGCACTGCGATGGCTGGCTTTCCTCTGCCTTGTAAGCTTTAAGATGGCGAGGCCCTGATTGCTGTGATTGCCGTGCCCTGTTGCTACCACCGGCATCTTGTTCTCCTCTCTGTCCTCTTCAAAATGGGGGCCCCTCGATTGCTCCAAAATTTCTCCATTGACCCACTTCTTGGAAGCCTGCGATTACCACGCTGCGATGGATGATGCACCTCCGCCTTGTACGCATTAATATGACACACCAATTTTTTAATAATGGCCACCAGGAGTGGGCCCCTTTCCACAGCACTCCTTCTCCCCTTGTTGGGGAGGGATCCAGCATTTATGTCCTGGAGTCTCAGAGAATCCACTGAGAGAGTCTGCAGCGATAAGGGAGTCTCTCACAGCGGAGGCCTGGGTTTTTACCCCATTACCACTGGGAGCACAGCACCCTACACCGTGACCGGCGCGCTCAATGGAACTTATTGGACTATGCCCCCTAGGCGGAAACTATAACCTATCTGTATGTACTGCGGTGCCCGAGCAACCTCTGTCCGGTGACCGGTGAAGCTGTCCCATGTGGCTATAGAGGTTCACCCCTCGGCCGTCACCTACCCAGCCGGACGTCAGACACTGTTTTTCCTTGTCTCCCCATTGTGCCTTCTATACCCTCCCTCTCCTTTTTCCTCCATTATTCTCCTCTACCTCCCCTATTCCTTCCCTCTCTCCCCTAGACTATTTTTATTTTTTTATCCTCATGATTATGCTATGCCTTTGTACTCATGTAATTTCTGAAACTATGCTCCAGTAACTGAGGTAACTTTGTAACCATGTTCTGAAACAATGTGTCTTCCTCATGTAAAGTGCTCTGATACCTCCGGGTCTAGCCAGCGCTATAAAAAACTCAATAAATAAATAACAATACACCCAAATTTACCAGGCAAGCCCCGTGCTCGAATCGCCACTACCTGCCCATCCAGTAGGGTTAAATCCAGTGCAATATTATATTGTTTAATACTGTGCATCAGGAAATAAATTACCAAGTAATTTGTATGTGTAAACAGGATTTACATTCACAAATGGCTTTCCAAATGTGGTTCAGTTTATCTTTTTAGCTCTACATATATAATAATCATTTTTGGAAGGTAGGCACTGTAAGGAGGGTTAATTACATATAATGTTGTAAGAAATTCCTTGAATCAAGAAAGTTTGCTAAAACTGGGCCCTACTGAACAAGAAAATTAGAAATGCAGGGGCATATTATCAGGGACAGCGATAAAATTATCGCCGGTTTAGCGGCAGAAAACAGCCGCTAAAGCGGCGATAATGGGCTTGATAATATGCCCTGGAGAATTCTAAAATTCTAATAGAAGCCCATGTTGACACCAGAACATGGGCTTCTATGGGAATTCTCAAGGGCACATTATCAAGCCCATCATCGCTGCACTAGCAGCAGTTTTCTGCCGCTAAACTGGCGAGAATTTTTAACGTCGTCCTTGATAATATGCCACGCAGTTCTGTAAGTTTCCTGTATTTAGAGTTCGTTTTGAATATTTTTGGAATCATTTATTCATCTCCACTGATCCATAAAAGAAACAGCAAGAAGAGAGATGCAGTATAATACACCATAAAATGAGAGAAATGAGTTAAAATCACTAAAAACAAGTATTGAAAACATGAGTATGATGGGAAGAATATTCAAGAATTAGATCATACCTTTGCAGAATTTAAGATATAATTTAAAACAGCATAAATAACAGTTTCATTTCCCAAACAGTGCAAATAAGAAAAGGCTGCAGTATGAGATCTTGTTTTTAGTACTCATAATATTGAGTGAAGGAACCTCCTTCTTGATGCAATATAGAATATGCAAAAAAGCAAAAAGTGCATAATGCTTTGTTCTACTGGGACCACACAACGACAGCTGGGGAGAGATGAAAGCCATTTCCCTTTTACTGGGAAGGCTAGCAGGAAGTGTATGGTTTGGAGAAGAAACCTTGTCAAGAGTAACATCTTACTCTCATTTTTAATTCCTGCAGATAAATATTTCATGCAGGCAAGGCCCTGAGGGTGTTTTCTATCCCGACACCCCTAGTCTCTGTTCATAGCCTTAGTGATTTTTTGCTTGACTTAGGGGGATGGCCATTAAGCTGGCGGGGTTAGAGTAAAATGTTGGCACACCAAGCCTTTCAAAACTCATTTTGATGTATTTAGGCCAAGGGATGTCTAAACAATTGTCCGGATTCAGACAATCCAGTAAGATTTCTCCTCATGACTGGGCCTCCGGGTTTTTCCAAGTTCTGTGCCATAATAAAAAGGGGTGTAGCTTAACATGATCCTCCATATAGTCAATCCCAGCCTTTTCATGGCAGAAAGCAGTGTGAGTAGAGTGTGGAATTACCAGGAGCCTTCTTATAAACAACTTCTCTGCAATTTGTAGAGATTTGCAATTAATATACTCCCATATGCCCACCAAATGTAGCAACAGACAAACATTTACTTTTAAAAATGCAAAGCATTTCTCTAGCTGGCTTGTGCCCCAGTCTTCTGGAAAATCTAAAAACTGCATCAATTAATCTCTGAATTGCATGGCTCTAACATTCAAAAGACATTTCCATTTCAAATCTACATCAATCAGCATTCCCAGATACTTGAAATGCAAAGTTTTTAAACTTTCTTCCCCAACCTGTAGGGACATTTTGGCCTTAGCATTACAAAGGACTAAGTATGATTTGTTTGTAGTCCCAAGCTAGTCATAAAATTGTTAAAAGCATCTAATAAAATATGGAGGCCGCTAGCAGTTCGGGCAATAAGAAGAGCATAATCTGCATAACGCAGCATAGGAATTTTCCTCAAGTTGACCTTTGAAATGTCGTTCCCCACCGTTATCAGATGTTCTCAGAAAGAAATAATGTAAATTAAAAAGAGAAAAGGTGCCATGATTGCGCTGTCAATGGTTAACTGGAACATTATGAACCATAGCTTTGGGCGGCCCACAGTATCAAAGGCAAATGTTAAGTTCATAAATGCAAGATGGACACAACCTTTTTAGCCTTAGTATATCTTTGAACAATCAGGGAAGGATTTAGAGATTGTTCAACTTTTCCCTAGCCTGGGCGAAAACCAAACTGTAAGTCTGAGAGCCCAGGCAACTCTGTAACCCAGATTTCTAGTTTGGTCGACAGTACACTCCATAGGACCTTAGCTGTACTATTTAGGAGGGATATTGGTCGGTAAAAGTGAGGGTGGCTCTTGTCCCCTTTTTTTAAAAAATAGGGCCAATGATGTCCTCCTGCCCAGTCTTGACTAAAGGGCCTATAAATATACTTTAGTAACATGTGTTATTAAGGGTGCCCAGAATAGTGGAAGAAATTTGAAGAGGTCCTAAGGAATTCTGGTAGAGCCCGAGGCTTGCCCAGAGGGGCTACTCTCACTGGTTAGGGTGCGTCACAAAAAATAATGCAACAGCGGCGCAAAAGTGTTGCAAGGCCTCATAAATATGGCCCCCAGTGAGCAATTATATTTTATTTTTTCTTCTCATCAGGTAAAAAAAAATTCTATAACAAGAAACCACGTTCTCTACGCTACTCAGTTTTGTGGATGGTCCACTTCATTAGTCATTCAGGAAAGGTATTTACTCCTTTTCACAGTAATAATAGTCAAAACTTTTAGAGGAATGGCAATGGGTCTGAGAGTAATTTTTACCTACCCTGAGGAAGGATTCTGGATCTGCCCAAACTCGTATGACGTTCATGGCTCAGAAGGAATGCCCTTTGTGTTCTGACTAAGTGCTCCTGAGAGCAAATTTACCCACCCTACAATCTTTTTGCAAGTGCATCCTTTTACTAGTTGTGAAACCATTTTTTCTAAACTCAAAGGGACTTATTTACAAGCCCCCATCACTTTTTCCCTTATTAAAAGTCACACAAAACAACTTTTCACTCGTAAAAAGCTACTTGCAAGTGTAGATTAATCTTTGATCTGTAAAGAGATTTTTACATCTGACCAAGTATGCCCACATTTCGAAGATGTGCCCAGTTAAATAATTTCTCTTTTTCTTGTGATGAAGCACAGTGAGTTCTGCTACTGGTGTTTTGAAGGACGGGCGCAGTATTTTAATAATGTTGCGAACACGAAGATGCTGAATTGAAGATTGTCTTAGATTTTCTGAAATTAAATGTGGAATCGCTTTTAAGAGAGTTTAGATTATCTAGCAATAAAAAAAATGGGAGAGGCATTCTTACGAGAACACAAATTCATAGGGTGCAAATCCCACAAATAATGCACGAAAACAATGACAGAAATGTCGAGTCTTTCACTTTTAATTTTTGTAGATCCTTTTATTCTTTATTGAACATACAACAGCCAACGTGTTTCACCCTTGCGGGCTTCTTCAGGGCTGCAAAATACCAACACAAACAATTTTTAAAAAGCCATACCGTTTAAAAACATTATTCGGACAATATTTACATAGATCTTTGACAACACAACATAAGCCTAGGTCCATCATATGATTCTAATATACAAAACAGGTACATGATGAATAAATGTGACCAAGGCAACACCCATGGTGTATGGATCAAACATCCTGTCCATTAAAAAATATATACAACGCTAGACTAACACCGTTTTTATATACACCAAATTTGTATGCAAAATCAACATCACACCAAGGAACCTAGTTTTGTTTATTTCTCAAAGGAAGAGAAAAGAGAGAGCATGTTTCCTATATCACAAATGCATGTTTAAAAACATACAGGTTGAGACACCTCAAATCAATTAATGGTTAACCAAAAGAAGATAGGGAAGAAAAAAGAGAGAGAGAGAGGAAAAGAAAAAGAAAATATCAGAAAGCTGTAATCATAAAGGAAGAAACCCCAAAAAAGAGAACTGCTCCTAAGATATATATACATCCAACAATATATTACCCACCGAAAAAATATAGTTCACACACTCCGCGAACTGTAGTCCATATGATGACACTGTTCTTGTTAGACCCATAGTGCCACACACTGTACATCAAGAAATGGCAAACTGAAAGTAAAGTTTCTGTGTTTCCTCTTCCTTCTGGCTATGACTCACATCTCCCTATGTTCATTCATGTAACATAAAACACTTGGGTGCGTTATTAAATACGTGAAATAATGGCGTTGGTCTTAACACTCGAGAATAAGAAGATGCTTGCCTGAGCTAAAATGACTGGTTGCACATTAGAGTAAATAGAACCAGGAAATATTGGTTAACTTGATGGTCCCGTTAGCAGAGCATGATAAACTGTGCTGGTTACTGTACCCACTGACAGGGTTTGTGTCCCTCCATGTCCCCCGTTCCCCCCCCCCCCCCGTTTTGTTTGTCACATTATTTCGGAAATTCTTGCTACGTGTACAATACAGAGACAGGAGAGGGGTGTTCACCATCGGACAAGCGTTTGGTGTGTCTACGTGCAGATTTAAGAAACAAAATGTGCTGATAACTTGTGTTTTGTAGATTTGTAAATTTTTCTTGATACTCTCCTTAGCGGTGTTTCGTTGAATTATTATTTACCACACATGCAGACTTATAGCACTAAGAGCGCTGCACTGAACAGGGTTATAATGAACACATAAGGGTAGGGTTTGTATTCCGGCTTTATCACAAAACTCTATTTTTTTTTTATAAAACGTGTATTGTTGGTCTTTTTAAACATGTATCGGGTAATGACTTTGATTGTAAAATTAGCATTATAGATATTTTTTAATTAAGTTTTAGATTATAAATAGACTATATATAGAGATAAAGAGGTTAAGAGTGACCATGTTCAAACAAGGACTGAGTAGCACAGTTTGTATAACAGGGTAGACTGCATTATGCAATTATAGGGTTCGAGTCTTCATATTTTACAGTTTTGATCAGAGAAGAGTTTAAAATTAAAATATAAATGTTTTCTAAAATGACGGGTTTTTAATAATTTTAATGTGGCATGTTATGGAAAGTGTATGTTTTTCGCAGTGGAGCTTGGTGATAAGAATAAGAATTAGATCCAGTTACGGACGTGCCTCTTTCACTCGGGGCAGACACAACATGGATGCCAGGACAGACGTTCTAGTATTTTTCTTCCAGTCGACTGACAACACACCTGATTTGGGTTACTTAATTTACAAGGGTATTTAAACTCAGGGGTGCTTGGAACTTTCCTTATTACATTTGAAGTGACACGATTGCACCGGATGGCTGTGAAAGGAGGTATGGTTTAGGAGTGGCGTGCTTTGGTTTTGAGTTTCTTACCGTAATAATTGTTTCATTTGTTAGTATCTAAACTAAGGATTTACTTGAACGCTTGCCCATGCAGTGACATAAGCGTCACTGAATGGAGCATGCAATATGTATTTGGGCTATGACTGCCCTAACTGTTTGGATTTAAAAGCCAAGATTCCCTTGGGCACTGGCCCGTGCTGTAATATAAGCGTCGCTGGGGCTAGCATTTAGAATACATTTGGACAGTTGGTGCCTGAACTTTAGAGGCATAGTAAGTCATCTATGTTATTGACATATAGGTCGAGATGTTGGCCTGCCAGACTTAATGGAGTTAAGGTTAACCATAAAATACACTAGGATTGATTAGAGAGTCCTTTTTGATCTCTATGTAACTGGGCATACGTACCTTATTTTTAGGCCGGCGATTGAGCGCGTAATACCCAACATAGTCTGTTCCCAGAATGGGACATTGATCTAGGACCTTTGCATCTGGAATAAATGCGTTTTTGCAGGTACCTCTCTTTTGATTCTTATAAAAGTCTGTCCATGCTCGTATGTTTGCATCATGGGTGTTCCAATTTATATAGGACTGTTGCCCTGTTTCTCTTAGACTCTCCGGTAAAGTTTAAAGCTTTTAATAAAGTGCCATTCGACTTGAGCTTGAATCACATATGGACTACAGTTCTCGGAGTGTGTGGACTATATTTTTTCAGTGGGCAATATATTGTTGGATGTATATATATCCTAGGAACGGTTCTCGGTATTTTTTGGGGTTCCTTCCTTTATGATTACATCTTTAACTCTCTCTCTCTCTCTCTCTCTCTCTCTCTCTTTCTCTTTCTCTTTCTCTTTCTCTTTCTCTTTCTCTTTCTCTTCTTTCTCTTTCTCTTTCTCTCTCTCTCTTTCTCTCTTTCTCTTTCTCTCTTTCTCTTTCTCTCTTTCTCTTTCTCTCTTTCTCTTTCTCTCTTTCTCTTTCTCTCTTTCTCTTTCTCTCTTTCTCTTTCTCTCTTTCTCTTTCTCTCTTTCTCTTTCTCTCTTTCTCTTTCTCTCTTTCTCTTTCTCTCTTTCTCTTTCTCTCTTTCTCTTTCTCTCTTTCTCTTTCTCTCTTTCTCTTTCTCTCTTTCTCTTTCTCTCTTTCTCTTTCTCTCTTTCTCTTTCTCTCTTTCTCTCTTTCTCTCTTTCTCTTTCTCTCTTTCTCTTTTTCTCTTTCTCTCTTTCTCTTTCTCTTTCTCTTTCTCTTTCTCTTTCTCTTTCTCTTTCTCTTTCTCTTTCTCTTTCTCTTTCTCTTTCTCTTTCTCTTTCTCTTTCTCTTTCTCTTTCTCTTTCTCTTTCTCTTTCTCTCTTTCTCTCTTTCTCTCTTTCTCTCTTTCTCTCTTTCTCTCTTTCTCTCTTTCTCTCTTTCTCTCTTTCTCTCTTTCTCTCTTTCTCTCTTTCTCTTTCTTTCTCTCTTTCTCTCTCTCTCTCTCTCTTTCTTTCTCTCTTTCTCTCTCTCTTTCTCTCTTTCTCTCTTTCTCTCTTTCTCTCTTTCTCTCTTTCTCTTTCTTTCTCTCTTTCTCTCTCTCTCTCTTTCTCTCTTTCTCTCTCTCTTTCTCTCTCTCTCTCTTTCTTTCTCTCTTTCTCTCTCTCTTTCTCTCTCTCTTTCTCTCTTTCTCTCTCTCTTTCTCTCTCTCTTTCTCTCTCTCTTCTCTCTCTCTTTCTCTCTTTCTCTCTTTTCTTCCCTATCTTCTTTTGGTTAACCATTTCTTGATTTGAGGTGGCTCAACCTGTATGTTTTTAAACATGTGTTTGTGATATACGAAAAGTGTTCTCTCTTTTCTCTTCCTTTGAGAAATAAACAAAACTAGGTTCCTTGGTGTGATCATTTTGCATACAAATTTGGTGTATATAAAAACTGTGTAGTCTAGAGTTGTATATATTTTTTAATGGACAGGATGTTTGATCCATACACCATAGGTAATGCCTTGGTCACATTTATTCATCATGTACCTGTTTTGTATATTAGAATCATAAGATGGATCTAGGCTTATGTTGTGTTGTCAAAGATCTATGTAAATATTGTCTGAATAATGTTTTTGAACAGTATGGCTTTTTTTGATATTGTTTGTGTTATTTGCAGCCCTGAAGAAGCCCGCAAGGGTGAAACACGTTGGATGTTCACTCTACCAAACAATTATGCCTTATTTGGAGGTTGCAATCCAACTAAGTGAGTCCGGTGATTCTGTTTGTGCCCTCAGTAAAATAGCAGAAAATCACCAAGAATTAGTGGCGGCTCTGGCGGACAGCTTTGTAAAAATTATACAAGTAAAGGCAGGCAGTGCTCCTAGACATCCCTGGTACAATGGCAAAGGCCGTAAGGCTAAGACAAACCTGTTGACAGCAATTAAAAGTAATGATACGCTGGCAATAAAGGGAAATAGGATACTATACAAACATGAAATTAAACAAGCTAAAAAGGAGTGGGAAATAGAAAAGTGGGATAGCTTGAGAGATGCTCTAAACAGGAGGGACATGAGGACCTTTTGGAAATTAATAAGCTTAGACACAAAGGAGGATAAACATGCTTTCGAACCAAACTTGGACGCCAAGGTCTGGAGGGCACACTTTCAGTCACTTTACTCTAGGGAAGAGGGCACTCCTGAGCAAGCCGAAACCTCCACCTCCCTCACACACCTAGTCAGCTCGGAAACCCCGGCAATTTCTCTAAAAGAGGTAACGGCCGCAATTGCCCGAGTAATACCTGCTAAGGCCCCGGGGCTAGATAAGATCCCTGGTGAGCTCTACCGCAATGAACCTAGTGTTTGGGCCCCCTATCTCTGGAGCATATTTAACACTATACTACAGGGAATGGAGATCTCCATAACCTGGCTTGGGGCTGAAATTATCCCTATTTTCAAGAAGGGCTCACCCCTCCATCCTGCAAACTATTGGCCCATTAGCCTCATTGATGTCACACAAAAAATCTTTGCCCGAGTGTTCCTGGGCCAATTGCAGAACTGGATGGAGGAGTTTTCCATTCTTACCCCCTTTTAGGCCGGTTTTTGTACAAAAACGTCCACAATTGATCAAGTTTTTAGGTTGCAATTACTGCAGTGGAAAACAGTAATTTTGGAGGTTGGCAGTCTCTACATGATATTTGTGGACTTGAAAACGGCCTTTAATCTAGTCCCTAGAGAAATTATGGATTATCCTATCTGATTTAGGGGTGCCTCCATACTTATGCGATATCCTGCAAAGATTGCATGCAAACAACTACGCCCAAATTGATTCAGTGCGAAAGGAGATCTCACTGATCATATACCTATAGAGAGAGGTGTAAGGCAGGGGTGTGTTCCAGCCCCAACCCTTTTTTGTCTCTTTATAAATGGCCTAGTGGGAGCATTGGCAGCTGGAGAGGACATAGACGCTCCAAAACTAGCGGGCTGCAAGGTACCTGCCTTGATGTTCCTGCTGTCAAAATCACCGATGGGTATTCAAAGGGCACTGGATATTTTTTTTCCATTTTGCAAGAACAGTGGCCTGGAAGTAAACACCCAGAAAACAAAATATTTCGTGTTCAATGCAGGCCAAACAAAGCGTCCCAATCCACAACTAGCCGGGGAATTTTTAGAGCAAGTCTCTGCCTGTGACTATTTGGGCCTAACCCTCAACAAGAAAATGAAGTGGGGTGATCAAATCAGGAAGGTTTGTCTTAAACTGACGCAAATGACAGGGAAACTTGCGAAACAGCAGATGCAGTGTGTACGTAAGATGCTGGGGCCGGTGTTGGAAATCTATAAGGCGCAAGTTAGAGGGGCTGTCCTGTACGGAGCTGAATTATTGGGCCATAGGCCAACCGAACAACTTGTAAGGATAGAAAACTCATTCCTTAGACAGCTGGTGGGTCTTCCCAATAGTACCCCTTTAACTCTGCTCCGAATGGACCTGGGCGTGAGCACAATGGCACAGGAGGTAGCGCTCAGACCCCTACTTTACTGGCGCCGCCTATGGAGTACCCCAGAGTTATCCCTGTACAGGAAGGTGGCCAATCTCAGGGGGACAAGCAACATTTCCTGGCTCACCTATATTAAGAACTCCTTTGTAGCCATTGGAATGGGAGACTTGTGGGATAGCCCGGAAGAAAGCTCTTCGGTAACACCAAGAAAAGTCCTGATAAAAAAACTTTAAGGATCACCATCTCAATTTACTCCAGAGGGGCCCAGGATAGGCACACTTACTACAATCTTTCTAGATGTCAAATTCCTATACCTCCTAGAACCTAGCATTGATAACATACAGCCCTCCCTAGCTAAAAAACTGCATGCAGTTCAGGTATGGTGTACTCCCCTTATGTGCTGTTACCTATAAGTGGGGGGGTAGTCCGGCAAAAGATTGTCCGTCTTGCAAAAATTGCACGGAGACCAACTTGCATGTGGTGTTTTTCTGCCCCACCTACAAGGCTATAAGGGCTCATTGGTTAAGACAGCTTTGTAGGAAACTTGGAACTTCCCATTGCCTACAGGCCTACAGAATCCTGAAATATGATACTGGCATGCCAATTGTTTATTCTGTCTCCCGTTATTTGTTCTCAATGTGGTGTGCTCGCTGTGCAGTTTTAAAGAAAGTACAAGTTTAAACTGCCCACCCTCTGCACTTTCCAAGACTCCGGACACCGCATTTAATTAGATTTATCTCTTAATACTCTCGACTTTGCATTTTATGATTGAGATACTTAATGCCTACCAAACTATTCAATATTTTCTTTATTTAACTTTTTAGATGTTCTTATATTTTCTCAAGAGTAAACATACATGTTTACATTGATAAATTGTAATGAAATTATAATTGTTTTACATGTGATTTTAAGGTCTTTTAAGGCCTAAATAAAGTATCTTTTGACTTGACTTGGATGTTCAAAAAATAAAAGGATCTACAAAACTTAAAAGTGAAAGACTCGACATTTCTGTCATCATTTTTGTGCTTTTATTTGTGAGATTTGCATTCTATGAACTTGTGTTCTCATAACAATGCCTCTCCCATTCTTTGTATTGCTATGTTGTGTTTGAAACCATAGTAGGTGGCTGGTTTCGGGAGGTGGGCATTGGTTGTTAGACAGTACACAGAATAATACGTGTAGTTTGTGCAGCAAGACACAATCTGCTGCCATTCTTTGTATGTAGTAAATTAGTTTAGATTATCTATTTTAAAATCCACATAAAATATATGGAGAAAAATTCAAATTATGACATAATTTCCATTGTCATATTCTTTATGAAATGTGCTGATCCTCTTATAACTCCAACTTTAAATTTTGACAACTGCCATTTCTGGGCACTGCAACTTTGCAAACCTTTCATCTCTTTGACATGAGGACTGTAGGTTCTTCATGTCAGAATGATCAACCATTTCGTATTTATCTGTAGACTTTTATGACATTTCATTTCTTCCAAGACTCATCTGACTCATAATACAATTTCCATGTTAGTTGAATATCATTGGCGGGTTCTGATATAAGAACTGTCTGATTTATTTTTAGACAAACAAAATACTCATAAAATGAGTGACTCATATGCCCAACAGTGAACATGGAATAATTTTCAAACACCAAAGTGACTTGATAGAGCAGAAAAGGTCTTTGAGCATTTAATGTTAAAAGGCATAAACTTTTTTTTTTCACTCTCTGGCACTACAAAACGAATATTCAGACACAATTCTGTCCTATGGATAATTGTCAAGTCCGAAATTCTGATCAAATCAGAGATGAATGCAGGTATGGGACAGATATTCCGTATAGATAACAACTTCTGCACCACACACACACAATAAAATGGGTTAAGCAATTCAGTGGATAATAATCTAAGCAATACATTAAGGCCCTCTTTCAGAGTCAGAGGGAGCGGATCTACCTCCTGGAATTACTCTGCTTGACTCCAAAGCTGCAATTCTTCCCGGTAGGAGCAGCAGCGGCCACGCCTAGCTCCCCATTTTTTCTGCCAAGGGTGAGCATACCCTGTGCTAGAAATAAGTTTCCTTCTCCCCCACTACTCCTCAGAGCGGGTATTACCATGAAGAAATATTGGTTTCACATGGTAGTTCCTCATTCCATGAGGTTTAACTTGTAATTGTGAAGTACAGGGTAAGATTTAATGCATGGTAATGGTACATTAGTATGCAAATTTACTATGTGATATACCCACCCAAGTACCGTTCAACTCGTAATATGGGTCTGAGGAGCATATTCTCAAGAACATGTGATAATCATCGCAAATTTAGCCTAACGCAACTTTGCATATCGCAGTCTATTGCGGGAAAACAACGCCGTGTTAATGTGGTATTCTCAACCTGGCGGCACCATGCGATAGTCCCACGATAATACGTCAAGTGACCACGTTCAAATCAACGCGACGCTGCAAAAATACGAAACACGAACACGAAAAAAGTTGCGATGAGGCTGTTAGAAATGGGATCTCTGGTTGGCTAAGGCTTGCGCCAAAGTCAGGTAGAGACCACCACTCTAGTCAGGGCAAGGGAGTTACACGCCAAAGATAACCCTTGCTCACTCCCTTGGTAGCTTGGCACGAGCAGTCAGACTTATCCCGGAGGCAATGTGTAAAGCCTTTGTGCACGCACACAGCAACAACCTACTAGGCACACCACAAAAGGAACTCCAAACAAGGTTATATCAAAAATAGCCTTTGTATTATCATAAAACACATTAGAATAGTAATCACACAATATACACTGTGCTAACTGGCACTGGGCAATATTTACAGGGGATTATATACACCTGACAGGGCCAATTGGGCCACTGTCAGAACCGTCACTTAGTAAAGATAGTAAATGAAGAACATGTAATAAACATAGAACACAACCAGTAATTACTGGCAAACACTTTACTCAGCATCATCCTGGAACACAAACCATATTATGCACAGTATCACATTAGGTGTGAAATACATTCTGCATCAACCTCATAAGCCTAAACATATTATGCACTAACCTCCTAAGCATAACTCACATTAGGAAATAATCTCACTGGTATAAACCATAGTAGGCAAATAACCTCATACCTAAACCATAGTAGAGAATAACTCAAACATAACACAGTATGCAAAACCTCATAATCACAAAACCACATTAGCGGCATAAAACTCGATGCATAAAACAGTACATGAACGACATTTCCTGCGCACCTACATAAATCAGTCAATCTTTATTTCGATCAATTAAGATCATAAAAGACAATGTACAGTAAAAAAAGCAATTAACCTTCTATAAATTGCTACAATCTAAATGCAATGTGCGCTTATAAAAAAGATATCAATCATGTTAAAAAAAAATCCTTACATTAAAATCCATACATTAAGAATTGCGATTAATAAAACAAATTGATTTGAAGTTCATAATTATGTTAAAAGGACATAAATGAGTCTATAATACAATTGGCATTTTGAAGCAAGGGAAGTACTTTTTTGTACATAAATCAACTGGCCTTCTCAAAGGGCCTCAAATGCCCAAGTCCAACAAAGTCGGGGCACGCTGCCAATGCAGCAGTATCCAAAAGCGCGTCATTGCACTGGGGCAAAGGAGTGCACCTCACTCCTATCTCTGAAAACCTGCCCCCAAAGAACTGTGGCCTAAACGTGGCAGCTGGCTCTAAGTGCTGCGCAGCTGTTTGTCTAATAAAGGCCTGGGCACTCAATGTGCCATCTGAACCTAGGTGGACAAATATGCAAAGCGTTGCAGCTGCTCCCACTCTCGCAGGTCAGCTGAGAATCAGCCAACAAGAAAACAAGCACTGGCACTACACGTGCCGTCGGAGCCCTCCTCCGGGACTCCTAAAATAATCGGGTAAAACGTTGCAACTGCCCGCTATCAGGTGGGGCAGCTGATTTGCAAAAGGAAGGACTGGCACCACTGTGCCTGAGGGGGCCCTACTCTTGGGCCGTTACAACAAAAATGCCCCCGCGATGCAGTTGCCCGCAACGGTGGCGCCACTGCGAGGAGATCAAGGCACTACACATTGCAGCTGCCCACAATCAGATGGGGCAGCTGAAGAGACCAAATATGCACTGGCATGGTGAGGTTCTGGACTTTTAAGAGTCCAGAGGTGTCAGGGAAACAACACCCGAAGACCCCTGAGTTCCCCCTGTCCCGGTGCACAAATAAACAGAGACACGGGCTTCTCGATGGCGGCGTCAAAGACCAAGGTTTACTTACTGCAGGGACACAGAAATCATAGGAACCACACAGACAGAATCTAGGAGACTGTTCGAATTGCATTAAGTGGGTCGTTTCTTAAATACAAGAAAAATGTCTTGGGGCAACATTTCACGAATATTTCTCATGCCCAACCCGGTACCCCAAACAGATAATAAATAAATATCAAACAATGATTAGTTGTAGGTTTTCGGTATTCGATCAGGCTCTCTTGTCAGTTCTTCATTCTCTACTTGATCCTCCCCGTCATAAAAATCGTAACCTCCCCATTGTAAAAGCCCAGAAGGAAAGGAGCAGAGCCAGGTGCAAAGGATTGAAATGTAGGATAAGAGGTGTTTATGGATCATAAACGGGCAGGGCAATCGTCTTCGGCCTTTTCAGTCAGGACAACGGACACGAGAACCAGTATAGCAGGACTGGCCTCAGGCAAGGGAGGCAGCTTGATTCTGCCTAGTCACGCATCGTCAGCCTTTCTCGGGCTCGAGCTTACGTGTCCTTAACAAGGTGGTCCCGCCGGGGTCATCGTCCGTTCATTGACTATGTGAGGGAAAGAAACAAGATGGATGCCGTAACTAAAATGGATGCCGTGACTTTTACGAGAGGATGCCCTATTTTTCAGTGAATTCATGCTAGTTGCGCAGCGAAAACACTGTCATGTATATAATGAATCATTTGCGGTTCATTGGTACCAAAATCGTGTCAGTACTACGATACCAAATTCACGGGTTCGGATCGCTACAGAACCTCAGACCGTCCTTTTGCCCTTACATAGGCAATAACTCACTCTATGTCAGAGTCCATTTCTATGTTCATTAGGTCACTGATATGTTGTTGCAGCATTACTCTATCTCGTGGTGCATCTCTGGAAACAGGTGGTCTTCTTACGCACGATGAAACACAAACGCTACATAAGGCAGGGCCACACTGAATAATGAGACAGCACGAAAATAAAAATACTAACGTAACACCAATGACCATTAGAACCTTCCACCCCCATGCAGATAACAGATTCCAGAACCATCCCATTAGTGACCAGTCACCTTCCTCTACGTGAATGGAGTCGGAGATTTTGTGTAACTTAGAGATGGCCTTGTATACTGTTGGCGCATTATCTGGGATAAAAACGCAGCAACTTGATTGGATCATCTTGCATACCCCACCTCGATCTGCAAGTAACACATCAAGAACCATACGGTTCTGTAACGTCATGAGGCGATCCGCTTGAAGCTCAGCTGTCAGGTTACTAAGGGCACCTGTAGTTTTGATAATGGTGGATTCAACTACTCGTGTTAGTTGACGCAGGTTTCTACTGTTGACCATAGGCCCCCAGAACGGGAGGTAACCTTTGAAAAAGTCTCCTGCTTCTTGGCCTGCAGTATCTTTACTGAATACACCTCTCACAACTCTCGTTTTGTGATAGTCCGGTGCAGCAGTGTATGTCGGAGGTAACAGTTGAGCGATATAACATGAGCCTGAGAAGTCAGCGGGCAGCCATGTATATGCTCTGTCTTGACAAACAAAATAGGTACCCTTAGCGGCTAAGAATGCAGGGGAAGATTGTGACGGGAACACGTATGTTTCAATACAGTCACTCTTCCCTAGTCGAGCTTTCGGATTCCTCCCATTTCCTTGCAAACAGACCTGACCTTGGTGGGGTACGACCCAGATCGGAGTTGAGCTCTTACGTTTGTTCTCACCCAGAGTAATGCCATATTCTGTAATGTTCCACCCCATGTAAACTCGCAACTCATCCTTGGGAATGTACGGAGTATTAGTGACATCTCTCACCATATCAGTGATTCCTTTTACCAAGGCTCTATTAGCAGAGTTATACCGGGTGGAACGCGGAGGTCGTGGAGGGTAGGTCTCTAGAGCATAGGCGAACATGGTCTGAAATGCCCAGAATGATCCATTATAACTGAAAGGCAGAACCAAATAAGGGATGCCCTTGTCCATGGTATGTGGTATCAGGCCACATACCCAGCAGTTTGTTGTGTTAACCACTAGTTGATGTTGGTGCAAGAGCTGAATGAAAGTGTTATTTATAAACTCAGAGCGTCGAGCTTGCTCATGGGCAGGAAAAGGATGAAAAGAATGAATAGAACCAATAGTCGGGGAAACAGAAATATGGGGAGATACTGTAGACGTAACAGGTGCAAAGATCAATTGAATACCAAAAATAATTCCGCCTATCAGAGTTATAAAAACAATCAGAAGTGTCAGGGCACATTGCATTAGGAAACATTTACTATACAATATGTTATATAATTTTGTCTTGTGCACATTTATGACTTTAACCCGTCGTAATTCAGGAAGCTCCATCTTCTACAACCGTTCGCAACGGATGGTTTGTACCTGTTAAAAACTTACCTCTGTTTATCCTGGGAGTTCCCAAGACAAACAGAAGAAACCGACCTAATGTCTGATTCCCTGTAAATTAAAACGAGGCACACGTTACGACCCTACGGTAACCCAGACGGCAAGGTAAGAGGATAGCAAAAAATAAAAGCAAACTTCCTGACTGTACGGGATGCAATACGATCAAAACAGTTTTACAGTTATCAAACAGAAATGTAATAATGCAATGTCATCAGTTCATCACATGAGAACGTAGATTATATCTGTACTTTCCAGGTCTTGTTTGGTCTTGAAATAGCTGGTCCACAGGTGCAGAAATGTTCGATTCCACAGGTGACAAGTGTTCACTTTGTACAATACTCGGTTCAGGATTCAAAAGAGCGGTTTCTGCTGAGGTGCCAAAGTTCTGTGTTTTAGTTCGTGGATGGTCCGTTAGGTACTCTGCATCACTGAAAGGGATGTGCCTAGGAACAGGTTCTGTCTCGGATACACCAATTCCCTGTCTAACCCAGTTGTCATACGGGAGTGGAAGAGGGACACGCTTCGTGTGGCTGGCGTGCACCCAATTTTTCCTGCCAGCTAGGCGTACTGCAGTTCTGGTTACGAGGAGGACCTGGAACGGGCCCACGAATCTTGGCTGAAGGTTTCGAGTACGTTCAAAGTTCCGCACTACAACCTGGTCGCCGGGTTTCAACGTATGACCTGGACTCTCCGGCAGTTTAGGCAAGGATTCGAATACCTGTTGATGAATAAGGCTCAGTTTAGCAGTCAGATCATGAAGGTAATCAATCAACATTGGGTATTCTATCTGTTTGAATTCCTTTGGCCTAGGGACTCCCCAAACATTAGCAGGGCAGCCGAACACAATCTCATATGGGCTAAGCCCTACTCGAGAGTGTACAGTCGCGCTGGTGGACAGTAAAGCTAGAGGCAGAGCGTCTGGCCAAGAGAGACCAGTGGAAGCTTGAATTTTCGCAAGCTTCAGCTTCAGGGTGCCATTGTACCCTTCCACCAAACCTGCTGACTGTGGATGATTCGCACTGTGGAATTTTTGTACAATTCCTAGACCTGCACACACAGGGCCCGATTCACAGAACTAACTTAAGACAAAATCCTAAACTTACTACCACTTTGGTATTCACAGAAGGCACTTACTCATTTTGGTATTCACAGAAGGCACTTACTCATTTCGGTATTCACAGAAGTTAGGAGTCCTAACTTTAGGACTCCTAAATGCCTTTTGTGAATACCGAAAGTCTTAAAATTATGATTTTTCTCAGTTTAGTAGTAGTATAGTTAGGACTCCTAACTTTAGGACTCCTAAATGCCTTCTGTGAATACCGAAAGTCTTAAAATTTGGATTTTTCTCAATTTAGTAGTCCTAAGTCTAAACTTAGGACTACAAAATTGAGAAAAATCCTAATTTTAAGAATTTCGGTATTCACAGAAGGCATTTAGGAGTCCTAAAGTTAGGAGTCCTAACTATACTACTACTAAACTGCAAAAAATCCTAATTTTAAGACTTTCGGTATTCACAGAAGGCATTTAGGAGTCCTAAAGTTAGGACTCCTAACTTCTGTGAATACCAAAATGAGTAAGTGCCTTCTGTGAATACCAAAATGAGTAAGTGCCTTCTGTGAATACCAAAATGGTAGTAAGTTTAGGATTTTGTCTTAAGTTAGTTCTGTGAATCGGGCCCACACTCTTCATAACTTTCCCTACAAACTCACTTCCGTTGTCTGACCAAACAATCCGTGGCATACCATACCTAGGGAAGTATTCTTTGAGGAGGATTTTGGCAGTGGACATGGCAGTGTTATCCTTTAATGGGTATGCCTCAATCCATCTTGAAAAGGCACATACTACCACTAGGACATACTTGAGATTGTTACACCTGTCCATGTGGATATAATCCAATTGAATCACTTCAAAGGGACAAGAAGGGGGAGCAAAATGACCAGTTGGGGTTGGGGTTCCCTTGCCAGGATTATGCATCAGGCATACCATGCAGTTTTTCACCACTCTTTCCGCACACTTAGTAATTCCATCATTCTTCCATACTGGAGCTAACATTTTACAGATCCCTTTCGAACTGATGTGCGCCGCTCCATGCGCCATCGTGACTACCGCAAGTACATACGCATCAGGTAACATCCAACGTTGCTGCTCAGACAAATCGACCCAACATCCACTTGAATCCATTTTACCCGTTTTCTCCTTCCATTCATTCTTCTCATTTTCAGTTGCTTCATTCTGGATTGCTTTCACACTGTCAATCGTATTCTCACACATTCCTGATTCAGCAATCCATCTTGCAGACCTTGCAACATACATTCGGCTCGTCATGTTCTTGGCCGTTTCTTTAGCGACCTCATCAGCAAACGCATTCCCTCGGCCAACATCATCCGTAAGCTTTCGATGTGCACTGCACTTCACAATCGCAACTTCATTCGGTAGGGTCAGGGATTCCAATAGATCGCTGACTAGCTGTCCATGTTGGATCTTAGTCCCATGGGACGTGAGAAAACCTCTTTCTCTCCAGAGACGCCCAAAATTGTGTGCGACACCGAAGGCGTACTGGCTATCAGTAAACACATTCACTCTCTTTCCCTCAGCTAAAACACACGCTCTTGTCAATGCAATTAATTCTGCTGCTTGGGCAGAATTCTGACTCACTCTTGCAGTCTCAACAATCGTACTCAAAGTCGTAGCTGCATACGCGGCCGTCACATCACCATTCTGTAGTTTAAAACAGGACACATCGACATATAACGTGCCGTCTGGGTCTGATAACGGAGTATCTTTTAAATCAATTCTACCTTTTGTCTCTTCCTCAGTTCTGAAACAACAATCATGGGGCTCTGAATCACTCGACTCCTGAGTAGTCGGCAACAGTGTTGCTGGATTCAATAAGTTACATCGCTTGATCTGAATGTGACTTGCCAAAAGGGTCAGCTCATAGCCTGATAATCTAGCACTGGTGAGGTGCTGAGTTTTCGTTCGATTCATGAGTGTATCCACAGCATGTGGAACCATGACTACTAACATGTTGTTCATGACTAGTCCAGCAGACTGTCGAATAGACACTGCGGCTGCTGCCGTGGCCCTTAAACAACTTGGCAATGCTCTGGCTACCGGATCTAATGTGGATGAAAAGTACGCACAAGGCCGCTGTTTGTCGCCGAATTGTTGTGTTAATACACTCAATGCACAACCTTCTTTTTCATGGACATATAGTGTAAACGGCTTACTGTAGTCAGGAGTACCCAACACAGGAGCTGAACACAGCGCGTCACGTAAGTCGGAGAAGCTCTGTTGACATTCATCAGACCATGGCAAAGGGCTCGGAACACCTTTCCCAGTCAGGGCTACCAACGGTTTTGCCATGAGAGAAAAATTTGGGATCCATTGCCTACAGTATGACGTAATACTCAAAAACGCACGCACTTCTCTTTGTGTGCTTGGTACAGTCATCTGTGAAATTGCTTTGATTCTCTCTGGGGTCAACCTTCTTCCCTCCTTTGACAAAAGATGACCTAAGTAGGTCACTTCTTGGCAACAATATTGCAGTTTAGAAGGTGACACCTTGTGATGTAAGTCTGACAAATGACGTAATAAAGAAATAGTAGCTGCTTTGCAAGTTTCCTTGTCGTCAGCGGCTAGTAAAAGATCGTCCACGTATTGGATCAGAGCAACACCATGAGGAAGTACAAGAGCGTCTAATTGACTTTTTAATGCTTGGCTATAAATTGAAGGGCTTTCACAATAACCTTGTGGAGCGCGTTTGAATCTGAAACTGCGTCCTCCTAAGGAGAAACCAAAAATGTCTCTACTTTCTTCTGCTATGGGAATGCTGAAGAATGCATTTTTCAAGTCGATAACCGTAAACCATGATGCCGATGCAGGAATCAACGTCAATAATGAAGTGATATCTGGTACCACTGGGAACTGTGGAATCACAATTTTATTTACCTCTCTGAGGTCAATTACAAATCTGTAGATTGGAGGTTTGGAAGGGTCAGTACGTTTCAGAATCGGCAGAACAGGACTATTGCAGACGTTTCCTCTAGTTTCCTCTATCACATCTTTCTGTATCAAGTCTTTTACAATCAGCAAGAGTGCTTGTTCACCTTCATTTGAAATCCGATACTGTGGGATTCGTGGAAATTTAACATTCGCTTTTAGACTTACCACGTAAGGGGGAATTTCCAAGAGGCCTACATCGTTGGGACCAGTTGCCCAAAGAGTATCAGGGAGAGAACGCAGCTCCGGTGGGAGCTTGTCCATCGACATGTACATCGGGGAGATGACTCCTTTACCTAATGTGAGCTGTACTCCTGAAGGAGAACAGTACAGTGTCGCATGCAGGCGTTTCAACAGATCTAAACCAAGCAGATTCTCATTACAACCGGTTGTTAAGATGAGGGGTGCTTCTAGCTCGCATGGCCCAACAGTGATAGATAAAGGACTGGACACAGGATTGTGAACAGGGGCGCCTGAGAAACCTACTGAAGTGTTCGTTAAGCCGGACAAAGGTGCGCCAGGGAGTTTCGCACGCATGATTGAACTTTTTGCCGCACCAGTATCCAACAGAAACGGTTCGACCACGCCTGATGTAACTACTGTGACATAAGGTCCACTCTGATCAACTGGAACTGATACTACTCCCTCTCTCTGCCTGCGGCTGTCCTATTGCTCGCTTCTTTGAATCTCTTCATTATGATCATAGTAATCTTCAACATGATACTGTGGAGATCTACTTGGCTGCGTAGGTTGTATATTTCGCTGGTCGAAATAATTCGATTGGCGATCAGCCTGTGGTGTCATCATACCACGCCCTCTACCTCTAGGAGCTTGCATAAACCCAACATTACCTCTCTGAGCTGGGACACCACTAGTTTGTGGGTATAGTACTGGACACTCATTCTTATAATGACACTCCTTTTTACAATAGGCACACTGATTCCATGCTAACTGTTGTCGGGGAAAACTATAATTAAATCTTTGGGCCGTCCCTTGCTGGAATTGTGGCTGCTGCTGAAACTGGGGTCGCTGCTGTGAATCTGACTGATTCGAACGAGGCGGATATGCCTGTTGCAAAAGAACTTTGGTTTTTAAATCTTTCGTTTTCTTTTCTGATTTTTCCTTCTCTTCTTTCTCTCTATTCTCGTAATACTGAGCAGTTGCAAGTATCTGTGCTGTCGTTGACACTGCCCATGCACTTTCAGAATCCTTTAACTTATTACTAAGCTCAGGTAGTAAATTAAACACGAACTTATCAACAAACAACCTCTGACCTCCCTCGGTACTCATATCTTGCCCACTGTGGTCTACGAAGGTCTCTTCAAATCTAGTGAAGAAGTCAGAGACGCTTTCGTCCTTCTTTTGCTTGCATGCTGATAGTTTATCCCAATTTACTCGTAACGCTGGCATCAGCGTTTTCATCAGATTAATTATTCTGCCAGGTAAGTCAGCAATCAGAGGTTCAGGTTTAGCTCCACCAACCTGCTGTGCGTCTGCCGCTACGATAGCTGGCCAATCACCTCCTAAGGCGACTGGGTGGTTCTCTTGCCGAATCTTGGCCCATATAGGCTGTGGCACTACATTACCAAATAGCATTTCAATGTCTGCCAAATTCATGATACACGCTTGGACTGTCTGTGTTAATTCTTTGTAATAACCAGCAGGATTTTTACGAGGGTCTGGTAATGCTTGTTTTACTGCTAATACTTCAGCCCGTTTCCAAGGAATGTGTATCCACACTCTCTGGAATTGTGCTGGAGCGGCTGCAATACCCAAGTTCCTATCAGCGGCAACTGCTTCGCGCCATATGGGCGGAACTTCTCTCATCGGATACTGACCTCGTCTTTTCCTAGTTATCGGTGTACCATCAGGGTCTCTTGTCGCCCGAAAAGGGGACTCATCCCTATAAGCTAAAATTAATTCTATCGCTCTCCCTACTTCTGAACCTATCACCATTCCTGCGGCAAATTTCTGCTGAATATTTATTAAATCAGAGGGGACGGAATCTAAGTCATCATCTTCCCATTCCTCACGCACAAGAGAACACATCACGTCAAAAACATAACGTTGAGTTGGTTCATTCCACTGCATAAATGTGTCTAACACTCTTCGTGCATCATACTTTGCAGCTTTCGACATCCACCTAAGAGCTGTCGAATCTAACGTCTCTCGTTCCTCGGGACCAGGAAGCTGGCTACGTCTCTGTATAGAGTCAGAAACGGGGGTCCCAATTAAGGACCTGTAGAGAGGAGTTAAGATATTAGTTACAGAGTCGGTTATTTTCTGACGAACGGAAAGCGGAGTCTTAATGACAGGGCTTGGGGACAGGGCAGCTGAAGCAGATGAAATAGTAAGGGTAGGAGTAGTAGGTAAAGCAGTTTGCGAAACGATAGGCAAAGGCGGAATAGGCGACCCAGGAAGAGGGGGTGCCGTAGGATCATTGATCACGGGAAAGACAGGAGCTGGATTCAAAGTAAGTGGAGCACCTATTCCAGGCTGACCAGCAGCTGGCTGTGCAACAGGTAGTAACTGTGGTGCTGTAATGCCCTGTGCATACGGTGGAGGTGAACTCAACAGGTAAGACAACAGGGGATCCTTTTCAGGGTCCTCTATCGGCTTAGCAGGACATGATGGCAATACAGGGTAACATTTATCAATCGCTAAATTATGTTTTCTATTCGCCATCTCCATTGCTTTCTCGGTCTCGTTGACATGCAGCTGCCTAGCAGACTCCATTAAAGTCAACCCTTTCTCTTTCTGTTCTTTCTTTGTTTTCCTAATTTCTCTCTGTTTGGCTTCTTTGCGCCATACGCGAAAAGAATCAAACATTGCCGGCCGGGCTTTTTTCTTGAACAACTTCATTTCTAAATTATCTAGAATTTCTGTTTCGAAACTACCATGCGGTGGCCAACTAAGGACACCATCTTTCTTGGTATAACGGACCCATACTTCATTATACGTAATAGGACCCACACCATGTTTACAATAGAGCTCATATGTAGGAGTCCCAATCGGAGGAACCGAACACGAATCCTCCAACCGTGAATCCCCGTTGCAACGTAACCAGGACAAAAAACAATTGTTACCCTTAGTCATGACTACAAAGACAAATTCCAACCAAAATGCGCAGAGAACTTAGGCCTACCAAAATGAACCAATACCAAATACAAAGATTATCTTAACAAGAGCAACCAATGATAATCTACAAATCCAAAACAAACGTATCCAAATAACCAAAATGAGCACAACCCACTTAATACTTAACTGAAATGTGGAAGACGTCACCAAGGAGAACCCGTCTACGTCTCGCCGTACTAAGGTCTGCACCTCGGGTCCAAGGCAGGGCGACAGTCAAGGCAGCGGTCCTCTGTAGCCGTCTGGGAACGGGAACCCTCGTGGAAGAGATCGTCGGGCCACTTTTACGACATGCAGGGATCGATGAAGCGGGGTACCTCCCTCCGGAATCTTCACACGAAGCTTCTCGAACTTTTCAGGCTTTGGACCGGTACCGGATAACGTCGCCCCACATTGGGCGCCAATTTGAGGTTCTAGACTTTTAAGAGTCCAGAGGTGTCAGGGAAACAACACCCGAAGACCCCTGAGTTCCCCCTGTCCCGGTGCACAAATAAACAGAGACACGGGCTTCTCGATGGCGGCGTCAAAGACCAAGGTTTATTTACTGCAGGGACACAGAAATCATAGGAACCACACAGAGGCAGAATCTAGGAGACTGTTCGAATTGCATTAAGTGGGTCGTTTCTTAAATACAAGAAAAATGTCTTGGGGCAACATTTCACGAATATTTCTCATGCCCAACCCGGTATCCCAAACAGATAATAAATAAATATCAAACAATGATTAGTTGTAGGTTTTCGGTATTCGATCAGGCTCTCTTGTCAGTTCCTCATTCTCTACTTGATCCTCCCGTCATAAAAATCGTAACCTCCCCATTGTAAAAGCCCAGAAGGAAAGGAGCAGAGCCAGGTGCAAAGGATTGAAATGTAGGATAAGAGGTGTTTATGGATCATAAACGGGCAGGGCAATCGTCTTCGGCCTTTTCAGTCAGGACAACGGACACGAGAACCAGTATAGCAGGACTGGCCTCAGGCAAGGGAGGCAGCTTGATTCTGCCTAGTCACGCATCGTCAGCCTTTCTCGGGCTCGAGCTTACGTGTCCTTAACAAGGTGGTCCCGCCGGGGTCATCGTCCGTTCATTGACTATGTGAGGGCAAGAAACAAGATGGATGCCGTAACTAAAATGGATGCCGTGACTTTTACGAGAGGATGCCCTATTTTTCAGTGAATTCATGCTAGTTGCGCAGCGAAAACACTGTCATGTATATAATGAATCATTTGCGGTTCATTGGTACCAAAATCGTGTCAGTACTACGATACCAAATTCACGGGTTCGGATCGCTACAGAACCTCAATGGGCACAGGGGGTGGGCACCAACATTGTGCCCTGACACCACCCCCCAACTACTGTAGGACTCAGCCCTCACTCACCGGGCTGCTTTGAGCGCTCCTGACTTCTACAGTCTCCCTGGGGAGGCTTCTGACTCCTCCCCGCAGAGGAAGCTTGGCGCTGGGAGCCTTGGAGGCTCTGGTCAGGTTTCTCCGCTCGGGGCTCTCTCCACTCCTGGGAGCCCCGTGACACGATCAGGACTCACTTCACCTGGGCCCCCTCCTGGGACCCGGGACTTCGCTATGGGAGCCCGCGAGGCTCCGGCCGGCTTCTTTCATCACACGGCCCTGCCCACAACCAGGCACAGCCGCCTGGCTTCCAGGTTGCGCTGGCAGCCGCCCGGCAACATTTCCTTCTCGGCTGCGGTAATGAGGGGTGGGCACCCGCTAGTAAATTGTGCATAAAGCGGGGTGTGCTCCCGCGCTTCAGAGATCAGCAAATGCGGGGTGGGCACCCGCTGGAAGCCAAAAATGCGGGGGAATCCCTATGTCAGGATTCCCTCGAAGACAATCGCAGCCCAGTGCTGCAAGTGGAAAACAGAAGCGCTCCTTCTCAGGATAAATAAAGCGCTCTGCTGAAATAGAAATAAAGCGCTCACCAGGTGCTAGGATTAAAGTCCAAGGGCATAGCTGGACCAAGGGAGGCCAGCACACAGGGCCCTCCAGCAGGGAGGTAAGTCCCCATGGTGGTTCCTCCTGGGCCCCAACAGCAGCAAGCCCCTCAGCAAGTCAGGAACAAAACAAGAACTGAACAATTCCATGGGGTCACAGCCCCTCTACTTATACCACAGATTCCTTTGTCTGAGTGCAGGGCATGGGGGAACCAGGTGCAACTGCTTCAGGGGGATTTGGAGCACTTTGTTTTGCAAGCTCCTCTTCCCCTTTGTCAGGTGGGGACTCGTCATCAGACACACCACAAGGGGGCGGAGCCAGCATTCACTAGGGTAGGCACCATCCTATTCAGAGTCAGGGGATTACCCCTCCCACTACTCTTACTCCAGGTGTCCCATTCAGCCTAGCACTGACTCACCCTGCCCCTTTGGAGCCACACACACCTCTCAGTCCCTGTCACTCACAGGCCAGACATACAATTCACATCAGGAAGGCAGACACATAGCACACAGAAATGGCAACTTCTAAAAGTGGCATTTCTCCACCAGTCACTATAAATCTGCGCACACCATTGCGCAGCATTTATCCTCATGAGTTCATACACACTAAACTCGACCCTGCACTCCTCTCATACCAGGAATTACCATGGACACACTTATCCCCCATGCATTCCTATGGGAGGGCAGGCCCATCTCACCAGACATACACAGAGAGTGCACGCACTTTACACTGGACCACAGTGCTAAAGTGCCTAGAGGCTTAAAACCACCAACACCATGTCAGAGATAAGGCAAAAACTTTAGGGGTGAACCTGCCAAAAAGGGCCAAGTCCAACAGAGGCCAATCATGATACAAAAATCAGCGATAACCAGCAAAAGGCCTGCAATTCTCACGTGTCATGCAGAAAAATGCACTATAAAAGCAGAACAAGAAAAACACAAAAAAAATCAATAAACTGCGTAGCTACATGGATGCAAGTGCCCAGGTCAACAAGACGCCCCACAGACCACCAGCAAGGAACCTTGGGGTCGGGCAAGGCCAAAGAAAAGAGGAAGAGGAAGAAGCGGTTCAGTCCACATGACAAGCGGATTGCCATCACAGAGGTGACTGAACACAACAACAACTGTCCGTCACCTCCACCCTGTCATTGGCAACACAGACAGAAAAATGGCATTCCATCGTGAATGCAGTCGGAGTGTCAAGGAGTCCAAGAAGCGCTGGCATGATGTGAAAAGCAAAACCAAGCAGAAAAACCCGCTGCCAACAGTAAGCCAGCAATGGCAAATGGAGGTGGGAGTCCTGTGCCACAGGAGGAGCTGGAGCAAATGGAGGCCACAGTCATCAGTGTGGAGACGGTGCAAGGAGTCGGGAGTCCGGACACTGCTCGACATGACTCGACACAACATCAACAGGGTGAGTCATGAACAGGGTCTGGGGATGGGGGCTGACGGGCACACTGGCACACATGCACAACGATGTGTAACACACTGCACACCCACAATGACCCTGGGTCATGTCACTGATGCCCGTGGCACACTGCAGTACACGGCCAATCATATCTGATATAGCAGGAAACTGTGAGATGACAATGTACGTGTACAACCTCACCTACATCAAGTAGTCAAAATGTCCACAATTGTCATGCAGTAAACTTGAACAATGCGTCAACATACATGCCAACACAATGTCAACAAGAATCTCCCCTTCACATTGCAGAGGGACAAACAACACCTCAAGCACAGCAGACCAGACAACTCAAAAGTGATGCTGAAGAGGACCACCACACTTCCGACACCAATGCTCTACAACAGTTCACGGACATCTTAGCCAATCGTCCTCCAGGAGCAGGGTAGCCCAGCTGCAGCCAGGCTGTACCCCACCCCCTGCACAGACCACCCAGGTGGATGCACCCACCACCACAGTTGGCTCCCAGCAGCCCACCGAAGCACACATCGCATTCCAAGGCCAGGTGTCAGACTGCCAGAAGGGAGTGGCCGAACAGGTGCGGGTGGGTTCTACCTCATGGAAGCCAAACTTGATCACATACGTGGGTGTCAAAGTCCCATCAGGGACCACCTACACACTCCAACAGAGACCCCCACTGCGACAGTGACAATGACTTTGCACATTTCCAGTACTGAACCAGACCCAGAGCCACGGGATAATCATCTACACCCCCACGCTAGACTGGTGTACACCAGGTCAGTTCACTCCTCTTACGTATTGATTGGGGAATGACAAAGCTACATGTGCAAGGTCTCACCCACTGCCTGAGGTGGCATGGCTGCGTCCGCTGTACACGGCACAATGTAATGTTGGATGGCATGGGGCCCTAATGCTTACATCATGAGCACACGGACACACTCAGATAGTTTGTGGAACTGGCTTTGGGCACGTGCACTCAACACCTTTATTGCCAGGGTCACATGTACAGTGACGCCTGTGCTGGATGTGTGTGGGGTGAGTGTAAGCCATCCCTTATGGAGTCGTTGGTGCTGACAACAACTTGAAAAGTGATCACAATTAAAGCGGAAACAGAAAACACCAGCATAACAGAAACAACTGTGAAGCATCATGGTGGTAGCCGGAGAAAGTACAGTGTGCACCCAATATGCAACCAGAATAGTCCAGGAGTTGTGGTGCACTGAATCAGTGGCACCTGAAGAGCTGAGCAGGGTATCAAGCTGACGATGGCACCCATGACAGGTGTGTGCAACTCTGATAACCTGGTAGTAACACACCTCCAACTCTGGCACCGGTTGTGTGGAGTTGGTCCAGGCAGTGGTGGCGTGTGCATCCAGCTGTGATGCAACGTCCGGGCTTGTCAGGACTCGATTTGATGTGTGAGCCCTGGTGGACCGCAGTTGAGGCTGGAGGCAGCGGTTGGCGCAGGGCCACAGACACATGGCATTGATGACCCCCAGGCCATCAAATCGGAGGCCATCAAATAGTCAGTCAGACAGGGTCCATGACTTGAGCTGCACAGAGTTAGTGGCCCCGAATGCACCTGGGCAGGCACACCACCACGGGACGGTGACTTGCGGTGCAGTGAGATAGGGCCAGGAGAGCTGAGCGGGGCCTCATCGATGTCGAAGGTGAATGTCCTCAAGGGCATGATGAAGAGGACAGAAGCCGGCCGGAAGCGGCAAATGGAGTAGTGGAATGCCACAGCCTTGTTTCTGCTACAAAGTCAGTATCACCGACATGATGATGAAGACAACCCCCAGTCCATAAACTCAGTCGCCACTAAAGTTCAACCAGAAAGTGTCCATGGATGTCGGGGAACATACTTAGTGGCACCGGAGCTAAAAGGGGATGCAGTCTGCGAGGCCAGTACAATGAGATCAAAGCAGCCATAAATAAATCAAGACTGAGTCCCCAATGTGTGACCTACTCAACTGCAGTGTAGGCCCGAGGCTGCGGTCAACATGGTCCCACAGCCACGTGTTGTTGGCTCGTGGAGCACTGAGTTAGTGACACCAGATCAGTTGCTGGCAGTGTTCGATCACCTCCGTAACGATGATCCATTTTTTTCATCTAGACCCAAACACGTCTTCCTCTTACACCTCTCCTTGTGTGCAATGAAATTAACTCTGCCATACAGAAATCAAGACTCAGTTCCAAATGAGTGACCTACTCACCCGCAGTGTTGGCTGAGGGCAGTAATCAGCAAGGGACCACTGACAGGTGTCATTCGGATGCTATGCAGAGTTGGTGGCACCACATCGAAGGGAGTACAGTGTTATGAACTCTGCATTGATATGTGTACTCGGCCATGGTATAATCAAGACTCAGCTCCAAATGTGTGACCGTAGTGTGGGCCGGAGGCAGCGGTAGAGTACGTCAACGGGAAAGGAGTACAGCGGGCCTGTGTCGCGTAGCCCGTGATGGTCTGAGGAGGCTGCCAAGGTCGCGGGCCTCAGGCTTGGTGCTTGCTGCGGCACGTGGTGGGCCCTCTTTGACACACGTCGGTGTTGGCCGGTGGGCAGTGAGGCCTGGGTGTGCAGGAGCATCCAAGACGGGTTCGGGGACCAGTGGCCCAGGGTGCAGCAGGCATACAGGATCGCAGGCAACATCGCTCACGGTGTCTGCCTCGTGGCGGAGTGGGAGGCGCCGCCCTGGCAGACACATTGGGCATTCTGGGAGAGAACCACGCCCAGGGCTATGTGCTTTTTATTCACACACCTACTCTGGCCTGGTGTACGCCGGGCCAGCCCACTCCGCACACGCTTATGGGGGGACGTCACAAGCTACATTTCCGAGATCTTCCCCACTGGCTGTGGTGACATGGTTGAGTCCACTGTCCACTACACTCCAAACACCAGCAGTGCATGTAGGCATGGACACATCTGTGGTCTGCAAACTGCAGTCTGTCCTGCACATCTCCCCCACACTTGGCATTGTGTACATTCTCATTCACGCATCATTTGCCTCCTTCGCACAAGCCTGGTTCCCTCCTCTCCCTACATTCTGCTATTATGTGGCTGAGGTGTCATGCCATTGAAGGCTCATGTACATGGCTAGCCCATGTTGCCACAGTAAGTTGTGTCTGGTGGGTGGGCATTTTGTTTGGCATGTTGTATGTGATTTTGTAATGTGTGCATTGCCAAAGTTGTGAGTTGCATGATTGTGGCGTTGAGGTGTGTTCATTTGGTAGTTACCAACGAGCAGTGTATTCCCATGGGTGCCATCATGGAAGCACTGGTTGATGATGGACTGTCAGAAGATGATGGAATCATGCACACTGCCTGGGTAGTTGCCGACGACATTGGTGAGGAGTCCCCGGTGGTCCACTATTGCCTGCACATTGATGGAATGCGTGTGCTTTCTGTTGCGGTAATTGTGTGCAGTGTCGGCAGGGGGCATAAATAGGACATGTGTTCTGTTGATTGCCCCCAACACGTGCGGGAATCCAGCTATGGCGTGTAGTCCTTGCTTGGTCTCCAGCTGTTCCTGCAAATTGTGGGGAACGTATGGGTACTGGGGTACCAAGCTGATGATGGCATCCAGGACAGGTGTGAGACTCCTCTCCGACTCTGGTGGTTGTTGGTTGGGAGGTACCAGAGGCCAACAGGTGCAGCACAGCCAGCAGCTTTGTCTGAGGTGGGATGTTGGTTATCCGCTGTGTTGGTACCATCAGCCTGTGGGCAATGATGGTCAGGATGCAGAGGATGGTTGTCCTGTTGAGCCTGTAGTGGGCAATGACATTGTCTGGTGTTAGGTCTGTGAGGCTGGTTTGTTTCTTGAGGGTCCGCTGTTTTTGTCTGCACTGCCTCTGTGGTGGTCCTGGGGGGGCACCTGGGGGTGGTAGTGGTGGGTGTTGTGGCGCTGCTGGGGCTCCAAGCTGCATGATCATTGGCTCAATGGCATCTGTTGTTCTTCAGGTGTGGCTGTAGGCTGGGTTCCCTTTTCTGGTGCAGGTTGTTGTCCGACTTTGCACCAGGTCAGAGCAGGTGTTAATTTTCTGCTGCTAACGCGCCTTATCACCTGTTTTGTGGTCTTATTGCAAATCTGTCTGGTCATTGAGAATGTTGCGGGTTGGCGTTTTCACTGCTTTTTGCATGGGACGCCTACTCTGCATCTCATTAGCGTTAGTTGCCGGTGTCATCCGTGGCGATGTTTATTGCGGCTGCTATCGTGGGGAAACTGGTGGTATTGGATATATTTATCACCACTTTGACTGCGATAACATGCCGATAACTCGGCGATAAATCGTTGAGAATATGCCC
Source organism: Triturus cristatus (assembly GCF_964204655.1). NCBI lineage: Eukaryota > Metazoa > Chordata > Amphibia > Caudata > Salamandridae > Triturus > Triturus cristatus. Next base: position 1,130,605,581 of record NC_140583.1, read on the forward strand.
CTGAAGGTCTTAAGGAATCTAAGGATTGCAGACTTGTGAATCCAAGCTCATAATATAGTGTGTTGTAAAAGTACCCAGATGGGAAACATTTTAAAGTTTTGTAAAAAATTGCTATCCGTAATTTATAACTGATAAATATTTTTATGTCCCTAAATTTCTGCCCCATGCCAGTATTTTGTGTATTAGGGACCAGATATTTATTGATTTTGCATCACTTTTTTGGTGCAGCCCACCACAAAATACTTTGTGATATTTACAACGTGCTTCAATTCACCGGGGACGCGCTTCAATTCACCGGGACGCGCTTCAATTCACCTAACCAAGGGCTTATGTGGCTAGTGCTGCCGTGAAGGCATCGGTTGTGCTCCAGGGAGATTACCTGCAAAGCGCCCCAGAGTATTTGCTTGTGTGGCGAGGGGCACGAACTGTCGGCGAACTTCATTTCCCAGAAACCCCTGCCCCGGGCGCCTTGCAGCAGTGTCATCAACAGGCGCCGGGGAGGGGATTTAAGCAACTCACCAGTTCCGCAGCGCGGGACGCGCTTCAATTCACCTAACCAAGGGCTTATGTGGCTAGTGCTGCCGTGAAGGCATCGGTTGTGCTCCAGGGAGATTACCTGCAAAGCGCCCCAGAGTATTTGCTTGTGTGGCGAGGGGCACGAACTTTCGGTGAACTTCATTTCCCAGAAACCCCTGCCCCGGGCGCCTTGCAGCAGTGTCATCAACAGGCGCCGGGGAGGGGATTTAAGCAACTCACCAGTTCCGTAGCGCGAGACGCGCACGGGCCGTGCCTGGGCGAAGCCCGGGCCAAGGGCGGGCCCGTCCTTGCCCGTCTGTGGCCGGTTGAGGCTGGGCTGGACCTACCTTTTTTCGTCCATTGATATTGATGTATGACGTAGTCCCTGCAGGTGTTTCACTGATTTATTTGATTTATTAGGGGGATATCTTTTGTGTTTATATCGTTTTCTAGTTCTGGGTCGTTTGGCGAATATTCATCTTGCATTATGAGTAAGAGGAAGGCCGAGGGCAGGTTGGCTGGGACATTGGATGACTATTTAACAAGGGCCGAATCAGTTATTAATGATAAAATATTAGCTGTTGAATGAAGGCTTTCTTTGGATCCAGTCTCAGTTTTACCTGGTGTCATGCCTCCTGCTTTAAATGACAACCCTACAATCACTCGGTCAGGTAATTGCTCCCCGTTGGGCCCAGTAAGTCTGCCATCAAGGTCTGGGCTCTTGGAACCTTCTGTAATTGCAAGCTCCCCTCCTAGCCCTGTCATGGTAACTACACGGGCTAATCATCGGGCAGCAGGGTCTAAAGTTAGTGAACCCCCTTGTAAGAAAAGAAAAGGCCGGGGTCCTAATAAGTCTAATGCTCCTAGGGTCGTCCTTGGATCTGTGGCGGCCCAAATCCATGCCCATCCTGTTGCCCTTGAATGCACTAATCTTCCGCAACCTATGGCCCAGCAGAGCTTTGAGCCCTTGTGTTCTCTACTTAGGGAACAACTAGTGTCTCTTATTCAACCTGTTTTGGACAAGTTAGATTCTGTGGTGGAAAGGCTCAATCGTATCGAAGCCAACATGGGAAGTGCACAGCTGTTGGCTGCACCATTACCTGAGCCGCACAACATGGAGGGGGTCAGTCATGTTGGTGTAGGGGTCACTACCTGTCTCCATGATGATAGATTCCAAGCAAGAAACCCCCAGGTCCCCCTAGTGCCTAGGGCTCATATTATCCGGCCATTGTCCCCACCCAACATTGTTAGAAGATCGGTGTCTGAACAACAGCCCTTGGGGAACACGTTAAGGCCGGTTGCCCCAAACTCTGTGGCTTCTGATGCGTCTATAAGTTTATATCTCCCCCCAGAAGCTACACCTTATACAGTTATCCTAGCCAGAGTTCCATCTTTGCCAGATAGGTCTAGAGAGCACTGGCCCAACCTTAAAAACAAAGCTCTATACTATCTTGGTAATAAATTTGGGGATAGTAAATCTCTCTTTGAAGAATTTAAAATGGTCAGGCGGGTGTCTTGGGTTGGCCACTCCCAGAAGGCCATGGCTGGGGACTGCGTGGTGTTGAGTTTCAGGTCCCCTCGATTGGTTGAACGTTTACTGGAAATGGCCTCCCACCTGGCCCCTTCCCAAGATGGGATCTTGATCTTACCCCTTGGTTACTTTTATAGGCCTGTAAGGGTCCTGCACTCCTTACAGCATCGTGGTCTGTCCGGTATCTCAGCACAGGGTCACCAGCCCATTGTGCTAGACAACCGTTTCTCTGCTCTATCCACCTTAGAGGATAATGACTGACTGATGGATGGCACAGATCCCCCTCGGCTTGGAGCAATTGGGAGTCTGTTGCCCTCTTGTCGGCAGTTACCTGATCAAATAACTCAATTGGTCCAAGTGGAGGATAATGTCCCAATTCCAAATCTTGTACCCTTAAACCCACCAATTCCATCTCCTGTCAATCAATCTACTTTGTCTACCCAGCTGGCAAATAAATCATCTCACTCCCATAACCTAACAATTTCCTCATGGAACATTGCTGGCTTGCTACCCAAACAGGCCGTACCTGATTGGGCGAACTTTGCAGACCAAACAGACATATGGTGTTTTCAGGAGACCTGGGCGGTTGATCCTATTTTTCGACAAGGGTATGTGAATTACTACAAACCAGCTATCAAGGGTTTTAGAGGCAGGCCGGTCGGAGGCTTGACTATATGGGTACGCCAATGTGAGGGCATCTCAGTCGTGGAACTCCCGATTGATAACCCTGACATTTTGGCTATCAGGGTCACTTCGACCAGGGGCCTGAACTTGCTCATTTTTAACATCTATGTGAGGGGTCTCCCAGGAGGCAAATGCTCCCCGTCAGTCTTTCTATTAGAGCAACTACTCCACACCGAAGACAGAATGGGTAATAGGGTTGTGGCTGGCGATTTTAATACTTGTTTTGAACCTTTGGGACCTGACGATGGTAAACTGTCAGAGGATGAGGATTCTGTATGGGGAATTTCCCAGTTGGAATTGGCTCCCATTAGGAAATGGACCCAGGCAGCCCTATATGTGAAGGGCTTGTGCTTAGAAACGGGGATGAGGGCCACCAATGGCAGAACGATTTCGGACAGGACTGGGAAGTTAACGTTTAATAATGGTAGAAGTGGAAGTAGAATTGACTACATTTTGGTCAATTGTGAGCTGTGGCCGGCCATCGTAGATATGGCAGTGACTGATAGGCCAGAAAGTGTCCATAACCCCCTGACATTGTCCTTATTGGACAGTAGTTTTTCCGGCTCCAGTACGGATGTTGAAGGTCCAGTGTATGCCCAAGTAACCCTTTCTAATGACATGAGAAGGGTACGCTGGCCGAAGATTGTTTCTAATGCCCCCGTTAGGGTAGCCATTAGGAATTTGGTAAATGTAGCCATGTGTAAATTGACCAGCTGTGAGTCTGAGGATGGGCTTATGACCATCATCTCGGGTATCCACAGAGAACTTTTTGAGGGGCTTAAAATCTTTTTTATTAAAAGTCTCCCCGTTACTGGAAAGCATAAATGTCTGAAGGAAAATTCATGGTTTGATGTAGCCTGTAAAGAGTCCCGTACTGCTCTAATAGCAGCTATCAAATCTAGGCAACCGGTACTTATTAGGTCCTGTAGAGCCACGTATAAATCTGCCCAAAGACTAGCAAAGTCAAATTGGGACGAATCACGTTGGAGATAGTTATACGAGGCGTGTGACGGTAGAAATATGTGCCATTTTTGGCACTTGTTAAAATGGGGCAGGAATCTGCAGGGCATGACCCCGGCCAATCAAGTCGAACCCGATCAGTGGGTTAGTTATTTTGAAAATCAGTTCAAGTCGAGGGATGTGTCAGAAGGTGCCCCTTGGTCTTATAATGGTGCTGAAGTTTTAGTGTTTGCCCCCAGTGAGGTTGAGGTAATTTTGAAATCTCTTCCGAGTGGGAAAGCACCGGGACCAGACTGTATTCCTGCTGACTTATTCAAACAAGAGCAGGATCTATGGGTTCCCTATCTGACTACACTAGCTAATGCCCTGGCTAGAGGAGCTTCGGTTCCGGATTCATGGTTCGGGGCAGAGATATTGCCAATCTACAAGAAAGGTGATCGCTCTGCCCCGGCCAATTACTGGCCGATTAGTCTCATAGATGCGGCCCAAAAAATCACAGCCCGTCTGTTATTGGGTCGCATTACGAGTTGGATTTCAGAAAATGATATACTAACGCCCCTACAGGCCGGGTTCCGGTGTCATGTCGGAACCATCGATCAAGCCTTTAGGTTTATGCTGTTCTATTGGGAAGAGGTTTACCTCGGGGTGGTATGCTTTTTGCAGCCTTTGTGGATCTAAGGTCTGCATTTGATACGGTTCCAAGGTCCAAGTTGTGGGAAGTTTTACAGGAGATGGCCATGCCGGCTGAACTACTGCAGCTGCTGGTTAAGTTGCATGCTCACACATTCGCACAGGTTCGATGGGGCAAACCGGGGGAGGTGACTGCAAGATTTGAGGTGTCCAAAGGGGTGAGACAGGGGTGTGTACTGGCCCCCACCCTGTTCTCCCTGTTCATTAATGGAGTAATTAAATATTTCCTCAACTTCCCGACTGACGCACCCTCAATTGCTTGTATGAAAGTTCCCCTGCTCATGTTCGTGGATGATACTCTTTAAATTTAGAAAACAAGACAGGGGCTCCAGCTAGCACTGTCTAGGTTCGAGTTGTTTTGCCGCGATCATGAGCTCGAGGTAAATGTGGGGAAGACCAAGTTTATGGTCCTTCGCGATACCCGTCCAGTAAAAGCTAGGGTGGAAATGGGCGGAGTAACATTGGAACAGACTTCCACCTTTACCTACCTGGGGGTGACATTTAGTGACAACCTAAGGTGGAAACCGCAGACTGACCTTTTCAGCCTTAAGCATACACAATTAGGTGGAGCCCTTCTTAAGGAACATAGGCAATCTATAACTAAACCTATGGCTCCCTTGATGAAAATGTATGGGTCCAAAATTCTTCCAGCTGTGATGTATGGTGCTGAGCTGTGGGGGTTTAGCAACTTGGATTCCTTAAGGGTGGCACAAAATAAATTTTTGAGGTCAGTAGTTGGGTTACCCCAATCATCACCGCCTATCCCTCTTTTATACGAGCTAGGCTGCCAGCCCGTTGAGGACATGATCCGATATAGACCGCTGGCGTTTTGGCGACGCCTGTGGACTACTCCGGAGCTGTCCTTATATGCTAAGGCACTGTCAGAGGTAAAAGCAATTGGGGGCTCTCATCGTATTAGCTGGCTGTCCGAAATTAAATTTATCCTGACTGGTATGGGTATGGCTGACCTTTGGTCTAATCCCTTGTCAGCTGTTTTTCCCCCAAAAAAGATCTTTCGAGATGCCTATTGGCAATGGACCATTGGTAAGCATCATGCTACCCTGATTGGCAGCTCTTTGACAGCAACCTATTTGGCTGCCAAGGACGAATCCTCTCTTGAGCATATTGGGATGTTATAACAAAACAGCAGGATCGGAAATTATACCACCAATTTAGAATTGGCACCCTTCCACTACACTGTTTTACTATGAAATGGAACACAACTGGTAATGATAAATGCCCCATATGTGTGGATAAGGTTGAGACAGTCGATCACTTTTTATTTGTTTGCCCGGAGTACCACCAACCTAGACGTCTATGGCTACGGCCTGTATGCCACGCACTGGGTGTTAGAACTGCCCAGGCTGCCAGCAGATTACTAAAGTCTGATACCTCGACATTTGTGGTTATCTCACCATGAACTACCAGATCAACGCTGTCTCTTCATCCTGCTTCCACACACTACGCCTGCTCCGAAAGATCTTGAAATGGAGTCCAGAAAGAGGGTCACCCACGCACTTGTCAACAGCAGAATTGACTATGGCAACACACTCTACGCCGGCATCACCCAGAAACTCATCAAGAAACTGCTAAACATCCAGAATGCCTCTGCCAGACTCATCCTCAACATCCCCTGTAGCCACATCACCAGCCACCTCAGAGACCTCCACTGGCTCCCAGTCAACAAAAGAATCACCTTCAAGCTCCTCACACATGCCTACACAGCCCTAGAAAACACAGGACCTGCATACTTCAACCACGAGTCACATTCCAAGTACCCACCAGAGACCTCTGCTCTGCTCAACTGGGCCTGGCTACTGTCCCACGTATCGGCAAGATGACAACTGGAGGAAGACCCTTCTCCTACCTCACAGTGAAGACCTGGAACACCCTGCCTCTCCACCTCAGGCAATCACCATCGCTGCCTCAATTCAGGAAGGACCTAAAGACCTGGCTCTGCGACTGAACCAAAGCACCTTTGACAGACCAGCAGCTCTCCAAACCACCCCTAGTAGCTTGATTCCCTTACTGGTGAGTAGATGAGCTTAACAAGCTGTTGATTGATTGATTGATTGATTGTTTGTTTGTGTCACAACAGTGTACCTGCCTCAGCCTGGCATAATGAGGAGACATATCTTTATTTCCCTTTGTTATTTCCTCTTTGTATGTGTGCTGCATTCTGCACCAGACCTACAGAAAGGAAATAGGTTTAAAGGAACGTGTTTGTGCATGAAGCTGCCTCTCCCTGCAAAACACAATCCTGACCTTAACATAGACAGCCTTGCACTATGGCACTAGTCAGCCTGTGTTGGTGCTAGGCAGCTGCAAGAGCACCAGAGCATGGAAAGATCAGAACTGCATCATTTCTTTGTAGATTTGGAGCATTTCTGCTCTTTCCTGTTTATGCAAAGCAGTGAAGCAACTTCACTTGCTGTGATGCATTGCATAAACTCTTTGAAATATGAACCTACAAAATCAAAAAAACTAAGTCAAGTATAAGAAGGCACCAGTGAGTGGCGTCATTTAAAATACATACAACTAAACTGCAAAGTTCTCAAAGAGCACTGCAACAGGCAACCAACATGGACTATAAAAGGTACTCTGACAACAGTCTAAACCGACAACCACTATAAACCATTAAGCTGTATTTCCTTATTTTATGATTGGACGAAATGAAACACTTTACAAAAAATTCTGCCATCATAATAATTACTGTTGATGGCAAAACCAAGGCATATCAGGATCAAGATGATCTAGAGAAATTTCTGGGTTTTCTTGAGGCCCAAGATATAGACACTGCCTTTTCCACCATAGAGGAAGATGATAGCCCTCAAATGTAATCTTGGACTGAAAGACATGAAAGGCAATATAGGCCAAAGGATGAGATGTATCTGGCAGAGAGGGCTAAAAGTTGCATGCAGAAGACATCTTCTCTCTTCTCATCTGTGTAAAGATATAAATCAAGATCACCCAAAAAGAATAAAAATGCACAGGGTCAAGACTGATTTGCATATAGCTGGGTCTGAACTGGGGTGGTAAAGTGAGCTAAAGAACAATGATGAATTAAACCCAGATCTGTGACTGGGGGTGAGTGTCTTATAAGTTTCAGTGCTCCGTCCATCATTTCCTTGTGTTTATATTATTTATACATACCTGACATATTTAAGTGTAGGGGTATGCAAAATGTGCATGATTTGCTGTAGCATATTTACGTGAAAATACTGCAAAATTATAATTATGCAAATGCATTTCTCACGCAGACAAATACCCGAATGTTCTGTTCAGGTAAAAATTATGAATAGGGCCAGTAAGCTGGTAGATTTCTGGCTGCACTTACATAAATCTAGTCATTGCAAAATATATTGGCTCTCCCTACTCAAGAGCAAAGGTTGGTTATACTCCTGACTCAAATCTTGGAACAATTAAAAAAAATATTATAAGGTCATATTGAACTCTGTGATTTAAAATGGGAGCCAGATGCAAGATGACAAGTTTGTCCTGAATCTGAGCATGCCTTAACTGTGCAATGAAATGGCAGGTCAGCTAGAGACAGAGATTACCAAAGAGGAAATTATTGAGTCCATGCCATAGGAACAGGCCATGTGAGAAGATGGCTTCCTGGCTGAGATTTATGAGCTGAATGTGGACCGCCTAGCCCTCTTGTTATGCAACAAGGTCCAAAATGGAGATGAGACAGGCAGTCTGTTAACTGAGTTCAACAGAGAGATGGTTGTTCTGCTGAATGAACCTGATCGACCGGACTGTGGTAGTTACTGGATGATTTCATGTATAAATTCCAACTTCAAGCTTATAGCAACGGTCCTTACCCATTGATTTGGGAACTCATACCGTACTTAATTAACAGGAACCAAATTATTATGTTATTGGGCATTCCTCAAGTCTTCACACAAGACTTACATCCCCGATACGGAAAAGGCTTTTGATTGAGTCAAATGGCCTTACCTTTTCAAGATGCCATATAGGGTTGGCTTTAAGGAGAAGTTAATTCATATTAGAATTCCTCAGAATTTGTTTTTGTAATGGTTTTCACTTAGACTGCTTTGCTATAGTGAGAGGCACAAGACAGGGATGTCCCCTGTCAGTGCTCCTTTTCCTCATAGCAATTGAACATATGGCAGGAAAAATATTGACATCCATTCAGGTGTCTGGCATACAGACGGCAATAGGGGAAGTCAAGTTACTTTTCTATACAGATGACATCCTGTTTTTACTTGCAAAGCCTGATACCTCAGTTCTAGTTATGTTTGACATACTGTATAATTTTAATGGATTCTCTGGATATGACATAAATTGGAGAAATAGTGAGGCCTGTGCCTTGAATGCTACTACTGGCCCTTGCTCCATGGCTGGATTACCTCTCTAAGGGTCTCTACAATTGATGAACTTTCTTGGAATCTAAATTGGAAGAGTTCTGAAAGAAATATTGCAACACAATGTGAAGACTCCTCTTACCAAGTCACCCTCTGATTTCGCTAAATGGCAAGGTCTCCACTTGTCAGTCTGTGGCAAGGTGCACACAATTAAAATGGTCACTCCACATAGAATGATTACAGCTTTGCAATGCTTCAGGTTCCTTTTCCTATGGGACAAGCCGGGGAGCAGAGCAGCAAGTAGGTTATGTATGTCAGGGTGGGACCTTTGATGAATGTGTGACTATAAGGCCTCCCTCCTGTGCTCCCTTGGGAACTGATGCCCTGATTACATGGGGTAATTCCTCATTTGAATCCAGCGGCAAGTATTAGACTTATTCCTACAAATCACTTAGATGTGCCCTATGCAAATTGCATAGTGTAAATGCACACTCTGTAGGAAGTAACCTCTTTACATCCCACCCGGACAAAAGCCCAGGACTTATTTAGGCCCTTAGGAAGGGCCGAAACATGTTGGCGCCTATTCTAGGGTCATAGTACCATCACATCCTAATACTCGTCTATAGTGTTTTAGTCTTCCCCCCCCACTCCACTAATAAAGGATACTTTAGGAGTGGGTGAAGAATTTTATCTTTAAAGTTATGCCCTTATACACTTTTTTCATAAGTGCTCCCTGAGAGATGGTTGAGCCCACCGCGACCTTTAGGAGTTGGGGTGAGCCCGGTAATGAAGCATATCACTACTACAGTGAGTGAAGACTATATAAAAAAAAGGGTATTTCTCCCTTCCCACCCGTAGACATGGGTCGGTTACAAATTGGACTTAGGCTCTCTCGGTGCATCCTACTTGAGAGAATAACCATCAAACAATCAGGAATCCCCCAGCCCCCCCTTTTTCTTCTGACCCTGAAGTAAGTATCAGGGTTCTTTCTAAGGGACACCTATTAGGTTCAGTGCCTTTTCCTATGACTACATTATGCCTTACAGATAAAATAAACTACATCCGGCGCTCCGAGAGAGCTCATCTCCTGATTAACAAAACAAATCCTGAACACCACCATGAGTCCAGATTTGTTATATAAAGATATAGAAATCGTAATGAATCCCATAACTCCCTGCTACAAGAGGCATTGTGCATGTGGACTAGCTTCCGCAAATGGTTACAAATACATGGTTTCCTACACTCTCAGGTGACCCACTGGCAGAATATGGTAATGAAAATAGATTGAAATATGATATTTTAGGTGGGTTGGGCTGTTAAAAAATAAACAGACTACATCCCGTTCTCATGACAAGAAGACTCAAGGCTTATGAAAAATTCCAGATCGAGTTGCATTTGGATGGGAGACAAAAGTGCAGATATATGAAATTGAAGCACTATATGCATTCAGTATTTCCCTTGTTCCTGATGCCCCATCTCTATCATCTATCTTACTTTATCTTCAAAGGTGGAGCAACTAAAGGGGAACAATATTTGCCATGTGCAGCACTCTCATAGAAAAATAGACAGTGATGTTGTTGTTTTCCTCAGAAGGCAGGCACACTCAATCATTTTACTGGATATTTATTTGAGGAACACTTACCAGAACTTCCAGCTGCCAGGGTCACTGATCAGAGGTCAGCTGATCTGGTTTGGAGGCCCGGCCTCTCCTAACCCAATACCCACCCGATACCTGCTATTACGCCATACCACCTTCCTCCTAAGTGCATACGCCTGCCTGTCCCCATGAGTGGCTGGCCTCTGCCATAGTTCGATGACGCCGGAGGGGTGACGATGCTGGAGGCGGAGCGGCGGGACTGCCGCAGCAATTGTTATCCGCTACTGTCTCCCCCTGTCACTGCAGCTGCCTGTCCTACGGTGGAGATGGCTGGGCCGCACTACCCACGGACAGAATGTTGAAAAAAGGAACTTGACAGTACAGTACGCTGCAGCCTCCCCATCAGTTAGACCCCCACACTACGCTTTACAACCACAAAAAAAGCACAAAGGGGATGCAGACATCGCAGAGATCTGACCAACTGAACAAACAGGTGAGGCTAAGGCCATAGCCCCCTCTTCGTGTAGGCGTAAGCGGCCGGCATTAGGCCAGAGCAGCTTGTCTCATGGGTGAGGGTGCCCTCAGCAGCAGCAGACTTTGAGAGTATCTACACTTGTCACCTAGAAAGAGCTGTGACCCATCCCTTAGATATTCAGAAGATTTTAAAAGTAGGCTTAGCCATTACTATTTGTAAGGTGGAATCTGGGGAACTCACCTAACAGTAGGGAATCAGACAACCATCTCTAGACTTTCCCTGGATTTCTGCTCGCAAGTTTATGGTGAACGCAATGGCTTTCAAAAAATTAAGAAGCACAAGAGTCTTCATGAAAAGGCTAGGTAGGCGCAACCATAGAGAAGAAGTAAAACCCGATCAGTGCATATTGGAACACTCCTGGGATCACTCACAATCCCAGAGTTTTTGTACATCATCTTCGAAAAAAGGAACAAGAAATAGCTAAACAAGAACATCAAACTGACCTCACGGGAATCGCAGAGAACACTTTAGATTTACCTGTAGAATATAAGATCGGAGGCACCGAAGGGCAGATCTCTCTATGTCAAGTCACAATAATTCTACAGAAACATTTTCACCTACAACTGCAACAAAACCCACTTCTGTAATGGATTTCCCCCTCCCAGATATACATTTGAGTCAGGTTACCCGGTCCCACCAGTATAACCACCAAGGAAGATGCTACAACTATTCAATAGCACACCTAGTAACCCTTTGAATGAAGAAGAAAATCCAACCCTCTCTCTCCGACCTCTCAAGACTACTCACTCCGGATCTTCAAAAAAATAGAGCAATAATTTCAGATTCACTTTGCTGTTTACAAAGTGTTCTGGAGTCAATCCTGGAACTATTAGAAAAATATACAGCATCTTCCGATCACTTCCAAGAAATCCAATTGGTTGTCCTTCAATTCTTTTTGGACCAGAAAAATACTAAATCTTTTCCATATATAATTGAAACACAAACCAAGAAAGAACAATTGATTAACAATACATCTCAAATGGAAGGAATTTTAGAAACATCAACTCGCAAACAATCAAGAGGGAAGCAACAAATCCCAAAATAAAAATAGAGATCAAGTTGATACAATCTATTCCTTAAAAAACTATTTGAAGCTTCAAAATAGAGTTGCGCCCAATCCACAACTTCCCAGTATTATCCTATCTTCACTCATAAACAGCACAGGTGATCACACAAAGCCCTCAGCAACATTTTACAAAAAACTTTCTCCAATAAAATTTGTCACCAATTTGAGAAATTTTAAAAATAAGGGAGGTATCCCTAAATAAATCTCATTTCGGAAAACATGTAAGTAAAACCGCTAGATTACAAATAAAAAGTTAAAAAGACTAGAAGGAAAAGGAGTAACCGCAGGATCACAAAAGTAAAACATTGCAAAATAAAGTTCTCTCAAAGGGACCAATCAGGACCTGATGCCCAAGCGGAAGGAAGAAATCCTCATGATGACATGTTTGACAACATCGATAGCAACAACATGAAAGGAGCACCTCCTCCATCGTTACTCACAACAGTACCAATTTTACTACTAAAGGGATATCATCAGACCACAAGTAACCTTGAGCAGTTTGTCCTCTCTTCTGACTCCAAGGCTACGACAGTAGGGAAAAGGAAAACTCAAGTTGTATATCTAACCCTGGAGATTTCAGATCTCTTTCCCGTAGGAAATCACCCACTAAAACAGAAAAGGGTACTTAACCTCATTCATACACTACCTTCTCTCCAAACTCTCTCCTCTTCCAAATTAAAATTTGATTCCTTTCCAGATAAGGCTGACGTCTCTACAGTGTGAGTCAATTTTTGGCCTGCAATAATCCTAAACAAAAGAGAAATCTTTCATAAGTGCAAATTTGACATGATTGAAGTCAGACAAACATTTTTGCAAGTCCCAATGATGGCACCAACAGTCTTAAAAACTTAAAAACCGAGGTGCCCCAATTCAACTTTTAAGTAAACTCTTTAGAACTCCAAGCTGACAATTTAACAATTTGTGACTAGAGAGTGAAAGACCGATATGGAACCTTAGCCATCTTGTACCAACAAAAACTAAAAAAGGATAACTCCTAGTCTTGGCTTGTAGACAGCCTAAATGCAAATAGGTAGGGCGAGGCACAAAACTCCCCTTTTAGCGATGACTTCTCCAAAAATGCCATTGATTTTTCCTTATGGATTATTGCAGGTTTGGAGCAACAAATATTACATTCTCATCTCAAAAACTCGCCAGCAATTGTCTGCCTCCAGGAAACTTGGTCTCCTGGAAATTGTAATCAAAAGGACTGCTTTATATTTGAAATCCCAGCAACAAGAGTAAATTGAGGTCACGCAAAGGGGGGCCTGTTGATCTAACAGACGAAAGACATGAAGTGGAATTTTGAAAGAATTCATCTGGGCAGCAATAATGTGCAAAGCATAAAGATAAATACCCGGAAGGAAAATCCCAGAGACACTGAACCCATATGTCTTTCTTATCTCTATATCTCACCTGGTTCTGAATTTTATCACCACGCTTGTAAAAATATTTGACCAGATTGAAAGTATCAAGTCATCTTTACAGGAGACTTTAATGCAAAAATCTCTAACTGTGTGACTAAATCCTGCAGAAACAGAGACTAAGAGGACTCCTGGTCTATATCAACATATATCTTAAAAGACGCAATAAAAGCAGAAAAACGCGGGAAAGTCCTACTTGAGCTAGATAACGGAATCAACGGAGTGATCCTAAACAGAAGATTAGAAGGGGATGTACCTGCAACTTACACTAGAAGGGGAGCACCTGGCAGCTCTATACTAGACTACATAATATGCAGTCTGGCTCTCTTCCAAAAATGTAACGATCTTTGCACTTATTTTACTCACGAGAGCGACCACACGTTAATCCAGCTGAACCTCAACTTAAATCTTGTTTCCATCTCTCCATGGATGCCGTCTCAGATGAATGGCGAGATTGTGTTAGACTCCAAGCGGGCCAAATAATCTGGAATATGGCAAGTATAAACAAAATAAAGGAAGTAATATCTTCTCCGCAGCTCCGGTCGCCAGATATCAACAGAAGCCCAATGAAGCATTTCGCACAAACCATCAATTCCATAATTAACCTACTACAAAAGAAAGCTTCTCTTCATAATCCATTATTCAAAACCAAGAAGTTCTCGGGAGGTAGGGGGTCACCTTTAAAAAAGGAACCCAGCGATTTATCACTTTTCAGGTCCAAGGAAAACAGAAATAGCTCGTCTGAAAAAACAACTGCAAAGACACAATAAGCAAAACAAAACAGAGCCACCTCCGATAAAAACTGGATGGAACTACATCATCATCATCATCAAGAATCTTTATTTCAGCTGAAACGGCCATAAAAACACAGATAAAAAATACAGTACAAGCCATTAGATAAAAAGAGACGAACATTACAATGTGAAAAACGGGCAGTTATTCTGGTTAAAACAACATTACAGTACATACAGCGCTCCACTTTCCCCCCAGACTTCCTCAGTGTATCAGAAAGCACGTCTAAAATGATGTAATTTACTAAAAGTGCATGTGCAATACATAGGGGACGCGGGGCCTAACATTGATAATGAGTCAGATTCAATAAAGTGCATATGCATTATGTAAACAGCCAAAGGTTGTTAGAGTGCTCCAGTATCATAAAAAAGGGGAAAAAACCATTCATAGTACACAGTTCACATATCCCCTCTTGTGTTCCTAAGGCGCATCGCTACTCTTAGAAAGATTACAGTACAGTGCAATGTTAAAATATCTGCAGAAAGTTTCAGGTACAGTAAAGCTACCATGGCCTGTCTAAAACCAGCCTTTTTTAAAAAAATGTTTCCTTGGGAGCATGTAATACGGGCATAACAGCACAAAGTGAAGGGTGTCCTGCGGATATCGAAGATCGCAGCCACAGGGATCCTTCTGCTCCACCGTTTTAGTGAAACCTGCAGGCACCGCTAGACTGTGATGTATGGAGTTCAATATGAAGCATGTCATAAGGAACCTATCCTGGGCACTATGGATGAGATACAGGTAAGGTTTGATGCCCGGGCAAGATTTTGTCAGTATGTGGCTTCTCACTGCGGGTTTTGTTATCTCTTGGTCTTCCCTGATAGAACCCAGTAAATTCAAAAACTCCCCTTTAACAATGGTCTTATCCTTTGCCAAGATTTTAGTAGGGTGAGTAAAAAGTTCCAGGTGACCCGTGGCCTTAAGAGAATCTCTAACATATTTGAGCCATGGGATATTCATCCCTTTGTCCCGTGCCAGGCAGTCCTGAATAATATCTCTTGTCAGAGCCGCCTCTGGGTTTGACCAGATCTTAACCGGTTTTAATTTTATCCTGTCCTCGATGTGGGCAACACCCAGCTCTTCTTGTACAATGAAGCCCGGGGTACTTTGAGGCACCTTCAGAAGTCTTCTTAAAAGTTTATTCTCTTCGGTATGGAGCGACTTTGTGTCCACAAAGCCCCAGACCTCACTGCTGTAGAGAACTTTGGTGGAACATATTGAATTGTAGAGAATCAGGATCTGGTCAGGAGCCCAACGGCCCAGCCTATGTGCGTGATTCATAATTGCCCTCATGCTTCTGGTTAGTGAACGACATTTATCCTCCAGCAATGGTTTAAAATTAAGCCTGGAGTCAACCAATATCCATAGGTATGACAAGGACTGAACTTTTTCAATACAGTGTGCCCCAATCGTGTATTTATATTTCTTTTGGGGCGCCTTCCCTACCTCCACTATGTAGGATTTGGCTAGGTTTGCTGACAAATCCACGCTCTCCATGAAGTGGATAAAACCGTCTAACAAAGTTTGAAGGCCACGCGGGGTTCGGGCCAGAAGTACCACATCATCTGCATAGAGCAGAACCTGAACCTCCCTGTGACCTATCTTATGCGAGTCCACTCCCAGCCCAGCCAGTGCTTTCTCTAAGCTGTTAATATAGAGGGTAAATAAAAAAGGTGCTAAAATACAGCCCTGTCTAACTCCCCTCGTACAGGGGAACTGATCTGTCAGACTGCCCTCCTCGTTGTACCTGACCTGGGCATGGGTATTCATGTGTAGGGATCTCAAATTATTTACTAGGCCCTGATCCACTCCCAGTCCCTCCATAAATTCCCACACTTTGTTCCTGTTTACCCGATCGAATGCGGCTGTAAGGTCCATGAACGCCAAGTACACAGTTCCTTGGCTCGCTATTGTGTACTTGGAGGTCAGGAGGTACAGGTTGAGAAATTGGTCCGTTGTGGACCGGCCGGCCCTGAAACCATATTGTGTGTCCGTTATGAACTTATGTTCTTCTGATCAATCTAATAGACGGTTAAGTATAACCCTGCCGAGAACTTTCACGGACACATCTATCAGGGAAATGGGCCTTTAACAGGACGGGCTCTCCCTGTTACCTTTTTTAAGATTGGCACAATTATGGCTGTTGACCAAGATTCAGGCATGCCCGTGCACACTGCAGCGTTTATAACCCTAGTTAAAATCGGGGCCCACAACTCTGCATACGCTAAGAACAAGTCCGGGGGGACACCATCTGGACCCGGCACTTTGTTTCTGGTCAATCCTTCTATGCCGGCCTTAATCTCATTAAGAGAGAAAATTGTGGGTTCCCCCCTTCCTGGCCCTTCATTGGTCACAAGGCAATCTTCCTGGGTGCTAAGATTATATAGACCTTTAAAGTGCTCATGCCAGGTCTCCGCCAGGATGTGGTTTACAATCTTGGGTTTATCCCTGTCTTGGAAGCAAGGGTCATTTATGATTTTCCAAAATGCCATCATATTTTTAGTATCTACCGCTTCCCTCAGGTTCTCCCATGCCTGCTGTTGCATCAAAGATTTACGGCGCCTAACCGCATCTTTGTATAACCCTTGACACGCCTTAACCCTGGTTTTATCCCTCGGGCAGGATTTCAAAGCCATTTTCAGCTCTCTCAGAGCCTTAGAACAAGCCTGACCGAACCACCCATGTTCCCTTGGTTCTTTTTTTCCAGACTTGACCCTGAGGAGTCTATCAATGTGCAGTGCTGCCCCTTCGTAGGCCTTAACCAGCTCTACCCCTGTCACTTCAAGATTCAAGCACCTCCCTATATGATGGTCGTTGTCTGCCATTAGTGCTTCGTAAAAGGCATCGACATCAATTTTGGACCATCTCAGCCTTCTACCCAGATCAGTCGCCATTAGCTCCCCTTTCAGAGCTCTTTAGTCGAGGGTGTTGATGGTGTTTGGGTCCCTCAGGACAATAACTAAGGGATTGTGGTCACTAAATGCACTAGCTTGTATTTCAAATCCCAAAAGCTCCTGCTTCATTTTGTGAGATACAAAAATAAAATCAATGACTGAATCACAGCCTCTTCCTTTAAAAGTTGGGTTTATCCGCCCTTCATCATCTCCATTTATTAAATCCATGGTGTATTGGAGATCATGCCTTTCCAGCACCTTATTGAGCTCTTTTCCCTCCGCAGTGTGTTCTAAATGGGGGCCTCTTCCAGCGGACAGGAGTACCAGACACCCCGTGTATTTTTCACATTTGGGCAAAGGTGACAATTAAAATCACCTGCGAGCACCCATTCGTACTGGCATCCCTCTTGATCAGTATCTCCCTCCAGCCTTTAACCCAATTCTCTAAATTTAAGAGTGGTGACCCTGGAACTATAGCATTATAAAAGTTCACGAATAATATGTTCTGGCCCCTCATATGTAGTTTTAGCCCTTATACAACATCAGAGTTCCAGCTCAGGTCTACCCATGTCCCTTTCAGTTTTAAATCCGCATAGATCATCAGCCCGCCCTTAGCTCTTCCTGACCGCCCTTTCCTTGCCGGGACAAAGAACATCTTAAAGCCTTCAAGAGCTAGCTGGTCTCTGTTCCATTCCCATGTCTCTTGTAAACATATGACCTGGAACATTTTTATATAAGCCACCCATTCATAATTTTTTAGTTTTGCTGACAGCCCCACTACGTTCCATGATAAAACTTTTATAGTGCCTTGGGTCATGATACTTGTGCTCGGCAATGTCTGACCGCCGCGGGTAGTCAAATGGGCTCCTATAGTCTGACCTTTGTCCTCTTTAGGACAGCTAACCATATCACTTTCCATGGGAACGGGCGTTTGTGTGCATTCTGGGGTTACTGGGAGGTCTCCACTAGAATATATGCGTGGAGCAATCACTTCGGCTGGGGCGTCGCCGCGGCGAGAGCTCCGTTCATGTCAGTCAATGTCTTCTAATCCCCGGCTATTTGCCAGAGGAGCAAATCGATTTTTTGTGAGAGACAAGGGCCCATTTCCAATCACCCCACTATACATTTGCCTATCGACCTCTCTTTAGGAACTTGTCCATGGGTCCCTATAAAAGAAACCCAGCGGTAACATTTGGATGAATGGGTCATTCTCCCCCCTGAGGCCACCCCGGGGATAGGCAAGGAGGTCCTGTACCAGCCCTGGTGATCTAAAATGTACGATCACTGTGTCTCCTTCAAAACACTTTCTGCTCCGGCCTATCCAGGACACCCTTCTTGCCATTAAGATTTGCCTATAGTGCTCCAGTTTAAAATGTGTGTTTTTACTTAACCAATGTGCTGCCTTGTTGATTAACATCTGGGGTGTTTCTTCACAAATTTCAGTAGAAGCAGGAACCCCTGTCAGGACTATTGTATAAGGGCACGCGGCGGGAAGAAGATCCATAACAGGCAGATTCATCGTGCCCTTGACAAACTCGCTCCCTACTGGCTCATTCACTACAATTGCACCAGTCCCATCCCCCCTGACCCCCTGATCCCTCTTTCCTGTCCTTCCTTCCTAGTGGGCAGAACACTCTCCTTCCTTCTGGTGTCTTCATTTCTACCAGTCCCCGGGTGTTCTACTTGCGCACTACCTGAGTGGGTACTATTCCTCTCTCTCTGCGGTAGGTCCCCCTGTGGTACTCCTCCCGTACCCTCACTACCTCGGGTGTCCATATCCTGAGCTGCTATGGGTCGGGGGTGAATAATGTGGATGGACCCATCCACTGTGCTGCCAATCTGGCCATATTTTCTTTGAGCGCACTAATTTTCATGTAGAGGGGTGCTAGTTGGTTAGTGATTAATAATTCCAGTCTTAGCCATAATGGTGAGTCCTCCTCATTGCCCAAATCCATCCCTTTGCATTTAGAACACTGCGAGAGGCCTGTGGCTTCTGGGGTCCCTTTGGGCCTATCCTCCTTTGATGGATCTTTCTTATTCACATTTCTGGTAGTCTTATTTCGTCCTCCCCCTCGTGCGCTCTTGGCTGAGGCTGTGGGGACACTTACGGGCATAACATCTCTACTAGACATGTGTTGATCTAAGCGCGCCCTTTTGGATCGTGTTACAACCTCTGCGGGTTCCATAGGTGGCAGCTCACAGGGCTCTGGTGCTTCTGCCCTCTCAGCCCCCTCTTCCCCCGCTCCTTCCCCCCTTGATGAAGACGTAGATGCCAACATGAATTGGCCCGATTCTCCCTCCTCCACTCCTTTTATTACAATTACATATGTCATTACCTTGGTAGGTGACATAATTACTCCTGTCTCAGCGCTGGCTTTCTCTGCCGATCTGTGGGAAGTAATAACAATGTCTAATTTTTTCGGGGTAACAGGGGTGAAGCCTTCGGATTCTCTGTCTTGGCTAAACCCCCCATGGACAATCTTTTCTGGGCTGTGTTGTAGTCCAAGGAAAGTCTTCTTTTGGCAGAACGAATTTCTTGGTCCAAGGCTTATTCTGCCCTGATAAAGAAAGCATCCAGTGTCCCTTTTAGGCTCCCTCCCACATTGTCTGGTTTGATTCTCTCTTTAGTCATCGCGATTCGGGGACCAAAATCCCAACAGGGTCGGCCTTAAACTGCACAATAACGGATAGCCAGGTCAACAACCCTCTGGATATATAAGTTCAGCCACAATGTACTGTTTTGAATAGAGGGCCAGTTGCGAATCAAAATAGCCCAACTGATTGAGTCACCAATTGTACTTCCTGTTACGGGCATCCAGTTTTCCTCACCTGCCTTCAGTAGCGGTGTGTAGTCACCAAAACGGAGTAATCAGATATGTAGGTGGAGATGTTAGAGCCCTGGCCCAGCCCTGCCTCCTCCTAGCTACGGGAGGCGCCACAATGTTTTTAGCGCTCTGTGGGACGATAGCAGTGTGCGCTGCCCAGGGGACGGTGGTCAATGCAGTCCCTGATGACCGTTTCAGCCGTCACCCTCGGCAAAGGTACGGCGAGAGAACCGGGTGAGTTGTGCTGCCTCTAAGGTCCGGCAGCATTCAGCACCCCAGCAGCAGATTGGCAAGAGATCAGCCCGTCAAAGTCAAAACTAGCCCCCCATGGTGAACCCGGTGAACACTGCAAGGTGAGTGAGATAAAGTCTTACTTTTCAATCAGTATTAGACTCACCGGTAATGCCGCCCTCCTACCTCTCTCCTGCCATAGATGTTCTTGGGTTTCAATACTTGAAAAATTCTCATGCAGCACTTTCCCGTATTTTTGCGGCCCAGCCTGCTTGTTAGAGCCACACCACTGCACTTCTCTGTACATCGCTGCACTTATCCGCCTCTCTGCACAAAGCACAAAGCACCAATACCTTCACTCTGCAACTGCCGTCAGGCTGTAAAGACGAAGAAAGGCGAAACCTCTGCACTCGGCGCAGTCCTCAGCGGTCAGCTGTGGGGGATATGAAGAACCGGAGCCGACTTTCAGGCCCTGCACCCTCGCCAGTGCCAGAGAATACCGTTCCGTGAAAGACCGTGAAGGACTGTGTGGGTGCCGGAAAACAGCCGGGGCAGCGCGTGGTTAGGTTAGGTTTCAGCCCGTAGCTCCTTCGCGTCTCACATATCCTCATTCATTTGTTAATGCTAGCTTACTCAATGTGACTCCAGCACTCCTTGTCCTGTTCACACCTTAGTCTCCTAGTGCTCCAGCTGCTGGTGTTCGACTGCAGGTCCCTGCTGGTAGCTACTCAGATTTGCCTTAATTTAGCAAAGTTTTCACAAGGCACGGCAAGAGTGAAGCCGAGTGCTACTATAGGTAACTCCTTCAAAATCTCTCTCTTTTCAGGGGTTTCAGTCTTTTTATTTTAATGTTCCCAGCCGTTGCTGCTGGACCGCTTAGCTTTTTAGCTACTCAAATTTGCTAAAAGGGGATAACTGACTTTCGTGAGACACAGCGATATGGGGCCGCAAACTACCCCGTGGAGCCTCTTACTGGTCAAGGTTGCTCTCTGCTGGTTTGCTCCCTGTCCTCAGCCGTCCTCAGCCGTCCTTTTTTCACCTTCACCTTTTAAATGCTTTCCCCACAGCGTCTCACAGCCCTTCGCCACAACCTTTTGCCTCCATTAAGGCACTGTAGTCGTCTGCCAATTCAGCCCCCTCGAGGATTCACGAAGTGCTCTTTAACAGGCTCCTTGTCAAACTCATCAGGCTCATCAGGCTCATTATCTTCATTCACAGCAGTGAAAAACGGTGCATCAAAGAGATTTTCCGATCGGCGTTCCGCGTTCTGCCGTGATAGCCATTCCTCACTCCACTGCGGACTTCCCTCCTAACTACATATTGCAGCCACTCAAAGAAACACCAAACTATTTTGGCGCCTCATTGCCCAAAGAAACTGGAAGTCTTAAATCCTTAAAGACCATGATGGTATCACAGAACAACTGGGAAAGCTACCTTCTTTATCTCTACTAAACAAACATAGATCACCCTGACAGTAAAGCAAATCGAGACTTATATCAAGAAGGTTAGGACCTCAGCAACTCTGGGCAGAGACATGTTACCAATAAAAATACTGCAAAGTAATCCGGTGAAGTGGAGTGTGTTTCTGGTACCCCTTCTTATTTATTGCTATGACACTGGCCAAATTCTCTATTCATGGACTGGGAGTATAATTCTCCCAATTCTAAAAAAGGCGTTCGTCTCAACCCCAGGAACTAACACAAATTGCACTCCTGGACATCTCAGGGAAAAGTTTTGTAGCAACTATCCTTGACCATTTAAGGGACTGGGTTTCCTCCAGGACCATAATCCCGATGTTTCAAGCGGGCTTCAGCCTAACCACTCTGTGATCAATAATATAGGTATTTTACAGTCAATAACTAATAAGTACATATTAGCTAAATCACCAGTAGTATACAGTCTTTTTGTCGACTTTTCCACAGCCTTTGATAGGGTCGATAGACAAACTCTTTGGAGGAAACTAAAGAAAATGTGGATGCCGGACACACTACTGAGGTTGATAGTAGCTCTCCACACCTTAAGATGATGTACATTCCAGATGGAAGGTGACAAAAGTCTGACCCAAATGATTTCAACCTGGAATGGCGTAAAGCAGAGTTGCCTACTAGCTCCCCTCCTGTTTTTGCGTTTTATTAGCAATTTACCAGAGAGTTTTCTAAATGTAAATAATTTCCCTCCCAAAGTAGCTCTGCAAACATATATGTGTTAATAAATGCTGACAATGTGGTACTCTTCGATCTTACCCTATTGGTTTTACAGCGAAATATAGATGCACTTGCTAAATATTAAGAAGAAAACTACCTAAAAGTAAATATCTCCAAGATAAAGGTAGTCCTTTTTAGGGGAAGGAAATATCACACTCACTACAAATGAAATTTAGATAGCACAAACATTGAGGTGGCAAAAGGGTATACCTTTTCACAAGCCCTAGAAGAACAGTCTCACTTACAACAGATTAATCAAAAAGCAGTAGCACATATTAATGCCCTAAGGAAAATCTGCTCCTCCTAGGGCAATCAGTATTTCCATGCTCTTCTAGAAATATACAGGGCAAAACTTCCACCAACGATAACCTACGCCATAGAGTAAATTCCCATAGCTAGATGGAAAGTTCTAAATATTAGATAAATTATTACTCAAAATAACGCTATTGACCAGGCCATCTCGGTGCAGATCCTTCGCTTAGAGTTTTCAACTGTAAGCACATTCTCAATAGCCCTAGCCAAAATAAATAGATGGGCATTAAAACTCTTGCATACTGAAGAAGGCTCTTTAAGGGCTTTACTGAAACATAATACCTTTAAGTCAGGCAAAAAACAAGATACTTTTAAAACAAATCTTAAGACCGCTCTAGAATACTTTGAATGTACCAACAACTATTCTTCAATCCTGGCCCCCAACACCCTTGAAGCTCTTTCTGAAAAACATGACTCCCCTATTAAGTTGTGAACTGTCCCATTATAAATCGTGAAATTTACCTTAGAACATAGTATTCGGAGATATATTATCATGCTTATATTAGGTATACTACCTCTAGAAGCCAATACAAGAAGCTGGAGTGATTTAGACCAAGAACCATGTTTATGCAACAAATATAACAATGGAACCCAGGATCTAACTTATGCTTTTTATTCATGCTCTAATAAGGAATCATTAGAGGCTAGAAACTGTTTTATAAAACCTATTTTTTTTTAGATATAACCTCTTGACCTTTATTGATTTGATTGCCTTTTGAATTCATTACTTAATGAATTTGTCTGTTAGAAATTGTATAAATTCAAATGTAAATGACATTTTTAACAACATGTCAGCTGAAGAATTTAAAAAGAAGTGTTTGAACCATGTATTTATCTCAATTGTTGATCTTGTAAGAGATCTAAATACATAAAATTGAATGGAATCGTTGAAGATCTCCACTCCAAACAATGACAGCACTTCTTAAGGGAACACCAGCAGACAGAACTAGACAAAAAATAAATGGAAGCAGCCTGGGGTGTGGGGTACACATGATAGAGGGCTCAAAGAAGCAAGCCTGAAATTCAGTTACTTCAAGTTGTTACATAATTGGCACTGGTTCTTGCAAGGGCTGAGACTTGCTAACCTCTCCCAGTCTCCGGATTATTCGAAATGCAGAAACAGTGGTGGAAAAATAGTGCATTTGATGTGGTTGAGTGCATCATAGGCAACATTCTGGCGTTGGTTGGTCAACATTATGAATGCCTCAAAAGATGTCCTATTAGACCTTTCTCCTGTTCTTGTTATTTTTAGTCCTCATCACCTTTAAAATATAAGTTTGATATCCAATTGCCTAATTATAACTTGCCTTTAAGGGCATCTCTCACATCCGTATTAGCAGGGCATGAGATTTTGGTTAGCCTTACTCATATTTATTGAGAGATGAGACCAACTGATACCATATGCATTCCATGAGTCCCTCTAATGTGTTGCAATTATTGGACCCATATACCATTGGAGCTCAGCCATTCAGTCATTGAAGACCAGAAGGGCTTCTTATTTTGCGTGCATTCTGTACCATAGTTGCATTTTACATATACTTTGGAGACCAATTCCTTCATTGAGGAGGATTAGAATCAATCCATCTTTTACAGAAGTGATACCTTGCTATAACATTAGATTACTGATTTTCTTAGACATCACTCCTTGCTTGAAATGATGTATCCCAAACAACTCTAAAGTAGAGCTCACCTTACTATCTTGCTCTACTACCTCTGTCATTTCCAAACTTACATCTCTCCAAAATGTATATAGTGTAGGACAGTCCTCTAACATGCATAGATCATCCGCACTTACATGACCCTCTTCTTACACTGAACCTCTTGTGCTTCTGAAAGTTTGGATACATTGTACAGTATCGGGCATGCCATGTTCAAGGTAAACTAATGGTTTCTATTAAGTGTCGCAAGATTAACTATATACTATAGTATGTCAAAAGATGCTTGCCATAAATCCTCCAGTGAATAGTTCTGGAAACATTGTTCCCAGATGCCATAATGTGGAGGCTTCAACTTGACACAGTAGTTCATAACACTTTGCTACCTTAAATCTGGGATTTGAAAACTTGGTTTGAAGACTTAATTCATTGTCTGCTGTCTCTTTTATGTGCAGCGATCTACAATGAGAGTTGAACAAATTTACATTTGGAGAATCTCCTGTCCATGTTTACCAGCAAATAAAACCACAATATTAATCTATTGCCTTAAAAAACATTACTCCAATTTTAATCCAAGCCACTTTGATTGGAAGATAGTCTGTACCAGGGAAGTCCCAAGTAGGGGCAAGAGCTGAGTAGTGTGCTGTCCCCATCTGACTAAGACTAAGGTTTAACCAGAGGCATTCTGAACTACTAATCAACCGGATCAAATGCTTTAGATGCATCAAAACTGAAGTATTGCAGAGGGAGCCTTGCATGTTGTTCTCAGGTCTATGAATGGCATTAATAAATTAACTAAATCTTGTATTTTCTGACCTGGAATTTGGTCTTTATAAATGATTTTCCCTATTACAACTAGCAGTTGTGTCAGTATGATTCCCTTAATGATCGTATAATTTGCTTTTAGCAAGGAGATTAGGTGATAAGATATGCAGTGTATTAGGTTTTTATTTGATTTTAATGTAATTACTACCACAGTGTCTTCCCAAGACACCGGAGGTTTTAAGCCTTGTAGTAAAATGTTATTACAGAACATCTTCATGATTCATGTCACTTTATCCACAACCTCATACATTTCCCCTGGCATGCCATCTAGTTCTGTTGCTCTTACTTTCACTATTTTAGCTGGCATTATACTGGGTATTTTCACAAGACTTTGGACCTCCCAACATGTCTTCCCATAGGAATGGCTGTCAGACAAAGCACAAGCTGTGCTGAAATGTGTTTTATAAGGAAGTGGAAACAATTTCAACCTCCTGCCTACACTCAGGGGCCGATTCCGATTGCCGGTCGGACAGCTGTCCGTAGCCTTACCCTGCGACCGACACGTACCCGGAGCCGGTCCGTCCTGTATAGGAAGTACGATGCGCATAACTACCAAAAACACGACCGACACGTAGGCTGTGAATCAAGACCCATTCTCCGTCCGAGCCGTAACTCCAAAAAAAGAACCATGTCGCCCGGAAGCAGTATCCATAGCATTTTCCGGCATGACAAGTACGATGCGTACTTCCTACGCGCCGGATGGGTCATCACGTACGGCACGTCATAGCATCCGGAAAACAAGCATATCAGCTTCGATTCGCGCCACAACTTAATCCACGGCTACGAGACGGACCAGCTTGCAGCGGGTACGAGACGGAGCAACAAGCAGCGTGTACGACACAAACACATCATGAATCCCATTGCGCAGGTCATACCAGTACTCTACATCTATGACCGGATCAGGGACCGACGCCGACGGCGCAGACGGTAAGTCAGACACCTACCACATAAACAAACGACACGAACCTACAAAATGGCACACACACAGGGGATACATATCCTGGACACTAACAACAGCCCACCATAGGGGTTGCATGGCCAGCACCACTAACACCACCACTCATAGGGGGCCTGTTGCCCATCACCCCCACCACCCCCACTCACAGGGCTTATGTTGCCCATCACCCCTGACACCCCCACTCACAGGGCTTCTGTTGCCCATCACCCCTGCCACCCACACCCATAGGGGACCGGTTGCCCATCACCCCTGCCACCCCCACTCATAGGGCTTATGTTGCCCATCACCCCTGACACCCCCACTCGCAGGGTTTATGTTGCCCATCACCCCTGCCACTCACACCCATAGGGGACTTGTTGTCCATCACCCCTACCACCCCCACTCATAGGGCTTATGTTGCACATCATCCCTGCCACCCCCACTCACAGCACTTATGTTGCCCATCACCCCTTCCACCCACACCCATAGGGGACCTGTTGCCCATCACCCCTGCCACCCCCAGCCATAGGGCTCATGTTGCCCATCACCCCTGCCACCCCCTCTCACAGGGCTTATGTTGCCCATCACCCCTGCCACCCACACCCATAGGGGACCTGTTGCCCATCACCCCTGCCACCCCCACTCACAGGGCTTATGTTGCCCATCATCCCTGCTACCCCCACTCACAGGGCTTATGTTTCCCATCACCCCTGCCACCCCCACTCACAGGGCTTATGTTGCCCATCACCCCTGCCACCCACACCCATAGGGGACCTGTTGCCCATTACCCCTGCCACCCCCACTCACAGGGCTTATTTTGCGCAGGGCTTATTTTGCCCATCACCCCTGCCACCCCCACTCACAGGGCTTATATTGCCCATCACCCCTGCCACCCCCACCCATAGGGGACTTGTTGTCCATCACCCCTACCACCCCCACTCATAGGGCTTATGTTGCACATCATCCCTGCCACCCCCACTCACAGCACTTATGTTGCCCATCACCCCTTCCACCCACACCCATAGGGGACCTGTTGCCCATCACCCCTGCCACCCCCAGCCATAGGGCTCGTGTTGCCCATCACCCCTGCCACCCCCTCTCACAGGGCTTATGTTGCCCATCACCCCTGCCACCCACACCCATAGGGGACCTGTTGCCCATCACCCCTGCCACCCCCACTCACAGGGCTTATGTTGCCCATCATCCCTGCTACGCCCACTCACAGGGCTTATGTTTCCCATCACCCCTGCCACCCCCACTCACAGGGCTTATGTTGCCCATCACCCCTGCCACCCACACCCATAGGGGACCTGTTGCCCATTACCCCTGCCACCCCCACTCACAGGGCTTATTTTGCGCAGGGCTTATTTTGCCCATCACCCCTGCCACCCCCACTCACAGGGCTTATATTGCCCATCACCCCTGCCACCCCCACCCATAGGGGACCTGTTGTCCATCACCCCTGCCACCCCCACTCACAGGGCTTATGTTGCCCATCACCCCTGCCACCCCCACTCACAGGGCTTATGTTTCCCATCACCCCTGCCACTCCCACTCACAGGGCTTATGTTGCCCATCACCCCTGCCACCCCCACTCACAGGGCTTATGTTTCCCATCACCCCTGCCACCCCCACTCACAGGGAACCTGTTGCCGATCACCCCTGCCACCCCCACTCACAGGGCTTATGTTGCCCATCACCCCTGCCACCCACACCCATAGGGGACCTGTTGCCCATCACCCCTGCCACCCCCACTCACAGGGCTTATGTTGCCCATCACCCCTGCCACCCCCACTCACAGGGCTTATGTTTCCCATCACCCCTGCCACCCCCACTCACAGGGCTTATGTTGCCCATCACCCCTGACACCCCCACCCATAGGAGACCTGTTGCCCATCACCCCTGCCACCCCCACTCATAGGGCTTATGTTGCACATCACCCCTGCTACCCCCACTCACAGGGCTTATGTTGCCCATCACCCCTGCCACCCACACCCATAGGGGACCTGTTGCCCATCAGCCAATCTGGCCATATTTTCTTTGAGTGCACTAATTTTCATGTAGAGGGGTGCTAGTTGGTTAGTGATTAATAATTCCAGTCTTAGCCATAATGGTGAGTCCTCCTCATTGCCCAAATCCATCCCTTTGCATTTAGAACACTGCGAGAGGCCTGTGGCTTCTGGGGTCCCTTTGGGCCTATCCTCCTTTGATGGATCTTTCTTATTCACATTTCTGGTAGTCTTTTTCGTCCTCCCCCTCGTGCGCTCTTGGCTGAGGCTGTGGGGACACTTACGGGCATAACATCTCTACTAGACATGTGTTGATCTAAGCGCGCCCTTTTGGATCGTGTTACAACCTCTGCGGGTTCCATAGGTGGCAGCTCACAGGGCTCTGGTGCTTCTGCCCTCTCAGCCCCCTCTTCCCCCGCTCCTTCCCCCCTTGATGAAGACGTAGATGCCAACATAAATTGGCCCGATTCTCCCTCCTCCACTCCTTTTATTACAATTACATATGTCATTTCCTTGGTAGGTGACATAATTACTCCTGTCTCAGCGCTGGCTTTCTCTGCCGATCTGTGGGAAGTAATAACAATGTCTAATTTTTTCGGGGTAACAGGGGTAAAGCCTTCGGATTCTCTGTCTTGGCTAAACCCCCCATGGACAATCTTTTCTGGGCTGTGTTGTAGTCCAAGGAAAGTCTTCTTTTGGCAGAACGAATTTCTTGGTCCAAGGCTGATTCTGCCCTGATAAAGAAAGCATCCAGTGTCCCTTTTAGGCTCCCTCCCACATTGTCTGGTTTGATTCTCTCTTTAGTCATCGCGATTCGGGGACCAAAATCCCAACAGGGTCGGCCTTAAACTGCACAATAACGGATAGCCAGGTCAACAACCCTCTGGATATATAAGTTCAGCCACAATGTACTGTTTTGAATAGAGGGCCAGTTGCGAATCAAAATAGCCCAACTGATTGAGTCACCAATTGTACTTCCTGTTACGGGCATCCAGTTTTCCTCACCTGCCTTCAGTCGCGGTGTGTAGTCACCAAAACGGAGTAATCAGATATGTAGGTGGAGATGTTAGAGCCCTGGCCCAGCCCTGCCTCCTCCTAGCTACGGGAGGCGCCACAATGTTTTTAGCGCTCTGTGGGACGATAGCAGTGTGCGCTGCCCAGGGGACGGTGGTCAATGCAGTCCCTGATGACCGTTTCAGCCGTCACCCTCGGCAAAGGTACGGCGAGAGAACCGGGTGAGTTGACGTTGCCTTCCTCACAGAGACCTGGATGAACGCCTCTTCAGCTCCCGACATCGCCATCGCTATCCCAGAGGGCTACAAGATCGTCCGGAGGGACCGCACCGCCAACCAGATGGGAGGAGGCATCGCCATCATCCACAGGAACACCATCTGTCTCACGACCAGCACCGACAACACCCTGACCACCGCCGAACACCTGCATTTCCAGATCCACACCGACCCGAACACCACCCTCAGAGGTACCCTGATCTACCGACCTCCGGGACCACGCACCCAATTCAGCGAGGACATCGCTGACTTCGTCAGCCCGCATGCCCTCCCCTCCGCTGACTACATCCTCCTGGGGGACCTCAACTTCCACCTGGAGAACAACAACGACCGCAACACCAGCACCCTGCTCGACAACCTCGCCAATCTTGGACTCAAGCAGCTGGTGCCCACCCCCACCCACCTCGCCGGACACACACTCGACGCAGTCTTCTCTTCCTGCACAGACATCGACTTCAGCCACGCCACAGAGCTTCAATGGACGGACCACAGCTGCGTCCACTTCACCTTCAAGAGAACGACAACCCACCACCACCAGCAACAGGCCGCCCGCAGAAGCTGGAACAAGATCACAGCAGACCAGCTCGCCACCTCCCTGAGCCAGCACCCTCCTGCCAGGTCAGCAAACCCCAGCCAGGCCGCCGACAACCTCACGAAGTGGATCAGCATCTGCGCGGACGAACTCGCCCCGCTGAGGACCCCGCCCAGCAGACCCGGCAGCAAGAAAGCCCCGTGGTTCACCGACAAACTCAAGAGCTCCAAGAAGAACTGCCGAGCCCTCGAGAAAGTCTGGAGAAGGGAACCTACACCGGACAACAGGACCACCTTCAAGCTGGCCACCCGGAAGCACCACCAGCTAATCCGCGCCGCCAAGAAAACTGCATTCAAGGACCGGCTGGACAACAACGCACACAACTCCAAGGAACTCTTCAACATCGTGAAAGAGCTATCCAACCCCAGCGCAGGAAACAACGACATCACCCCATCGCAAGACCTCTGCAACTCCCTCGCTTCATACTTCCACAACAAGATCGCGGACATACACAACAGCTTCAACAACCAACCAACGCACACCAAGACCGAACAACCACCCCCCACCACCACCCTCCACGCCTGGACCCCGGCCAGCACCGAAGACACCATCCGCACGATGAACTCCATCCACTCCGGATCACCGACCGACCCCTGCCCTCACCACGTCTTCAACAAGGCCGACGCTGTCATCGCACCCCACCTGCGAGACATCATCAACACATCCTTCAACACCGCCACCTTCCCTGAGAGCTGGAAGGACGCCGAACTCAGCGCTCTACTCAAGAAACCCACTGCGGACCCTACCGAACTCAAGAACTACCGCCCCATCTCGCTCCTCCCATTTCCTGCCAAAGTCATCGAGAAGACCATCAACAAGCAGATGGCCGCCTTCCTCGAGACGAATGGATCCCTCGACCCCTCACAGTCCGGCTTCCGAGCCAATCACAGCACCGAGACCGCCCTCATCGCCGCCACCGATGACATCCGAGCCCTGATGGACAACGGAGAAACAGCGGCCCTCATCCTCCTAGACCTCTCCGCGGCATTCGACACTGTCTGCCACCGCACCCTAGTACAGCGCCTCAGCAACGTCGGAATCCAGGACAAGGCGCTGGAATGGATCATCTCCTTCCTCGACGGAAGAACACAGAGAGTCCGCCTACCACCGTACAAGTCAGAGGCCACCGAAGTCATCTGCGGCGTCCCTCAAGGATCCTCACTGAGCCCCACCCTCTTCAACGTCTACATGAGCCCCCTCGCGGCCATCGCACGCCAACACAACCTCAACATAATCTCCTACGCCGATGACACCCAGCTGATCCTCTCCCTGACCAACGACCCCGCCGCCGCCAGAGCTAACCTGCACGAAGGGATGAAAGAGGTAGCCGAGTGGATGACGACCAGCCGCCTGAAACTGAACTCGGACAAGACGGAGGTCCTCATCCTGGGCTATTCACCCTCCGCCTGGGACGACTCCTGGTGGCCTCCCGCCCTGGGCATCGCACCCAAACCGACAGACCATGCACGCAACCTGGGCTTCATCTTGGACTCCTCCCTCTCCATGACCAGGCAAGTCAACAACGTCTCCTCGGCGTGCTTCAACATCCTACGCATGCTACGGAAGATCTTCTGGTGGATCCCCACCGAGACCAGGAAGACCGTCACCCAGGCCCTCGTCACTAGCCGACTGGACTACGGCAACGCCCTCTACGCCGGTACCACCGCCAAGCTCCAGAAGAGACTCCAGCGGATCCAGAACGCCTCAGCCAGACTCATCCTCGACATCCCACGAACCAGCCACATCTCCGGACATCTGAGAGACCTTCACTGGCTCCCCGTCAACAAAAGAACCACCTTCCGCCTCCTCACCCACGCACACAAAGCCCTACACGACCAAGGCCCGAGCTACCTCAACAGCCGAATCAACTTCTACGCTCCCAAACGCCACCTCCGATCAGCCAACCACGCCCTCGCCGCCGTCCCCCGCATCCGAAGAGCGACAACAGGAGGAAGGTCCTTCTCCTACCTGGCCGCCAAGACCTGGAACTCCCTCCCTCCCGACCTGCGCCTGACCCAAGACCACCTCTCCTTCAGGAAGAAGCTGAAGACCTGGCTGTTCGAGCAGTAGCGGCCCCCCCCCCCCCCAGCGCCTTGAGACCCTACGGGTATGTAGTGCGCTCTATAAATGTCATTGATTGATTGATTGATTGAGTTGTGCTGCCTCTAAGGTCCGACAGCATTCAGCACCCCAGCAGCAGATTGGCAAGAGATCAGCCCGCCAAAGTCAAAACTAGCCCCCCATGGTGAACCCGGTGAACACTGCAAGGTGAGTGAGATAAAGTCTTACTTTTCAATCAGTATTAGACTCACCGGTAATGCCGCCCTCCTACCTCTCTCCTGCCGTAGATGTTCTTGGGTTTCAATACTTGAAAAATTCTCATGCAGCACTTTCCCGTATTTTTGCGGCCCAGCCTGCTTGTTAGAGCCACACCACTGCACTTCTCTGTACATCGCTGCACTTATCCGCCTCTCTGCACAAAGCACAAAGCACCAATACCTTCACTCTGCAACTGCCGTCAGGCTGTAAAGACGAAGAAAGGCGAAACCTCTGCACTCGGCGCAGTCCTCAGCGGTCAGCTGTGGGGGATATGAAGAACCGGAGCCGACTTTCAGGCCCTGCACCCTCGCCAGTGCCAGAGAATACCGTTCCGTGAAAGACCGTGAAGGACTGTGTGGGTGCCGGAAAACAGCCGGGGCAGCGCGTGGTTAGGTTAGGTTTCAGCCCGTAGCTCCTTCGCGTCTCACATATCCTCATTCATTTGTTAATGCTAGCTTACTCAATGTGACTCCAGCACTCCTTGTCCTGTTCACACCTTAGTCTCCTAGTGCTCCAGCTGCTGGTGTTCGACTGCAGGTCCCTGCTGGTAGCTACTCAGATTTGCCTTAATTTAGCAAAGTTTTCACAAGGCACGGCAAGAGTGAAGCCGAGTGCTACTATAGGTAACTCCTTCAAAATCTCTCTCTTTTCAGGGGTTTCAGTCTTTTTATTTTAATGTTCCCAGCCGTTGCTGCTGGACCGCTTAGCTTTTTAGCTACTCAAATTTGCTAAAAGGGGATAACTGACTTTCGTGAGACACAGCGATATGGGGCCGCAAACTACCCCGTGGAGCCTCTTACTGGTCAAGGTTGCTCTCTGCTGGTTTGCTCCCTGTCCTCAGCCGTCCTCAGCCGTCCTTTTTTCACCTTCACCTTTTAAATGCTTTCCCCACAGCGTCTCACAGCCCTTCGCCACAACCTTTTGCCTCCATTAAGGCACTGTAGTCGTCAGCCAATTCAGCCCCCTCGAGGATTCACTAAGTGCTCTTTAACAGGCTCCTTGTCAAACTCATCAGGCTCATCAGGCTCATTATCTTCATTCACAGCAGTGAAAAACGGTGCATCAAAGAGATTTTCCGATCGGCGTTCCGCGTTCTGCCGTGATAGCCATTCCTCACTCCACTGCGGACTTCCCTCCTAACTACATATTGCAGCCACTCAAAGAAACACCAAACTATTTTGGCGCCTCATTGCCCAAAGAAACTGGAAGTCTTAAATCCTTAAAGACCATGATGGTATCACAGAACAACTGGGAAAGCTACCTTCTTTATCTCTACTAAACAAACATAGATCACCCTGACAGTAAAGCAAATCGAGACTTATATCAAGAAGGTTAGGACCTCAGCAACTCTGGGCAGAGACATGTTACCAATAAAAATACTGCAAAGTAATCCGGTGAAGTGGAGTGTGTTTCTGGTACCCCTTCTTATTTATTGCTATGACACTGGCCAAATTCTCTATTCATGGACTGGGAGTATAATTCTCCCAATTCTAAAAAAGGTGTTCGTCTCAACCCCAGGAACTAACACAAATTGCACTCCTGGACATCTCAGGGAAAAGTTTTGTATCAACTATCCTTGACCATTTAAGGGACTGGGTTTCCTCCAGGACCATAATTCCGATGTTTCAAGCGGGCTTCAGCCTAACCACTCTGTGATCAATAATATAGGTATTTTACAGTCAATAACTAATAAGTACATATTAGCTAAATGACCAGTAGTATACAGTCTTTTTGTCGACTTTTCCACAGCCTTTGATAGGGTCGATAGACA
Organism: Triturus cristatus; assembly: GCF_964204655.1. Classification (NCBI taxonomy): domain Eukaryota; kingdom Metazoa; phylum Chordata; class Amphibia; order Caudata; family Salamandridae; genus Triturus; species Triturus cristatus. Next base: position 1,130,639,567 of record NC_140583.1, read on the forward strand.
AACTCTTTGGAGGAAACTAAAGAAAATGTGGATGCCGGACACACTACTGAGGTTGATAGTAGCTCTCCACACCTTAAGATGATGTACATTCCAGATGGAAGGTGACAAAAGTCTGACCCAAAAGATTTCAACCTGGAATGGCCTAAAGCAGAGTTGCCTACTAGCTCCCCTCCTGTTTTTGCTTTTTATTAGCAATTTACCAGAGAGTTTTCTAAATGTAAATAATTTCCCTCCCAAAGTAGCTCTGCAAACATATATGTGTTAATAAATGCTGACAATGTGGTACTCTTCGATCTTACCCTATTGGTTTTACAGCGAAATATAGATGCACTTGCTAAATATTAAGAAGAAAACTACCTAAAAGTAAATATCTCCAAGATAAAGGTAGTCCTTTTTAGGGGAAGGAAATATCACACTCACTACAAATGAAATTTAGATAGCACAAACATTGAGGTGGCAAAAGGGTATACCTTTTCACAAGCCCTAGAAGAACAGTCTCACTTACAACAGATTAATCAAAAAGCAGTAGCACATATTAATGCCCTAAGGAAATTCTGCTCCTCCTAGGGCAATCAGTATTTCCATGCTCTTCTAGAAATATACAGGGCAAAACTTCCACCAACGATAACCTACGCCATAGAGTAAATTCCCATAGCTAGATGGAAAGTTCTAAATATTAGATAAATTATTACTCAAAATAACGCTATTGACCAGGCCATCTCGGTGCAGATCCTTCGCTTAGAGTTTTCAACTGTAAGCACATTCTCAATAGCCCTAGCCAACATAAATAGACGGGCATTAAAACTCTTGCATACTGAAGAAGGCTCTTTAAGGGCTTTACTGAAACATAATACCTTTAAGTCAGGCAAAAAACAAGATACTTTTAAAACAAATCTTAAGACCGCTCTAGAATACTTTGAATGTACCAACAACTATTCTTCAATCCTGGCCCCCAACACCCTTGAAGCTCTTTCTGAAAAACATGACTCCCCTATTAAGTTGTGAACTGTCCCATTATAAATCGTGAAATTTACCTTAGAACATAGTATTCGGAGATATATTATCATGCTTATATTAGGTATACTACCTCTAGAAGCCTATACAAGAAGCTGGAGTGATTTAGACCAAGAACCATGTTTATGCAACAAATATAACAATGGAACCCAGGATCTAACTTATGCTTTTTATTCATGCTCTAATAAGGAATCATTAGAGGCTAGAAACTGTTTTATAAAACTTATTTTTTTTTAGATATAACCTCTTGACCTTTATTGATTTGATTGCCTTTTGAATTCATTACTTAATGAATTTGTCTGTTAGAAATTGTATAAATTCAAATGTAAATGACATTTTTAACAACATGTCAGCTGAAGAATTTAAAAAGAAGTGTTTGAACCATGTATTTATCTCAATTGTTGATCTTGTAAGAGATCTAAATACATAAAATTGAATGGAATCGTTGAAGAACTCCACTCCAAACAATGACAGCACTTCTTAAGGGAACACCAGCAGACAGAACTAGACAAAAAATAAATGGAAGCAGCCTGGGGTGTGGGGTACACATGATAGAGGGCTCAAAGAAGCAAGCCTGAAATTCAGTTACTTCAAGTTGTTACATAATTGGCACTGGTTCTTGCAAGGGCTGAGACTTGCTAACCTCTCCCAGTCTCCGGATTATTCGAAATGCAGAAACAGTGGTGGAAAAATAGTGCATTTGATGTGGTTGAGTGCATCAAAGGCAACATTCTGGCGTTGGTTGGTCAACATTATGAATGCCTCAAAAGATGTCCTATTAGACCTTTCTCCTGTTCTTGTTATTTTTAGTCCTCATCACCTTTAAAATATAAGTTTGATATCCAATTGCCTAATTATAACTTGCCTTTAAGGGCATCTCTCACATCCGTATTAGCAGGGCATGAGATTTTGGTTAGCCTTACTCATATTTATTGAGAGATGAGACCAACTGATACCATATGCATTCCATGAGTCCCTCTAATGTGTTGCAATTATTGGACCCATATACCATTGGAGCTCAGCCATTCAGTCATTGAAGACCAGAAGGGCTTCTTATTTTGCGTGCATTCTGTACCATAGTTGCATGTTACATATACTTTGGAGACCAATTCCTTCATTGAGGAGGATTAGAATCAATCCATCTTTTACAGAAGTGATACCTTGCTATAACATTAGATTACTGATTTTCTTAGACATCACTCCTTGCTTGAAATGATGTATCCCAAACAACTCTAAAGTAGAGCTCACCTTACTATCTTGCTTTACTACCTCTGTCATTTCCAAACTTACATCTCTCCAAAATGTATATAGTGTAGGACAGTCCTCTAACATGCATAGATCATCCGCACTTACATGACCCTCTTCTTACACTGAACCTCTTGTGCTTCTGAAAGTTTGGATACATTGTACAGTATCGGGCATGCCAGGTTCAAGGTAAACTAATGGTTTCTATTAAGTGTCGCAAGATTAACTATATACTATAGTATGTCAAAAGATGCTTGCCATAAATCCTCCAGTGAATAGTTCTGGAAACATTCTTCCCAGATGCCATAATGTGGAGGCTTCAACTTGACACAGTAGTTCATAACACTTTGCTACCTTAAATCTGGGATTTGAAAACTTGGTTTGAAGACTTAATTCATTGTCTGCTGTCTCTTTTATGTGCAGCGATCTACAATGAGAGTTGAACAAATTTACATTTGGAGAATCTCCTGTCCATGTTTACCAGCAAATAAAACCACAATATTAATCTATTGCCTTAAAAAACATTACTCCAATTTTAATCCAAGCCACTTTGATTGGAAGATAGTCTGTACCAGGGAAGTCCCAAGTTAGGGGCAAGAGCTGAGTAGTGTGCTGTCCCCATCTGACTCTAAGACTAAGGTTTAACCAGAGGCATTCTGAACTACTAATCAACCTGATCAAATGCTTTAGATGCATCAAAACTGAAGTATTGCAGAGGGAGCCTTGCATGTTGTTCTCAGGTCTATGAATGGCATTAATAAATTAACTAAATCTTGTATTTTCTGACCTGGAATTTGGTCTTTATAAATGATTTTCCCTATTACAACTAGCAGTTGTGTCAGTATGATTCCCTTAATGATCGTATAATTTGCTTTTAGCAAGGAGATTAGGTGATAAGATATGCAGTGTATTAGGTTTTTATTTGATTTTAATGTAATTGCTACCACAGTGTCTTCCCAAGACACCGGAGGTTTTAAGCCTTGTAGTAAAATGTTATTACAGAACATCTTCATGATTCATGTCACTTTATCCACAACCTCATACATTTCCCCTGGCATGCCATCTAGTTCTGTTGCTCTTACTTTCACTATTTTAGCTGGCATTATACTGGGTATTTTCACGAGACTTTGGACCTCCCAACATGCCTCCCCATAGGAATGGCTGTCAGACAAAGCACAAGCTGTGCTGAAATGTGTTTTATAAGGAAGTGGAAACAATTTCAACCTCCTGCCTACACTCAGGGGCCGATTCCGATTGCCGGTCGGACAGCTGTCCGTAGCCTTACCCTGCGACCGACACGTACCCGGAGCCGGTCCGTCCTGTATAGGAAGTACGATGCGCATAACTGCCAAAAACACGACCAACACGTAGGCTGTGAATCAAGACCCATTCTCCGTCCGAGCCGTAACTCCAAAAGAAGAACCATGTCGCCCGGAAGCAGTATCCATAGCATTTTCCGGCATGACAAGTACGATGCGTACTTCCTACGCGCCGGATGGGTCATCACGTACGGCACGTCATAGCATCCGGAAAACAAGCATATCAGCTACGATTCGCGCCACAACTTAATCCACGGCTACGAGACGGACCAGCTTGCAGCGGGTACGAGACGGAGCAACAAGCAGCGTGTACGACACAAACACATCATGAATCCCATTGCGCAGGTCATACCAGTACTCTACATCTATGACCGGATCAGGGACCGACGCCGACGGCGCAGACGGTAAGTCAGACACCTACCACATAAACAAACGACACAAACCTACAAAATGGCACACACACACAGGGGATACATATCCTGGACACTAACAAAAGCCCACCATAGGGGTTGCATGGCCAGCACCACTAACACCACCACTCATAGGGAGCCTGTTGCCCATCACCCCCGCCACCCCCACTCACAGGGCTTATGTTGCCCATCACCCCTGACACCCCCACTCACAGGGCTTCTGTTGCCCATCACCCCTGCCACCCACACCCATAGGGGACCGGTTGCCCATCACCCTTGCCACCCCCACTCATAGGGCTTATGTTGCCCATCACCCCTGACACCCCCACTCGCAGGGTTTATGTTGCCCATCACCCCTGCCACTCACACCCATAGGGGACTTGTTGTCCATCACCCCTACCACCCCCACTCATAGGGCTTATGTTGCACATCATCCCTGCCACCCCCACTCACAGCACTTATGTTGCCCATCACCCCTTCCACCCACACCCATAGGGGACCTGTTGCCCATCACCCCTGCCACCCCCAGCCATAGGGCTCATGTTGCCCATCACCCCTGCCACCCCCTCTCACAGGGCTTATGTTGCCCATCACCCCTGCCACCCACACCCATAGGGGACCTGTTGCCCATCACCCCTGCCACCCCCACTCACAGGGCTTATGTTGCCCATCATCCCTGCTACCCCCACTCACAGGGCTTATGTTTCCCATCACCCCTGCCACCCCCACTCACAGGGCTTATGTTGCCCATCACCCCTGCCACCCACACCCATAGGGGACCTGTTGCCCATTACCCCTGCCACCCCCACTCACAGGGCTTATTTTGCGCAGGGCTTATTTTGCCCATCACCCCTGCCACCCCCACTCACAGGGCTTATATTGCCCATCACCCCTGCCACCCCCACCCATAGGGGACCTGTTGTCCATCACCCCTGCCACCCCCACTCACATGGCTTATGTTGCCCATCACCCCTGCCACCCCCACTCACAGGGATTATGTTTCCCATCACCCCTGCCACCCCCACTCACAGGGCTTATGTTGCCCATCACCCCTGCCACCCCCACTCACAGGGCTTATGTTTCCCATCACCCCTGCCACCCCCACTCACAGGGAACCTGTTGCCGATCACCCCTGCCACCCCCACTCACAGGGCTTATGTTGCCCATCACCCCTGCCACCCACACCCATAGGGGACCTGTTGCCCATCACCCCTGCCACCCCCACTCACAGGGCTTATGTTGCCCATCACCCCTGCCACCCCCACTCACAGGGCTTATGTTTCCCATCACCCCTGCCACCCCCACTCACAGGGCTTATGTTGCCCATCACCCCTGACACCCCCACCCATAGGAGACCTGTTGCCCATCACCCCTGCCACCCCCACTCACAGGGATTATGTTTCCCATCACCCCTGCCACCCCCACTCACAGGGCTTATGTTGCCCATCACCCCTGCCACCCCCACTCACAGGGCTTATGTTTCCCATCACCCCTGCCACCCCCACTCACAGGGAACCTGTTGCCGATCACCCCTGCCACCCCCACTCACAGGGCTTATGTTGCCCATCACCCCTGCCACCCACACCCATAGGGGACCTGTTGCCCATCACCCCTGCCACCCCCACTCACAGGGCTTATGTTGCCCATCACCCCTGCCACCCCCACTCACAGGGCTTATGTTTCCCATCACCCCTGCCACCCCCACTCACAGGGCTTATGTTGCCCATCACCCCTGACACCCCCACCCATAGGAGACCTGTTGCCCATCACCCCTGCCACCCCCACTCATAGGGCTTATGTTGCACATCACCCCTGCTACCCCCACTCACAGGGCTTATGTTGCCCATCACCCCTGCCACCCACACCCATAGGGGACCTGTTGCCCATCACCCCTGCCACCCCCACTCACAGGGCTTATGTTGCCCATCATCCCTGCTACCCCCACTCACAGGGCTTATGTTTCCCATCACCCCTGCCACAAACTAGTGGTTGTGTTCCATACACACAGAGATTTGTTGAGGAAAACAGTGCTGTGAAAACATAACACTCTCGGCCATGTGCAGACAAGCACAACACATGGGGGCTGACAATGCACACAGCGTACAATGACACAACAGCAGAAGTGACCATCACCAAGCATGCACACATCTCAAAAATAGACACACCAACCAAAACAACGTGTGTCGACTGTAGGTGGCAGCTCACTAACTCACATTCCATGCCTGCAATGGCACCCAACAACCAGGATGAATGTGTACAATGAAGTGAAATGACTCACAGAAACAGCATCCGGACAAAGGCCCACAACAGCAATACCAATGCACTGGTGCAGATGTACCAACACAAACAGGCAAACTCACACTGCACATCGGACACAACATATGTGTGTGTGTGTGTGTGTCTCAGTGTCCCCAGGCAGCTACACAACACATGAGGGGGGCTGAACCACAGTGACACAGATGTGGACACAGTGCCATACAAATGTAAACCATCATTGGGACACCCTCAGTGGGCAATCAGGCGTTGGGAGATGAGAGGAAGCACAACAGACACATGTGACACTAGCTGGAATGAACACCAACTAACACAAGCATGCATGACACCTCCACTGTGATGACAAAGGCAGATGTCATACAAACTGGGAAAACCAGACATGTGTCCTGTGCCACAAACGTATATCACACATACACAAACACAAATCACTCTGCATGGGCACTCATCCATGGACAAACGGGAGCTAGGGGACCATCCATACAAACATTCACATCAGTCCACCCTCAACACCACACACCTGAACTGCAACAATGTGTATCTGTGAAGCCCACATGGACAGGTGACATTGCACATGCCCACATGACAAAGTCAGGAACTAAGGTGCACACACACATCACACAAGGACTGTTTACAACCCTGGGTAATGACAGACACACTCCCAGTCCCTCCATAAATTCCCACAGTTTGTTCCTGTTTACCCGATCGAATGCGGCTGTAAGGTCCATGAACGCCAAGTACACAGTTCCTTGGCTCGCTATTGTGTACTTGGCGGTCAGGAGGTACAGGTTGAGAAATTGGTTCGTTGTGGACCGGCCGGCCCTGAAACCATATTGTGTGTCCGTTATGAACTTATGTTCTTCTGATCAATCTAATAGACGGTTAAGTATAACCCTGCCGAGAACTTTCACGGACACATCTATCAGGGAAATGGGCCTTTAACAGGACGGGCTCTCCCTGTTACCTTTTTTAAAGATTGGCACAATTATGGCTGTTGACCAAGATTCAGGCATGCCTGTGCACACTGCAGCGTTTATAACCCTAGTTAAAATCGGGGCCCACAACTCTGCATACGCTAAGAACAAGTCCGGGGGGACACCATCTGGACCCGGCGCTTTGTTTCTGGTCAATCCTTCTATGCCGGCCTTAATCTCATTAAGAGAGAAAATTGTGGGTTCCCCCCTTCCTGGCCCTTCATTAGTCACAAGGCAATCTTCCTGGGTGCTAAGATTATATAGACCTTTAAAGTGCTCATGCCAGGTCTCCGCCAGGATGTGGTTTACAATCTTGGGTTTATCCCTGTCTTGGAAGCAAGGGTCATTTATGATTTTCCAAAATGCCATCATAATTTTAGTATCTACCGCTTCCCTCAGGTTCTCCCATGCCTGCAGTTGCATCAAAGATTTACGGCGCCTAACCGCATCTTTGTATAACCCTCGACACGCCTTAACCCTGGTTTTATCCCTCGGGCAGGATTTCAAAGCCATTTTCAGCTCTCTCAGAGCCTTAGAACAAGCCTGACCGAACCACCCATGTTCCCTTGGTTCTTTTTTTCCAGACTTGACCCTGAGGAGTCTATCAATGTGCAGTGCTGCCCCTACGTAGGCCTTAACAAGCTCTACCCCTGTCACTTCAAGATTCAAGCACCTCCCTATATGATGGTCGTTGTCTGCCATTAGTGCTTCGTAAAAGGCATCGACATCAATTTTGGACCATCTCAGCCTTCTACCCAGATCCGTCGCCATTAGCTCCCCTTTCGGAGCTCTTTAGTCGAGGGTGTTGATGGTGTTTGGGTCCCTCAGGACAATAACTAAGGGATTGTGGTCACTAAATGCACTAGCTTGTATTTCAAATCCCAAAAGCTCCTGCTTCATTTTGTGAGATACAAAAATAAAATCAATGACTGAATCACAGCCTCTTCCTTTAAAAGTTGGGTTTATCCGCCCTTCATCATCTCCATTTATTAAATCCATGGTGTATTGGAGATCATGCCTTTCCAGCACCTTATTGAGCTCTTTTCCTTCTGCAGTGTGTTCTAAATGGGGGCCTCTTCCAGCGGACAGGAGTACCAGACACCCCGTGTATTTTTCACATTTGGGCAAAGGTGACAATTAAAATCACCTGCGAGCACCCATTCGTACTGGCATCCCTCTTGATCAGTATCTCCCTCCAGCCTTTAACCCAATTCTCTAAAATTTAAGAGTGGTGACCCTGGAACTATAGCATTATAAAAGTTCACGAATAATATGTTCTGGCCCCTCATATGTAGTTTTAGCCCTTATACAACATCAGAGTTCCAGCTCAGGTCTACCCATGTCCCTTTCAGTTTTAAATCCGCATAGATCATCAGCCCGCCCTTAGCTCTTCCTGACCGCCCTTTCCTTGCCGGGACAAAGAACATCTTAAAGCCTTCAAGAGCTAGCTGGTCTCTGTTCCATTCCCATGTCTCTTGTAAACATATGACCTGGAACATTTTTATATAAGCCACCCATTCATAATTTTTTAGTTTTGCTGACAGCCCCACTACGTTCCATGATAAAACTTTTATAGTGCCTTGGGTCATGATACTTGTGCTCGGCAATGTCTGACCGCCGCGGGTAGTCAAATGGGCTCCTATAGTCTGACCTTTGTCCTCTTTAGGACAGCTAACCATATCACTTTCCATGGGAACGGGTGTTTGTGTGCATTCTGGCGTTACTGGGAGGCCTCCACTAGAATATATGCGTGGAGCAATCACTTCGGCTGGGGCGTCGCCGCGGCGAGAGCTCCGTTCATGTCAGTCAATGTCTTCTAATCCCCAGCTATTTGCCAGAGGAGCAAATCGATTTTTTGTGAGAGACAAGGGCCCATTTCCAATCACCCCACTATACATTTGCCTATCGACCTCTCTTTAGGAACTTGTCCATGGGTCCCTATAAAAGAAACCCAGCGGTAACATTTGGATGAATGGGTCATTCTCCCCCCTGAGGCCACCCCGGGGATAGGCAAGGAGGTCCTGTACCAGCCCTGGTGATCTAAAATGTACGATCACTGTGTCTCCTTCAAAACACTTTCTGCTCCGGCCTATCCAGGACACCCTTCTTGCCATTAAGATTTGCCTATAGTGCTCCAGTTTAAAATGTGTGTTTTTACTTAACCAATGTGCTGCCTTGTTGATTAACATCTGGGGTGTTTCTTCACAAATTTCAGTAGAAGCAGGAACCCCTGTCAGGACTATTGTATAAGGGCACGCGGCGGGAAGAAGATCCATAACAGGCAGATTCATCGTGCCCTTGACAAACTCGCTCCCTACTGGCTCATTCACTACAATTGCACCAGTCCCATCCCCCCTGACCCCCTGATCCCTCTTTCCTGTCCTTCCTTCCTAGTGGGCAGAACACTCTCCTTCCTTCTGGTGTCTTCATTTCTACCAGTCCCCGGGTGTTCTACTTGCGCACTACCTGAGTGGGTACTATTCCTCTCTCTCTGCGGTAGGTCCCCCTGTGGTACTCCTCCCGTACCCTCACTACCTCGGGTGTCCATATCCTGAGCTGCTATGGGTCGGGGGGTGAATAATGTGGATGGACCCATCCACTGTGCTGCCAATCTGGCCATATTTTCTTTGAGCGCACTAATTTTCATGTAGAGGGGTGCTAGTTGGTTAGTGATTAATAATTCCAGTCTTAGCCATAATGGTGAGTCCTCCTCATTGCCCAAATCCATCCCTTTGCATTTAGAACACTGCGAGAGGCCTGTGGCTTCTGGGGTTCCTTTGGGCCTATCCTCCTTTGATGGATCTTTCTTATTCACATTTCTGGTAGTCTTATTTCGTCCTCCCCCTCGTGCGCTCTTGGCTGAGGCTGTGGGGACACTTACGGGCATAACATCTCTACTAGACATGTGTTGATCTAAGCGCGCCCTTTTGGATCGTGTTACAACCTCTGCGGGTTCCATAGGTGGCAGCTCACAGGGCTCTGGTGCTTCTGCCCTCTAAGCCCCCTCTTCCCCCGCTCCTTCCCCCCTTGATGAAGACGTAGATGCCAACATGAATTGGCCCGATTCTCCCTCCTCCACTCCTTTTATTACAATTACATATGTCATTTCCTTGGTAGGTGACATAATTACTCCTGTCTCAGCGCTGGCTTTCTCTGCCGATCTGTGGGAAGTAATAACAATGTCTAATTTTTTTGGGGTAACAGGGGTAAAGCCTTCGGATTCTCTGTCTTGGCTAAACCTCCCATGGACAATCTTTTCTGGGCTGTGTTGTAGTCCAAGGAAAGTCTTCTTTTGGCAGAACGAATTTCTTGGTCCAAGGCTGATTCTGCCCTGATAAAGAAAGCATCCAGTGTCCCTTTTAGGCTCCCTCCCACATTGTCTGGTTTGATTCTCTCTTTAATCATCGCGATTCGGGGACCAAAATCCCAACAGGGTCGGCCTTAAACTGCACAATAACGGATAGCCAGGTCAACAACCCTCTGGATATATAAGTTCAGCCACAATGTACTGTTTTGAATAGAGGGCCAGTTGCGAATCAAAATAGCCCAACTGATTGAGTCACCAATTGTACTTCCTGTTACGGGCATCCAGTTTTCCTCACCTGCCTTCAGTAGCGGTGTGTAGTCACCAAAACGGAGTAATCAGATATGTAGGTGGAGATGTTAGAGCCCTGGCCCAGCCCTGCCTCCTCCTGGCTACGGGAGGCACCACGATGTTTTTAGCGCTCTGTGGGACGATAGCAGTGTGCGCTGCCCAGGGGACGGTGGTCAATGCAGTCCCTGATGACCGTTTCAGCCGTCACCCTCGGCAAAGGTACGGCGAGAGAACCGGGTGAGTTGTACTGCCTCTAAGGTCCGGCAGCATTCAGCACCCCAGCAGCAGATTGGCAAGAGATCAGCCCGCCAAAGTCAAAACTAGCCCCCCATGGTGAACCCGGTGAACACTGCAAGGTGAGTGAGATAAAGTCTTACTTTTCAATCAGTATTAGACTCACCGGTAATGCCGCCCTCCTACCTCTCTCCTGCCGTAGATGTTCTTGGGTTTCAATACTTGAAAAATTCTCATGCAGCACTTTCCCGTATTTTTGCGGCCCAGCCTGCTTGTTAGAGCCACACCGCTGCACTTCTCTGTACATCGCTGCACTTATCCGCCTCTCTGCACAAAGCACAAAGCACCAAAACCTTCACTCTGCAACTGCCGTCAGGCTGTAAAGACGAAGAAAGACGAAGAAAGGCAAAACCTCTGCACTCGGCGCAGTCCTCAGCGGTCAGCTGTGGGGGATATGAAGAACCGGAGCCGACTTTCAGGCCCTGCACCCTCGCCAGTGCCAGAGAATACCTTTCCGTGAAAGACCGTGAAGGACTGTGTGGGTGCCGGAAAACAGCCGGGGCAGCGCGTGGTTAGGTTAGGTTTCAGCCCGTAGCTCCTTAGCGTCTCACAGATCCTCATTCATTTGTTAATGCTAGCTTACTCAATGTGACTCCAGCACTCCTTGTCCTGTTCACACCTTAGTCTCCTAGTCTCCTAGTGCTCCAGCTGCTGGTGTTCGACTGCAGGTCCCTGCTTGTAGCTACTCAGATTTGCCTTAATTTAGCAAAGTTTTCACAAGGCACGGCAAGAGTGAAGCCGAGTGCTACTATAGGTAACTCCTTCAAAATCTCTCTCTTTTCAGGGGTTTCAGTCTTTTTATTTTAATGTTCCAAGCCGTTGCTGCTGGACCGCTTAGCTTTTTAGCTACTCAAATTTGCTAAAAGGGGATAACTGACTTTCGTGAGACACAGCGATATGGGGCCGCAAACTACCCCCGTGGAGCCTCTTACCGGTCAAGGTTGCTCTCTGCTGGTTTGCTCCCTGTCCTCAGCCGTCCTCAGCCGTCCTTTTTTCACCTTCACCTTTTAAATGCTTTCCCCACAGCGTCTCACAGCCCTTCGCCACAACCTTTTGCCTCCATTAAGGCACTGTAGTCGTCTGCCAATTCAGCCCCCTCGAGGATTCACTAAGTGCTCTTTAACAGGCTCCTTGTCAAACTCATCAGGCTCATCAGGCTCATTATCTTCATTCACAGCAGTGAAAAACGGTGCATCAAAGAGATTTTCCGATCGGCGTTCCGCGTTCTGCCGTGATAGCCATTCCTCACTCCACTGCGGACTTCCCTCCTAACTACATATTGCAGCCACTCAAAGAAACACCAAACTATTTTGGCGCCTCATTGCCCAAAGAAACTGGAAGTCTTAAATCCTTAAAGACCATGATGGTATCACAGAACAACTGGGAAAGCTACCTTCTTTATCTCTACTAAACAAACATAGATCACCCTGACAGTAAAGCAAATCGAGACTTATATCAAGAAGGTTAGGACCTCAGCAACTCTGGGCAGAGACATGTTACCAATAAAAATACTGCAAAGTAATCCGGTGAAGTGGAGTGTGTTTCTGGTACCCCTTCTTATTTATTGCTATGACACTGGCCAAATTCTCTATTCATGGACTGGGAGTATAATTCTCCCAATTCTAAAAAAGGCGTTCGTCTCAACCCTAGGAACTAACACAAATTGCACTCCTGGACATCTCAGGGAAAAGTTTTGTAGCAACTATCCTTGACCATTTAAGGGACTGGGTTTCCTCCAGGACCATAATCCCGATGTTTCAAGCGGGCTTCAGCCTAACCACTCTGTGATCAATAATATAGGTATTTTACAGTCAATAACTAATAAGTACATATTAGCTAAATCACCAGTAGTATACAGTCTTTTTGTCGACTTTTCCACAGCCTTTGATAGGGTCGATAGACAAACTCTTTGGAGGAAACTAAAGAAAATGTGGATGCCGGACACACTACTGAGGTTGATAGTAGCTCTCCACACCTTAAGATGATGTACATTCCAGATGGAAGGTGACAAAAGTCTGACCCAAAAGATTTCAACCTGGAATGGCCTAAAGCAGAGTTGCCTACTAGCTCCCCTCCTGTTTTTGCTTTTTATTAGCAATTTACCAGAGAGTTTTCTAAATGTAAATAATTTCCCTCCCAAAGTAGCTCTGCAAACATATATGTGTTAATAAATGCTGACAATGTGGTACTCTTCGATCTTACCCTATTGGTTTTACAGCGAAATATAGATGCACTTGCTAAATATTAAGAAGAAAACTACCTAAAAGTAAATATCTCCAAGATAAAGGTAGTCCTTTTTAGGGGAAGGAAATACCACACTCACGACAAATGAAATTTAGATAGCACAAACATTGAGGTGGCAAAAGGGTATACCTTTTCACAAGCCCTAGAAGAACAGTCTCACTTACAACAGATTAATCAAAAAGCAGTAGCACATATTAATGCCCTAAGGAAATTCTGCTCCTCCTAGGGCAATCAGTATTTCCATGCTCTTCTAGAAATATACAGGGCAAAACTTCCACCAACGATAACCTACGCCATAGAGTAAATTCCCATAGCTAGATGGAAAGTTCTAAATATTAGATAAATTATTACTCAAAATAACGCTATTGACCAGGCCATCTCGGTGCAGATCCTTCGCTTAGAGTTTTCAACTGTAAGCACATTCTCAATAGCCCTAGCCAACATAAATAGATGGGCATTAAAACTCTTGCATACTGAAGAAGGCTCTTTAAGGGCTTTACTGAAACATAATACCTTTAGGTCAGGCAAAAAACAAGATACTTTTAAAACAAATCTTAAGACCGCTCTAGAATACTTTGAATGTACCAACAACTATTCTTCAATCCTGGCCCCCAACACCCTTGAAGCTCTTTCTGAAAAACATGACTCCCCTATTAAGTTGTGAACTGTCCCATTATAAATCGTGAAATTTACCTTAGAACATAGTATTCGGAGATATATTATCATGCTTATATTAGGTATACTACCTCTAGAAGCCTATACAAGAAGCTGGAGTGATTTAGACCAAGAACCATGTTTATGCAACAAATATAACAATGGAACCCAGGATCTAACTTATGCTTTTTATTCATGCTCTAATAAGGAATCATTAGAGGCTAGAAGCTGTTTTATAAAACCTATTTTTTTTTAGATATAACCTCTTGACCTTTATTGATTTGATTGCCTTTTGAATTCATTACTTAATGAATTTGTCTGTTAGAAATTGTATAAATTCAAATGTAAATGACATTTTTAACAACATGTCAGCTGAAGAATTTAAAAAGAAGTGTTTGAACCATGTATTTATCTCAATTGTTGATCTTGTAAGAGATCTAAATACATAAAATTGAATGGAATCGTTGAAGAACTCCACTCCAAACAATGACAGCACTTCTTAAGGGAACACCAGCAGACAGAACTAGACAAAAAATAAATGGAAGCAGCCTGGGGTGTGGGGTACACATGATAGAGGGCTCAAAGAAGCAAGCCTGAAATTCAGTTACTTCAAGTTGTTACATAATTGGCACTGGTTCTTGCAAGGGCTGAGACTTGCTAACCTCTCCCAGTCTCCGGATTATTCGAAATGCAGAAACAGTGGTGGAAAAATAGTGCATTTGATGTGGTTGAGTGCATCATAGGCAACATTCTGGCGTTGGTTGGTCAACATTATGAATGCCTCAAAAGATGTCCTATTAGACCTTTCTCCTGTTCTTGTTATTTTTAGTCCTCATCACCTTTAAAATATAAGTTTGATATCCAATTGCCTAATTATAACTTGCCTTTAAGGGCATCTCTCACATCCGTATTAGCAGGGCATGAGATTTTGGTTAGCCTTACTCATATTTATTGAGAGATGAGACCAACTGATACCATATGCATTCCATGAGTCCCTCTAATGTGTTGCAATTATTGGACCCATATACCATTGGAGCTCAGCCATTCAGTCATTGAAGACCAGAAGGGCTTCTTATTTTGCGTGCATTCTGTACCATAGTTGCATGTTACATATACTTTGGAGACCAATTCCTTCATTGAGGAGGATTAGAATCAATCCATCTTTTAGAGAAGTGATACCTTGCTATAACATTAGATTACTGATTTTCTTAGACATCACTCCTTGCTTGAAATGATGTATCCCAAACAACTCTAAAGTAGAGCTCACCTTACTATCTTGCTTTACTACCTCTGTCATTTCCAAACTTACATCTCTCCAAAATGTATATAGTGTAGGACAGTCCTCTAACATGCATAGATCATCTGCACTTACATGACCCTCTTCTTACACTGAACCTCTTGTGCTTCTGAAAGTTTGGATACATTGTACAGTATCGGGCATGCCATGTTCAAGGTAAACTAATGGTTTCTATTAAGTGTCGCAAGATTAACTATATACTATAGTATGTCAAAAGATGCTTGCCATAAATCCTCCAGTGAATAGTTCTGGAAACATTGTTCCCAGATGCCATAATGTGGAGGCTTCAACTTGACACAGTAGTTCATAACACTTTGCTACCTTAAATCTGGGATTTGAAAACTTGGTTTGAAGACTTAATTCATTGTCTGCTGTCTCTTTTATGTGCAGCGATCTACAATGAGAGTTGAACAAATTTACATTTGGAGAATCTCCTGTCCATGTTTACCAGCAAATAAAACCACAATATTAATCTATTGCCTTAAAAAACATTACTCCAATTTTAATCCAAGCCACTTTGATTGGAAGATAGTCTGTACCAGGGAAGTCCCAAGTTAGGGGCAAGAGCTGAGTAGTGTGCTGTCCCCATCTGACTCTAAGACTAAGGTTTAACCAGAGGCATTCTGAACTACTAATCAACCTGATCAAATGCTTTAGATGCATCAAAACTGAAGTATTGCAGAGGGAGCCTTGCATGTTGTTCTCAGGTCTATGAATGGCATTAATAAATTAACTAAATCTTGTATTTTCTGACCTGGAATTTGGTCTTTATAAATGATTTTCCCTATTACAACTAGCAGTTGTGTCAGTATGATTCCCTTAATGATCGTATAATTTGCTTTTAGCAAGGAGATTAGGTGATAAGATATGCAGTGTATTAGGTTTTTATTTGATTTTAATGTAATTGCTACCACAGTGTCTTCCCAAGACACCGGAGGTTTTAAGCCTTGTAGTAAAATGTTATTACAGAACATCTTCATGATTCATGTCACTTTATCCACAACCTCATACATTTCCCCTGGCATGCCATCTAGTTCTGTTGCTCTTACTTTCACTATTTTAGCTGGCATTATACTGGGTATTTTCACGAGACTTTGGACCTCCCAACATGCCTCCCCATAGGAATGGCTGTCAGACAACGCACAAGCTGTGCTGAAATGTGTTTTATAAGGAAATGGAAACAATTTCAACCTCCTGCCTACACTCAGGGGCCGATTCCGATTGCCGGTCGGACAGCTGTCCGTAGCCTTACCCTGCGACCGACACGTACCCGGAGCCGGTCCGTCCTGTATAGGAAGTACGATGCGCATAACTGCCAAAAACACGACCGACACGTAGGCTGTGAATCAAGACCCATTCTCCGTCCGAGCCGTAACTCCAAAAGAAGAACCATGTCGCCCGGAAGCAGTATCCATAGCATTTTCCGGCGTGACAAGTACGATGCGTACTTCCTACGCGCCGGATGGGTCATCACGTACGGCACGTCATAGCATCCGGAAAACAAGCATATCAGCTACGATTCGCGCCACAACTTAATCCACGGCTACGAGACGGACCAGCTTGCAGCGGGTACGAGACGGAGCAACAAGCAGCGTGTACGACACAAACACATCATGAATCCCATTGCGCAGGTCATACCAGTACTCTACATCTATGACCGGATCAGGGACCGACGCCGACGGCGCAGACGGTAAGTCAGACACCTACCACATAAACAAACGACACAAACCTACAAAATGGCACACACACACGGGGGATACATATCCTGGACACTAACAACAGCCCACCATAGGGGTTGCATGGCCAGCACCACTAACACCACCACTCATAGGGGGCCTGTTGCCCATCACCCCCGCCACCCCCACTCACAGGGCTTATGTTGCCCATCACCCCTGACACCCCCACTCACAGGGCTTCTGTTGCCCATCACCCCTGCCACCCACACCCATAGGGGACCGGTTGCCCATCACCCCTGCCACCCCCACTCATAGGGCTTATGTTGCCCATCACCCCTGACACCCTCACTCGCAGGGTTTATGTTGCCCATCACCCCTGCCACTCACACCCATAGGGGACCTGTTGTCCATCACCCCTACCACCCCCACTCATAGGGCTTATGTTGCACATCATCCCTGCCACCCCCACTCACAGCACTTATGTTGCCCATCACCCCTTCCACCCACACCCATAGGGGACCTGTTGCCCATCACCCCTGCCACCCCCAGCCATAGGGCTCATGTTGCCCATCACCCCTGCCACCCCCTCTCACAGGGCTTATGTTGCCCATCACCCCTGCCACCCACACCCATAGGGGACCTGTTGCCCATCACCCCTGCCACCCCCACTCACAGGGCTTATGTTGCCCATCATCCCTGCTACCCCCACTCACAGGGCTTATGTTTCCCATCACCCCTGCCACCCCCACTCACAGGGCTTATGTTGCCCATCACCCCTGCCACCCACACCCATAGGGGACCTGTTGCCCATTACCCCTGCCACCCCCACTCGCAGGGCTTATTTTGCGCAGGGCTTATTTTGCCCATCACCCCTGCCACCCCCACTCACAGGGCTTATATTGCCCATCACCCCTGCCACCCCTACCCATAGGGGACCTGTTGTCCATCACCCCTGCCACCCCCACTCACAGGGCTTATGTTGCCCATCACCCCTGCCACCCCCACTCACAGGGCTTATGTTTCTCATCACCCCTGCCACCCCCACTCACAGGGCTTATGTTGCCCATCACCCCTGCCACCCCCACTCACAGGGCTTATGTTTCCCATCACCCCTGCCACCCCCACTCACAGGGAACCTGTTGCCGATCACCCCTGCCACCCCCACTCACAGGGCTTATGTTGCCCATCACCCCTGCCACCCACACCCATAGGGGACCTGTTGCCCATCACCCCTGCCACCCCCACTCACAGGGCTTATGTTGCCCATCACCCCTGCCACCCCCACTCACAGGGCTTATGTTTCCCATAACCCCTGCCACCCCCACTCACAGGGCTTATGTTGCCCATCACCCCTGACACCCCCACCCATAGGAGACCTGTTGCCCATCACCCCTGCCACCCCCACTCATAGGGCTTATGTTGCACATCACCCCTGCTACCCCCACTCACAGGGCTTATGTTGCCCATCACCCCTGCCACCCACACCCATAGGGGACCTGTTGCCCATCACCCCTGCCACCCCCACTCACAGGGCTTATGTTGCCCATCATCCCTGCTACCCCCACTCACAGGGCTTATGTTTCCCATCACCCCTGCCACAAACTAGTGGTTGTGTTCCATACACACAGAGATGTGTTGAGGAAAACAGTGCTGTGAAAACATAACACTCTCGGCCATGTGCAGACAAGCACAACACATGGGGGCTGACAATGCACACAGCGTACAATGACACAACAGCAGAAGTGACCATCACCAAGCATGCACACATCTCAAAAATAGACACACCAACCAAAACAACGTGTGTCGACTGTAGGTGTCAGCTCACTAACTCACATTCCATGCCAGCAATGGCACCCAACAACCAGGATGAATGTGTACAATGAAGTGAAATGACTCACAGGGACAGCATGCAAAGTCACAGAAACAGCATCCGGACAAAGGCCCACAACAGCAATACCAATGCACTGGTGCAGATGTACCAACACAAACAGGCAAACTCACACTGCACATCGGACACAACATGTGTGTGTGTATGTGTGTGTGTGTGTGTCTCAGTGTCCCCAGGCAGCTACACAACACATGAGGGGGGCTGAACCACAGTGACACAGATGTGGACACAGTGCCATACAAATGTAAACCATCATTGGGACACCCTCAGTGGGCAATCAGGCGTTGGGAGATGAGAGGAAGCACAACAGACACATGTGACACTAGCTGGAATGAACACCAACTAACACAAGCATGCATGACACCTCCACTGTGATGACAAAGGCAGATGTCATACAAACTGGGAAAACCAGACATGTGTCCTGTGCCACAAACGTATATCACACATACACAAACACAAATCACTCTGCATGGGCACTCATCCATGGACAAACGGGAGCTAGGGGACCATCCATACAAACATTCACATCAGTCCACCCTCAACACCACACACCTGAACTGCAACAATGTGTATCTGTGAAGCCCACATGGACAGGTGACATTGCACATGCCCACATGACAAAGTCAGGAACTAAGGTGCACACACACATCACACAAGGACTGTTTACAACCCTGGGTAATTACAGACACACTGCACAGTATGCGGTACATGGCCATGACCTTAAAGCTCATGTGACCTTCACAATCCCTGCCACAGTCCCAGGACTATGCAGATGCCAAGGAGGAACACAAGGCACCCATGCTGACACCTGCCAGCATCGCTGCCGTGAACCCCACAAGTGGGAGTAGTCACACACACATACAAATGTCGCAATCACTGAAAACTACCACCTAGGGACAACTACATGATATTGCGAACAAACAAGTGCCTTGAGGAACCCTCACTGTGTCCCATCTGTGTCTGACAACATCATCACCACTCAGAACTGACAAATCACAATGATGATACACCAATTAACTGTAGTGAGTCATGCACCCACACATCTGGTAGCCCATTGGAAAAGTAGTGGGATGAACCCAGTACCACTCATCAAGCATCAACAACAGGAACATATCAAGGGAACACTGTCTGTGTATGAACAGGGATGTGGACACACACACATGCACATACAACACACACCATGGGCCCAGGCCATGTCACTGGACAACACACTAACTTGAGGGGAAACAACTCTTGTGGGAGCCCAGCTGTGCCAAACATATTCACCGCAAGTCCCACTCATGTCTGCAGAACATTTGGTCAGTCAGTCATCAGTTATCGCACACTGAAGGCTCTGGTCACAACAGCCTGGGTACGGGAGTCACCCCTAAGTCAGCTGCACATACCCCAAACATATGTCTAGCAAGTTGCACAGAGGACCCAGTTTCTCCTATTACAATGATGAATGAATGAATGAAATAAGCTTTATTTCGATAAAACATATCTTAAAAAGCACATACAAATATGACATACAGAGAAAGATTTGTGGGCCCAAAGGACAAGCCATGTGAGTACAATGTCGTCATGCTTCCCAAAATAAGCAAGAGGTTAAAAGTACATGTAAACACTATAAATAAGACAATTTAAAAAAAGAATATATACAAGCAATAAAAACAATCAGCCTACTTAATTAAGGGCTGCGAGAGCTTTAGTTCTTAAGAGCCAAGACCACCTCAAAAATTTTGATAAAGCACAGACGTGGAGAGATCGCGCATCTGATTTCAAGATGCGCAAAGCTATATGATGGTCATGTGTACCCAATGTTCTACATAGGGGTTTAAGCCAGTAAGATCTTGGAATTTTGTATTTGGGGCACGCAAATAGAACATGCGCAATGGACTCAACTTTGGTCCTACAGAAAGGACAGAATGGTGATGTCTGGGAAGGTGGTTTCCAGCATGCGGTCAACTTGCGGATCGTCTTTGAGGATAAGAAACTCAATGGTTCTACTGCCACCAAGGGAGCCAGAATTCCTTTTTGCAATCACCCAACTCCAGTATAATTTCTTTAACTCTGCTTTCGGGGGTGAAGTTCTATTTACCCATGCATCTTTAAGGCCAAGGTCGGAAAGCAAGGCCTTCACGTCTTTCAGCCATTTGATTTTAAGCCAAGAAGGCATAGACAGTATTTCGGTTAGGCCTTCCGCATATTTGGCTAGCTCAGGGGTCAGCCAGAGCCGGGCCCAAAGGAGTAAGGGGCGTACTTTTGCCAAGTCTTTCATTGCATGGCACCCTAGATCCATTAGTAAGGGCACTAAAGGAGTGCTCTGTGGAAGTGCCATCAATTCCTTGTAGAAACGAGACTCGGACTTGGCAAGCTCATCAATGTTATTTAAGCCCCATAGTTCGGCACCATAGAGTGCCGAACTCACACCTTTTGCTTTGTATATATCCAGAGCTGGAGCTATTGGCCTAGATGTAGAGGTACGATGTTCCCTAAGGAGGGCACCAGTAACCCTCTTGTGGGTTAAGAGCATCTTCTGTAAATGGGATGACCAGCGCATGGTGTCTGTAATACGAATGCCCAAATAATCGAATTCTTTTACCCGTTCAAGGGTAACCGCATTTAAGACTGGGGGCCTCCCTAATTTTCTAGGTGGATTCAGAATTAGATATTTTGTTTTAGTAGTGTTTATAATAAGGCCTCTAGCACTACAGAAAGTTTGAAAACTATCAAGGAGGGTTTGTAGACCCATGGGTGATTTGGACAACAGAAGAGTATCGTCAGCGAACAGGAGAGTTGGAATGCGTTCGCCCGCCAGGGATGGTGCATCAGAAGGTGCTTTTTTCAGATGTTCCACTACACCGTTCACATAAAGTGAAAAAAGGGTAGGGGCAAGAGCACATCCCTGGCGGACGCCCCTGTTCACTGGGATTCTTTCTGTTTTCTGGCCCTGATGGCCCCAGCGCACTTGAGCGTAATTTCCCTCATGGAGTTTTATTAATAGAGCCAGCAAATAAGAAGGAATATTCATGTTGGCCAGGAAGCACCACAAGGTATCACGGGGAACAAGGTTGAATGCTGTTTTAAGGTCTATAAAGGCAAGATAGAGGCTGCCCTTTCCAAGAAGGACAACCTTCCAATAGATGAGAAACAGTCAAAAGACCTGTTCTATGGTGCCTGTCCCTACCCTAAATCCTGCTTGATAGTCTGAGAGGATATTGTTGTCATTCGCCCAGGATAAGATCCTCTCCAAAATCACTTTCCCGGTCACCTTCTGGGATGAGTCAATCAGACTAATTGGGCGATAGTTAGCTGGGTCATCTCTAGTGCCCCTTTTAAAAATGGGAACAACCTCGGCCCCCTTCCAAGATTCCGGGACCGGGGCACCGTTATTGATGGCATTAATTAGGGTAGAGAGGAGCTTCCCCCATCTAGAAGGATCTAATTTAAGGACGTCACCAGGAATGCCATCCGGCCCAGCTGCCTTCAGGGGGACGATGGACTTGATGGCATAGAGCACTTCCCTATCGGTAAAAGGGTCAATGCTCAGTGTGTCCATAGAAGGAAGCACCCCTTCAAAAGGAGGCATCCCCGCATCTTCGGGCCGAGAAGAATAAAGTTTAAGAAAATGCTTGAACCAAGCCGTGCTCGTAATATTACATGTTAAAAGTGTATGGGCTGGTCTGTTTTTAGATCTAATTGTGTCCCAGAAGGAGCCAGGGTCTCGCTTGAGGGAAGCCTCTCTTAATGCCTGCCAATACTGTTCTTCCCAAAACTTTATGGCGTTGGTGACAGTGGTCTTATACTCCTTCCTGTCCATCTGAATCTTGGGTATAATCCTAGTTTTGAGAGCCGCAATTAAGGCAGATTTCTTCTTTCTGCAATCTTGCGTATACCAACCGTCCATAAGAGTATGTTTGGCCTCACCTCTCGGTGGGCCACCTTTGGTATGTACTCGAAATAGGTTTCCCAGCTTATTTATGGTGTCTTGGAAGATGAATGAAACCTTATCACAAGTAATCTCATGGGTGTTTAGTGGGGTCAGCTCATCTTGTGCTACATGCAATATTGACCTTATCAAGTTGATTTTCTCGTCATCCAACCTCACTTTGCGCCATTTGAGGCGCCTCTCACAATTGGCAGGACATACCTCATGAGTTTGCATAGGGCTGGGTGCTGGAGGGGGCAGGGTCCCATGTGCATCCTCCCATAGTGATTTAATACTGACGGATAGCTGGTTATGGTCACTATCATATGAGGGGATTATTTCCATATCCACCTCATATGCCCAGAGATTAAGATCGAGGAGTATATAGTCGATCCAAGATGTATGGTTTATCCTATTGTAAGTATGTGCAGACCCTCCCGACCGGCTCCCTTCTTAAGGGGAGCCTGACCAGAACCAGGGAGTGACCACTGCGCCTTCCGGCCTGGTCACCCCCACGCTCCTGTGCCTGTGCCTGCTCCCGCAGCCCCAGCCACCCGAGGGCCGCCGAGCCCACACCAGCCTCCCGCAGCCCCAGCCACCCGAGGGCCGCCAAGCCCGCTCCAGCTTTCCCGCCGCCCGCCGCCCCAGCCCGTGGCCCCGCCCCCCGCCAGCCGATTGGCTTGTGCTCCCACCTCCCCGCAGACCCTCCTGACCGGCTCCCTTCTTATGACGTCCCCAGAGTGACCGCGCAGCGGATGCGCGCAGCGGGAGCACCGATTGAGCGCCAAAGGTGCGCCAAAGGTAAGCCCGTCTACGCCCGTCCGCGCCTGGACCGCGCCCAGTGCCAGGACCCCTGGCCCCCGCAGACCCCAGCCCACCCGCCGGACGTACGACGCCGCCACCCTCAACGCACTCAACGCCGGCCGAAGCCCAGGATGCTACCGAGCCACCCCGAGACGCACCCACGGACCCTTCTGCTGCAACTCCTGCAAGTTCACCTGCATCCGGACCTGCACTACTCCAGCACCAACCAAGACCAAGACGAGCAACAGCAGCAGCCACCTGAAATGCATCCTGCTCAACACCCGCTCCGTCCACAGACACGCCGTCGAGCTCTGGAACCTGCTTGACGCCACAGCCCCAGACGTCGCCTTCCTCATGGAAACCTGGATGAACGCCTCCTCAACGCCCGACATTGCCATCGCCATCCCAGACGGCTACAAGATCATCCGAAGGGACCGCATCAACCACACCGGAGGAGGCATCGCCATCATCCACAGGAACACCATCCGCATCACGACCAACACCGACGACACCCTCGCACCCGCCGAGCACCTGCACTTCCAGGTCCACATCAACCCCAAGACCACCCTCAGAGGCACCCTCATCTACAGACCCCCGGGACCACGCACACAATTCAGCGAAGACATCGCCGACTTCATCAGCCCGCACGCCCTCCCCTCCGCTGACTACATCCTCCTCGGGGACCTCAACTTCCACCTGGAGAACAACAACGACCGCAATATCACCACCCTGCTGGACAACCTCGCCAACCTCAGACTCAAGCAGCTGGTCACCACCCCCACCCACTACGCCGGACACACACTCGACCCCGTCTTCTCATCCAGCAAGGACATCGCCTTCAGCCACGCCACCGGACTCCACTGGACGGACCACAGCTGCGTCCACTTCAGCTTCAGAAGGACCATGATCCACCACCACCAGCAACAGGTTGCACGCAGATGCTGGAACAAGATCACAGCCGACCAGCTTGCGACTGCCCTGAGCAAGAACCCACCCACCAGCGCAACGAACCCCAACCAAGCGGCCACCAACCTCACGAAGTGGATCAGCGACTGCGCAGACGACCTCGCCC
This sequence comes from Triturus cristatus, assembly GCF_964204655.1. Classification (NCBI taxonomy): domain Eukaryota; kingdom Metazoa; phylum Chordata; class Amphibia; order Caudata; family Salamandridae; genus Triturus; species Triturus cristatus. The sequence goes on from NC_140583.1 coordinate 1,130,664,234, forward strand.
CTCTGAAGACCCCGACTAGCAGACCCGGTAGCAAGAAAGCCCCATGGTTCACCGACGAACTCAAGAGCTCCAAGAAGAACTGCCGAGCCCTCGAGAGAACCTGGCGCAGAGACCCAACACCGGACAACATGACTGCCCTCAAGCTCGCCACCCGAAAACACCACCAACTCATCCATGCCACCAAGAAAACCGCATTCAAGGAACGACTGGACAACAACGCACACAACAGCAAGGAACTCTTCAACATCGTCAAAGAGCTCTCCAACCCCAACGCCGGTAACAACGACATCACCCCTTCACAAGACCTCTGCAACTCCCTCGCCTCCTACTTCCACAACAAGATCGCGGACATACACAACAGCTTCAGCACTCAACCGACGCACGCCACGACCGCACCACCGCCCCCCACCACCACCCTCCGCGCCTGGACCCCGATCAGCACCGAAGACACCGTCCGCACGATGAACTCCATCCACTCCGGATCTCCTACCGACCCCTGCCCTCACCACGTCTTCAACAAGGCCGCCGCTGTCATCGCACCCCACCTGCGGGACATCATCAACACCTCCTTCGACACCGCTACCTTCCCAGAGAGCTGGAAGCACGCCGAACTCAGAGCTCTACTAAAGAAGCCATCAGCCGACCCCACCGACCTCAAGAACTACCGCCCCATCTCGCTGCTCCCGTTTCCTGCAAAAGTCATCGAGAAGACCGTCGACAAGCAGCTGGACGCCTTCCTCGAGACGAACGGATCCCTCGACCTCTCGCTGTCTGGCTTCCGGGCCAACCACAGCACCGAGACCGCCCTGATCGCAGCCACCGATGACATCCGAGCTCTGCTTGACAACGGAGAAACAGCGGCCCTCATCCTCCTAGACCTCTCCGCGGCCTTCGACACTGTCTGCCACCGTACACTAGTGCAGCGTCTCAGCAACGTTGGAATCCAGGAGAAGGCACTGGAGTGGATCATCTCCTTCCTCGCCGGAAGGACACAGAGAGTCCGCCTCCCCCCGTTCTGATCTGAAGCCACCGAAGTCATCTGCGGCGTTCCTCAAGGCTCCTCGCTCAGTCCAACCCTCTTCAACGTGTACATGAGCCCCCTCGCAGACATCGCACGCCAGCACAACCTCAACATCATCTCCTACGCCGACGACACCCAGCTGATTCTCTCCCTCACCAACGACCCCGCCACCGCCAAAGCCAACCTCCACGAAGTGATGAAAGAGGTAGCCGAATGGATGAAGAACAGCCGCCTGAAACTGAACTCGGACAAGATGGAAGTCCTCATCCTGGGATCCTCACCCTCCGCCTGGGACGACTCCTGGTAGCCCCCCCGCCCTAGGCAGTGCACCCAAACCAACAGACCACGCACGCAACCTGGGCTTCATCCTGGACCCCACCCTCTCCATGACCAGACAAGTCAACGCCGTCTCCTCGTCGTGCTTCAACATCCTGCGCATGCTACGAAAGATCTTCCGGTGGATCCCCACCGAGACCAGGAAGATGGTCACCCAGGCCCTCGTCACCAGCCGTCTGGACTACGGCAACTCCCTCTACGCCGGAACCACCGCCAAACTCCAGAAAAGACTTCAGCGGATCCAGAACGCCTCAGCACGACTCATCCTGGACATCCCCCGTCGCAGCCACATCTCCGGACACCTGAGAGACCTGCACTGGCTCCCGGTCACCAAGAGAATCACCTTCCGTCTCCTCACCCACGCACACAAAGCCCTACACAACCAAGGCCCAGGATACCGCAACAGCCGCCTCAACGTCTATGCTCCCAAACGCCAGCTTCGATCGACCGGCCACGCCCTCGCCACCGTCCCCCGCATCCAAAGAGCCACCACAGGGGGACGGTCCTTCTCCTTCCTCGCCGCCAGGACGTGGAACTCCCTCCCGACCCACCTCCACCTGACCCAGGACCACCTCACCTTCAGGAAGCAACTCAAGACCTGGCTGTTCGAGCAGTAGCGGACCCCCCTCCCCTAGCGCCTTGAGACCCTCTGGGTGAGTAGTGCGCTATATAAATACTTTGATTGATTGATTGATTGATTGTGTGCCTTGGAGGTCAGAAGGTGTTCTACCGTTTGCCGCCCTTAATCCAAATTCTAGGGTCATAGTGTTCATAAAGACAACTGTTTTGGTCCATCTCTTGATAGGAGGCAGTGAGAGTATTGGGATGCCTCTTTTGGTATCGTCCTCGAGAAGATCAGGGAGATCCAATGAGGCAAGGGGCTCAAAGGAGCAATTAAAATCACCTGCTACCAAAATATGGGATGCATGATGGCACTTGCGTAATATTACAATGATGCCCACACCTGTAGGGCTAGTAGTGATGAGCACGAAGTATGTGGAAGTGACAATTTGGACAATGGGAAGCACATCATATGTGCAGGGGTGCAAGCCACAGATGTGACCATACCACTGAAATGCTCACAGAGAGATGTACACAAATAGTTGATCCAGACACACCCAGGTAGCTGCAAAGGATGACGTGGATACCGACCAGAATAGGATACAAATCTCATGGACCACAGGGAGTACCTCACATCAACACATCAGTATGCAACATTGTAAACCAAGCATTACAGGTGCAAGGGCATCTGAAACAACCTCAACATGATGTACAGCTAAATCAAGTTCACAGGGACAATGTAAAAAGCTTTATTCAGCATATGAAAAGTGAAACGTCTGTTCCAACAAAAGGTCAATGGCCAGTACATGTCCAAAGGGCAAGGAGTGAACTAGAGTCACAAATGCAGTATATGAAATTCAAAATGTCTGTGCAAACAAAAGGCCAATGCCCAGTCCATGTCAAATTGCCAAGGAGTGAACTAGAGTGATAACTGTCACACCTTGTTTGCCTGCACAGCTACGGACAGGGGTCATCCCCTCGGAGGGGCATACATGGGGGCAGGCCAGGCACCGCAGGGACAGGATCAGGGCGCAGCAGAAGGAGGCAGTGAAGAGGTGGGGGATGCAGGCGAGACACTTGCAACTGCAGTGGAGCTGACTGAAGAGGTGGGTGCTGTCACAACTGTGGGGCACAAGTCAGATGGGGTGGGTGCCGGCACAACTCCAGTGGCCAGGTCAGATGGAGTGGATTGGCTCACCACTGCAGTGCCCAAGTCAGACGGGGTGGGCATGGACTCCAAAGCAGTGCCTACATCCATGGGAGTGGAATGGGGAACAGGTGAGGTCTGCAGGGCAGGGGGTGGTGACACGGTCCCCACATCAGTGGCAGCAACTGTCTGACCAGGTGTGGAGGAGCAAGTGCTTGGGGGGTGGCATTAGCATTTTGGGGATGGTGTATCTGTGTGTGGGGGAACCCGGGTCAGGGAGTGGCGGGGGAACCTCTGGAGTGGTGGCCTGGGGGATGGAGGATGGAGACTTTGCCTTGGAGCTGCGTGCTGGAAGGGGGGTCTTGCTCTTTTTGCGCCAGGGGGACTTGTGGGTGGGCGTCTCGGTCTGACTGCACCTGGGGGAGGGTGTCCGGGTGTGAGGGGCACTCCCTTCTGTGTGTGGGGACTTCCTCTTCCCCTTGTAATCAGGATCTGCTGAGTCGGTGGGGAAGAGGCCAAGGTCACAGAGGAAGAGCTTCTTGGGGGATGGGGTTACAGGTGAGGCAAGGTAAGGGGGCTGGGAGGGAGAGGTCTTGGAGGACTGTGGAGTGGTTGTGGATGACTGTGTGTGTGTCAGCAAACCAGCCCCTGTGAGTGTGGGATCAGTCCCATGCGCTTCCTTGTGTGCACGTCTAGACCTTTGTTTGGGGGTTTCTGTGCTTTGGACATGTAGTGTGCTAGGAATGTGGGTGCTGCAGGGGTAGGAGGGGTATGGGACTGTTGGAGGAGGGACACTGCTGCCATCAGGGAGGAGGCCACGGACTGGTTGGTCCTCTGTAGGGCAGACATGCCTGAGGAAATACCCTCCATGAATGACACCAGTTGTTTGTGCCAACAGACCTGTGTGTGCATGGAGGACCTTCAGCATCGACATCTGCCCCACATGCATCTGTCGAAGTAAGTCCACAGACTCCTCACTCAGGGCAGCAGGGCACACAGGGGCAGGGGGTGCGGTGCCTGGCACAAAGGAGACATGCTCACGAACACGGGAGCCCACAGGGACCTCTGGGATGGGAGCCAATGGAAGGGGGGTGGTGGTGGCGGAGACAGCCTCACTAGCTGGGGTTTGGTGGCTGCTGACACCCGCCTCCACAGGGGAGTCATCCTCAGAGCTGCTGTGACCTTCAGCTGGGGGGGGATGGTGCTGACGACTCCTCTGTGTGGCTCCACTCACCCTCCATGTGTAACGCCCTGAACGTCTCAGGATCGTTTAACAGACACGACAATGAGGACGCAACCACTTGTGAAGGGTTAGTTCTTTTAATGAAGGCAAATAAAATACAAAGAACAAACAAAAGTTATAGTCACTGGAATCCTCCAGGCTAAGTACGTTACCAGCCCACAGCACGGATGGTCCTAACCGTCCTCTGCATATACGCCGATCCCGGCGTATGCCAACAGAGGGCAGAAATGAAATGGCCGACAATGCCAATCGGTAGGCTGTGAGGGGCACGAAGAGTGTTGGGGAGAATCGAGGAGTCAGGGAAACACCCAGCCGGGGTCTCTACCTGAAGGGAGCAGCCGCTCAACCTCTTCCTCAGACTGCACCGGGACGCGGAGTCACCTTCTGGTGATGCGTCACCGATACCCCAATCACAAGCAAGAAGACTGAACCGAGAGCAGCCGCTCGATCGATCCTGTGGACTTCCGAGTCTGTAACGCGGCAAACACCTCCTGGTGTGCGTTACAGCTGGCAGTCCCTGTGTCTCTGGTCGGGCTGGGAGTTACGACTCCAACCAGCAAAAGCGCCACTGCGCTTGGACTCAGCCGAGTCAAAAAGCGAAGCTCAATGGTTGACCGGTAGAGCTTCCGGGTCCTTCACAGGTGACGATGGGGCAAGACACGGCCCAGGGAGTAACGACTCGACCTACCTCCGTTCTTGCCTTACTGGAGCACCACTCCGGAACACTGCTCTTCACGAAGCAGGTACGTCGGTGTAAACACAATATCCGACAGCCTTGTACCTCCCGGTTCCTCCCTTTATAGGGCGTGTTTTCCTTGAGTTATGTAACAGCTCTCCTGTTTACATAAGGGCGTGTTTCCCTTGAGTTATGTAACAGCTCTCCTGTTTACATAAGGGCGTGTTTCCCTTGAGTTATGTAACAGCTCTCCTGTTTACATAAGGGCGTGTTTCCCTTGAGTTATGTAACAGCTCTCCTGTTTACATAAGGGCGTGTTTCCCTTGAATTATGTAACAGCTCTCCTGTTTACATAACCTCTCAACCGCTAAGCATCCTGGGAGATGTAGTCCGTTTTCGCTGGTTACCGTTTTCCTCCCCTCGTATGACAGGAATTCTTGACACCATGCCACTGGGTCCACCTGACTCCTCTCCTTCTGGCCTTGTAAGGTTCTGTGGCTCCTCCTGTTCCGTGGAGCTGTCCCCTCCTGTGGCCGTGGATGTATCTGGATAGGAATAGGAAGTAAGAGAACAACATCAGTCACCTGCACCGACTGCACACGCCACAGTGAGTACATCACATCACAGGGCAAGCCCTGGCATCATCAGCTGAACACAGCTCAAAGTGCCAACAACAACCATGGCACACATATCCCTCCTTGATTTGCACACATATGTCTGTTGCATGTTGGTTGCTAATACCCCAATGTGCCAACATGCACTACCCACACATTAGTTGTACATGCAAGTGAACATGTAGGAGTATGTCACTAGACCCACAGCACATCTCTTGCGACTCAGCACAGGTGTCCGGATGAAGGGATGGGCAGAGACTCATTTAACATGCTTGGGATGCATGCCAGCAACACACACTATGATGTACTCATGTCCTGATGGGCAAGGCCACAATGGGGTGCATGGTGCACACTTGAACACAACGCAGGCTCACTCATAGCAAGTTCAATGCAATGGCACTGGGATGCCCTGTAAGTCAGTCAACACTGTTTCCTGTCACAGGGGCAGGGCATCCAGACAACAACAATATGCACTGACTCACAATCCTAGCTCAGGGGCAAATAGGACTCTGCAGATGACCGGCGCACTTGCCCATCCCATGCAAACAACATATCAAGGACCCAGAAGAACCCACATCATGAAAATCAGACATATGAGTCTCAGCAAACACAAATCCATGTACATTAACACATCACAGTCCGCCATGCATATAACCCAGCTGCATGTGGGACACAGTTGCATACACCATTGTGCATTGTCAGATGCTCACACACCTATATGTCACACAGGTCTTGTCTCCCACAGTCACATTGCAGATGTCATGCTGACCCTCGGAACCAGGGACACCCCAGTTGTACGTAGCAAGCCACACCCTAATGACACAGAGGCACACACCTGAGGGCACATGTCACAAAGCACAACCTGCAATTTCACACACAGGAGTGGGATTACAGAGTGTTTCTGAATGCCCTTGAGGGGGAAGGACTGGGCAGGACTAATTGAAACAGTGTTTTGCCCCGGACAGTAGTCAGGTGGCTAAGCAATTGTGGCATACTTGCTATACCTACTCCTGATGGCCAAAAATTGGAGTACCCTGCAGCATGGTTTTGTATTGAATACCCCAGAAACATGTTGCGAGTCAGACCAGCAATTGGTACACATCTCAAGGGCACACACAGTTCACATGTCAGATCTCAGGCATTGTGTAAACAATTGACCTACCCATTAAAACACGCAACAGAGTCACGGAAACTGATGCTGACTGGTACTGATACAAAGCTGACTGCACGGACATAGTGCCCTAGTGACACAAGCAAAAGACTGTGGGGGCCACACCTGTGGAACAAATGAGGAGGGTGCATCACACAGATGAGGGACCTGATTTTGGGACTACAAGACGTATGTAATGTGGAAGTGTGACCCGGACAAAAGACTGCTAGTTGCATGTCAGACCTAGTACACTGATCAGGCATGGACTTACCCCCTTCCTGCTGCTATCTGGCCTTCAGCTGCCTATCCAGGTCCGGGAAGACCACCGCCAGTATCCGGAGCATGTGAGGAGTCAGGGTCCGGTGTCCGCCCCTCCTGCGTGGAGGTGACAGCTTCAGCTGGACTCTAGCTATCCTCCGGGTCCAGCCCAGAAGGTCCTGCCATCTCTTCTGACAGTTGCGGATGCGACGTTTGTAGACCCCCACAGAATGAACAGCCCGGGCGATGGCCAGCCAGATCTCCTGCTTCTGGTGGGCATCAACCTGTGAGGAGGACAAAGTGAAAAGTACATCAACACACATGACCAGATTTGTGCAGCATACAATTAGATATACATGTCATCTTCACAAAGGGAAAATAATTACACAGGTAGTGCAACCCTGGGGAATGAAAACTCACATGCATGTCTGACATGTTAACAATGCATGGATAGTTTAAGCTGGCAAAAATGCACTTTAGCAGCAGGAAAGATATTCAGTACATGTCTATACACACTTTGGGGGATGAAAGTAGTCAGTGATAATGCTTGCAACTGCTGTACACACTGCTAGTACTGCTAGTCAGACAACATGCTTAATTAGGAAGGCAGTGGACGGCACACTCACCTGCTCCCCTGGTGTCCCATAGAGCTTTCTGTACTCTGGAAGGAGCCCGTCCAGCAGGGCCTGGTTCTCCTCCTCAGTGAAGGCTGGGGCCCTCTCCAGTGTACGTGCCATAGCAGGAGCCAGAGGATGCATAGACAGCAGCAGTGGTAGCAGGGATGTGGTCCAGTAGCATGTAGTGCAGGCAAGTGAGCTCCCTGGGGGCCAGCCAGCCTTATATCTGTGCTGCAGAGGCAGAATCTGTGCCATGTGTCCCAAGTGATCGGTCCAACACTCTATATCATTCTATCTTCGTAAATCCCTAGGAATTGCAACATTGTTGTAGGCATCCAAATGAATTTCCAGCACACAACTCGTACAAGTTTTGAATCTGCATCTATCTCCATGACAGTCCAGAGCCAATGGGTGCGCTGGGCTCGTTCAACTGACTGTACAATGCGTATTTTGAATGTACACATGCACCCGTCTCCATACGATTCAATGCCCAAGGTGTACGCACGGCTCGGACATGACCTGTGCAATGCGTACGCATTGTCACCCGCGTCGGACCTCATTGCATTCAATGACAAGGCGTACGCACTGCTCGGACATGACCCGTGCAATGCGTATGCATTGTCACCCGCATCGGACCTCATTGCATTCAATGACAAGGCGTACGCACGGCTCGGACATGACCCGTGCAATGCGTATGCATTGTCACCCGCATCGGACCTCATTGCATTCAATGACAAGGCGTACGCACGGCTCGGACATGACCCGTGCAATGCGTACGCATTGTCACCCGCGTCGGACCTCATTGCATTCAATGACAAGGCGTACGCACGGCTCGGACATGACCCGTGCAATGAGTACGCATTGTTTCCCGCGTTGGACCTCATTGCATTCAATGACAAGGCATACGCACGGCTCGGACATGACCCGTGCAATGCGTACGCATTGTCAACCACGTTGGACCGCATTAGTGTGACTATTAGACGGATGCAACACACATATTCTCACCATGGACACCTGCACACACCTGCCACACTATAGCATTGGCCACACAGTGTCCCATGGCATGTGAGGCTGCATTCCCTGGGTCCTTGAGGGGGCCACAGCAGTTTTTTTGTCTGGCACTTTGTGCAGCCACTCCCAGGCTGTTATCTTGTACATGGGGGCAGAGTCCTTTGTGTGTTGTGCACATTAGCACTGTGAAGTGCAATTGGACAGTAATGGGCATAAGTGAAGGCCACAGTGTCAGGTTGGATATGTTTGGGGCATGTCACATACACCCTGAGTCCTGGGGGTGATGGCATGTACATCACTGTGAGACCTGTAGCGCCAATACTGATGTGCAGCCACAGCCTGTGTGCATGCTGTGTCTCAGATGTGTCTGATCACATGTTACCAATGGGTGACAGTCTCCACATCCATGTGGTATATGCATCAACCTTGATGGGGTGTGTGTCTAAGAGACGTTCCTGTAGGGCTGGCATGAACAACAGTGGCCACTACCTGTGGGACTTACGCTTGCCTTGTGGTGTGTACGTGCTACGCCATGTCCATTGCTGTGTTGATGTGGCAATACAGAGAGCCTGTGTTTCTGCATGGCAAAAATCTGTTATGCCTGGGAGACATGAGTCCGCATTAGTCACTGTGGTGTTTTTTTTTAACGTTGCAGCAGCACATAGGTTGGGTGACACAGCCAGATGATTAGCCCATTGCACTACATGGAACTCATGTGGACATGTGGAATTGAGATGTGAGGTGGTGGTCTTGTAGGTGGCATATGTGTCCATGACCAACAGCACACACCTCTGGACATTGTGTAATGTCATTAACTAGCATGTGATATTGATCGTGGTCATGGCCACATGGGTGCATGAACTGACAATTTTCCTGTGTGCATCTCTGTACTGCATGGCACCAGCTGTGCATCATCCGTTCCCAGACCTTGCAACCATGCAGAAACGCCACAGCATCAGACGGTACCGCTTCACCAGGCCACTGATTGAGGAGTTGGAGGAGCAGTTGGCACCACATCTGCTACCTGTCCGGACATACCCTACAGCACTGACCCCAGAGGTGAAGGTGATGGCAGCCCTGCACTTCTTTGCTACCGGTACCTTCCAGTACACTGTGGCTACTGCTGGTGGTATGTCGTAAACGATGTTTAGTCGGGTGCTACGCGATGTCTTGGAGGGGATGTTGCAATTCCTCGACCTGTATATCATGTTCCCTAGCCAAGATGAACTCCCTGAAATTAAGGATGCCTTTTATAGACTGGGGAGGATGCCAAACGTCATTGGATCCATTGACGGGACACATGTTGCCCTGATACCACCACAGGCACATGAGCAGGCATACTGCAACAGGAAGCACTACCATTCGATCAATGCTCTGGTGGTCTGTCTTGCTGTCATGTTGATCACATATGTGTGTGCACGGTTCCCTGGTTCGGCGCACGATGCCTACATAATGAGGAGTAGTCAAATTGCAACGCTGATGTCCCAGATGCCAGCTCAGCGTGCCTGGTTTGTGGGTGTGTACTGACTGTTTCTCATTGTGTGTGTTTGTCAGTGTAGTATTCCGCTCTCCTACCAAACTCATCTACTTGTTCATTTTTGTGGGTGTAGGTGACTCCGGATACCCCAACATGCCGTGGTTGCTGACACCCCTCAGGAACACTGCGACACCAGCCGAGCTACGCTACAATGAGGCACATGGTTGGAGCAGGAGGGTGATTGAGCGGACATTCGGCCTCCTGAAAAGCCGCTTTCGCTGCCTGGACAAGACCGGAGGGGCCCTCCCATATGAGCCTGTAAAGGTGTGCAAAATAATACTGGTCTGCTGCATGCTACACAACATGGCGGTGCGGAAGGAGGTGCCTCTCATCCTGGATGAGGATGACGATGACCAACGTCCGGCACCTGTGGAGGATCCCAGCCTGGGCCAAGATGCCAGTGATGAAGATGATGGTGACATCGCTCCCAGCTCATCAACAACTTCTTCACCTGAAAGTGAGTTTCCAGGGCTGTTATGTGAATGTATGGAGGTAGCCAGGAATGTGTTGAGCCAGCTCTGTTGCTGTTTGAGTGTGTCTGTGTGCCACTTGACTGGATGCGTACTGTGATGTGTCCATTCAGGTGGTGTGTACTCCACAATAGGGTAGTACTGCTAACTAGTGTTTGTGTAGGTGTTTTGCAACATGTGTTGTGCATTTCTCTCCTGTTCGTCTGTGCTTTTGACTGTATCTTGTCTGTCCTTCCCAGGGTCCTTTGCCTGTTGTGTGGTCAACACTGACCCCCAACACCCAGAAGCCAACACCAGTGTGTAAGTTGACAATTCCCATCAACTGATGTACCACACATCCCTGGACTTCCATTCTCCAAAACATTGTGAGCGTGTGTGCACTGTTACGTAGAATTACCGTGCAACTATTGTGGAATAAACGTGTTGCTGATGTGTAATGAACCTGTGCTACTCTTTGTTATGTGCGTTGTCTGTCTTCCCACATCTGAGTGATATCTGCTTACCTCACCTGTGGACTTGTTACCACTGACTGTGCTTGGTGTTGTGTCTGTGCATGCCAATGTGTTTCAGGTCAACATCATTGTGTGTGATGAGTCACATGGCCATGGTGAGTATGTTTTGTGTTGCCATAGTGGTGTGTCTCCCTCACATGTGTCACATCCCCATGACTGACCTTACGTTGATCACATTGTTGCAGTATTTGGAATGCACTGTGTTGTGTAGCAGATCGACTTAGCCCTGAACATGCCAAGTTTGAATCACAACAGAAGCAAGTATGGTGTACTGGTGAGTTTATTTACAAACATGTGTGTGTGAGGTGCACAGGATGGTGGGTGCTGTACAGTGGTTTGGGAATCCAAAGTTCACATTTGAGTTGGAAGTGCTGGTAGATGAAATATCCAGAGTAAAGTCCACAGTCATCTGATACATTGGCCCAACATGAACCCTCCATGTCATGTGGGTGAGTTGTGTGCGAATGGACAAGGTGAACGGGTTGCGCACAAAGAACATTGTCCAGAACAGGTTTAGAGGCCCTGGGGGATGTGCTGGGACATCTGCCTCTCACAAGTCCTTCTTCGGACGACCCCTCTTCTTCGGGGGGGATCCTCATGTGCAGGCCTCTGCGGTGCAGGGGACTCTCCGCCAGAGTCCTCCTCCCTCCCTGTGGCACTGGCAGATGGTGTTGCGACAGATGTTGTGGGCACACAGGGGGGTGGGGACAGGTTGGTGTTGATCTGGCGGAGGCATTGTAGTATGTTCCGATGCACCGCAGCAAGGGCGTCCCACTTTGCCTCCATGCGGGCATGGTGGGTGACCTGCTCCTGTTTTATGTCCTTGAGGATCCCCACTACCTGGCCAAATCCTCCGGTGCTATCCTGGTACGCATGTATGATGCGTGCCAGTTGGGGGTCATCATGCAGTCCAGACCCCTCTGCAAGGCATGCCCTGTGCCTCCCACCCCTCCCAGCACCCCTCTCCACACGGGCAGGACCAGCGGCGGTACGCACAGGTGACCCTGGGACCCCTTGGGTGGTGTTGCTGGTGGTGTTAGCTGTAGCTTCCGGGGGGGTCCTGTGTCCCTGTGCTGTGGGTGTTGATTGTCCTTGGTCTGTCCATGTTGGCAGGGGTGCCCTGTCGGTGTCCGGATGGTGGAGGCATAGGTACAGGGGGGGCAGATGTTGCTGCTGCTGGTGCTGCATGATGGCTCACACCGGAGGGGCCAGGTTGGTCGCCGTCATCCGAAGAGAGAGTCAGAACAGAGAGCTCAGTGTCCAACAGAGTCTGGGACTGGGTATCCTCGTCACTTGTCAGTGGGTGCCCAGCACGACCTGTGTTTGGAAGAGACATACAATGTGATTTGTGTTTCTACATGCATCGTTGGTTCACAAACATGACATTTTCTGCTTTTCTAACAGATGCCTGTACACTGCTTTGTCCCAGCTTGTCACAGACAGAGTTTGATCTTGTTGTTGGCCATTTGCCAGCATGGCCTTGTGCTCCCCACAACAGAGGCCAGTGTCAGACATCTTGTCGGTCCCTTCCCTCTCCCTGTGAGGCGAGTATTGTTCAGGTTGATCTTGCTGGGCCATGTGGGTGGGTGTAGGCTGTCTGTGACTGCGAGTCCCATCATACTCTTGCCTACACCCCCCTTCCCAGCATACCCATGCTTCCTCCCCCTTGACTCTTCTTCCCTGTGAGGGGGTGTGACATCAATGCCAAGATGGCTGACTGTGAAATCCTGGTGTTTGTTTGGCTACAAGTCCCAAGTGAGCCCCTGTGCTTCACACAGCAGCATCCAGTACGGGGGATCTTTTGCTTATATTTTAATGAGGTGTGTGTCAATGCATTGTACCCGGTGAGTTGTGTGGAGTTTGTGTTGGGGGGGTCTCCCCATGCTGATTAGTATGGTCAGGGCTGTCAGTCCTTCTTCCCATCATGACACATGCTTCCATTGTAGGGCGTGCCAGTTGTCTTTCAGGATGTCAGTCAGTGGTGTCCTGCTTCTGATTTGCGCACATACCCTAGCAGGTCCTTGTGCTCCCCACAGCAGGACCCAGTGTCAGCCATCTTGTCAGTCATTTTCCACTCCCTGTGATGTGGGCATGTTTCAGAGAGGTCATGATGGGCCAATCAGGAGGGGGAGCATTATCTGTGACTACAGGCCCCATCATGCTTATGGCTACACTCACTTCACCTGCATCCCCACTATTCCTTCCTGACAGTAAGCTGCACTGTGAGGTGGTGTGTTTGTGGTGGCAATCTGTCTTGCTGGATGTATTTGGCTTAGTGCCAGTGGCTTGCTCTATTTGTTTGTAGGTTGGTGCATGTCGTGGCACAGTTCCCAGTCAATATGAGATGGCAGGTATTGTGTTTGTGTGACTGGCATACACATCTTGGGTTGATTACCTATTGGTTAGTGTAGGTTTGCTTGGGGTGCATGGTTTCACTGTCCCCTTGCCACACAATCTTGGGTTTGTTGTTTGTGTACTCACCAGTCTCTGGGATGTCTGTTAGGCCATGGACGCTCTCTGGTGGTAGGATGTCCCGCACCTTCTCCTCCCAGGTCCTGAAGTAGACTGGTTTGGCAGGAGGGCCACCACCAGTGCACTGACTCAAGGCGTGATCTTTCTCAATTAGTTTTTTGACCCTCCTGCGCACGTCATACCACCTGTTCTGGATATCGTCCTTTGTGCGCAATGTTGGTGCATGTGCGTTCACCTTGTCCACAATCCTCACCCACATCTTGGTTTTCTGTGAGATGGGGGTCCTTTTAACCAATGTACCAAACAAATGTGGCTCTACTCTGATGATCTCGTCTACCAGCACTTCTAACTCACTATCTGTGAACTTTGGATTCTTCTTTGGAGGCATGGTGATGGGTGGTGGTGGTGAGGGATGTGTGTGTGAGGGTGCAAGTGATGGTGGGTTGGTGTTGGTTTTGCTGTGTGTATGTGTGTGTGCTTTTGTATGAGGTGCTGATGGTGTGTGAGTTGTGTGATGTGTGAGTTGTGAGTGTGTCTGTGGTTGCTGTGTACTGGTGTTTGCTGCTGGCTGTGTCTCCTGTTTGCAAGGGATGATGGTAGTGATTGTAGTCCTTTATATAGTTCTAGTTGTTGGTGTGTCTTTGTCCAATTAATTTGTGTTGGGTATTTATTGGCTTAGTCATTGCTTGTTTGGTCCTTTTTTTGTGTTTTTTCCTTTGTGTTTTGTGGGCATGAAGGAGACATTCATGTGACGGAAACGGACGCTGCTGTTGTCTCGTGCGGGCTTCTCCGCCTCGTTCACGCTGCCTGTCTTCTGTGTTTGGTAGGCGTCGTTCGTGGAGGTCTCTATTGCTTGTGTTCCGGGTTGTCTGTGTGTGTCGGTCGAGCGGCTTGGTCTCCGTGTGAGTTGGTCTGGTTTTACACGCATCGCATCGTACTGCGCTAATCGTACATCGTGGGTACAGGTCGGTCGGGTTGATTCTGGGTTCATGTCGGTCGGTGAAAATCGCGTCGGTTTTCCAGCCGGATCACTATTTTCCCTCCGGTTCGGTCGTACGGCTTGTATTCCGTACGTGTCAGTTGCAATTCACTCGCGTTGCATTGTACTGCATGGGTTGTACAGCGCTGGTTCGTGTCGGTCGGTATTTGGTCCGGGTCCGTGTCGGTCGGTTCGTTTTGAGGCCGGAATCGGAATCGGATGCTTAATGTCTCCATGACATGGCAAAAGCAGCATTACATGAAAAAATGATTTATTGTTTAGCTGTTCAATCACATATATATGAGCTACCTGGTCTCCTTTTGATAATCCCTGCATTAGGCCATGGGTTGGACTTTTATTCTCAGTATGATTTTGGCTGCAGCATTAGTGAATTGAGATCTCAAGCCGGTATAGTACATGCTTTCATATAAGCTACCAAATAAAGTATAATAACCCAATAGCTGGCTGTTTAATGGACCTTGATTTAGTCCTCCTTTGAGGCTACTGAACGTTACAAAATAATTCTCAATAGACAACTCTATGTTGGACGTGATACACCAAAGTTATTGAAATTCTGTTTATATTTTCAGCTTTTCTGTCAGAAGTGTGGGATTTCATATGCTGTCCTTTTCCCCTTTTCTCTCCCTGCCCCCTTGCTCTTTTTTTCATTTGTTTTGTCCTTCTTTAATGGAAAGTAACTATTTATTGACATAGAAAATTGAATTAAGATGTAACGTATACAGAATAGAACTTCAACTTAAACTACAATACCTGCATAAGAAAACAGGGAAAATGCCACCATCCAAACAAACATCCCACATAAAAACCAGCAGACAAGTAAGAATGCATTAAATAGTTAAAATGCATCATATATTCCTACAATACGAATAGATATACCTTAAAAAAGAAATAAGCCTACTGCACTCACCTCTAACAAACACGACCAATTGAAAACTAAGTATAATCTAAAAATCACATTAAAAAACAAACACTAACAATCAAACACTTTCCCCGAAAACATAGTCATCAAAGTGAGAAAATGTAAAATAAACTTACCTTTATCAGAGATTATCAATGAGGAACCTCTAATATGCAGAGTTGTCTGCATTCAAAAGTAACAAACACATGCTACAACACAAAGAAAGTGGTGAAATAAAATTTAAAAAAATGGCATAGTACAAAAATATATAAATTACATCAAAAGACTTTCTTTCTATACAAACCAATGCAATAAATAAATACACATCATTTGTGTATTCTCTAATAAATTCATAAAATGTGTGAAAAAGTTAAAATACATCATATTTTCTTACAATACGAATAGATATTCAATAAAAAAGAAATACGCCTACTGCACTCACCTCTAACAAATACGGCCAATTGAAAACTAAGTATAATCTAAAAAATACATTAACAAACACTAACAATCTAACACTTTCCCCGAAAACATAGTCACCGTAGAAAGAAAATTTAAATTAAAATTACCTTTATCAGAGATTATCAATGAGGAACCTCTAAAATGCAGAGTCATATGCATTCAAAAGCAACAAACACATACTACAACATAAAGAAAGCGGTGAAATATTTTTTTTTAATTGACATATTACAAAAATATATAAATTACATGAAAAGACTTTCTTTCTATATAAACCAATGCAATAAATGAATACAAATAATTAGTGTATTCTCTAATAAATTCACAAAATGTGTAAACATTGTCACTGTTTGTAAAAACTGCTTTAAAGAATGCCTCATAGAGAAATGTAAACATGGGGAGAGGAATTGGCCTAACGGCTAAGGCGGTCGACCTCAAATCAGGGAAACTGGGTTCGAGTCGCGGGAATGACGGTGAACTTCCTATGATTCTGGGCAAATCACTTAATCTCCCCGTGCCTAACAAAAATTAACGTGGCCTCATGTAATGCAACTGGTGCTATGTAAAGTGCTCTGATACCCGATTCGGGTCAAGTTCGCGCTTTATAAAACTCTGTAAAATAAAAAATAAAAATAAAAAATGATCAAAAAGTACTGTAAAATTAAGTAATGAAAAATAATTTACCTTATTTCTTAAGATCGGAAAATACTTTACAAATATAAAAACATTTTGTCAAATATCTCAACAGCAAAATGCATTTAAATGTATATGAACAAGTCAACAGAATGTATATACAAATATATATATACACCAAACAAAGACGCTCCTTCCAGAGATCCCGGGCCCGTAGAGGGGTGGCGCGATGCCGGCGGAGAAAACCGGTAATCCAATATAAATCCAACACAGAGTTACCAATCACGCTCTCAGGTTATCGCAAAAATCCAAGCAGGACACCAAAGTTAGAATTGGGGGTTTGTTAGCAAATTTTCAAAATGTTTAATATACTTAAATTAATTAAAGATTTGAAATTAAGTTAATAGTGCTGTTGCATGTTTTATATTGTTCTAAATTTAAAACAAATATATCAAATAAATTTACATTAATATTTAAGTAAATATATTTTTACTAATGATTATATACATAAATAAACTTTAAAAAATTTCCCCACACTTTACCATAGGCAAACCTCCTCCCGACTGCGGAGTCCCTCTGGTGTAAAAAATAGGGAAAGGTAAAAACATGTTATTTACCTAAAAAACAATTCGTAAAAATATTTTATGTTTAATGTCAACCTAAATGACTTTTACATATTTTTCATATAGAACAAAATACATACAAATGCTACAGAATTATTAACTTCATTTTGAATTTAATTGTTAATCAATTTAAAAGTGCAAAATGAATAAAAATATTTTTCAGATGTTTAAGTTAAAAAAAGGATATTCCCACCTTAAGTAAAAACATTTGTATTGCCTATTAAATATAATTTTTTTAAGTGATGTGTAGAATTACTTACAAGTAATTTAAATACATTTAAATAATAATTAATGCTCTGTTAATTTGTAGATTCAATAAAAGTTAAAATGTTTTGCAAATAAATAATAAATGTTTTATTTTTAGAAATTTTTTTTTTTTTAAAACAACAGATTTTATTGATTTTACATAGTACCAGACTGGCCGAGCCCAGCAAGCAATGTACATTTGAAAGGCACAGTTTGGAAACTCTAGGTACTGTAAATTACCCACCCATGAGATCTGCGGAACATCAGACACATAGAAAACATCCCCCCCCCCCTAAACGTGCATCTTACATACTTTAAAAACATGATATAGACACATCGAATGAGTTTTGGTCTACGTCTGTGTAGCATTAGCACGTTAAACTGGCAAAACATTCACCACTAGTCTCTCAATAGGGTCTCGGGTGACTGGCTGCACCATTAAGGTCAAGTCGATACCCCTGTACTTAGGCCACCTAACCCAGATCTTCCCATGCTTCTGCAGACAGCCCCTTGCCTGAAACACCGCAATCTTTGCTGACATGCATGGATCCATGGCCTTTTTCCAAGTATCTATGCTAGGCAGGGACATAGCCTTCCAATGCTGTGCTATGTCTCGCTTAGCCAATGTGAGGCCCAAGAAAAGAAGGTGCCTTTTATTTCTGTTCCCCCCAATGTTTTCTGTGCTGTGTAAGAGCGTCAGTCTAGGGTCTGCTGGAAGGTCCCATGCCAGTACCCTCCCCATGGAAGACAATACGCCTGACCAGAAGTGCTGCAATGCCCCGCAACTCCACACCGTATGCAGGAATGACCCCTCGTCTGTGCCACAACAGAGACAAGTAGGGGACTGAATAGCCCCCATTTTCCGGAGGTGGAGATGCGTGTGATATAGTCTATGGAGATATTTAAATTGGACATGCCTATATCTGGTAGAGACCGCGGCATACCTGGGGCTCGCTAGTGCCTCGGCCCAATCATCATCCATCAAGGCGGGCAGGTCCGTCTCCCACACCGCCTGGGTCTGGTGTATAGTGGTCTTGGAGTGTGCAGTGAGGGTTTGATAAATTTGCTGGACTTTGTGGGCCCCTAGATCTCCCATCACCAACCGAACTTCTGGCGGGTGAAACTCGGGCAGTGACTTAAGATGCCGTATCAGGGGGATCAATGCGTGCCGGAGCTGCAGATACCGATGAAACTGCGACATGTGAAAGTCGAAATCGACCTGCAGCCTCTGGAATGATTTAAGTTTGGACCCCTGCATAATTTCTCAGAGAATGGATATCCCAATATCGTCCCATCTGCGAAACCCCATTAGTGCAGAGACTGGTCCAAGGTGTTTTCCCCGCAAGAGGGGAGTGGCGCCGGTCAGCATACCCCACCACCCCATGGACCGAACCACCCGCCTCCATGTCTGAATACCTGTCCGGATGGCTGGGGGAAATGCCTCTAAGGGCGAGCAACTGTATAGGAGATGAAGCAGCGTAGTATCTGCCATAAAGAGCCTTTCCATAGCATAGGTCAGATCTGCCTGAGAACCGTACCACCATTCATTAATTACCAGGAGGTGCGAAGTCCAATAGTACGCCCGGACGTCGGCCGCCGCTATACCACCGCAGTACGTGGATTGGATAAACGTCGCCAACACCACCCGGATCGCACCACTGCCAGAGGAACCTATTCAGGACTGCATTTATTTGGAGAAACCATGACGGGGGAATAGGATACGGATAGTTCTATAGCCTATAGAGCAAGCGTGGCAGCGATACCATTTTGAAAATTGCGGACCTGCCGTATAGCGAAAAGGGTAAGTGGGACCAAATCGTCGTCTTGTCTCGGACGGCGGGGAGCAGGGGAGCTATATTATGCATCCACGCATCTTGGGGACACCGCCTAATGTATACCCAGAGGTACTTGAAGCTCGTGTCTGCGATGATCAATTGCGAGGCCCATGCCTGAGTCCGCTGTGCGCCGCAAATGTGGAACAAGAAAGATTTAGATGGGTTAGCGCACAGCCCCAAAGTCTCACAGAAAATCCGCAGGATTTTGAGCACACGGGGCCCAGAGGCCCAAGGGTCTGACATGAAGAACAAGGCATCATCTGCATATAGCGCATTCCTGTCCGAGTACTCCCGGCAACCAATCCAGCCGATGAAGGACCGAGTCTTGGCGCACCCATGCGGCTAATGGCTCAATCGTTAAGGCGAATAAGAGAGGGGACAAAGTACACCTCTGCCTTTTACCCTTGCGGAAAGGGAAGGGAGCAGAGCTGCACACGGTCACATGAACTGAAGCGGTGAGATCCGTAAATAAGAGTTTCACATAGGCCCTGAATCGTGGTCCCAGGTTGACAGCCTCCAAGAGCATAAAAAGGTAGGTCCAACTCAGGGAGTCAAATGCCTTGTCAATGTCCGCCAACAAGAACGCCGCGGAATGACCCAGATGGCGGGTCTCCGCAACGGTGTTGTGGGTAACCCTGGGCATAGTTCACTAAGTAGCGCTACGCGTAGCTATGCAAAGTGCACTTCGCACTACGCGAGCTATGCATAGTACTTCGCGAACTGCGTAGTACCCTGTTCGCACTGTGCAAGATGCCAATTTCAATGATTGCACAGTGCAGACAAGCATCCGGCACTGTGCAATCATTGAAAATGGCATCTCGCACAGTGCGAGCTGTAGTTTTCTGCCACTCAAGTAGATTTTTACTCGAGCGGCAGCTTTCTCAACGCGGGCTGGTAGTTTCTCATCGTGAGCGGTCGCGAGCATACACGACCACTCGCAATGAGAAATCTGACCTCCCCGCGTTGAGAATCTTGCCTGGAGGTTTATTTTCTGGCCGCGATCGGCAACTTGATGTTGCTGATCGCGAACGCGAAAAAAGTCTCGCCGGAATGTCATTTTGCTTGCTCGCGGTCGCCAACTTGACATTGAGGACCTCGAGCAAGCAAAAAATGACTGCTGCACTATGCTACGCATGTTTGCACTGTGCTACGTGCAATTCGCAAACTACGTGAGCATAGCGTAGTGCTTTGCCCAGGGTTAGTTATGGGCCCATCTGATATTGTGTCTGATGGAGCACTGTGGCATGAAACCGGACTGATCTGCATGTACCAGATCCTGAATGCATGTGCGGAGGCGGTCGGCCAGGACCTTCCACAAAAGTTTAGGCTCGAAATTCATCAAGGAGATGAGGCGATATGAGCCCTGATCTTCAGGAGGGCGCCCAGGCTTGAGGAAGACTACAATTTCGGCATGTCGCCAATCCGGAGACAGAATGCCCTGCTCTTAGGCTTCGTGAAGCGTCTCAAGCAGATGAGGACCTAGGGTCCCCATAGGTGGGTGCAGGAAGTCGCACGGGAACCCGTTCAGGCCTAGAGCACGGCACAGGCGAGTATTGGATAGCACCATCCGCAGTTCATCTTAAGAGATGGGTATGTCCAGGGCGTTGCGTTGATCATCCAATAGGTGGCAAGGAGGGATATCTGTGAAGAAGTCATCTTTAAGGGACTCAGCAAATACCTTGCACTCCTCATACAGTGCCGCATAGAAATTAGCAAAGGCCTGAACAACGGCCTCGGGGGAGGCACACATATCGCCATCTGGGGTCCTCAGAAGGGGGACCTGCATTGGGGACGTTTGGGCCTGGCATAGCCTATAGAGCATCTGGCTGGACTTGTCGCCCCATTGATAAATCCTGTATTGGGTTGCCAACCAGGCCTCTTTAGCGCTATCTGTAAGCAGCTGATGGAGCTGTTGCTGAACATGCAGCAGATTCCGACGGGTGCTGGAGTCAGAGCCCTCCACCATTTGGGATTGCAGTTGTACATGATGATCCTCCAGCTCCCTCACCTGTGCCAAGTGCCGCTGTTTCTCCCCAGAGCGATAACTAATGTCAGGACCTCTGATCATGGGCTTGAAAGCCTCCCAGAGTGTGGTTGGGGACGGGGAAGTTCCGGCATTGAAACTGAGATAGTCCGCGATTGCCCGCTGTAGCATCTCCTGATAGTCAGCATCTTGGAGCAACCATGGGGACATGCGCCATCGATCGGGGGCTCTGCGAGTCTGGAGGCGGACCTTGAGTTGGACTGGCGAATGATCGGAGAGACCCCGGGGCATAATGGATGTGTGTGTCACTCGGTGAATGTAGCTCTGTGGGTGGAACAGAAAGTCCAGATGTGAAAGGGTGGAGTGGACTGACGATGCATATGTGAACCCAGGTTCCAAGGGGTGAAAAGCCCGCCATGAGTCAGCCCAGCCCAGTGTATGTGCCAGTATATTCAGTTTGGATCTGGGAGGGGTGTGTCTGGCGACCTAGCCCAGTATTGGCAGGCAGGCCGGAAGATCGCTCGAAAGCTGTGTTAGTTTGTCTATAAATGTCTAGCCTAACGGTGGAGGGGTGTAGGTACTCCCAATTGTGTTTTGCTCACCGGCTATGGTGCCCGATATAAATGTGAAGCGCCCACCCGGATCTAACCAATGCTGTGTAACTTGAAGCAGCACACGGCGGTGGATGAGAATCACCGTGCCACGCGTGCCCCTCAAAAGGCCGGAGTGGTACACCGTGGCAAACCAATATCAAGAGAGGCAGGGGGCTTTAGTGCCCAGAAGATGTGTTTCCTGTAATAATAGGATGTCCGCCAAATAACGCTTTGCTAAGTGGAGCACTACCCCCCCGTTTGACCTTGTTCAACAAACCTCTAACATTCCAGGCCAGAATAATAGATTACCCCAACAGAGAGTCACATGAGGTGTGGATCATTCCTAATCTTTAATATGTGTAGTGACAGACGATGTGATAGTGACTGAATATGGAATTGTGTGCATGGTGAGCAAAACATAGAACTAAAAACATACAGCCCGAAATGTCCCACCCCGCTCCCCCACCCCAATACTTCCAAAAACACGGAGTATCTGTTGTGGTAGAATCCTGTCCCAGGCCCCAAACGTGATGACCTAAGAGGTTCCACCAATGGAACCCCCCCACCCAACATCACCAAACATTACCCAAAACATTCAGGGCGTACAATGTCCGACACCTTCCAGGGCCTGTGATGAAGACCCCAGCCCGCAGGATCAGGAGCAACCCAACAGGGAGTCACCACCTTCGACATCGCCCTGCTGCTGAAGAAGAACAGGAGAGGATATGTTCATATGCCAAGGCAACCTCAGTCCATAGAGCCCGACTAGCCCTGGGCTCGCCATTTGGAGCGGGATCTATGGCGCCTCACAGCATTGTCCCTTCCCTGCTGACCACTCTGATGTGAGCCCTGCGAGGAGTCCGAATCCATATGAATCGGCAAGTGTGACTTGAGGTTATACTTTTCATCCGTCCACGTGAATATCTCCTCCGGGGTGTCAAAGAAGAGAGTCTTGGCATTGTAGATCACTTTCATCCGGGCGGGAAAAAACAGTGTATAGGATAAGTTCACCTCTCAGAGCTGTCTCTTGGCCACCGCGAACGATTGACACTGCTGCTGGACCAGTCTGGTATAGTCAGGGAAGACCATGATGGAGTGAGAATCAAAGGTCATTTTGTCTTTATGGAGCTGGGCATACTGAAGGATGGCATCTCGATCGGTATAGTTGAGGAGCCGGGCAATCACCGGCCTCGGGCACTCCCCGAGCAGCTGCTTCTTGGTCAGAGCATGGTGGGCCCTCTTGATCACAAAGCAGGGAGACATGGCCTCTGGTGGCAGCAGCGCCTTAAGCCAACCTGAAAGGAAGTGATCCATCGACGTTCCCTCGCAGCCCTCAGGAAAACCCACCAGGCAGATGATGTTGCGGCGGGCCCTACCCTCCGTGTCTTTAACCCGCAATGCCAGCTCCTGGGAGACCACGGCGAGTTTGTCTACTTTCTTCCGCAGGGTGAATACAGTGTCATCTGCTGTGGAGACCCTTGACTCCGCCTCCACTATTCGGTCCACCGACTTCCGAAGATCCTGACGAAGAAACAACACCTCTGAGCCGACTACCCCGATATGGGCTCGAGAGCCATGCGTGACTGGTTGATCGCCACAAGCAACGTCGCTGTGTCTGAGGACAGGCCCTCAGCAGCCTCCTTCCCAGCAGGGGTGGTGGTGTAGTGATCCATGGTGTTCTGTTTGGGGGCTGCCACACCATGCTTGTCCTTGCCCATGATGACTGGAGGAGTAGACCGAAGGGGTCCGCACTGGGTCAGCAATCGCAGAGAGTAGATATGTAGGGGGAGGCCAATAGAGGATGGCGGGCAGTCAGTAGTGGCGAGAGTCACTCAGCCCCAGGTCCGAGCTCAGGGTGCCTCCCCGGCGCCTCCAGCATTCGTGGGGAGATGGGACACCACAATGGCGTCTTGGTGGTGTTGCGGGCCATCCGCCCGATCTGCTCACCCACAGCCACTCCACAGGGTCCGGACGGTGTCACACACCTACCCGGGACAGCACAAGGCAGGGCAGCCGCCTCCACAGTAGTCACTCCCTGCGGCCGCAGCAAGCAGCAGTCACTGCTTGGCCTACCTAGCCCGCGGCCCAGCGCGCAGCTCAGGGTCCTCTCAGCTGTCCACCACCGCCAAACTCTGCCAAAGGGGTCTCGGTGTGCTCCGCGGTGAATGACCTGCGGTAGCGGCAACATGGGTCAGGATGCAGCAGGATAACGGCCCTGAAAAGGGGCGAACTTGCGTAGCTCTAAAGAGACACGTCCGCCATGTTCGGCTCCAAAGCCATACCCCTTAGACATTATTTTAACATCAGATTATATTTTGTTATATTTTTTACTATTTTAAACAATTGAATTTAACATTATTTCCTGTGGGGTTTTATTTTGAGTCCCTACCCTAGTACAAGTGATTGGCCATGGGTGCTGCTGGCCTTACTCTAGCTTTGAGCTAGAGTGATTTTCTGGCTGTAGTAACTTTACAAAGTGCAGTTTGTGAATAGCAATGGGCTTACTCTTTTGTTGGTAGGTGCATGTCCCTCCCTAAACCCCTACTTAACAATTCACAACCTCCTCCTTACTCCTCCCCAAACCTCACCCATGTAGTAGTAAGTATGACCCGTTATGGCTAATCCACATTTACTACTAAGGGCTTGATTATGAGTTTGGTGTTGCAGGAGTGGGATAGCCCAGCCGCCACACCGCCAAACCCGCGTGCGCACTGCCCGCCAGATTATGACTTTTTCAGTCACTGGCAGATGGTTCTTTGGCATTCTCACACTGTAAAGGGAATGTCAAAGGTAGTACCTGCATGACATGGACTGGTGCAATCCATGCTGTGCAGGTTCTGGGGTGCATTCACAGGGGAGCATTCATGCATGTAGGGGGCACATCTTGTGCCCCCCTGCATGCAGCCCATGGCCCAGAGGCAACAGGGGGTGTCCCTTTTGTTTCCTCTCTGTCACAATTTTCATGGACGAGGAACCCCCATGGAAACCATGGCGGAGAGGAAACTCTTAATATGCTTGGTGGGACCGCAGTGGTCATGCCAAGCATATTGCAGCCTCAAGACCGCCGCACCACAGCCAGGGATTTCTGATACCTGGCAGTTGCAGAGGTGCAATGGCAGACCGACTGCTCTAGTTGTGATAGGGTTGTCGAAGACCGCCACTGCCATGACCCTCGAGACTGGTAGTCTGTGGACTGCCAGACTCGTAATCAGGCCCTAAATGGTTATTATGTTTCCTAACCTAGGCCTATGTAGCAAAGTGACCTTTTACCTACATTTGTCCTATCTTGCTCTGCATAACAGTTTTAGCAATGACCTTTTACCCAGTTATGTGCTGAATAAATGTCGATTGGTGTCCTTGAAACTAGCCTCATTTATTATGTATGAGGATTCTTCGTAAAATCCCCTGCACATGACGTACATAACAAGATTTACATACTCTGTACAAAGGTCCTCGCTATCTTGAGCCTAGAGTGACAGGGCTACTTTCCATACATACAATTATTGATTTAGGCTCATCTACATAATCATTCTCACAACATATTTATTGTAGTAGAACCCCTAAGGCTACCTTTTTGTCATAAAAGAACCGCACATTCACTAGGTATGGAGGAGGAGACACTTCTATGCTGACACTGACACAGAGGTTTGTGCACACTGAAGCTTCAACACGCAGTGGTCTGACATTCCTTGCGGGTTCTCCAACTCCTGACCAAGACGGGGTTCTTCATTCTCCCACATTAAGTAATGGGGTTGGCTCATTCCTAGAGGATTCTTGGCTTTACACTAAATGCATGCCAGGTGCACTTAAGTACACTTAGGTAGGGTCTGCATCATCAGAGTACGCTTGATTACTGTCATGGTTATATGCCTGTATATAATAGTCTTATCACCATGGTAGAAATGCATCTAAGGTTTACTCTATTTGTGCTTGTAATCTCTTACATTTTCTTCTGTCTATTGATTGTCGCAGCAAACATGTTTTATACTAGAATGACGCTGGTTCAATAAATACCTATTGAAAACGTCCATAACATTTATTCTGTGTATCTTTCTGAGACTAAGTGAGCACGATTGACTGAGCGAAAAGTACTTTACTGTTTCCATAATCCCTGAATGGTCAAGGGTTGTCATGTTCAGTGGTTGCCGGAAACTATTTGCTCCTTGGTAAGGTTCGGGGGCTTATAGTGGCACTGTGAGCTAGCTGGTCTATAGGTGACATATCTTGTGGAAGTGTCTGGAATCAGTCTACACACCAATCCCTTAGTTTATGTTGTCCAACAAACGCTCAGATCCTATGTATTTTTAAGAACTACGTGACATGGTAAACTTACAATTGGGAAGATCTCTTTATAGAAGCAATAGGAGAGGTGGAGATTTACACTCATAGGTCTGTGAATAGCATTATGTAGTACTTTAGTATTACTATTGTAGTACTACTAAAGGTCCAACATATGTCACTATGGGATTAGGCCTCTCAGTGCACTGGTGACATTGCAAACCACTCAGCCTTGTGTTTTATATTGTCCCCAGTGTCGAATTTTACATATCAAATTTAAAATACACGAAAAAAAGACTCCACAATCCACAGGACAATACACAATAACTTGATTATATTCAGGAATTGTGCAATGAGCCAGTAATATCACTTTGAGATTGGCGATCTCAAGGCGAAGCAATGGACACAAGAACAGATTTTATAAATTAAATACTGTATTAAAAATCATGGTCTCTGGCTAAATACACTGAGATTCAAAATAGGAAGTAGTCATAAAAAACATTTTGGAACATATAGAAAACAAACTATCGGAAAAAGACAAAGCAACAATGCAGTTCAGAATAGATACAGTATCCAAAGCCATTTCTGAGGATTTCTTTGGATGTAGTTTGTATTTCTGGAATCAAAAGTTTGGAAACCCGATTGCAAATCCATTACAATAGGTACTCCCTCCCATCTGGCTGACAAATTCACCATCTTTGGTGGCTCTCCCCACATGCAGCTTTAATACCCTCATTCTGAAGTGACAAAGCTCACAAATTAAAAAAACAGGGCAACATATATCTTCATCGATGCATCTGATATCCGCACTGACATCCCTTTATTCACAGCACTAGCGCTATACCAATTTAGGAGTTGAACACACACCTCTGCAAAGAACACTACATCATGATGCAATGACATCATAGTTTCAGTCCTATTACCTCAGCAATCATACCATGATATTGTCTTTGCTTTTGACCCTGTACAGCACTCTGCTGTCTTTAATCTGTATTCATGTTATTTAAATACCACATACTTACATACATGCATACATACATGCATACTTGCTTAACTACTGTTAGAACTGGGGATCTGGTTGTCATAGTATGCACCCTGTACAAGCAGAAACCACGGGGCTCATTTATGAGCCCCAGCGTCACTTTTGCGCCACCCGTGCGTCAATTTTTGTGACGCACCAGTGGCGTAAAACATGCGCCATGTCGTGCCATATTTATGAAGTGACGCATCTAGGTAGATGCGTCACATCCTTAACCCCTGCGCTACATTATACCTGCGCCAGGTATAATGTATGCAGGGTGGGCGTACCCACGCAAGTAAGGGTCGTAGGAGTGGCGCAGCGAAATCTATGAGATTTCGCTGCGGCACTACTAGGACGCCAATGCGTCAAAACCTTACGCCTGCCTCAAGGCAGGCGTAAGGGTGACGCAGGCCCTTTCACATGGGGCTTGCCCCATGTGAAAGGAACATTGCTGGAGTTGCGTCAGGCTTCTGACACAACTCCAGCAATGCGCCACTTTTTGCGCCAACAGATACGTCAGTTATACTGACGTATCTGTCCTTCCTTGCGACATGATGCGTCATATTATAAATATGACACATCATAGGTGTCGCAAGGAGGGCGCACTGAGAAGTGACGCATCGCTGCTTTCACGCAGCGATGCGTCACTTCTCATAAATGAGGCCCCACTACTTTAGTCAG
Organism: Triturus cristatus; assembly: GCF_964204655.1. Taxonomy (NCBI): domain Eukaryota; kingdom Metazoa; phylum Chordata; class Amphibia; order Caudata; family Salamandridae; genus Triturus; species Triturus cristatus. The sequence goes on from NC_140583.1 coordinate 1,130,692,107, forward strand.
GGAAGCTAGATACACACTAAAAGACAACCTGTACTAAATGAAAATGCCGGGCTCATTAGTTCTAAACTTTTCTAGAGACATTCTCTGTTGTTTCTTTTTATCAGGATGAAAGTGTGAAATTGTTAATGCACATTCAATTAGCCAATAACTGCCTTTGATAAATAATAATCCATGGACAACTATATAAGGTTAGTTAATTTATTATGAAGCCAAAAATAACTGAACGCCTCAACACGAGGGTATAGAAAAACAAAGGAATTAGCATGAAACCAAATCTACACATCCAATTTAAATGATGAAGCATGAACAAAACTTTTAGTTCAAGAAGTAAGATAAAGAGAATCAGGGAGCATGAGTCCACATTTCCCTGCATCGAGGGTTGATAAATGAAAAGCATTAAATCTATCCCTACTCTATCACTGAGGTGATTTCCCAATGTGAGCATTTCAATTGGAAGGAAAAGGTTTCAGTACGTGTCGGTACATTGAATGAGTCAAGTATCATAAAGCCACTATCGCAAGAGAAAAAGCTCATTCTAAGATGCTCTCTCTCCCATGGCAAGAAAGAAGTGGCGGTGTCCCTAATTCCAACAATCAGTTATCCACAGGTAGCATTCCCATCATGCACAGCGTGTGCATAGTTCACAATAGGTACGGTCATGAGTGTACTTCTCCATGGTGTTTTCCATGTAAATCTCTTGCAACAATTTGCTCTTGGTTCCCATGCCTTCTCCCATGTGAATCTGACTCCGTCTTTATCACCTCCAAACCAGGTAACTGTAACTTCTCTCTCCTTGCCTAGCTACTAAAACAAAAGCATTACTTTTGCCTAATGAATGCTTCTTCACCTGCAATGCAAGCGTGAGAAAGAACAGATTCTGCAGTGCACATGAAATTCAGACCATTGATTCTAAAGCAAGAGTTTGTCAGCGGCTTGCATTTCAGGCCTACAACTTTAGCTAACATAAGAATGTATCACTGTAAGCATTACAGATTTTCATAATTCTATCATGGTTCAATAAACACAATTTATCAAATTATAGAAATATCATTGTTCACCACATTTAGTATATGAGGAGTGTCAGTTTCACAACACGAGTTCTTCATGTTAACGTTTTCTGCTAGTTATTTTCATTTCCTACATTAATTCTCCATTACTACATATCAGTCCTGAAATATGTCATGTAGTTAAATTAATACATTTCACAATTCTAACTCCTCACATTTACCTAATACAAGATTATATGCCGGTGCTCTCTACACGTGATTATGGTGCAACCTTTTCAATTTTAATTAAACTTACACCCCGATCATAACCCTCTGTTAGCTTGGCACAGTCTTATCTAAAAAGGCAATGTGTAAAGTATTCGGGCTGGACTGTTCTCAAGAGGAGCAGGGTCAAGACTGATTTGCATATGGCTGGGTCCAAACTACTGTGACTTTGTGAGAAAAGAACAGTGGATTCGACCCAGATCCCTTGACTGGGGGTAAGTGTTTGAAAGGTTTTAACACTCCGTCCAGCATCTTGTGGTTTTGCTAAAGTGTTTGTGCAGCACACACACAGTAACACAATGAAAACACCACAAAAATACTCCACACAGGGTTAGAAAAATAGATCATATTTTTATGAATAAAACAAGACCAAAACTTCAAAAACTAATAAGTAGAATCTAAGTTATGAATTTTGAAAGATTCAATCAAAATGTAGTGCTTAGAAACAAATAGCACAAAGGGGTTACTTGAAGTCGCACTGGACCTGGGTAGATCCAAAATTTAGGCTGACCGCGATGGAGGGCTAGCCGGCTACAGAGCTCATCAATGCCCCACTGAAAAAAGTACCTTGAATGGAGCAAATGTCGACGTTGAAGACTCGATCCATCAGTTCCGATCCACGCAGGCGATGAAGGCTTCATCGACGAACCCCTTTACAATGCAGGCACTGCATCAGCGTTGAACTGCTCTGTCCCTTGTTGTCGAGCCGTGCAGTCAATTTAGGCGATGCCGATCGGCTCCTGCATTGCTTTCAAAGGGCAATGCGTCATCTACGATCAGCTCAAAGTTGTCATTGCATCAATTTTGTTGGTTCTGCACAGCAGAAGTCACCTTTCAAGGGCCCAGAACTGGATTGGGTTGACAGGACTCACAGGTAGCAGAGTCCAGGTGCTGTTGCAGGGTTGAAGGACGTCTTTGATGGCCCTGAGACTTTACAACAGGGGGAATGCCAGCAAGCCTTTAAAGTCACACTGGGTGTAAGTGAGATGGGTTCAGTCCTAGTCCTCGGCAGGGCAGAGATAAGCAGGCAGCAGGGCAGCACAGCAGAGCAGAAAAAACAGTTCTTCCCAAGCAGCAGTCAAGCAGAGTGACAATCCATGTAGCACAGCAGTCTTTATTCTGGCAGAGTTCTTCACAGCTTCAGTAGTGTACTGTCTTGGTAAGATCAGAGCCCCAGTACTTATAACCAGATGTGCCTTTGAAATAGGGGTGGCTTCAAAGCAGGCCACTGAAGTGCCCTTTCTTCCCAGTTCTGGCTCAAGACTATTAGTATGGGGCAATCTGCCCTTTGTGTGGGAAAAAGGACATTGCCTATTCAGTTGTAAGTGCAGGAAGAGCATTCAGAATGCAGATGACTGGAAATTAGTTCTCTGTCACACCCGCCCTTCCTGTGTCCGTGACTGTCTAAAGGGAATGCACAAAATGTAGCTGTCACCCACCCCACCCCTGACATGTATTGGAGGCAGTCTGCAAGGCACACATAGCTGTAAGAGCAGACAAATGTCCACTTTCTAAAAGTTGCATTTCTAAAATAGTAATTTTAAATCCAACTTTACCATTAAAGCAAATGTATCATTACTATTCCAAAGATATAAAGTATGATGCAACTATTTCTTTCCGAGCACGAATTACATCTTAAAAGTGTATTAAGGAATTCCAAATGCTATCCTATGAGAGGAATAGGCCTCACATTAGGGATACCAAATGTTGGTGCCTGTCACTACCAGGACATGTGAAACGTTAACGTACATGTGCTACCTTTTACTTACACAGCACCCTGAGCTTCGGGCTACCTTGGGCATACCATAAGGGTGACATATGTGTAAGTTAATTGGAATTTAAGGCTTAACAAGTCATTTTACATGTCAAGTTGAAGTGGCAGCAAGCTGCACACACAGGCCCTGCATGGCACTTGAGAAAGGTTTGAAGGGCTACTTGTGTGGCTGGCACAATCAGTGATGCAGGCCCCTGGTAGCATTTAGTTTACAGGACCTGGGTATATGGTATACCACTTTACAAGGGACTTTTAAGTAAACTAAATATGTCGATTGGGTATACATACATGTCACCATGTTTAGGGAAGAAGCACATGCACTGGTCAGCAGTCATAACATGCTCAGAGTCCTAAGGCCAACAAAAAGATACAGGAGAAAGAGGAGGTAAGCAGGCAAAGTGTTGAAGGGGAAACCACCACAAGGTTTATAGGTCCAACAACTATGTAAATACATATAAGAGTTTGTGAACATTTGATTGAGGCAATAACAAATAAATACAATAACAGTACTACAGGTACTTGCAAGAAGACAATGTATTGGCATCTAAAGAAGTAGGTGTGGTGTGTGGCGGAAGTAGACTGCTCGCTGGGGTGCCAACTACCTTTGTCACTGGTATGGGATTTGAGTTGCTCAGGTACAATAATTATGATCCTCAGAACATGATTAAAATAACCTGCAAACAGAGAAAACATTTACAATAGAAAGAAGAAAGTATTGTAAATATGCAAATGGCAATTTTTAGCGAAGCTTTACAGATACAGACTCTTTTAGCCAAATGGAGGTTCATAAAAACCAAAGTGACAAAATAGGAAATTTGTACCTACTCAAAGACATTTGCAAAACGTTAAATGCTTGTGTACATCAGATGGAGGCAAACACATCAAGTACAACAAAACATTTCATAAACACCTGTAAGTCAAGGGGACAATTATCACAAGGTTTGTATGTGCACATAAGGCAAATTTCAGAGGTACACTAAGGTTAGGGTTGCCGCATGGCACACAGAGACAACTGCCCATGAGAACATGAGGTATGGCGTGAACTACAAATAAATCTTGATTTGGCTAGCTGGTTACCTAGCTGAGTGGAAGACACCTATTCTTGGCAACGTGAAGGGAACAATAATAAAATGGACAAAAACAGTAGCTCAACTACACATGCAGGATTATATTCTCCAAAACGCTCTCTCTGATGTGTTTGTGAACTTCATGTATGGTGCCATGTAGCGTTAGGTAGTCCACCTTAGTGTTTTGGTAAATGGTACAGCAGCCAAAGGCTTTGTCAGGTCTTGTGTAGGTGCATGACTGCTTTGGATTGCTTGGGACATCCCACTGCCCATAGGCAGTGGAAGAACAGGCAACCCGAACCCCAACTGGTGCTTGATGCGGACAGGATGTAGGGAGAAGCACTCAAGCTACAGTTATTCAACAAGGATTGGCAATGCCGATAGGTCTGTCTTCAAAACAATTTTTGTATGGTAATGTGAAGCATTACAAGTATATTGCACAGGAATTAATAGGTATTTGTGTGGAAGCAAACACTTGCCGGATAATATTGGTGTAGGTCAAAACGTCAGGTGTCAGTTATACTGTCAAGCCAAATCTAAAAATCAATGTAGGTTAATTACTGTCCTCGTTCCGAGTGTACTGCTGCCAGAAATAACCAGCATAAATTATCTATTTTTCAAAGCCACTATAATAGTATTACAATGGCATCTGTGTGCCCCTGAAAGTTCAAGCTCAGGCAGCTGGACAAATAAACAAATGATCACAGTTGTGTGGAAAACGAGTGTCAAGTACCAAACACCTGAACTTTGATTTCCACAGGAGCAGATGAATATTTCCTCAATCCCCTACTCCACTACTCCACTACCAGCGAACGTGAACAACTCACTTGCAGCAGAGAGGGTGGAAAGGGGATTGGGAAGAAAAGAGAGGCTGCCACTGCTTCACCTCTTCGTGACTGGACTCAAGCTACGCTCCTTGTAGGCACCTGTAGCAAAGAACACCATGTAACCACTATAACTGTACACTGTAAACCTTAGCTATTTATCTTTTCCTCAGTTACCTGTCTTTCCACAGTGGTTAGCTGCTCTCTTGTATGTCTTTTAGAATTCAATGTTTTGACCTGTACCGGTGTTGTGTAAATATTCTTGTAGGCTCCGCAACAAAGAACACCATGTAACCGCTACAACTAAACACTGGATATTGTAGCCCTTTTATCTCTCCCACTGTTACCTGTCTTTCCACAAGTAAGCTGCTCTCTTGTATATTTAGTATTATAATGTTTTAATCTTTTCTTTAATGATTCTCATTAAACAGTTCTGTTCTTTACATATTCCTGTCTTCTCTTTCAGAGGCGAATTCTGTTGCTCCAATTGTATATATATATATATATATATATATATATATATATAGATATATATATATATATATATATATATATATATATATATATATATATATATATATATATATATATATATATTACCTACTGGCGGTCGCCAGTAGGTAGTTATAGTTAGGACCACGTTTCCATAGGAAATCCGCAACATTCTATTTTGAATAACTTTGGCGCCGGTTGACGAATCCTCGCGAATTTTTCAAAATAGGTGGGGTGCTACGCTCCGCTCCTACCCTGAAAGTCTCGGGGGGATTCATCAAGCGGGGGCTGAGATAAATGAGATAAAAGGGGGGTCCCAAAACGCGTTTTTCCCATGCATTTTTCCATAGGACCTTTAGACACAGCTACAGCCCGAACGGCTGAACAGAATTACTTGAAATTTGGCAGAGAGGTAGTCCTCAGGTCAAGGAAGTGCCTTTTGTAGGTTTGGTGTAAATCTGTTCAGTAGATTCTGAGAAAATAGCCTTTAAATCAATATATATATCTGAGCCAGCTTACGGTGCGCTTACGGTACGCTTACCGTACGCGTACGGTGGCGTGCGCGAGCGCGATTCTGATTGGCCCTTAGATCTTAGTAAACATTCGAATCGGTCGAAACCAGGAAGCGGCGGCCGCCATTTTCTCTCTTGCACTCTGAGGGGGGAGCTGATAAACAAATGCCAAAAACATATAAAGGGGCTGTTTAGACAGCGCCCATGCACATAACCATGTTAGTTGAGTTTTCAAAGATCCCCCAAGGCAAAAAACGGTAATTTTTTATTTTTCGAAAATTTCGCCGATTACGCTTACCGTACGCTTACCGTACGCGTACGGTAAAAAATTATTTTAAAAAAAAAAACCCACTCTCTCCACCCCGTGTGCAAATGGTGGCCGAATGGTGGCCGAAGGCCACCATTTGTGCATGGCATATAAGAGCACAGCATTTCGCCAAAAAATTTCAACAGATTACCTATCACAAGGAAGCGCATAATATGTCCTCCATGTGCGCACGGTGCGCGAAGCGCATCGTGCGTACATGGCCCATCTAGCGTAACGTGGGCACGCGGTGCGCGTAGCGCACCGCGTGCCCACCGTGCGTGCACGGCACTAACTGCGTAAAGTGGGCGTGCGGTGCGCGAAGCGCACCGCGTGCTCACTGTGCGCGCACGGTGCGCAAAGCGCACCGTGCGCGCACAGAACGAACTGCGTTAAGTGGGCGCGCACGCCACGAATGGTGTAAAGTAACTTAGCATTTAAAAAAACGTACAAATTCACTGAAAAATCCATAGGTTTCACACACGTTATAGTTAGGAATTAGCATTTAAAAAACCTTGCAAATTCACTGAAAAAACCATAGGTTTCACACATGTTATAGTTAGCGGAAATTTTACTGATAAAAAACCAATGAAATTCCCCCGTTATAGTTAGTGCAGGAAACTATAACTCACGCGACCGCAATCTTCTGCTGATGACATAAGTGTCTTTATGAAAAAAAAATATTTGTAATATATGTATAGCTAAAAATTTATGGAAGAAGACATGGGCAAATAAGTGTCTAAATACAGTATTAGCATCAGCAGAGGATTGCGGTCGCGTGAGTTATAGTTTCCTGCACTAACTATAACGGGGGAATTTCATTGGTTTTTTATCAGTAAAATTTCCGCTAACTATAACATGTGTGAAACCTATGGTTTTTTCAGTGAATATATATATATATATTTATATTTATATCTACTTGAATTTATCCTAGAGGTAGAACTGTTATATAGAACTGACTGGAGTAATTGGATAGACAAACTCCAGAAATGCTAGACTCAAAAATACTGGTAACAACTGTCTCTTGTCAGTGAACCCTTACTCCAAAATATTTCGCGCTCTCATGAAAATATTTGTGAAAGTGTGTAGTTGTTGCTTTCTGTACATGTGCTGAATAAATTTGGAGCTCTGTATTGAAGTGGGTATTCTGAGCTTCCTCCCAAAAGTAGCAATTACGTAAACAGCAAACTGTCTCTGTAAAATGCGGGAATGCAACTTACTTGAAGGCAAACCCCTAAGGTATGCGGGAACCATCTGTGACCAAACTGTAGCTGTACTCACGAAAACTGAAACAGGAAAATCTCCCTTCACTTGCTCCAAAATTGGTAAAGAGACTCAGGAACCTGTCTGAAGCGAAGAAGGAGCGAAGTTCAGCAAATAAGAACTAATTACAGGAAACCCTCTCAAGTTACAGGACTACTTGAAAACTGAGGGCAGCACGAACGGTAAGCGCTGCCTCTCCTCAGGAATCTTCAGTTGAAGTGCGCAGTGCTCATCGAGAACAAGCGCGAGCACAGCTGCAGTTTCCAAACAGCTGAAACACTAGACCTTCGACCTACACTATAGTCATGGGCGGCCATCTTGGAATTCCGTGGCTGCGAGGAATGCATAGATTGCAGCCATAACGAGGAAATGGATCTGAAATGGATCTGCGAAGCCTGGAATAAAAGTACTTGTGCCTCCTACACCCAGCATGATGATATTTAGGGACTTTTTGTGTTCTCACCTGGCCATTTCTGATAACAAGCACTTTTTTTGTAAAAGTACACAATGTCTGTCCAATAAGAAATATATGCTGCTTGCTCCAAATATAAGGGTGGAGCCAAAGCCCCTTCTTTTAGTGTTTTTCACATAAATGGCTTTCCATAAAATGGGTGCTTGCAGTTCAGAAAAATTCAGAGAGTACATGTGATTCATGGTTTGGGGAGGAGGACAGGATCTCCATTTCTGAAGGTGGTGAGCAAATGATACTGCAGCGTTATAGAAAGTGGGCATTTTGTCTACATCCAAAGCAATAACCACTAGCAGAGCCATAAGGTTAGACTGTCACCAGGGTTTTTAACATTGTCTTCCACCCACGGATACTGGTTAAAATCTGTGCATTTCTCACAACGAAAACACAGGAGATGAGTCCTATTTTTCAGATTTGCATGGGAACATCTCATGCATTTAAAGAAAATATCATTTTCTATGTGCATGTTGGAAAACGAGTCATTAGTTGTGAGGCCGCCACAAATAATGGGTTTACATTTGTCCTTCACTGGAAAACAAACACCCCGTTGTAGCGCTTGACTGTCAGAGGGTCGCAGAGCAGTCTAAGGCTAACTCAAGGGGGTGATGTGGGCTAGTAATCGCCATTTACAGATACGCAGAAATAACACTCAGTAATTGATTGTCCTATCTGTACATTTCTTTATAAAAAAGGACGAGTACATTTATTACACACACACTACTCAATACTATGCATCAGTGTACAAATATACCTAAGCTGTTGGAACTACTTCTTGACATTGCATAAACATTACCACCCCTCCCCCAGGAGGAAGGGTCTCGTACCACCACTCATATGTTTGAACATCATCTTGCCCCCAAATGCAACGGGTTGACCATCACCTGGAGTGAGGGCCCTATCCACTGCCACCACCCCATTATTTCAGCAAGCATTTATAATGGAAACACCTGCCATAGTGGCACATAACCCTGACTGAGAACATCTCATACTGACCAAACAGCATTAACACTTAAATCACAATGGATGACAGTCTAGTTGTTCAACTAAATCAGTACCAAGAATACCTGTCTAAGCATCACTTGGAATGACAGGTACTTATCATATCTGGTAACATGAACAACGCAAGTCAATCATAGCCCCTAATAAGCATCACGTTTATAATCACATGACTATTCAATTACAACCATCCATCTCGCTAGAGTGCCTGGCAACATATTTCCAATTCATTTATTACACCATATACTGCATGTGACTTCTAGTCATCAAAAAAACAACATTGCATAAATTTGCCTCCTGTGCAATTATGCCATTGCACCCCTAGGGTATGTCTCCACAAAGACAATCCATATTCAGAATCTTGCACCTCAGTGTAGTCCTAAACATTAGCTCCCAGCTGAATAACAAAAGTTCCAATATTAGGTAGACTTAAAAACATAGATGAACCCTTGAGGGGTTATTTCTTGTAAGTCACCAGAGACTTCAGCTGGGGACTTGCCACTTTTGGGCTGGGGGAGTCTGTGTTGCTCCTTCAGCTCCTCCGCACATTAGCATTCAAATGGTGGGGATCCCATCTTCTTGAGATCACCACATGCTGAAAACAAGCCGGTTTTCAATGCAAAGCCGGTTTTCACTGCTGGCCGACACAGGCCCTGCAAGACATTATGGGGTGCTCTTTCTCAAGAGCACACATATGTGATCAGCAGCTCTCCCGCGCTCCAGGGAGAGACAGGCTGCCATCGTAGGAGGCCTCATTCCCCACTCCACTTCCTCAGGGACCCAGTCCCACCCGGGCACCCCACATCCAGGTAAGTTGGAGAGCAGCTCGGGAAGCCCACCCTCGGCTGCTTTCATCGGCTCTTTGCCTGGCAAGCACCCTTGCATGTTGCCGCGGGAGCTGGCCTTTCATTCTGGTCTTTCCTTCTGGTCTGCCTGACATGAACTCTGCAGCAGGGCGGGCCTTGGGGGAGTATGACGGCACTCCCCCTCCTTCTACTTGCCACAGGAGACCCTTCTGCCGACACCTGGGGTGCAGGAAAGAGGTCCTGGGCCCCACCCAACTTCATGGGGAGATCGACGTTGCTCTACGACTTCTTCTTCTGCGGGGCCCAGAGATGGGTCCCCGGGCCGCTGAGAACTGTTCAAGGGGGGGTGCAATGACGATCCCCACCTTCATTTCTCGTTGAGCCATTAGTAAGCTCCTGAACCCATGGGGGCCATTTCATGGGGGCACGGCGTTGCTCCCCATCTTTATTTCACGAGGGCCCAGTCTTGGGATCCTGGGCCCCGTAGGCAACTGCACAGGGGTGCGATAGCGCTCCCTGACATAACCTTCTTCTGGCAGCAATCCCCGGGATCTGACCCAAACCGGGGGCACATCGAAGACCAGCGCTGAGCCCCTTGGCTTCATCATCAGTCAAAGGAAAGGTCAAAGGTCGCCAACTTTCGAGTGGGCATATCTCAGCCCTCATGGGGTAGATTTTGACAATCTCTGCCTCTTTTTGCTCCTGGTGGTCAGCCCAACTTCCTTCTGGAGGCAATCCCCCGGGACCTGACCCAACATGGGGGCACATCGAAGACCAGCGGCAGAGCCCCTTGGCTTCATCATCAGTCACAGAAAAGGTAAAAGGTTGCCTATCTTCTGGGGGGCATATCTCAGTCCCCATGGGGCCGATTGTGACAATCTCAGCCTCTTTTTGCTTCTGGTGGCCAGCCCAAGCCTCGTGGAGCATTTTTTGCCACCCTCCGGGCATCCAAGAGGGCGCACTCAGTAAGGAGCTGGCTTCACTGGCTCCCTGTCCCAGACTTTCATCTGGCTCTCCTTCTGGGCCTCTCTTCTCCTTGCGCAGAGACCCAGGCTTCCTCTCACTGGCAGTGGACTAACTCAAAGGTGCAGTCCAGAGTGCTGGTGCAGTCAGTTCCTCCTTCCAACTGCCCAAGGTGCCAGTGTCCAGCACCAGTCTTCCTCAGCAAGACCACACCCCAGAGACAGCTCCACTTACTGCGCAAGACCTTTTAGGAGAAATTGGAGGGGGATGGCAGTAATGCAGTTCTGCCCTATCCTGCAGTGACACGTTAACTCCCCGCCCCTGATCCCTCCTTCCTGCACAGACCTCTGGGATACTTCAAGATGGCGTCTTCCAGGGGTCCCATGCCACATGGTCTCTGAAAAGCCCCCTTCTCTGACTGGCTGAATTCAAGGCCCGGGCCCAGAGCAGGCCTGGTGCATGGCACCGGGTGACAGCTGCTGATTGATGCCTTACAGCTTTACCCCATCTCTCCCTCTTGGAGAGAAGACCTTCGTCCTTGGGATTTCTTGCAGGAAAGGGCTAGGTCTCTGATGCTACAGCTTGGGAAGGAAGGTAATTAATCCAGCCTGGCAGGATCATACCAGGCCGGGCTCTGGTTCTGGGTGGAGTCAGAGGATTATGACGTTCCTAGATGACCCAAAAGCATTACAGATATGGCTTCGGACCTAGCAGAATGGTTCTTTTCACACAACTTACAGTGTACTTTGGTGGGTGTCTGGAGTTTAGAGGGCCTAGGAAACTGAAACTACCCCATGTGGTCTCTTTCTCAAAGAGGGAGAATCATGGATTGTTCTTACAGTGAAACAGTAAAGCACACTGACTATCCCTTACATGTGTCTCCCCACATTATAAGGCCTGTTCTGTGTCACCACCCAACTCTGCATAGTCTCTTCCACAACATTCTCTCTGTACTCAGCTCCTGGGTTGTGCATAACAGGGATCTTCCCCACACAGCCCTTACACGGGTGTACACATGTGTGCACACGTGTCCACATGTAATCAGTCCAGTGCCCCTTACCCTGGCTGCAGCGCAGCAGCCTTAGCTCCCAAAGCGGACACCAGTGAAACCCACATGCAGTCCATTTTATCATGAGTTTACAGTGGGTGAGTCCCAACTTATGAGGCTCTCCCACAGAAACAAACTTCAAAATCAGGTGTTCAAAAAGCGAAAAATGTGGACTGCTCAGATGGTCAGAACCACCTTCTCACATGCATGAACTTTTTTTCTTTACTGTAGAAGAGTGGCATCTGCTCTCCAAAAACCACCGAGAGCGGCGCTTGAGCTGGGCCATTTTTTATGCACATTTTTTAAATCATGTTGAAAGTGAAAAAAAAACATGTTGCAATATGTCATAACCTCAGACGAGGAAATAGTCCTCAAATAAGCTAACTTTAGGTATGTCGATAGGTGTGGGCATCTTCATATTTTCCACAATAGCATTGAACTGGAGTGATATAATTTGCACTGAGAGTTGGAAACATATTAGGAAAGCATCATCATTGTTAACGAATAATGAAACCCAAAGTTGTTCTGTGCATTTTATCCTGTCCCACACCTGCAGTATGTGAGCAATCCTACCATCTAACACAGAGCCACCTGCCCATAGCCCTCTGCACAGATGCTATGGTGACTGTTTGTACTGTAAATGCTGATCATATTTTACATTTTCCATGTTAATTTTACTACTAAGATTATTAAATCTGCTAAAATTTCCATTAGACTGTATTCTAGTACTAAGATTACTGATTTTACTAATACTAGTATGCCTGTTTATAAGTATTGCTGCTAACACTAGTGTTCTGCGTCAGACTCTAGACATACATCTAAGTCTGTGCTATTACTAATACTACTAGCATTGTTATGTTTATTCTAATGCTGATAAGCATTATTATTAAAAATATTAGTGACACTTTTGCTTCTAGCAGTAGTGTGTGTAAGTAGTGCATGAATTACTACTTCAACTACTGCTGATCCTCCAATTAGATCTGTCTTTATGACAGCTTGTAGGACACATAGAAATACTGTTAGACCTGTGACTTCTAGAGTCTTTCAGCAGTAGTAGTATTTAAGAAAACCCAGCAGCCATACTCATACTTCTATTACTGTCAGTAGACCTTCTGGTAGTAAGATCGATACCACTAGCACCAATACTTGGAGTACTACTCCTAACATTACCACTAGTATTACTGTTTGCATGATCACTATGAATACAAAGACCAGTTCTAGTATTACTAGCATGAATACTGCCAGCGCGACTGTGTCTTGTACTCCTGCTTTGCTGTCAGGTACTACAGTAAATAGTAGTAGCGCTGAGTGCATTACTGGTGCAGAAGAGGAGCTATGACGTCAGTTGAGTATAGGAAGAAAGCAATAGTATTGTGAGAATTCCTCCACTGTGCAGCGGCAGTTATAGCCATAAACCTCTGTTATTCAGCGACAAGATGCCTCTGGGTGAACGTGCGCTTTAAATACACGTTATGTTACAGTGCAGCAGGTGCAGTGGCACTGAGGCCCGCTGGTTCAGGGCCCCACTGCACCTAATTTATAGATGCGGATTATTTTTATGTGGAACCAACCAGTGAATGGGGTGAATTTCCCTGCTAGCATCAGGCTCATAGCACTCTACCTACGCCACTGCTCCTGTGGAAAGACCCGGAAGTACTAGGACGGTCTTTGCGCACTGGTGTAGCATCGCAGGCGTGAATAAAAGATCAGTCGTTTGCTGCTACGTCCTTGTTTGCTGACAAGCTTAAAGGCAATGGCTTAATGGCCGGTAAATCTTCAAACGTTTCTAGAGCGTGAAGGGCAAAGAAGGAGTTTGTGACACCCAGGAAGGTGTAAATTTGATGGTGTTCACAAACTTTTAATGAATTCTTGTCCACCCCCACCCCCCCTAAAAGCAGAGGAGTCACTCGCACATAACCATCAGTGTGACTAACACCTTTGGCAAGTAAAGTGATTTCAAAAGTCGCTTTGAACTCATAAAATAAGCCATTTCCGAGTGTAAGTTACATTTACATGCATATGTCGGGCTGTGAGTCAAGGCCCCCTGTCCTTTACATAGTAGCAATCACCGGAAATTATAAGTGACAGACACGTAAAATAGATTACTGCTGACATTATATTCCGGAGACATACATAGCTTTGCTCGGCCTCCAATAATTACAGCCAGTTAACAGAAGCAGTTTTCAAGGACTTCAGTCAATGGAACAGGTCAATTAAAGGGCTTTGTAATTGGCGTACCAGGTTAATGGATTGCTAGCAGACGTCTGGGTGAATGAAACAACGCTGGACAGAAATGCTTACCCATAATTATTCTCTGTGGCTGAATTATAACGAACTTTCCCTGTGACCGAGAAGAAAGTTACAATGGCAAAATGAAGTCCTTCCCTGTAAACTGAATTAGATTATTGTATTGTAATGAAAGGGCAGTTACAACGGTGCCATTCTCTTAATAGTGAGGTCGATTTTAAAACGTCTCAAAGTGCATTGGAACCTTAACACATCACAATATCCCTTACTTTTATCGTCGGTATTAAGCGAAGGGTGGAAATGGCTATAAGTGGGATGAAAACACTGGGGGGGGGGGGGGTGTCTCATAGGGGCGTGGCCGCTGTAATTAAGGGCGTGGCTTTAAACGCTTAAACTAAAAACCTGCTGCTCCACTGGTATTTTGCTGCTTCTGTCCATTCATCCAGATATATAACAGAAGTAACATGACACCTGCAACAAGCCAGGACTGCTGGCTTTGTCAATGGTTGTAAGTTGCATGAGATAAATAAGCAACAATTATGACTTCCTTCTGTGTAATATTGAAAATGGTTTAGCTCTCGTGGGCGAGTTTGTGGCCTAAGGCTAGGGCAGCCGACCTTCTACCAGAAAAACCAGGTTCCAACCTGACGTCTTGTGATTCAAAAAAATATTATGCCATTGTGCAGTGTAACTGGTGCTCATGTAAAGCGTTCCAAGTTTGCACTATATAAAACTGAAAAACCAGTTTCTTTGAAGCTACATCAAAAGGAGAGTCAATTTTTTTAAAAAAAATTTCAGAACTGGTGTGCCCGATAGGGACCCGCAGGGCTTTAAGTGGGCCGGGTCTGAGCACCAGCATTTTTTTTAAGGGGGCCTCGTAATGGGTTCCTATCGGGCTCTGTTTTGTGCCCTGGAGCAGGCAGTCAGGTTTTTTTTTCCGGACTGCAGTGACAGCAGGCACATCGGTCTGCGCGTGGTGAGCGTTGCAGAGGAGAGTCATATTCTCTCTGGATTTCCCTTCTCTTTTTAAAACTACGGAGCAGCAACATTGTCGTGGTGTCACCAGGGCTTTATGTGGAAGTTTTTTCAATATTATAAACAAGCCATAGTTGCTGCTTATTTATTTTATGCAACTAGTAACCAATGACAAAGGCAACAGTCCTGACTTGTAGGTATGATATGACTTGTTCTATCATATATCTGGACACAATAACAGGAGCAGCAACATACAAGTCGGGCGGCACACTGTGCTAAAAACAGATTTTTCATTCCACTTAAAGCCCAGGGGACCTGTCCCCGCACCTGTTTTTGGAAACTGCCGATGCTGAGCACCGGTAGGACCTGCCCACTTAAAGCCCCGGGTGCAATAAAATAGACCACAGAATAATGTACTGCAGTGTTAACATGGTCAATTACCTCATCGCATTTCTAAACAAACAGAGCTCAGCTGCTATTGCCAACAGAATTTACGCTGCCAAAGTAAAAAAAATATTAAAACCAGAAATCCTATCCCCTAAACATTGATCACTGATGTTGTATCCCATGCCATGGACCCAGACCAGGAAGTAAGTACACATCACAACGGACTCACCCCCTAATTCACAGTTCTGTGCACCGCATGAACTTCGCTGCACTGAGGGACCCCAGGAGCAGAGTTAACTTGTGACCGCCATCTTTGGTGGTACCACCGCACCCTCTCAAGGGCGCAACATAATAGGCCACAAATGAATGTGCTGCTTCATGACTATAATTAATGTACGGCTCTGGGTCTTAAATAAGCACTGGGGCCATTGTTTAAGAGCATTGCTGTAGCTCACTAATGGTAATGGACTACATGTGGTGGTGGGTGACAAACCCAGAGACACAGGGCTGAGGATGAATGTGGGGATAAGTGACCGGTGCAAAAATTCCAATATTAAGAAGCCATGTTAAGTCTAAAATTCCTCTATCTAGACCTGATCCTGCTAGGCTCATAATCTAATAGAGTATCATGGTAATGAGGTTGTGTTGTGGGTAGTAAGCCTGGGCAAAGCACTATGCTACGCTCGCTTAGTTTGCAAAGTTTGCGCTACTTCGCACTATGCGAATTGCACGTAGCACAGTACAAACATGCGTAGCGTAGTACAGCGGTCATTTTTTGCTTGCTCGCGGTCCTCAACATCAAGTTGGCGACCACGAGCAAGCAAAATGACATCCCGGTGAAACTTTTTCTTCGTTCGCGATCAAAAACATCAAGTTGCCAATCGCCAGCGTGGAAAACATACCTCCCGACGAGCTTCTCAACGTGGGGAGCTCAGGTTTCTCATTGATAGTGGTCGAGTATGCGCGCGATGAGAAACTAACGGTCCGCGTTGAGAAAGCTGCCGCTCGAGTAGAAATCTACTTGAGCAGCAGAAAACGACCGCTTGCACTGCACAAGATGCAGTTTGCACTGATTGCACAGTGCGGACAAGCATCCAGCACTGTGCAATCAGTGCGAACAGCATCTTGCACAGTGCATTACACAGTTTGCGAAGCCATGCGTAGCTCGCGTAGTGCAAAGTGCACTTCGCGTAGCTACACATAGCACTACTTCGCAAACTACGCCCAGGGTTAGTGGGTAGTTGACTCACATTGTTACCATCTACTTGCAAGTTATCAATGTTGAGAGTCCCATCATATTGCTGCTGTGTACCATAGTGGCATTGGAGATTCTGACTTTCCGTACTGGTATTATTATTGATGCGACCTTTATGTTCTCCTAGTGTAATTATGTGTTTGTGAATGTCCATAGCACTGCACTGTACAGCTTCACAATTGTAAAGGGGATGTACGATGAGAATATTAAACAACCTGTACTGAGTACATGAGTAAGTGAGTGAGTGGATGAGTGAGTGATTGAGCATGTGGATGAGTGGATGAATGGATGAATGAGTGAGTGAATGTGTGAGTCTACATATTTGTGAAAGCGTGTGTACATGGATGGATGGGTGATTAAGTTGATACGTGAAACATTTGTCCTTCACGTAGCAAACACCCGCACCGAGGTGCATGCGCTTTTAAATACTGATCTCCCACTTCATTTTGGTGCTCTGATTCATAATATATTCAATGCCTCGTCAACAACTGGCTTGGTGCATTTTTTCAAAGTTGTGGGCTCCGGCCTTGTGACCTCCTTCCAAACAATATTTGGTGTGATACCGGCATTTTTTCATTCCATTTTTTCCAGCGTCTTTGGCGGGCTTCCGTTGATTGTCGCCTTGACTGCTGGTGTGCTCCTGTTGGTTTGCTTGCTCCGCAATGGCTGCACGAGCTGTATCACACGACAGCCTGCCCCGGCTGCTTCTGCGCAACCGGATGCTTGATTACTATGGAACATTACCACTGGCCACTTTGAGCGTAGCCTATGGATTATCCTTCCGGTTCTCATACTTTACTTGCATGCAACCTATTTTCCATTGCCTAGATTGTCCATTAGAATGGACTCTGAATTTGTGCCTGTCGAACACGGCATCTCCTGCCCCGGATTATGATCGATTAATGAGTCCCTTAGTGGCTCATGAGTTAGACTGTTCTGGTATTGGGATTATGGCCTGTGGAGCGGCGCACTGAGTCCTAGGGAATTGGGATATATATGCGGCAGCATATGACTTCCTGAAGAGAAGTTATCTTGAAGAACACACAAGTTGTCCTCTGATGGTGCTAGAGGCTCCGGTTATCGAAGAACATGTATGTTCATTGACTTTACTTGACTGCACGGCAGACTCATTTACTGAACATTACAATGACTTCCTCTTGGAGGCAGTTGCAACATATTGTGCCTACACATTGATGGATTACATTGGCAGTTGTCCATCTTCCGCTCGTCCTAATCCGGATTTTTAAAATGTTTCTTTTTTACTCCACATTGGGCTGTATACCGCCCCTGAGAGATGTTTTAATTTTTTTCTTTTCCCAACAAATTTTTCGAACTTTCACTACCAATTATACGGCTTGTCAAAATATGAACTTGGTTCTGTCTCACTCAAACTTGAATTCTGCGTTCCTACGTTGCTTCCCTATTCTGTTCATGGTCCGATCAAGGGAGGGTGTCTTGGAGACAGGGTTTTATGTTCACACATTGCTATATTAGCATAAGCGTTTTAGAAGCTAAACGCCGTCTTGCCACTTTGCTGCTTTTGCACAAGACACTACAGGTAGCTGTTATTGCAAGTAAAACTGCTTGCTTGCTTTTTCTTCACATGAGAACGGTCTGTTGTTCACATCCCTAGATGTGCACCGCAACCTTAGTCTGAACACTGTGTGCTGAAGCCGCCAAGGTCAAATAACAATGTATGCTGTTGAATTCAGGTTGATCGGCCCACGCTCTAGACACAACAAGCACACAGCTGCAAATATCTGAAACTCGGGTGCCTTTAATATTGCATTTGCATTCATGATTCAGGCACTTGGAGAAAACCTTTCCAGACACAGAGAGCAGTGCTGATCCTGTGATGTGATTCACCTAAGCTGATCCTTGAGGTACACGGTTCCCCATTCAAACCTAGAGACCTTCTATTAGTTTTATAAAACTAGCTTACTAGCCAAGTGAGTGTGGTTCACAAAGTATTATAGGACTTGTTTTCCACTATCATTTTTAATATGATTTCTCCCTTCATTTTCTATGGTATTGTAACAATGTTGATGGCATTTGTCTGCTTATGTTAGCCTAAGTACTGCACCTTTGAGCACGTAGTTAAAAATAAACATTTTAAACTTTTCCGTGTCTCTGATTACTCTTGTTGTGGACTGATATGAGAATAATAACGAAACGGTGTTTCTGATTCCCACCATTCCTGAGAGTACTGATGCAGCGCGGAATGCAAAATCTCTATTTTCATCACAGATCATAGATCGCACAGACACACTCAATCACTACATTCGCTGGTGGGGCCCATAACACCAACATTCATCCACTATTAACCTGTTTCCAAAGAGGCGGTTGTTCCACTCGCTGTAATGGAAGGAAGTACTCATTTATCCCTAATAGATTTCCCTACCATTCTCTATTTATTAAGGCCTAAACTTCACCTTTTAGTACTCCTCCCATGAATAGGCCAGGAATCAGCTTAGCTGCTGGTTGAAGTGATAACTAAATCTATAATTTATTTACATAAATACACTTTTCATAATAGCGACCCAACACAGTTCTTGTAATAAATCTTAAATCTTTATCTAAATAATTGAAAATCGAATCTTCTGTTTAATCAAGGAGTAGACCATCATATTTACCTATTCTGGCTAAAAGTCGTCCTCCAAGTCAAAATCTTGGTCATCAGTTCGTACTGTCAGAGTCTTAGGAAACAGCTGTCCTGCAGTGTCACCGTCCTCTCCGTCAGCATAACGTCAGGAAATCGAAAATCTTCTGAAGGGTCTCGCTCCCAAACTTTCTAACCTACCATCTTTTATAGTAAAATTACATTCCACAAAGTAACAAATAATATTTTGAATATTCGTGATTGGTTGATGAGATCAGTTCCACCAAGTTCTCAAACGGAAAATGTTTCTTTAGATATAGTTCATTATTCCGTGTTGCAGTAACTTTTATTGTTTCTTTTCGGGGCAGCTGGCTGTTAGCCAAATGTGTCCTTGGTGGGTACAGTCGAATTTAGGGTCATTCAGAGGCCACTGCTGCTGCTGGTGACGCATGCGCACTTCACCCAGAGACGTTCACAAATAAAGTCAATTCGTCTGATAGGGATGTCAGCCATTTTGTGGCCACCAAATGGTCAACTTAAGCAAAGAAACACAAAAACGTAATTAATACATGGAAGTGACTAATAAAATGTTATTCCCTCACTAAACCCTTTATGTGTGTGTATTTATCTAACAGAAGCAACACTTAATGCGGATTATATTCACATTAATAAAGCACGAATTACAAATACATCACGAAAGCAACATATAATCATGCAATTTCTAATTGTCTATCATTAATATGCGTACGAAAATTAGTTAATGTATTAATTAGGCCATGCAAATGCAATTCCCACGTGTATTTCTTATATTAGTAATGTTGGTCAATTCACACAGCAAACAATTAGTACAATTACTAATAATTAATTATTCTTATTAATGAAAACATGCAAAATGGAGAGGGTATACAATTTTTTTTTTAAAGAAAACCCGCTCCAGCAATCCCCCCTTTGGTGATTTTATCACCACAACAATACTAAATTTATTCACCCTTTTACGGAAAATGTGAAATGTATTCTTACTCTTATTCATAATTCAGTTTCTTCTTCATCTCTTTTTGCCTTTTTATGCATACTTTCTTTCCATTCTTCTAAAGTTATCTCTGTTAAGTCTCTATCTGGATCCTTTTCTTTTCTTTTTAGTTTTTCTCTTTTTATTTTATTCTTTGTTTTCTTATTTTTACAGCACACGCAACCTAATCTTAGTATTAATAACCCAAAAATCACACAGGTTAATGGAAATAATATTTTACCTATAAATGTACTACCTATTTTCACTAAGAAGTTTTTAATCGCAGCAATTTTCTTCCCAATTTTTTCCCAAACACCTTCAACCTCCAGTGGTACAATTTCGTCATCCAATTCAGTAATATTTTTAATGTAAACTTTCAGATCTTTGCTTTCATCTGGAATGCAAGTGCAACAATGTTGAACTTTCAGCATTCCACAGACTCCACCCTCTTTTGCCAATAATATATCAAGGGCAAGTCGATTTTGCATTACCATAGCACGCATGGCAACCATTTCTTTTTTAAGCAATAAGAATCCTCCAGCGGTGCTTGTGGACAAGCGATCCACTACTGTTGATAATCTTCTAATATTGTTCGCATTCAGAGATATTCCCACTGCTGGTATCAATGCTCCAAAAATATCACCTACAATTTCTGCCCAAGATTCCCTTTTACTACGTACTAAATGATTACCTAAACTATGTACACCATCTTTACCTCTGTCCATGTGAAAGATTTTTGGAAAAACCAGGCCTACTTAACATGTGCCATACCAATGGTCTGACAAACGATAATATGCCCTGTTCCCACAGATAAAATAAAGTCCAGGGAAAACTGGATCTCTTCCACCTTTAAATCCCCATCCACCCATGATTCGGTATGTATCATGGCACTCACTATTCCCTAGAAAATGATTGTCATACGCCGTTTGATTCCTCCTTATACACAGTTTCCCTTTCTGAGGCCAATCTAAAGCCAAAGTTGGATTAGACTCTCCCTTCATATGTTTTTCCATTTCTACATCCCAGACTGTTTTCTCCCCTTTTCCTTCAGATGCCTTTCTTCGCATTTTCAATCTCCTTTCCTCGACCATGTCTAGGAATATCTTTTCTTCTTTCTTCAAACTGCATGTCAAATTATTTTTAAATATATACTCTAATGTTAGCTCCTTAGTTTCTAAGAAAAATTCACCTAATACCTTAGCAGGTCTTACTTTGTTTAGTTTGTTATTAGCAGGCATTTGCGCAAAAATTTTATCTACATCTGAAAAATAATATTCTAATTTACCTGTCTCATAAAATAAGCTTGCTATCACACTACATGCTATTCCATACTTTGCTGGAAGGTGATGATAAGTCACTCCCTCTGACACAGATGCAGGTAATTGCATGCATACGTAGCAGTCCCTTACGTCCATGGTCTTTACATATTCATACAATAACTTTGAAAACACATTATTTGAAAAATCATTAATAGACCTATCTTTATGTAAATAATCATTATCTATTATAGTTGGAACTACCTTTAGAATCTTCTTAATGTTAGTAATGTTTTCAGTGTGTCCTTCTAATGTATCTATAGTAACCTTAAAATAAATCAAAAGAGCAAGTATGCTCCATAGAAGCATTAATAATCCTGTACAACAACAACACATTTTACACCATCTCTTCATAAATGTACATCTACTTTTGCTACTATCTATGTTAGCCATCTTTGTTAATTTGGACTGTGTCTTTTGACTTAGCATCTTTTACTTCACAACTAGTTTTCTAATCTTAGGCTCTAGGGCCCTACTTGGTTCTACCATTATCTATCGTTTGACTCAATTGTTATTCCTTTATCAGTAGTTTTCTAGATTTTCTCAGTTTGGCATTTCATCGTTTTTCAAGCACAGAATTTCCTGATCTTCCGTTTCTTCTTCTCCGATGTCGGATAAGATAACTCTCAGGATTCCTGCTTCTTCTTCCTCTTCAACCACTTTCAGTACAGCCTCCTCTGGATTTCCTTGACTATCTGCCCCTTCCTCCTTTTCAGGCAGAGCCACGTACGTCCATTCCGGTGACTTATACTTCTGGTTTGGTTTCCTTGTTCTTTTTCCCTCTTCTTTATCTTGATTAGTCTCTTCTTCTTTCGATTTTCCTTGGCTTGTCACTTCATTCACCTGATCTGCCCTTGGTGATTTCACTCGTGTCAGCCGATATCTCAATCTCTTTATTTTGTTTGGCCACACTTCGTCCTTTTTAACTCTTTTCTGCTAACCTTCTTTATTATTCTTTTCTTCTCTCCAAGCCCTTTTTCTTAGAACTCTACCTTCTGGTATTTCATTTTCACTCTCTTCAGATTCTGTTTCAACTTGCTTTTTCTTTTCAACAACTTCTTTTTCCACCACTTGTTTTGTTTGCCCTACTTCTGTCCCTCCTCGGGTCTCCGACATGCAATCTTCCTGCTGGCTACTTATCCCTTCACCTAGCTGGATGTTGCAGTTCCCTACACCTTCTCGGGGGTCTTCCGCAATCTGTCCCTCTCTCTCTGTACCTGTCCCTTTTTCACTTTGATCTATTATTTCAGGTGGAATTTCTCTTGGTCTTTCATCTAAAACCTCCTTCTCTCGAATTTCTTTTACTGCTTCTTCGTTGTCTTTTCCTTTTTTCTTTCTGTGTTCTTTTCTGGGACCTTGTCTCCCTTGTTCGGCTTCAGAATCTGAACTGGTATCAGAAATCTGCAATCGTCTTCTCAGAGAGATACTTCTGGGGACTAATATTTGATCAAATTCTTTTTCCCCCCTTTCAGGATTTTCTTGTGTTTTTGGCTCTTCGTTATCTGATTCAGTACTTGACTCTGATTCGTCATAGTACTCTTTTCCTTTGCTGTCAACTGGATTTGGTATCCTCAAAGTATGGCTGGCATGGATCCAGTTTTTCACTCCAGCACACTTCACAGCTGTTGTTGTGGTCAGAATAACTTGTCTTGGTTTTCCCCACCTTGGAACCAAACAATTTCTTCTGTGGACTTTTATCCTTACCCAGTCTCCTGGGCTCAGATCATGGGCTGGCTTCTTTTCAAGAGTGGTGGCATCCGCTCCAACCTGATGAAACACAGAATGAACTGCGTCAGCCAGGCCTTTACAGTATTCCAACACCATGTCATCAGTTATTGTCATCAGCTTGTTGACTGGAATGTACACATGCCTCATCGCTCGTCCCATGACTATTTCATGAGGACTTAACCCTGTGGTTCTGTCTGGTATTGCTCGAATTGTCATTAAAACAATAGGCATCAGGCCATTTCATACCAGTGGCTAAACACATTTTCCCAATTCTGTTTTTGATTGTACCATTCATCTGTTTAACCACACCAGAAGCCTCTGGTCGGTAGGCACAATGTAGTTTCTGTTGTACATTCAATGCTCCACAAATCAATTTTACAATCTCGTTATGAAAATGTCCTCCTCTGTCTGATTCAAGAGTCACTGGGAACCCAAACCTGGGGATGAATTCTCTCAAAAGTAGCTTTGCCACTGTCATCCCATCATTTCTTCTTGTTGGGAATGCTTCCACCCACCTAGAAAATAGGCAGACTATAACCAGAACATACCTCAGTCTGTTACATGGAGGCATTTCAATGAAGTCAACCTGCATTCTGGTAAAAGGCCCTCCTTCTCTGCCTATGGTTCCTAGACTCACCAATGTCTTTCTCCCAGGATTGTATTGCTGACATATTAGGGATCTCTGACATAGGCTTTCTGCTACAAGTCTGAATTTTGGATTATACCAGGTCTGCTTAAAAGACCTAATCATGGCGTCTCTCTCTATGTGTCCCTGGCCATGATACATCCGTGCCATGGTGGACATCATGCTATCAGGCATCACTGGTCTTCCATCTCGATAGACCCACACACGGTCCTTTTCTCTTGGTGCACACCCTGCTTTTATCCATTGTTTCATTTCCTCATCTCCTGACTCTTCCTGCAATTGTCTCACTTCTTCCCAAGTTCCCACAGTGTTAGTAACCATTACTGAGCAAGAAGACATTTCTCTTTACTTTGGCCCGATTGACCGAATTCTGATTCCGTGCACAATACTGTGCCATATCATTGGCGTACCTATTTCCAGAAGTGATGTAATCACTACCTTGACTATGAGCAGCTCATTTCACCACAGCCAATTGTCTTGGCAGCTGTATCGCCTCAATCAATTTTCCAACCACTTCAGCATTCTTAATAGGGGTTCCACTTGAGGTCAGGAAATCTCTTTGTAGCCAAAGCTGGCCAAAATCATGGACAACCCCGAAGCCATACTGGCTGTCAGTTATCACAGTCACTCTCACACTTTTCCCGATTTTACATGCTCTGGTCAAAGCAACAAGTTCAGCTACTTGAGCTGACCTCACACCTTTCAAATAAGATGCTTCCATCACTGCTTCAACCGTGTATACTGCATATGCTGCACTTAGCACTCCTTCATCTGTTCTCAAACATGACCCATCAACGAACAACACAAAATCACTTTCTGGCAAAGGTATATCTTTTATATCTGGTCGTGGCTTTGTGCAATACTCAAGCACGTCCAAACAATCATGATATGCTTCATCTCTCGCTTCCACATTTTCAGCAGCAGGTAACAAAGTTGCAGGATTCACATTCAAACATCTCGCAAGGCTCACATTTGTTGCACCTAATATGACCTTCTCATACTTAGTCAGCCGACTATGTGTCATATACTGAGTACGACTCCTTGTCAAGAGAATCGCCACGTCATGAGGTACAAACACTTTCAACGGATATCGCATCACAATACCTTCACTCTGCTCCAAACTTCCACATGTTGCAGCCACTGCTTTCAGGCATCCAGGTAAAGCTGCAGCCACTGGGTCAAGCATTGATGAAAAATATGCAATTGGTCTCATCAACCTTCCATGCTTCTGGATTAACACAGAGAGTGCACATCCATTTCTCTCACTGCAATACAACTCAAACTCTTTCTCATAATCAGGCATGCCTAGTGCTGGTGTTTCACACAAACCCTCTTTCAATCGTTTGAATGCTGCCAATTCTTCCTTGTTCAATTCAAGGGGATCTTTTACATCAGTCCTTGTTAGTCATACCAAGGGTTTTGCAATCAGGGAGAAACTGCTAATCCACTAACGGCAGTACCCCACCATTCCCAGAAACATTCTCACTTCTCTTTGGGTCATTGGTGTTCTCATTCCTTTTATGATTCTGAATCTGTCTATTGTTATTTTCCCCAGTCCTTTCTCAATTTTATGTCCCAAATACTGTACTTCTTTCTTACAATACTGCAATTTTGCTGGTGACACTTTCAATCCTCCGTCTGCCAAATGATTCAGTAGCGCTATTGTGTCTACCTCGCAAGCTTCACGTGTTTTCGACGCCACCAAAAGGTCGTCGATATATTGCACTAGTACTGAACTTTCAGGCATTTGCAGACTTTCCAAAGATTTCTTTAACAATTGATTGAATATTGAGGGGCTTTCTGTATACCCCAGTGGGATTCGGCACCATGCAAAAATCCGCTCTCCAAAACGAAATGCAAAAATTGGCTGACTGTCATGATGCAATGGAATAGAAAAGAAAGCATGGCATAAATCAATCACTGTATACCATTCCGCATCATGGGGAATCTGGTACAGAATTACTGATGGGTTTGGCACAATGGGACAACATGATACCACAATTTTGTTTACCTTTCTCAAATCTTGCACTATCCTGAATTTCCCATTAGGCTTTTTCAGTCCCATTATGGGTGAATTACATGGACTACTCATGATTTCTCTTAGAATTCCTTGCTTGATCATTTTCTCAATTATTGGGGTTACTCCTTCAATTATCTCAGGTGTCAATCTGTACTGTGGAACATTTGGATAGCTTATTCCTTCCTTCACAGTTATTTTGACTGGATCTACGTTTCTAATTAACCCTACATCTTCTCCAGTAAAATCCCACACTTCGGCCTTCACTGACTGCTTTAGTTCTTTAGGTAATTCATCAGGATTGAATATTGCATAAGTCTCAGTAACCTCATTTTCTCTGTTAGCTATGGTCATTTTATACAGCACATCCTCATCTGGTGTTTCAAATGCTATTCCATCTGGAGTACAGAATATAGTGTAATTCATTTTGAACAACAGGTCCCTACCTAATAAATTCACTGGACTGGTGTCGCACACAACAAAGCGGTGCATCTCTGAAAATTTCCCTATACTAACTTTCACTGGTTCTGTAAGAAATGTCTTTATCTGTCTGTTGGACACACCAACCACTTGGATTGTTTCATCCGAAAGAGGAAGATTCTTAACATCAGCTGATCTAACAGTTGATCGAGTAGCACCAGTGTCCACTAGGAAAGTAATATTTTCATCATTAACCTTCTCATCTACAAATGGTCCTGTCTGGTCTACTTCTAGAGTTGCGTCAAGTACGCACTCTTCTTCCTCCTTTCGGCACCGTCAATAGCTTTCCTCTGAGTCACTCTCATCACGTTGCAGCCAATACTGTGAAACAGCGCGAGCGCGTGGCGGTTTATTTACCTGTTCTTCATTGTAGAATCCTGATTCATTACTATACTTCTGAGTGTTTCTGCTCTGCGGGAAAGGTGGTTTTGGCACCTGATTCTTTGAGGTAACCACCTGCTGCTGTTGCTGCAGTTGACCACTCACCTCATTCTGCACCTGCGGATTCAATGATGCATTTTCATTATTAATACTTGGAGGAAATTTACACTCGGATTTCCAATGCCCTAACCTACCGCAATTATGGCATGGGAACTTTTTTTTAGCTTCTTCTATATTACCTTTCCCTTTTCCTGGGCCAAATCTCGGTCTAGTTCCTGGGTTATTTGCTTGTTCAACCAACTGAGCTTCCTGTTTATCAGCTACTTTTACTTGTGCCCACATTGCCTTTTCTTTTAATTTCCGCTGTTTGGCCTCAATTTCGTCACTGAAATATTTAGCATGTCTCAATACTTCATCTATTTTCTTATTCTGCCAATCAACCGTATGCTGTTTTATCATGTCACCAATTTCTGGGCAGAAACCATATACAAATCTGTATACGAAATTACTCAAATCCTTATCACTCAGGTTCTCATCTCCACTGAACTGCTTAAAAGCTTGATTAGCCTCTCATAGTATGCATGTACTGATTCTTTTCCTTCCTGATGTGTGTGATCAATTTTTACCCAATCTGTTTCTTTAGGGGGCACTTGGTTTTTCAAAAATACCATAACCTGTTCATACTTCCACATTACCTCAGGGTCCGGAGCTCCTGTCTTAGGATCCCTAGGGTACTCTTGAGTTGGCCAGTTGATCATCAACTTGCACTCTGTCCACAAATCTGCCGGTACTAGTGTATCAAATAGACTATTCAAATCTATCCATAGTACTTTTGACAATTTTACAAATCTGTCTACCTGCCGGTACCACTCGACGGGCTTTTCACGTAGTCGAGGGAAATCATTCGTAAATGAAAAAATGTCCTGTCTTGTCCATGGGACATGTACATATCCTCCTCCTGGAATCTCCCTCATGGGGTATTCAGTTACTGCCTTTTCTTTCTCTCTAACAGGGAATGCCGAAATTGTCTTTTCTGAGGCATCATTACGTTTTCTATACTATTTACTTCTCCATGTATCCACGTCTCCCCATTTTCTTAATAAACTGATGATGTCCTTAATCTGACCTATCTGTCCTGTGGTGTTCAGATTTTCAATGTCTTTTTCAGTAAAATCAACTTGATAGGGTTTCTGTAAGGCTTTCACCTTATCAAAATCTATACCTATTTCATTCACAACTTCTCCTAGTCTTTCATGCAGATTTTTTGCTCTCCATGTCACGCTTTTGCATAGGAATAACAACTCCTCATCCTGATAAATTTTCAATTTTTCTACGGGAATAGTCCCTACAATTAATTCTTCCAATACCATCCGTAATTTAGCCACATCTATTGACTGGGATTCTTTATCTTGTCTCTGTAACCCTCTTAACCATTCACTTAGTTCTTCCACAGAAGGTCCTACCGGGTTTTCTATGCTACTCTGTTCTAGATTTCTCTGGGGGTCCTACAAAGTCTCTACTGTCGTTCTACTCCTTTCAGCATAATTCTAATTTATAAAGGGATTATTTGAAACATTTGGTTCAAACATATTTACTGTCGGTCCCCATGGATTCTCAATTTGACTCTGTTCTGAACTCTCAACCAAATTATGGTTCCGGTATGGTACCATCAAACAATGTTCGCTATCCTTTTGCTTCTCAAAAATGGGCATTACTGGACCTATGGTCACTGGAACTGTTACAGCTTCTAGATTCTTAGTTAATTCTCTTATTTTCTCTGTTAATTCTAGGGTTGTTTTGGCCAATTCTGCTGAATTTTCACTACTTATTCTATTCTCCGACCTCTTTTCTACCTCTCTACTGGAGTTTCTCTTTTCTAAATCTGGTGACAAAGTCTCAGTCTTGATAATTCGTAATGTTTCTTTCATTAGGGCGTTTGGTGCCAACATTTCTGGTTCTGGTCGGTACGGTGGTGGATTTTTATAAAACACATCATCCAACACGTCAACATCTGATTCATTTGCTCCGTAACCTCTTGATTCCACATTATTCTTTTTTTCCACACATTTTCTTCCTTCATTCTCTCCTACCGCTCTTACAGGAAACATACTCTCAGTCATACTTGCATTTCGCCATCTTTTCATGTGTTTCATGTCCATATGACCTGCCAAACAAATATCAGTAACTTCTACGATTTCTTTGCTTTTCTCGCTCATGCATTTCGTCTTCCCACCCTGTCAATGCCTCAAACTGCGTCGGTCTAGGTCTTGGTTCTAGGTACATCATCTTCTCGCATAAATTCCTTAAAACAGCCAAAATAAAGGAACCATGTTCTGGAAATGCCAGGACTCCATCGTCCTTGGAATATTTTACCCAATTATCTAACCAAATACAAGTATGATATCCATATTTCACAATCATTAAAGATGCTGGGGTTTTCGGTGGAGGAAGTAACTGTCCTTCCCTAGATTTGACCTGTTTATCTTTCTTAAACCACTTCTTAACTTTACCAAACCAGGACTTCTTTTCCCTATCTGGTGGCTGGTAATAAATTTTCTTGGTTTCTGTGTATCGCTAGTCTTTGACAACTGTACCGCTATTCTGTCCACTCACAGCGCGACTTCACGCTAACGCACCAATCAAGAGCGTCTACGTCACTGTCACAGTCCTCTAATCCCAGCACGACTTACACTAACGCACCAATGGGAAGCGTTTACGTCACCCTGTACTTCTCCAATCCTAGCGCGGCTTTACACTAACGCACCAATCCGGGGTGTTTTACACTTCTGACCGACTGTCCAATCCCAGCGCGGTCGTTTTGACGTCAGCAGCCGCTGCGGCAGCTCTGCTCCTGTCTACCCCTCCTTTATCAGTCCGCTCAGTGAACTTTTATTGCAACTTTTACAATTCCATTAGTAACAACACATAAACATCTCCATTGTCCGCTCTCACGAGAACTCCGTCTTTCCCGAGAGCAGCGCTTACCTCTGCCCTACTACGGAATCGTTACTTCCGTTGATAAAGTAGCACATCCCTCTACCTTACCCTTCTAACAAGCATTAACTAATTGCTTCTCTAGAATTAAGACACCTAATTAGAGTTAGCATTAGGTCTCTAGAGTTTCGCCATTAATCGGAATGCCTTTTTCATACACACACTGTCGTACAGGGAAAAATGTAGACCATTCACACAGACTTCTGTCTTTTCCGAGAGCAGCGCTTACCTCTTCCCTACTACAGAATTATGACATTCATTAACAAAGCAGCGCTTCCCTCTACTTTGTCCTTCTAACAAGCTCAGAGAACACCGGCTACCTTTTCAGTGATAAGCGTTATCGGCATGCCATTTGATTTCCTGGTACTTAAAGACCGAAATTTCACAGGTAACCTTCGCTATCATACACACTTCTCTCACACCGAGAATATTTCTAATGGCAACACACGACGATGCTGCCGAATCGAACCCAGATAATGCGCCGTGCAACTCCACTTGTCACACGTTTTCCCAGTGTACCTACAGGGCAACAACAATTCCGTATTTCCCGAGAGCAGCGCTTACTTCTGCTCTGCTCTGCTACGGAACAGTTACAAACTTCCGATTTCCTACATCCCAGAAGTCGTGCTAACAACATATAACTCAACGTAACTCAACATATAGTGTTAGTGCATAGATCAATACCAATCAATAATCAATAAGCTATTTGCAAGCAATGATCACTAAACCAAAACAGTAGCTAACCATATCTCTGCTATCAAGAAAACTGATGCAGCGCGGAATGCAAAATCCCTCTTTTCGTCACAGGTCATAGATCGCACAGACACACTCAATCACTACATTCGCTGGTGGGGCCCCATAACACCAACATTCATCCTCTATTAACCTGTTTCCAAAGAGGCGGTTGTTCCACTCGCTGTAATGGAAGGAAGTACTCATTTATCCCTAATAGATTTCCTTACCTTTCTCTATTTATTAAGGCCTAAACTTCACCTTTTAGTACTCCTCCCATGAATAGGCCATGAATCAGCTTAGCTGCTGGTTGAAGTGATAACTAAATCTATAATTTATTTACATAAATACACTTTTCATAATAACGACCCAACACAGTTCTTGTAATAAATCTTAAATCTTTATCTAAATAATTGAAAATCGAATCTTCTGTTTAATCAAGCAGTAGACCATCATATTTACCTATTCTGGCTAAAAGTCGTCCTCCAAGTCAAAATCTTGGTCATCAGTTCATACTGTCAGAGTCTTAGGAAACAGCTGTCCTGCAGTGTCACCGTACTCTCCGTCAGCATAACGTCAGGAAATCGAAAATCTTCTGAAGGGTCTCGCTCCCAACCTTTCTATTCTACCATCTTTTATAGTAAAATTACATTCCACAAAGTAACAAATAATATTTTGAATATTCGTGATTGGTTGATGAGATCAGTTCCACCAAGTTCTCACATGGAAAATGTTTCTTTAGATATAGTTCATTATTCCGTGTTGCAGTAACTTTTATTGTTTCTTTTTGGGACAGCTGGCTGTTAGGCCAGTGTGTCCTTGGTGAGTACAGTCGAATTTAGGGTCGATCAGAGGCCACTGCTGCTGCTGGTGACGCATGCGCACTTCACCCAGAGACGTTCACAAATGAAGTCAATTCGTCTGATAGGGATGTCAGCCATTTTGTGGCCACCAAATGGTCAACTTAAGCAAAGAAACACAAAAACGTAATTAATACATGGAAGTGACTAATAAAATGTTATTCCCTCACTAAACCCTTTATGTGTGTGTATTTATTTAGCAGAAGCAACACTTAATGCGGATTATATTCACATTAATAAAGCACGAATTACAAATACATCACGAAAGCAACATATAATCATGCAATTTCTAATTGTCTATCATAAATATGCGTACAAAAAATAGTTTACGTATTATTAGGCCATGCAAATGCAATTCCCACGTGTATTTCTTATATTAGTAATGTTGGTCAATTCACACAGCAAACAATTAGTACAATTACTATTAATTAATTATTCTTATTAATGAAAACATGCAAAATGGAGAGGGTATACACATTTTTTTTTAAAGAAAACCCGCTCCAGCAGTACTCTAAGCCGCTTGTTCTGGGTTGTCTAATCATTGGTAGCTTTGAGATGATATGGAGAATGAATGAGACACTGATGCTAGTCGGATAGGGATTCTGGGTACTGAGGTGAGTTTTTTGGTACACCACAATTCACTGAGGTCCTGGTTTCCTGTGCATAGTTCTGTGCATAAGCAGAATCCCCGCAACAGCCTCTTTTGTAGGGCTAGAATTCTGACCGCCGCCCAATTGCATCTTGGATCCTGTCGGAGGCGGTAGTCTTCACCCCAACCTCTGTGGTCTGACCATCAAAATGCGATTGTCTGATCAATGCCCTGGATGTCGGACGATTCGCCTGACATGGTAAATAGGGCCTTAGTTTGAATAAAACATGAAATCTGATTAAAAAATGAGTGCAAAACAGAAATGTTCCCAAATAGCATTACCCACATGTATATTTGATAATCAAATTATTTAGTTTCCCAACAAAGAAAGGTTTACAGGACAATGAATAATCCGTATTGAGAGTAGGAGCAGAAAAGAACATCATAAGGCAAAATTGATTAAGTGTTAAATGTCTGACAGTGCCACTCAACCAATTGAATGGCAAGAGCAGGCAATGATGCAAAGTGCCATTATAGAGACAATATAGGACATAATAAAAGTGAGTTGCAAGGTCACGACATTGAGAGGGCCTTGCAGAAACTATGCCAGAAGAGCTCAATCTGACTGAGCCATTTCGCAGACAAATCAATTTCTGTCAAGCGCGAATCATTAAAGAGTGACAGTTAAAGGCGACACTATGTGGGCTGGATCATACAAATAAAAAGTCTGCAGGACGGATCTCAAGTGAAAGAGGACTATAACAGGGCTACTGAGTTGTTCTTCTAGACCTCTGTCAACAGACATATGGGGTCTCACTGTTTAGCTGGCTGTGTAGGAACAAGCGGAGGCATGAGAAGTGGGCGGGTTTATTGGAAAATGCCGATATGGGAGTAGTAAGGAGTTTCACTGTGACCCAAGCAGAGACTGAAAATACCAACATCACGGAAGGTTTGTAGGTCTGACTTCCATTGATTTTAAAGTTGCCCAGGGGCTCAGGGGGATGTGTACAATAGAAGTGGCAGAGGGAGGAGTTAGCCGTCATGACTTAATGCTCACTCCACCACTTCTGAAAGGCTGCGCCATATTTACAAAGATATGGTGCAATCTTGCATTTCCCCCTGCAATTGCGCTACACTTAGCACCATAGTGCAAGAGAGTATTCAGGGTAGGATTGTTTATGTGTAGGAATTTGTCCCTTCCCGCACCTAAACAATCCTGAAATGCCATTGTGTCACTTTAAGGGCAATGAGCGGATTTTCAGGTCTTGAAGCAGCAAAACCACCTCCAAGGGCCCAGAACTGGGGCTGGCACCACTTGCCAGGTCAGAACTCCCAGTAGAGGAGTTGAGTGAGCTGCAGATGAAGTCTTTGATGACTCTTAGACTTCCAACAGGAGGCAAGAATGCTCAATCCCTTAAAGAACTTGGAAACTATGACTCCCGAAAGCAATCTTCAGCTTTGTCACTGCTCACAGACAGAAGCAGCAACTGCAGTCCAACCAAGCAAAGCAAGACATGAAAGGGACAGTACTACTCCTGACAGATATTCATCTCTTCTTCTTGGCAGAGTCCTCAGTTCATAAAAGTTCTAAAAATGTGGGGTTACAGGTCCAATACTTGTACCCCTTTTCGTCTTTGAAGTAAGGTTTGATTTAAAGGCTCTGGTCACACACAGGGCACTTAAATAGGGACTTACCAGTAAATCAAAAATGTCAATCATGGGTAACCAATCAGAATTGCAATTTACACAGGAAGTACTTGCACTTTAGCATTGATCTGCAGTGGTAAAGTACCTAGAGTTCAAACACCAGCAAAAACAAATTCCAACATACAGTCAAAAATACAGAAGGTAGAGGCAAAACGTCAGGGAAAACCACCCCAAGGCTGTAAGTTGACAGGCCTAGCAGTGAAACAGGTGCTACCCTTCTAAAATACACTATGCACTGACACTTTTGAAATTAATCACTCCATAATCTGGGTGGCTTGATCTAATAATGCCCTAAGATCTTTTTCCAGGTTGATTACCATTGAGTTGGGTAACAATAAACATCTGGCATACAGCGCCAAGATACCCTGTTAGGGGTGAAGAGGCGCTTTACAAATACACGTTATGTTATGTTTATGTTATGTTACCAGGTGCTTATATTTAGTGTTTGTGAGGTTGATCTCAGTTATTGGTAATAGTGGAAACATTATGTTGGTTTGAACTCTTGTTCAGTTCCAGTATTTGGCATGTAAAAATTATACCAGCAACAATAAGTTAGCATAGGTGGGTGTTATTGCATTGCATGTATTTTTCAAGTTATTGGGGAGCGTAATAGTAATACTTGATCCCACATTAAACTATTAGCAACAGGTACCTACAATTCAGAGGTTACAGACTCTATGAGTATAAAGCAACAGGGTTAAAAAAGCATGCCTTAGATTGTTAATGTCAATATTCCGCAAACAACCAACTTGAAATGTTGCTATGACCCTCAATAAATGTTTGGAAGTGAATTAAATACTGTTGGCACTTTCACATGTACATTACCAATAAAACATATGAAGTTAACTATCTTGGCGTTCTGTGTGATGACCATCAAACATTGCAACCATATATGGAAGCTAAATAAAATTTAGCCAAATTATGACTGGATTAACTGTGAAGCTTTCATGTAAACTATTTAGGCAGTCAGTATCCATATTGGTGAAAGCATCAGTGACAAATAGCTTAGATGCCGATGTGGGAGGTCGATATCTGAATTCTAATAGTAAAAAAGAAGTTTGGACAATAAGTATAGCTTCAATTTATATGGGCTTTGGATTGCTAAACAAGAAATATTAAACGTTGTTGTGTTACACACCAAGGTCAACATCATGGATTATTCAGATTGAGAGAACTCTTTAACAACACTTGATTGTAAGCTAAGATTCCAGGGAAAGGAACAGGTACCCTTACCTTAATCCCAAAGCAATAAACTTAAAACAACATGGCCTTGAGACTTTATATCAAGATTCAGAGAAGAGTCAACACAAATTAAAAATGTACTACATCCCTCATGATAAAAGTTTGGAAGCGAATGCAGTTTTGATCACTACCTTCTACCTAATTTGAGACCATCTGGCAAAACCTTTAAATTGATTGGGCTTTCTTGGGCAATAATCTGCATTGTTGCGTCTCACACCAAAATTAGCACATTGTTAAAATAAATTAAGCAGGCAGGAAGCAGAAATTACTTTGAGTCTGGTACCTACAAAGCTTTTCTAAACTTGGCTTTGTTACTTGAGAGGACTCAAAGTTAACCAAAGGCACAGTGAAACATAATTGACAAGCAAAGTACTTCCCTATCGCTGGAAATGAAAGGATGCACTGCTATGGGAAGACATGGGAGGTAAATATAACAAATGCTCACACTATGCTTTCTTTTCCTGACGCCCCTTCTGCACCCACTACCGCCCATGGTACAGAGTATCCAAATTTATGTTCTCCGATGAGTTCAAGAAGCTTTTGATATATAAGAAAGGGAAAAGTGAGCCTGAGTAGTCATGGTCGCAGAGAAAGCTTTGCCTTTTGGATTATAAAGTGCCCAATGAGAGTTCTATGAACTCACATTTTGATTATATGTGAATGTTGTGAAAGTAGCTGTGGGTTACATTAGGACAAGCTGTTGTAATGGGTATTCCTCTAATAAATTCAAATCCCATTTAAAATGCCCTGAAATACCTACCCATAGGTGTATAAGCCCTGAAAAAAAATTATTATTTCTCTCCTGCTCAATAATACTAGATTTGTCCATGTTTTTGTTTGAGTCTGTGTTGGACAAATATGTACTGCTTTGACTAGAGAAGCTAGCCTCCTAATTTGAATCCAAGGAGATGCTCAATCACAAACCTATTATAATAGGTGCATGGCAGTGGCAACTTGAGAGGACTAGATGGGATGACATCAGAGTCAACTTTAAGGTTGTATTTCGTGGTTGATCTACAATTGTGAAGAAGATACCAAAGTGAAAAAGCAATCATTTTGATAGACACAATACAGAAAGGCTCCATTAGGATCTGATTGAGATTGTGAAGGTCAACTTTATTTCTTGTTTACAGTTTTTGCTATTTTTGGTTGGTAAGGTTTGACCAGAGAACAAAGACTGTGTTTTCTGAATTGTGTTGTTTTTTAAAATAATCTTAGCTCACACCTCAAATTACAAAAAAGTATGTGATATGGTACCCTAAGAGGAAAACTTGGTTTCCACTGTGAGGTTCTTGTAAACAGTCAAAGAGGACTCAGTCACAGCCCATTTCAAGTTTGTGGTATCTCTATCCAGAAACCAGTCAGATGGACATCTTTACTTTCATTACTTGATGTGACTGAAAAATAGTACCATCTAGACAGTCTTGAGGATAATAGTGTACATACATTTAGAGGTTTCTATCAGCTACAAGTCATGGTCAGAATTAAATTCAAAGTGCACTAAATAATGTTATCTATAATTGCCAAGATTTATGGGTGAGATGTAATCGCTAGGAGGAGCATAGCAAACAATCTTAATCCTCTGTCTGTTCCAACCCACGTATGCAATAATATGTATGTGATGAATCCATCAAATAATGGGGGAAGGATATTGACACGAGAGACAATGGTTCAAAATGGCACCCTCTGCAACCAAAGTAATCCCAAAACTGCTGCTCAGATATCGTGACAAAAAAAAAACTCACTGAGATGAATGAAATATTAAACATACAATCTATAGCATTTGCAACCCCAATTATCTATATGATTTTGTTTGTGAGTTTTATATAGTACAAACTCGACCCAAATGTATCAGAGCACTTTACATGAGCACGAGTTGAGTTACAGATGGATACTTTCATTTTGTTAGGCACAGGGAGATTAAGTGATTAGCCCAGAATAACTGGATGTTGAGCGTCGCTGACAAAGACTCAAATCCAGTTCAACAGCTTCAAGGTCAACAGCCTTATCCCATAGGCAACATCCTCTCTTTTTTCCCCTCATATCACCAAAGAGTGTCTGCAATAATCAATAAACAGCACCGTCAAACTACCCGCCCAGCGGTCACTGCATTCGCACAGGTCCTATTTCCATACTGGACCATCACCTTTGCCAGTGACTCGGTGTAATCATCGAAACGGATAACCAACACCCAGGGATCTGCACTAAATTCCATATATAGTCAGAGTAGGACTCTTTGCCGTACCCTGATCCAACTGGCAGACCCTGAAAGCCGTCCTAACCCAATCTTCCACCCTCAGGGGCAAAGGGTCCCTCCATTTTAAACAGATTTTGCTTCTGGCGATAAGGATCAAGTAGAAGAACAACCTTCTATGAGACCGCCTCAACAACATGCTTAATATTTCATCATCTCCTAGGAGGACAAGCATTGAATTCAATTTGACCTCCCGACCGAAGATACCTTTTAGTGCAAGTTCAATTCCACTCCAAAAGTCACTCAGGCATAGGCATTTGACAAAAATATGGACATTGTTAGCTCCTAAACAGCCACACCTTACACACTTAGAGGGAGGTTGAGGGGCAAACGTGGATATATTATATGGAGTCCAATAAAGAAGGTTGATGGTGAGGGTTAGCAGGTTTGAATGTAGAGTCCAGAGTCTTCAAGAAATTATCCCATACTGTGTTGATATCTCCCGCGAGAGGTGTTCCACTCCACACTGAATGAAGGAGTTGTAGCATCTTTCCCTCTGCTACAAAGAGTCTCTCATACCACCTTGCGACCTCTTTACTCTTAGATCGAATGTCCTGGAGAGAAGACTCCAACTCTCAATCGCCCGATCTCCTTTTTGGATGCCACAAAGCAAGAGGATAGTAGAATAAGTTTAAATCTGGACAGCTCATTACCAGTTTTAACTTTTAATACTTCCCAAGGATATACTCCTTCCGGTGACAACAGATGTGACCATGTTGTAACCCCGGCCCTCCTAAGTGGAAGACTTAAGGCATCATTCAGGCATTCTGGGGTTCCGTCGGAGTGCCAAACTGGAGCTAAGTCTGAATAATAACCTATGTCCCACCTCCTCCTGACGTTATACCATGGGTTTAAGGCAGATCTTAATATTTTTAAATGGACTTTCTTGAAAAACCTGGGGGCACCAAACTTATAAAGAAGGCCCCCGACACTCCATTGCCTCACCATCTCCCTCAAAAGTTTCCTCCAGGTGGAGTCATCCGCCTTTTACCAAAAGCATCTAAATATTTTAAACTGCTAAGCACACATTACCAGTTAAAATCAGGTAAGGCCAATTCCCCTTTAGTCAGATTGAGTCTATGTTTTTTCCAAGATAGTCTAGCGCCTTTATGTGCCCAAATGAAACTCACAACCTTCCCCTGGATTTTATCAATACCCTGTTTGGGTAACCCAAGAGGGATGGCATTAAAAAGGTAGGTCAATTTGGGAAGGATGACCATTTTATTAAGTTAACACGTCCAAAGATTGTCAACGGAGATTTTTCCATTTAGTTAATAGGAGGTCAATTTCTTTAGCTACCCTTAACAAATTAAGCTGCGGAATTTCATCTATTTCACCCACTATTGTAATGCTCAGATATCTAAAATTGGAACTCACTTTCCCCTCCCAATCCGTGATATTCCAACATATCACCAGTTTTAGCAGTGTTTACTAAATAACCAGAGAGGAAGCCAAATTCTGCCAATAGTTGTTCCACCTCTGGAATCGATATTAGAGGATCAGCCGTGTAAATTAATAAATCATTGGCATAAAGCGCAACTTTACAGCTATAGGATGGAGAACTGAAGGGAACAATTGAAGTATCTAATCCCAGCTGTTGAGCAAGAGGTTCTATATCAAAACCAAAAAGAAGAGGGGAGAGAGGGCAGCCCTGCCATGACCCTCATAGTATATACTGGAGGTTAATCTGCCATTAAAGAAAATCCTAGATGAAGCTCCTTCATAGACCATCTTGAGCGTATTAAGAAATTTAGGGCCAAAACCCATGGTGCTCAAAACCTCTAAAAGAAAGGCCCAATATACTCGATCAAATGCCTTAGCAGTATCAAAGCTACTACAGCCAAAGGGGCAGATCATTCTATGGCAAGATCTATACTGCCAATTAGCTGCTTGGTCTGCTCCTATATATATCTCTTTGGGATAAAACCCTTCTGGTCTGAATGTATAAGCTGAGGGGCAAGCATAGCCAATATCCCCGCTAATATACTCATAAAGATCTTATAATCCGCATTGAGCAGGGCTGATTGGCCGATAGGAATTCGCCCTAGAGATATCCTTGGAGTGTTTCGAAATGAGGACTATTGTGGTCTCTTTCCGGGACTTAGGAGCCAGTCCACCGTGCCTATAGATTGAGTTGAACAAAACTTCCAAGAAAGATATCAATGCCTCTATCACAAGATTATACACTTCACTCGGTAGACCATCGGTACCTGTAGCTTTACCATTCCTACTTTTAGTTATACTGAAACAAATCTACTCCTTAGATAGCATTAGGTGTCTTACCACTCGTAGCTGTTAAGTGGGTAGCTGTACCTTCCTCAGCCAGGCCTTGATACAGTCTATATTAGAGGAGATTTCTTCCTTATATAAAGTAGAAGATAAAGACACTAGGCAGGCCTGCATATCCTAGACCTGTCTGCCCGGGCCTTCCAAGCCAATAGAGCACCGGCCTGTTCCCCGCATTCAAAATTCTGCATAGACCTGGAATTTCACTGGGCTCTACATTTTTGATCTATATAGACCCTGTACTCTAGCCTCACATCTTTGAGGAGTCTATGCAACCTTGCCTGCACATCAGAGGACATTGTTCCAGCTGGAAGCAAGTCACCCTCCAATGAGCCCACTTTATCTTCCAATCTCTTTAAGCTTGAGCGTTCAGCCTTTTTTTGGGTGAAGGAGAAACTTTGTAGATCCCCTCTAATGTACGCATTGAACGCATCCAACACAACTTTCAGGGAGGTAGAACCAAGATTGTCCTTAAAGTAAGCCCTGCAGGCCTGCTTTAATTTCTCCCCATCTCAGGATCGGTAAGAATAGCCCTCCTTAGAGTCTATCTTGATATAGAAGGTCTACAGTACCCAACTACGGAGATACTAATTGCAGCGTGATCCGAGATGTGGCCTGGGAGGATGTTTATAGACCTTATTGCTTCTATGATATTCTTATCTGCGAAAAGGTAGGCCAACCTTGAAAAGTGGCCATGCTTTTTACTATGGAAGGTAAAACCCTGACTGGATCCCATCTTATGTCTCCATACATCTCACAGACCCAATTTAAGCAACATATTTTTTAGCGCACGGCTCACCTGAGGAGTATTATCGTAGCAGCCTCTGTTTGATCTGTCCTGTAAAGGGTCCAGTAAAACATTAAAATCCCCCCAATTACAATAGGAGTGGTAACGTCCATTAAATTCCATTTGAAAATAGATA
This sequence comes from Triturus cristatus, assembly GCF_964204655.1. Lineage (NCBI taxonomy): Eukaryota > Metazoa > Chordata > Amphibia > Caudata > Salamandridae > Triturus > Triturus cristatus. The sequence goes on from NC_140583.1 coordinate 1,130,732,523, forward strand.
AATGGGAGGGATCATCAATATTGGGCACATAGCAAAGAGCGCAGACTAACTCTACACCCCCACAGTCTAAAGTGGATATCAACCACCTCCCAGATTTATCAAATTTGGAGGATTTAATAACACAGCCTGCTACTCATTTAATTAAAATGGCAACCCTCCCTACAATGTGCAGACTGGTCTAATACTAGGAAGCAGTCTATCCAAGGAAAGTTTGAGAATACGGCTTTCCCGTCTAAGGTATCTAAATGGGTCTTCTGGATCAGACAGATGTGTGCTCTACTCTCTTCTAAATACTTCAAAACCATCCTCTGCCTACTCTTGCACCTGAGCCCATTAACGTTCCAAGAGAGAACTATTAGCTCATTGACCCCCCTCATCTAAGATATCCGGGCTTAACGTTATCATAAACTGACGTGATGATGTGATTAAGAACATTCTAGGATGATATAGGAAAACATTTTATTATCTATTTTTACCCACTTCTCCCCACCTTGTGCCCTCCACCTAACATTCCTCCCACCTATCTCTTGTGCCCTACCCTACCTTTTCCTCGGGAACCCCCAAACCAAAGTAGGCATAAAGCAGAGCGGTCTTCATTGTCGGTAAGAAATAAACACGATATATCGATCCTCTCACCTCCCACCTCGCAGCCCCACCTTCCTATTTGCTAGTTCCCTTCCTGTTTTTCTCGATCAGCATATTAACTTCCTCCACTGAACGATGGATATACATGTGGTTATTCCACATTATTCAAAGAGAGACAGGGAATTTTAACTGGGCTTTAGCACCAAGTTTATTCAATTGCTCCATCCTTTTCCCCAGCTCCCACTGCTTTAATACGGTGGTATGGCAAACATCTAACCATATTGAAAATGAATAGAAACCTGCAGAAAAAAAAAACCTTCTTTCAATGCCGAGGACAGAATAGCCTCCTTAGTAGTGTGGGTGAGGAATTGATTAAAATTCTCCTTGGCTTCTGTCACCCGGGGTTTCTCTTAAAGGGATCTCAATATACCCGCTGGAGTTCAGAAGAGAGGTCGATGTCTGACTGATTTTTTAAAGCAGTATCTTGCAGCAATGAAATCACAAAGGCCTTAATATCCGAGCCGAGTGATATCACTGGTGGAGAACATGGAGGCTGCCAGCTAAGCGGCTGCTGGTTTCTGTTGGTGTGATGCTTCATTGAGAGGGCCTCTCTCTCCCCCTACCTCAGCCTTGCCTTTTGCTCACCTCTCCATTGTAGCGATCCCCTTGGAGCTTCTTTTTCTTTCTTCTCGGTGCTGGGAGGCTGCCGTGCTTCCCCATAGTGCCGGAGTCAGGCGGAGTACTTGGCTCACCTCCGGCCTGGTCTCGGGTTCCCCGCTGGGAGGGTGTGGCTTGGGAGCTGCGCTGCCGCCGTATAGCCGTTGGTTCTGTTCCGGGCTGGAGGGGGAAGAGACAGCACCTGCCAACACACCTGCCAAGACGCCTCCTGTATTCCTGCATATTGCAGGAGGCTATTTTCTGCTCAGTGCTACGCGGGGAGGACAAGCCCTGGGGCGGATTCCGGTAAGATCTGTCCGTTGAGGGAGGGGGTGTCCTGTGGCAATTTTTAGGACCAGGCTTGGCATACACACACCTACCCCATTACAACAAAAGTGATTTTTCTACTCTCCCCTATGAGGGTTTTGTGAGTGAAACTGCATAGAGGCTCCAAAGAACAAGTGGGGGGCTTGCTTTCTAGCCAATGGAGAAGGGCAAGACTGTGCAGAATATACCCTCTCTAACTATTGGGAAAGTGTGCAGATATACCCTTTGCACTAGGTAGGGTTTATCACGCCTCTTCCAGGGCTGGAAGCTTCACCTCCTTTTCAACCAGGGATTGATACAAATATTATGACTAGGGGTCATAATAAATCACGAGTGCATTTGAAGAAGGTCTCAGGTGGGAAGGTGGAGAAAACAACATCTATTTCTACTACAGCTGGTAACAGCCCCAGGAGTAGGGGCAGAAGGAAGAAGGCTGTTCAATCTAAGGTGAACTGCACTCCCTCCTTAAAATCTTTTTATAAGGTTCTCGTGCCACCGCCTGCCACCCAGGAAGGAACTGCTGGAAACCCTAACTCTTCTAGAATGGAGTCATTGGTTGGTCCAACTCAGGGATCTGATATAAAGATCCCTCCTAGCTCTTCGCCGCTGGTGGCTCAGACAGTAAGACCAGCCAACGAAATGTTCCACGAGTTGTAATCTCAACCTCAACTCTCATTTCTATATGAAATAGGTTTCAGGCTTCGGAGTCCTTAGAGGCATGTGAGGAAGATATCCATGACAGACAGGAAGATCCCTTACAGCCTTTGCAGTCATTTTTAGCTGTTAGCCATACCCCTCAGGCGAGTTCAGAATAACTGGTGGACATCCTTCTGACCTTCAGGGAAACAATGAAGATCAGATTTTTGATCTCTGAGCAGAATCAGGTCGCAACATCCTCTCGTTTACCTCTTTTTCAGCATAGAAGCTCAAGTCCTACCCACAAGCAGGCCCAGAGCTAACTATCCAAAGAGAAGCTTTGGGACAGGTGCGATGTGTAAAGGCAGCTCATCGGAGTAGCATGCAGGTTATTCAATGCATTTTCTAAGAGACTAACGGGATAGTGAGCTGTAGCTTCTATAGCAGAGCAGTGAACACAAGATGAATTGAGCTGGCAAAGGAAAGCTACAGACGGTAAGCGCAAGGTGTCAAAAAGAAGGGTAAAGAGTCTAGAAGGCAAGAAACTGGAGAGAACAAAAAAAAGGGGGAGGTTATGGAATGAGATTGATGAACTGCATGGTAGCGAAGGACCCAAAACAAGTGGAAGATGTCACCATAGTCACTGTCTCCCAGAAACTCCACCCACAACACAGAAGTGCCTGTCTAGCTAATCTCCAGTATCTTGTCCTCCATGTATGCCAATCTCAACCTATTTTAAATGTCAAAGAGGGCCAGAAGACTGCATGTCTTGGTATAGGTCATTCATAACTGAGATATTTCCACTAAACCTGAATATGCCTTTCTAACGGGGTCTCACACAAGATAGAAGACATCCCCAGAACTACCTTACAGTGGTGGCCGGGGATTTTAACAGTGCTCTGGACCACATACTAGACAGACAATCACACTGCCACTCCCAACCCTCAAGTGCCCACAACACACTAAAGAACATGTGCACTAGATTCAACCTCAAAGACCCATGGCAGCTCCAACACCCGGACACTAGAGACTACACCTTCTACTCTAACCCGAACAACTCATACAGCAGGATAGACTAAATACTGATCACAGGCCCACACACACATCTAATAGAACACACTGACATTGCACCTAGATTACTCTCAGACCACTAGTGCATCAGCCTACAGCTGAGCAGGTGCCACAACAAAGATATTCCCTGTAGGTGGCGGTTTAATAGTGACGTCTTGGCAGACCAAGTAAACAAAACTAAAATAGAGGAGGCCATAAAGGATTAGCTTGCGCACAACGACACACAAGACACTGATCCCAAGATTGTATGGGATGCACTTAAGGCGACAGTCAGAGGCACAATAGTAGGAATCAAGGCCAAAATTAACAAAAATGCTAAGCAACAACTGACCCAACTCAAGCAGAGCATTAAAAGACTGGAGATTGTTCACACCAGAGACACACAGAACACTAGTACCCTAACAGAGCTCACTAGGAAAAAATACGAGTACAACAAAATATTGAGTGAGAGGGCCGGGCTGTGGGTGAACAAATATAAGGCCATTAATCTCTGCGAGGCTAATAGAGCGGGGAAGCTCCTAGCCTCCTAACTAAAGCACAAACAAAGACAATTCACCATCTCATCAATCACCGACTCACACAACAGCACACACACAAGACATAAAGAAATCCTACGAACCTTCCAAGAGTTCTATTAAGAACTCTATAAAAAAGATCAGGCCTTAGACCAGGTAGGTTGCGCAAAATACCTGGACAGACTAGACCTCCCAAAACTAACGAATGATGAAGCTCAGAAGCTGGGACAGGAAATAAGCTCGGCAGAGATAGAGATGGCGGTCAAGTCCCTAAAGGATAACAAAGCACCAGGTCCAGAAGGATACACAGCCACTTTCTACAAAGCCTTTCTAACGCACCTGAAACCCACCATGAAAAAGGTGTTCAACCACTGTGCGGAGAATGGATTAGTATCCCACTCCATGTCGGAAGCGAACATAATTGTAATCCCAAAGGAAGGCAAAGACGCACTATTACCCAAAAACTACAGGCCCATATCTTTAATCAATATGGACTGCAAAATATACGCTAAAATCCTGGCCACAAGACTAAACCCCATACTACTGAGACTAATAAACAACTCACAGGTAGGATTCCTAAAGACCCGTATGGCACACGATAACACCAGACCATACTAGAACGCACCTCCAAAATAGACGAGCCAGTGGTGGCTATCACATTAGATGCTGAGAAAGCCTTTGACAGGGTATCTTGGAACTTCCTGGAACAATGCATGCGGTCATTTAACCTTAGGGAAACATACACATGGAAGGTAATGGCGCTGTACGGGGACCCCAGAGCACGCATTGTAGTTAATGGGTCAGTTTCCGACCCCTTCGCTTTACAATGCGGAACAAGACAGGGCTGCCCCTTATCCCCCTCGTTATTCCTGCTGGCCTTGGAGCCCCTGATCAGAGATATCAAAGCCAATGAGGAAGTGAAGGGGATCAGCATCAGTGAAGTGGAAGTCAAATTACCCGCGTATGCTGACGACATCCTCATTGTGACAGAGCAACCTACGAACTCCATCGCGGCCCTGATAGAAACCATAGAAACATGCTCAAATTACTCAGGATATAAACTCAACAGGGACAAGTCTGAGTGCAAACCCCTCAACATCCATACTTTGAGAAGGTGGCCTGATATATGCTGTCCACTAGTTCTAGTGGGCACCTTGTATCAGTCCAAACAACCCCTTATGGTGCTAGGTTAATGACAACCTTTATTGAAAACTATCCTAGTGGTAGCTATGGAGAGCAGCCTTCGGGCTAAGTCTTAAAGGAATGTAAAGCAGCTTGTTTTACCAGTCTATAATCTCTTGAATGATCAAATGACAGGACAACCACACCAGGTATATATTTAAAATATATGTATTTAGGTTAAAACACACCCCTCTAGTCTCCTTATGAGACTGGAGTTCGAAGTACTTAATTTACAAGTGAACAAGCATCAGTAATAGCAGAAATACATGTTTGGGTCCTAGGGGAGTACCAAACCATATACCAATAAAGTGGTATAAGAAACACGACTGAACTAGACACAAGGCCTAGAGCCTGTAGAATCACTGGGACCCCAAGGAACCACCCAAGGTAGTGACACAGGGGACCCACGGGGACTGTATGCAGTGTGTGAACACTACCGCGGGTTCCCGTTATCTTCTATGGGCAATGTCGCGGTTGGAAATTTAAAGATTAGGGACACTTCTAATCGAGTCAGGACCAAACCCTCTTGAACATAAGAAGTTCTAGGGCAAGCACCCATGGGAGCACTGGAGTACTCGAGTTACCTCACCCAGGGAAGCCGGGTGCATAGGTGTCTTTTGGTGTCGGGTCGCGTCGTCAATTTCAATGGAAGCCTGCAAAGAACTGCTGCTGACGTGAAGAGGAGAAGTGTCCGAAGAGATCCAAGCCCGGATCTAGGAAGGAAGGAACCTGAAAGCAGAGGGGACAGAGTCTGGGTCACTTGCCAGTGACCGAGGGCAGGGTGGACCAATGCCCACAGATGTTGGGTGCTTCAGGTGAGTGGATGGGTGTCTTGACTCTTCAGCCACGAGGTCCAGGAGGTGTTGATGAAGTCCACGAGCTGGATTCAAGCGCTCCCACGAAGTCTGTCGAGTGCTGCGGTGTCGGCGACCTGAATGGACCTAACAAGCTTTGGCAACGGCAAGTCACTGGAATTTAGTGAAAGGACTGCGGTGCAGACCAGCAAGTTCTGAGGGACTCACCCAGCGAGGGTAAGTCAGGACACATCTGGAACAACCAGGAAAGTTCAAGCAGAAGAGGAGTTGCCTTCGTGAGGACCTGCTAGCCAACGGGCTAGTGATCGCAAAGGAGCCTCGAGTGGTTGCTCTTGAAACTGGCCCACGGGTCACTCGTGGAGTGGAGGCCAACAATCTTCAGTGCAGGAGGTGCTCAAGGCTGGGACTACTCGGAGCCCAAAGCACAACTTCGAGGAAGACCAGGAAGATAGTGTTGCTGCAAAAGTTCATGGTGTCCAGGGGTCATGGTTCCACATCACCCACAATAGCCACGGGCCTCAGCTTTGCTGTGGACTCAGGGTAGCCTCAGGGAAGTCTGGAAATCTACCTCTGGTGATGCAAAGACTTCGGTGTCCTGCGGGAGTTTCAGCGATGCAGACCGGTCAGTTGCTTCTTTGGTGCCTGCCAAGCAGCGGAGTCACTCCTTGACCCCAAGGGAGATTTCTTCAGTCTTCTAGTCAGGATAGAACATTGAAGGTCCAGGATGTACGTTGTAGAGTTTCGTCCAGGGTAATCTAAAGTCGCAAGGATTGGGTTCCCATACATATACTAAGTTTGGGGGTTGGACATACTCTAGGGACCCACCTATTGGAGGGTTTGGAAAGAGGGGTGGTTACACCCATTTCCTTTGTCCAGTTTCATGCCAGAGCAGGGGCAGGTAGCCCCTGCAACCGGTTTGAACTGGACTATGCACAGGGACACCAAGTGTGCCCCCAGTGCAGGATTTCAAAGCACCAGAGAATGCTCCCGCCCAGCCCCAATACACATCTGCCTGTCTGTGGAGGTGGTTACACCCCCCTTTGACAGGAAATCTATTGTCCAGGCCTCCCCTGCTGGAGTTTCGGTCAGCAGCAGGAGGCCAAACCCGTGTCTGTGGCAGAGGCATCCATTTTGTGATGCCAGGGCTCAGTAAAGTCCTACCGTGTTAGACCAGTGTGAACATGTCTCTCCCTCTAGAAGGGTGGAATGCTACCCCCACCGGTAGTATTCCAAAGCGTTTGACACCAAACACGACATGTTTTAATGCAGCCATTCCAAAGTTAGCATTTACCGCGAGGTTATAATGCACTTAAGAGTATATGGTATGGCTGTATCACAGAACAGCCATAAGGAAGTATTTCCGAAAGTTGCAGAGTAGCTCAGCTCATGCTTGGGCACCCTCTCACACAAAACCAAGCACTCTGCCTTCAGGATTGTCAAGGCCTGCCATAGGAGTGGCTTATAGGTTTATATGTGTCTGTATATATTGGTGGATATAGGTAGCCTATACCACTGTAAATGGTGCAAGCACACCCTTACCCAGGCTGCAGTAGCAGACCTGTGGTGCCATTTGGAGTGCTTCCCAGGGGTGGCATAATACATGCTTCAGCCCCTGGTAGGCCTCTGAGGTACCTATGCCCTAGGTACATAGTATACCATATACTAGGGGCTTATAAGGCACTCCAGAATCCAATTAGATCTGTACCTAATGTACATGGAAACCATTTTAGAGAGGAAGCAGCTAGGCTGTGGTCCTGATTAGCAGGGCCACAGACAGACTAAGTTTGAAAAACAGTGAAACACCAGCAAAAAGTGGGGGTACGCATGTGAGGCAGATCCTACTTTCCTACACATACAACTAAGGACACATTGGGGGGGGTCGGGCCTGGCCTGGCAAACGAGATTCATCAAATACCTAGGGATACACTTCGGTAATGACCTTAAATCCACACTAGACCAAAATGAGAAGCTACTGTTAGGGAAGACAAAGACTCTTTTAGAGTCCTGGTCCCCCAAATGTATAACATGGTGGGGTAGAATAGAAACAGTCAAGATGATGATCACCCTGATGAATAATTACCTGCTGAGCATGCTTCCACTCCTACTCACTGATGTCTTCCACCACAAGCTAGACAAGATGATTAATAAATTGCTATGGCGTGGCAAAAAAGTGAGAATAAGCATAAAAAAATTAAGACTAGACAAAAAATTGGGGGGATTAAACCTAGCAGACTACAGAATCTTCCAAACCACATTCTTAGCAAAACAAGGTGCCTACTGGATGTCACCCCCTCAGGGGTACACGCCGGTATGGCTATTAATCGAGCGAGCCATCCTAAACAACCTAGAATCACTGGTACTCCTAACAGCCAATAAACACACACGCCTCCAGCCCAATATTCAAAAACACAAAAATGACCCTGCTCAAAATAGACAAGAAAATGGAGTACAGGGTAAAGAACTCGAAATGAGAATCCTTGTGGGCAAACACCAAGATTAAGTATAGGGGGAATCCCCTGTCCATAGAGACGTGGGAGATGATAGGAATCTCCTACCCAGCCCAACTGGAAGAGGGTGGCAACCCCATCACGTTCACCACGCTAAAAGAGAAACATAGCCTACCAGACATCGAGCTCTACAATTTCCTGAAAATTAGAACAGCCCTGACAAAAGCAAACTTAGCACAACACAACCCATCAATTATACAACACATGACGAAACTCATCAGAATAGGCCACCAGGTATCACACCTGTACAAGCTACTACGTCCTAGCTCCACCAAATTAATGATAAACCAGCGGACTACTGGGCAAAGCAACTTGGCACTACACTAAGCGAACACGAACTGAATCTCCTCTGGGCCTCCCCCTCACTGAACAAAATCTCCCCAGGACTAGCTCAGACAAAATTCTGGCTGCTACACAAGACCTACTGGACCCCAGCTCGCCTAGCAGCGCAAGGCCTCAGGGAAAACGACCTGTGCTGGAACTGCGACAACGAAAAGGGGGGCCTAGCACACCTCATCTTCTACTGTCCAAAAATCAAAGGGTTCTGGGAGAAAATATTCATTTTCATAAAAAAAGCGCTGGGGTGCACACTAAAACCAAAGTTCTCTACCCTTGCCACCGCGTTTATGACCGCAGAGCTAGATTCACAGGGCGACAGGGACCTGTTGGATCTCCTTCTGACCTCGGCAGTGAAAATTGTACTTTCCAAATGGAAGGATACAGCCAAGGCGACATTCAAAGGCTTGCTCAATTGGGTGACGTATCTCAGAGGCGCAGACAGTACCGCCCTGCGGAACTCACCCTGGAGACTAGCAACCAGGGGAATGTGGGTATCACTGGACGAGTACCTGGACCCCTACGAACCCCCGTGAACTCAGCTGAAGAAGGGCGCCTGCCCACAAAGCATATCACCACAGGCCCAGAATAGACCCACTACTAAAGTAATCTTCTTGTATACTATTTCCTCCCTTCTCTCTTCTATTCTCTTTCTTTCCCCTTTCATCCACTCTTATTCTTCTTGCAAGACAGTAGAAAGGGGGACAGCCAAACATGTCTACCACTCACCTGTACAGACAGTTTTGGCTGATACCCTGTAATGGTAAAGCGATGACAATTGTATGTAAAATTTAATAAAACACTTTGAAATTGAAAAAAAAAACTTTATTAACAAACGACATCAAGTACTACAATGACAATTCTAAAATATGTAACCCTCAAAGTAAGACTAGTTTCAAAATGGTGGTTATAGATTCCCCATTAAGCCTTCTGCTTCTACATTTCAGAATTGACACAGAGTGTGAAATTTTCTGAAATGAGACCCAAGTTGCTATGTTGAGGTGCATCAAAGGGAGAGTAAATAATGGCACCATATCAACTAAGATATGGTGTTGCTTTTCTCCCCCCAACACTGGTGCACTTTAGGCTGCCATGCACCAATGCACACACCATTGCAGCATAGTGCAAGGGTGTTTGACTCCTGTCAAAAAATAAGATTTGTATTGGAAAGAGTGCCTTACAGTACAAAAAGTTGTCTTTAATACTTTTACCACTTTGTGTGGGTGCTGTGCAATGCAGCATGCATGCAAAGTCTCAAAGGTATGGACAAATTAAAAAAATATCTTTCATTATGCCTGCCTTGAGGTTTCATTACAAATGACTTGAGGAGGTGGAAGGTTTTGAGGCAAATCCCTGTGTACAATAGTTAATAAATAGGGATTTGTGATAAGACTTACGAGTGGTTGCATGGGAACTTCTATGTACCATCCGTGGAATGCTTCTTGATGCAAAGGTCAAAGTTGCGCATTCACTGCTCTGCCTTACTATGGCTAACTTTCCAATGCAGATCCTGATTTGCATTGGAAAGTAATAGGATTTCTGTTCAGTGTCTTCCCGGCAACTTTTTAGTGAAATATCTGCCTATGATGTTCTTCCTAAACTGCATCATGTGCTTTAAACTTTAATCTCCAGGTAAATATGCAGCCAGAAGAGGCTACTTCACAGAAGAGCAGACTCACAAGGAAAATCCTGCTCCTACATATGCTTACATCCACCAAAGGTAATTATTTAGCACACAAACAAAATACTTAGATTTATAAAAAGAAAAAGGAGTGTGTATTACATGGAGAAGCCACAATTTGTGATTAATTGTTTAGACTGGATTGGCAAATTCACCAAGCCTTCTCAATTCCATAAGTGTAATTTACATTCACCAGAACACATCCACACCTAAACGCAGAATTCAACCATACATGCGATGCATACCTCTTTCCCAGGCCCTGGTGTGACTATGGTATGCTTTGCATAAAGTTTGCAGAAGTAAGATTAGGAACATTCGGCATCTGCACTTTTTTCTTTTGATTGACGTTTTACATTTACACTAAGTATGTTTTTATGGACTCCTGTTATGTTTTTCACACAATCTGGAGAGCATATAACACTTAAAACAACACATGTTCCTTACTTAATTTGTATTGGACTCCTTAAACCTCTAATGCCCATTGGTTGATTCTTCCACATGTAAGCTTTAGACTTATTTCACCAGTCGGACGGGCTAATTATTGTATACTCTTTCTCCTACAATGTCTCTTCAGCTTTGGGCAGCTTATAGGACATTACACGACAGCCTTTACGTTTTATCGTTTTTAATTTATGTACCCATCTTTTTGGCACAACCAATAAAGTGACATTATCCATATTACCCAATTTCTATAACACTGTAGCATGCAACAGAAAGTTGATTCTTCACCACGTTACAAAAACAATAAATACCATCACCTTTCAGAAGTCATTTAGATGGGCAGCAATGTGTTGGAAATGTTCTGGCAAATGCTTCTGAATGAACACTACTTTCACTTAGACAGTGCTCATTGCAGTTGTATAATGTACTATTGAATATCGAGGATATGAGTATCGTGGTACAACAACTTCATCAACTAAATACTGAAGGACAAAATAGCGAAAGGTAGGTGCATATAGAGGACGTATAGATTTACTATGTGTAACCCAATATCTATGTAACTTGACGATGTATATATATCATCAAGGTACATATATGTGGAGTTAGGTTTAGAAAATCTACTCATGCCTTTTGATATTATGGCTTCCACATTTTTTCCGCTTGTATTACTGGAAAACAAGTCCAACAACATAGTCATAAAAAAATAGCAAGGACAGAATATGGAAGGTCAGAACATCAAAAGTTAAGTGCTTTCAGGGAAGAATAGCTTTACTGTTCCTAACTACTCGTCTACGAACCCTGAAGAAATATGCATTATGTAAGTACATATATGTGGAGTTTGGCATAGAAAATTGAGACTTAGCTATTGTTGTTTCGATATTCAGGGGGCCTGCCAATATTTTCTTAATATTCTCATGTCTCAATATTCCATTTTAGATATTCAGGGAAACACCCATTTGCACAGAACATTCCTCACAATATTCTGACTGGAGATGTTTACTGACAAAGTGAGTGAAATGCTACATCTGTTTCGACTAAACCTGAGTCATTGGATATAGATTACATACGTTTACACACATTTCACCCTTTTTGAACCATATATATGTAAGTTAGAACGTTTCCAGTGATAAGAGATGTCATGTAGGGTTTAGCGTAGCAGAAGGTCTGCTATAAATTTGTGGGGTTTCTGTTCCCAAACTTGAGGTTGCCTCTACTTATTTAAAGGTGGATGAAACATCAGGTTTCCTCCAGTGGAGCCTCAGCTGACCCCACCATCAGGAAGATTAGACCAGAGGCCCATCCTCCATAGAGGAGGTGGCATCCATGTGTTGTAGTGTCTGCTCTTTTGAGGACAAAACTTCCAACACATATTTTCTTGCATAGAAATACCACACAAAGCATGGCACACCTAGACTGGAAAAAATATCAATGGCCTCAGAAAGATTGTTTTCTGAAACACAGAGGTTTTGCCAAACAGTCATATAACCTGACAGGGGTAAACTCTATATTAAACAGGTAGCTCCGCTCCTATTAGGCTTAGGAACGTCTCTTACATTGCTTTGGTGAGACAACCATCAAATAATAAATGAACATGCCAGTTCAAAAATTATTTGTGACTCAAGACAATTTTATTGACCGAAATGTCGGTGTACCACATGGTGGGACTTGGAAAAACACTAAAACCGCAGTCATTGGATATCAGCAAATCACTATCCATGAAGGGCTTCAAGGGTACCTTTCAATTCAGTCAAGCTGCTATGCTCAAATGCTATTGACCCGTTTTAGACTAGGCACTTTTTTTCACCTGACCACCTTTCCATATTGTAATAATTGGTCAAACAAAATTTTAGTATGCCCATGTGATGACATTTCTGCTCAATCAAATATTCACTGTGTTTTATTTTGTAAATGTTATCAGGCGCCAAGGGGGGCTTTTCTGAAACCAATTTTAAAGGCATGGGGTATTCGCACGTGTAGATTAGCTATAACCAGGTTACTACAGCTAGAAAATGAATCTGTTATTTATGCTGTATCTAGCTTTCTAAAACTGGTCATCAGGTTTCGGAACTCAATGCAATCACTATGAGTACCAACCCTATATTTTAGACTTTGCTGTTCTTTAGGAATACTAGCTTCTTTTTTAAAACGGTGTACCACATGTAAGAATTATATCTACCAATAAAAAGCTGCTTTTCTATGATGAAAATTCACCGTTCCATAAGACATAATACCTTTTGAGTTCTTTGCCTTTATTTACTTCTGTAAATGAGTACATCTGTTTATACATATGATGCCAAATCCATGTGACCTGACCATTGGCAGGTCTAACGCAATAAACATGAGTATATCATTTATTTTTCAAATATCCATTCTTTACTTGCAGGCGAGCTTCAGGTGCTTTCACACTTTTGCAGCTTCTGAAAGCACCGTAAATTAAAATGCATGTTCCCTCCATATGCTTGTGTTCTTTTTCTTTGCTACCAGCAGATGTTATCAAAGGGAAACCAACAAACCCTGTGTTAATCATCCTTTGGATACATAAATTAAATCAAACATTTAGCTCTGAGTGGTGGCAGTGCCCATCGTTATTACATTTCACAAACTTTAATAAAACATCTAAATCTGATATAAGTTGGACAGGCTCTGTCTTGTACATTGTATTGCTGAAAAGAATCTAAAATAACAAATATGGGTATAACTTGTATGAAAGTATTCAACTGTAAAATAACCTTTCTGCATATGCCTCTGCGGAATTTCACACACTGACCCTGTCAAGAACGGTAAATAAACCACTATTTAAGTAATTAAGGAGACCTTTATCATAATTGAGCCCAAAGCTGCCCTTCTGGCTCTAAGTTCAGTGTGCACAGAGCGCTCTTTGATTTGATTCTTGCTATGTTCACCTTAATAAAAAAATGGAGGAAAAAACTCAGGGGCATATCAACAAGGGCTTTATCTCTGCTTTTTTGGCTTTAAAAGCCAAAAAAGCAGAGATAAAACTAGCACCCTATCAACAACAGGGTGCTAACATGCAAATTTGCATTTTAGCACCCTTTTACTCTACGCTTCCCCTTGCATCTCTAATGAGATGCAAAGGGGGCGTTCCAGAGTAAAATATTAGGTGAAATGTCGCTAAGCGACATTTCTCCTATTATCAAGAATGTCGCTAACCCTGTTAGAGACAAAAAAAGCAGCGCTAACCGCGGTTAACGCTGCTTTTTTACGTCTGCTAGTTTTCAGACTTAGCCATGATATCCTATGGAAGGAGGATATCATGGCTAAGTTTGCTTGTCCCTATCAACAAGGTAACGTGTGATTATCGCTGGGTTTCCAGCGATAATCTCACGTTAGCCTGTTAGCGTGTAGATTTTTATCGCTATTGAGATAAGCGTTGCTAATAGCACGCTATCTCAGCGATAAAAATTCACGCTAGCCAGCGATAATTATCCTCACGCTAAGAGCGCTGAGCGATAATTATCGCCGGTTGTTGTTGATATGCCCCTCAAGGACCTGCAGAGGGCGTTCACCTTAGAAAGCATTTGCTAGTTTTGAATTCAGAAACTGTAGATTGTGAAGGTTTTGGACCAGAAATAAATAATTTCATAGAGTGTTAAGTAGGGTGTAATTTGATTTCTTGAGGCTGTGCATTGGATCACAAAATCGAATCAGAGTTCCCCTATCTAATGCCTACCTGTGATTCGCTGAATTTGCAGCAGTTATTGTAGCATTGTAGGAGGCGCCAATTCTTCAGCACACAACAATACCTACCTATGCTGCCTGACTGCCTGCTGTGGATCTCTCTGTTTAGCTTTGTACAGAAGAAGATTGTTGTCTCAAATATTTTGCCTGATAACTACTGTGGATTATAATCAATGGTAAATTGTAATATTGGTAAGTAATAGTCCCAAAATAGAAACACTTGAGGGCCTGATTTATATGTTGACAGGACAGTGATGGAATGGGCTTTCTTGGTGGTCTTCCCGCCCCCTACCTGGTAGTCCACCTGCCCAATTACGATGCTGGATTTCAATGGGAGGAAAAACCTCTGCAGTCCCGCCGGCTTCTCCAGGTCTTCACTTCCGGCCCGACAGTAGGATGGGCTGCATGTGGGGGCAGCGGGAGTCCAATCAGGATTCTAGTTGTCAGTATTTGGATGTGGCTATTTCTAAGGAAATTCCAGCGGGATTCCCACCCACTTCGAGTCGGTGGGATGGGACAACGAGGTGTGGAAATCCACCTTCTTTCGGGGTATAGAATTCAGTTTCATCCTCTTCTTCATCCAAGTCCTCCCCACCCTCCTGCACCTTGACCAAGAAGGACTGACATCCCATTTTGACAGAATGTAAGGTAGGTGTTCATGGTGTATGTAAATATATATTGCAGGGTGTGTACGCTGACGGGGTGCGAGGCAGCATGTACATATAATACACACTAAACATATCCTCCAAAAACATATGTACACAGACACAACATATATATGTTTTACACAAAAAATAGAATGTTAACCCCTTCGCTGCCAGGCCTTTTCCCCCTCCTGTGCCAAGCCTTTTTTTGGCTATTTGGGGTAGTGCGTGCTTAGGCCCCTGTAACTTTTTGACCACATTAGGTATCCACGCCAAATTTGCGTCCTTTTCTTCCAACATCATGGGGATTATAAAGGTACTCAGGGTTTGTGGATTCCCCTGGAGGGGTCACAGAAATGAGCCAAAATACAGCAAAATTTAGTTTTTTTCGGAAAAATTGGAAAAACGGGCTGCAAATGAAAGCATCTGGGTTTTTCCCTGCAAATGTTATCAAAAAAGGGTTTGTGGGGTTGAAAACACCATTTTCCCAGATTTTCGGGGATACCAGACTTTTGTCAGAAACCCAACATTTTTTACACAGTTTTGGCATTTTTCTGGGACATAGCCTATTTTTGCAATTTTTTGTGCTTTTGACCTCCTTCCAGTTAATGGCAGAAATGGGTACAAAAGCAATAATGGATCCTGGAAAGCTATACATTTTCGAGAAGAAGACAAAATTCTGAATTCAGCAAGGGGTCATTTGTGTAGATCCATCAAGCGGTTTTCTCCAAAAACTAACGTCTGCTAAAATGCTGGGACAGCCTTGTAAATATCGCGATGTGCACATCAGCGATATTTGCAAGGCTGTACTGCCCAGTGACGCCTACTTTGCATCTCATTAGAGATGCAAAGGGAGGCGTCAGGAAAAAGGGGCTAACATGCAATTATGCATTTCAGCACCCTCTTGTAAATAGGGTGATAGTTTTATCTCCGCATTTTTGGCTTTTAAAGCCAAAAAAGGAGAGATAAAGCACTTGTTAATATGCTCCAATGTTTGTTCTTTGTGTTTCCTCATACTGATGTCTATCTGTTTACACTTGGGGCCTCATTTATGGGGTTTGGTTTAGGACAGAGCAGCAAGTCACCTTGTTGTGCTGCCTTACATCAAAGTAAAAGGGCAGTTATTTGTGAGAAAGTCATCCTTTTTACCCTGATCATCCCCATTGTTTGACGGAAACAGATGGTAAGTGACTTTGACTGCACCCTGGACTCTGCTAACCAGACCAAGGTCCAGTGCTCTGATTAAAAAGGTATATGGTAGTTAGCTATAGTTAGATATAATTAAAATTGGCAATGACAGACCACTGTAAGTCCCTGGTATATAAAAATGCAAGGGGGATTCAAACATCCTATAAGTCCCTAGTAGTTAATAGGGCAGTGAGGTTTAGAGGCCCAGTAGATTTCCCGCACTGGAGTGTGCACTGCTGTGTTGCCTGATATTATTTTAAAGGCAGCCTTGCTTTGCAGACTGTCTTTAAACGTAAACTATATATATATGCATATTCGACTTTGGATGAAACGGTACTTCCATTGTTTTAAACAACCTTATTTTTGACATGTAAGTGACCCCTAAGGTCCACCATAGGTGCTTCCAGGGTAGGGTGCCATGGAAAGATAAGTACAGATATTTTAAAGGATGTTTTATATGCCCTGGTGAGGGAAAACCTACCAATTTAAATTTTCCTCATTGTAGCATTTTAGCTCAATAGGCTGAATGGAAATGCTGTAATACAGTGTAACTCTTGACAGAAGTAAGCTAAAATAACATTCAATGACTTAAGAGATTTATAATGATAGATCCAGCAACTTGCCACTGTTGAATGTATCATAACTAATACAGACAATAAGTTAAAGGAATTTCCTTTTCGTCCAGAAAAGATCCAGACTTCTAGCAACCGCTCCTGATTGGGCAGCGCTTACCACGCCTAGCCAAACTGCTTTGATGAGGTGATAAGTAGTCTGCTTAGAGACAGGGGTTATCTGGTGGGACGAGCTATGCAGCTGCAGGTAACAGGCCAAGAAGGGGTCTGTTTGAAATAACCAGGCTTCAGGACAGAAGGGAATGCCAGCCTGGCCTAACCCCTCGTCCTATACCGCGCAGCCAAATAGTAGCCTCAAGAATGGAATTTGCAGGCGGTCTGGGGGAGTGTTTAGGGAAATGAGCCCCACCAGTAGGTTGGTTTAGCCAGGCCTTACTCCTCAGGAGACAAATTCTTCATCTTGATTTTTAGAGTGCAGTCCTTGTGGGACATGAATATGCAACACTTTGGAAGAAGCTGTCATGCTTGTGGGTCACACCCTGTACCCCGTTGGTCAGGGGTGCCCCACTACCTGTCACCTTGGAACATTGGATAAATATGTGAGAGCTGCATTGCAACTCAGATCTGCTGCCAGAAACTACAAGGAGAAGAAGGACTACCCTTCTGGCCTGCACCAAGTGGTCTGCACTCTGAATGTCTGTGCCTTCTGCTCTCTAAGGAACTACAGCCCTAAGGACTTTGAATTGCTTCAAAAGAAAAGGAGAAGACTCCCTGAAAGCAACAGGTTAAAAGAACTTCACCTGCACCATCTCTAGCAGGAAGAACCAAGCTGACCACCTTCAGCTGGACTTTAAAGGATTTGGCCAAGAGCTTTGTGGGAATTGTACACCCAACTTCCGAGGAACAACTAAGAGACTCGTCAACCTTAGATATTGTTTAAACCCTCAAGAGGAGTTTCAGGAAGAAGTTCTAGAAGTTTGGAAATTTTTTGGGAAAAAGCTGCATGAGTTTACATACCCAAAGCTGAGAGTCAAGCCAACCAAGTTTAACTGCGACTGGCCTGGATTTCAGGTTTATCCCGCTGAAAGCTCAGGAGCCGAAGACTTCCAGGAGTTGACCAAGGGCTCCGGCTGAAGCAAGCTGATGAAGCTGCTGCAAATTAGGCCTGCTAGGGAGGCCCGCTTGATGTGAAGAGAACATCTTCCAGAAAAGTTTCTAAGTGCAAAGGAAATATTTTTAGTGAGGTCTCTTGCTTAGTGTGTCCTACCAGGGCTACATCCAAGTTGGCCTCAAACATTGACTTTGTCCTGGTCAAGCGCAACCAGATGCCCCAAGTTTTAAGCACTAGAAAGAGTTTTTCTTTAAAACTTCATGTCTCTGATTCCCTACATTGGATGGTTATCATTTTAATCATAAAAATATTTCCTATTTTAATAAATTGGTTGTGGATTTTTATTAAGTGTTGTGTCTTACATATTGGTGTTTTTTATTGCTTCACACATCTGTCTCCTACGTTAAGACTTCCTGCTAGCTACCAAGGCCTGAGCAAGGGAATCATTTATTGAGCTTGTCTGGACCTTATATTGTGGTGCCCCATTGCTAGTGATAGGTGCCTACCTACCCCTACTAAAAATCCAACTTCCAACATTATTAATCTAATACAGTGCATTCCTCTTCTTTTCCCCTGTGCCACTTCGCCCTGGCACCAATGGAGGCACCCTTGCACCATGGTGCAAGGTTGCCTGTGTTGTTGGCAGGATTGATTTTGTGCAGGGCAACTTCCTGCACAAAACAATCCTGGGAGGCTTTTTCCTCTTTCTAAATGTGCTGCAGAATGCAGCACACATGCAAAGAGGAAAAAATGAGGAGAAATCAAGTTATTTCTTCTCGTTGCACCTCTCCTCAGGAGGCATAAGGTTTTGGCACATCCCCATGGTTACATGGTTTTGTAAATCTGGAGAAGAGTCAAGATCCAAGGGTGTTGCGTGGGAACACCCACCACAACACCCATGTAACACCTTCCTACCTGAGAAAAGGCAACGCAGTGATTTGCGCTGCCTTGCCTTACTCCATATCTATGAGGCCATTCAAAGCCACGCAAAGTTGCTTTGTGTGACCTCATAAATATGATTTTATGGTTTTCACTACCGGAGCGTCACAAAAGCGACACTACAGTGGTGCAACGGGCTCATAAATATGTCAATTGGTTTAGGTCATTAAATAAACCTGAGAATCTCTTCTTCTTTAATGCTTATATGTGGTAAAAGAGGTTTTCATCAACCGTCCAAATTAAGGATTAATTTAGCCCTGTTACTCCACTACAGCAAACTGATGGTGGTTGGTGTCACTTTCAGCTCAAAATTACTGCAACTGAGCTCTAGGAAGGCTTACCAGACAATCAGAGAATCCATCTACAAAGAGCATGAAACAGGGCAGTTAGGTATATCAACAATTCTGGAAGGAAGAATCTTGTGTTGCATTGATTGCCAGATTGAGATAGCATTTGTTTCAGTCTGGACTTCTGTGTATACAGAGCATTGGTATTGTTGGTGCAGCAAGTGCAGTGGAATTGGAACTTGGCAGTCATCACAGGCGGCAGAGTCTCTGCATGAAGGGGCCTGGTCACTGTTGTAAAGAACCCAAACCTATGGATACTACCTAAACATCTGGTTGTGGAAATGTCTTCCCTTCCCGTCAAGGCTCCAAGAAGTTTGGGGTGAAGAAAGGCTTGTGTCAGGTTCTTTTTTAATTTTATTTTTTTAAGTTTTATCTAACGCAAACTAGACCCGAGACATCGGGTATCAGAGCGCTTTTACATGAGCACCAGTTTTGTTACAGAAGGATGCATTTATTTTTGTTAGCCACGGGGAGATTAAGTGATTTGCCCATAATCACAGTGTGTGTGCTGGAGGCGATCCCTTTGAAGTGCAAGTGGGGCAGGGCACAGCTCGCCACAGCCAATCTGCCCACTCCTAGGGCCATAAAGGAAAACGGGATGTGTTTAAAAAAATAAAAAGAAATGTTGTAGTTTCATTTTTTAAGAGCAGGCAGTGGTTAAGTTCACAGAGTCATACAGCTAACAAAACCAAATTCAGCAAACAGGAGGATCATAGGCACAATGTTTGGGGAAATACCATGCCAAGAGTGTCAGGTCTAACAGCAGAGATGCAGAACTATATAGAGTCGACATAGGGATAGTGTATAGTGCAAATAGCAAACATAAAAACAGTGTCAGTGTGGTGTGGCCAGTATTTCTCCTACATCAGTAATTCTATTATGAATTGTTCTAACTGCTGCCAGGCTTCTCACAGGGCCATCGCCCTTCCACCCCAGTTAGTGATGATATCTGTGGGGGGATCTAAGCTGTGCTTAACTGGTCTGTCTGGTACAAGAGTATGTTACTCCTCGCTGCTTGAACAATTATGGGCTGTATGGCACATATTCCACATAAAGATACTGCATGGTAACAAGCCAGCTGCGGTTATCAAGCTCACTGTACAACACATGCACCTGTTGCATGGTTGGCACATTGTCGCGCGTCCACACTATGAATGGATGCACTCATTGGCTCTGGAGTGGCATGGACGTTTGGTTTGGAGCACCGGATACTCCATCCGCCAGAGAGAGCATCTGATAGAGCCTGCTGCCTTTATGCTCCCCTGACGCTGGATGCAGCAGAGTTTTGGAGTAGAGAAGTCCCTGCAAAGCAGTCACGGATCAAGTTGCAGAGCACTTACATGTATTCGTATAGCGTTTGGAGTGAAAGGTGACTCTAGCAAACACAACCGTTAGTGCACGTGATGCACGGGTCTGTGATTCATGCAGAGTTGGTGGGTGGTACTGACCTGTCATCAGTCACTCGACAAAGGTGGTCAAAGGTTAATACATCTAAAGCCAAGATCATTAATGCCACCCAGC
Organism: Triturus cristatus; assembly: GCF_964204655.1. NCBI lineage: Eukaryota > Metazoa > Chordata > Amphibia > Caudata > Salamandridae > Triturus > Triturus cristatus. The sequence goes on from NC_140583.1 coordinate 1,130,753,297, forward strand.
CCGAAATCATGGCCAGCCTCATCAGGGAAAGCAAATCCTCCTTGCTTAAAATGAACGGAGTGTGTTTGCATCTTTCAATAATAACTTTATCTTCAGCCATGGACTCCATCAAAACATGACAGGAATTGTTAAAGACCTTATGATCGAAAAATAAAACACCGAAATACCAGCAGCACTCTTCTACCCATCACAGATTAGTAGTCACACACTTCTAAATGTGCTTTCACACCCCTCACAGAGCACCAGTCACAAACTAAACAAATCATGCATACAACTCTCACATGTTAGCAGACTCACACTGCAGACATCTCTGCACTTCCATCACACCCCTCAGACGCCAGTAGTGACAAACTACACAAAGCACTCACGTTGTCTGAGACTACTGGCAGCACTGTCACAGCCCTCTCACACTACTGATAGCACTCTCACGCTCACCATTCACCAGCAGTCACACAATACGGGAAGCAGTGTCACACCCATCACAATCTAGTAGCAAAGTCAATAGGTGTGGCATTGATTGGTGAATGTTGTATTGGCAAATGGGTGAAATTCATAGGGAATTAATGAGAAGATGATTTGAAAAATGAGGTGAAGGATGAGTGACGGAGTACATGGGTGATGATTGATTGACACTGTGGAAGAAGGAGTGGGTGAGTGTATAAACTGAAGCATCCAGACACTTGTATAAGCTCGACCTATTGGCTTTACAAGAGCAGTCTACTAATGTCATAAGATTGTTCACACATTAGAGTACAGACAGGCACGTGGGCTGGGCTTGATGATTTTGCATTTACATTAGAATGGGGCTGGTCAACAAACCCTTTTTTTCATAAATGGATTTGGTCACAAATATGCCCCCCCTTTTCCCTTCTGCCTCTACACCTGACCCAGTACAGGAAGGTGGAGGGTTCTATTTGAGCACTAACTTATTTGCCCCGCGTATTTGCAAGCATGGGTTGCATGTACCTAGCTATATGTTTTTTCCTCCCCACCCTCTACCTGCTGGTGGTGGAGGAAAATCCATTGTGTGATGGTTGCTTTGTGGCCTGCCCTCTGTGATGGTCTCTATTCTCCCACACCAGGAGGCTCTTGTCTTTTTATCCAAGCAGAGGATGAATTCCAATGTAGGCAATGACAATGACGTAAACGCACAGCTGAATATTCAGTTTTTTTCATGCAGTTCTGTGCATCAAACAACGTTGCCATGCTGCGTTGCATGAAAGAGAGAGAGCATGACAGTGTCATATGCACTCTACCCAGGTACTGGTACACGATGCCTTGCACAATACAGACACGTTTGTGTGGGCATGATGGCTACCATAGGTTTTGCTCAGGCATACTTTGAAACTTTTCCCACTTTGTATGTGTGGTGTTCAATGCGTCACATATGCAACAAACAGAAAACTTTTCTTCTGGTTTACGTCTGCCTCAAGCAGGAAACATTTTTGGCACAAAACACTCGTTACAAATGCTAGTAGATGGGGATTTTCTTCAAGATGATGGGTGGTAGAGGGAGAATGCCCATGTACCATCCATGGGACCCTCCTTTGTTGCACAGTATTGTCAAACTACTTAAAACTAACCCTGGGCAAAGCACTACGCTACGCTCGCGTAGTTTGCGAAGTTTGCGCTACTTCGCACTACGCGAATTGCACGTAGCACAGTGCAAACATGCGTAGCGTAGCGTAGTGCAGCGGTCATTTTTTGTTTGCTCGCGGTCCTCAACGTCAAGTTGGCGACCGCGAGCAAGCAAAATGACATCCTGGAGAGACTTTTTCCTCGTTCGCGATCAGCAACATCAAGTTGCCGATTGTAAGCGTGGAAAATAAACCTCCCGGCGAGATTATCAACACGGGGAGGTCAGGTTGCTCATTGTGAGTGGTCGCTGGTCTACTCGAGTGGCAGAAAACTACAGCTCACACTGTGCAAGATGCCATTTTCAATGATTGCACAGTGCCGGATGCTAGTCCGCACTGTGCAATCATTGAAAACGGCATCTTGCACAGTGCGAACAGGGTACTACGCAGTTCGCGAAGTGCTGCGTGTAGCTCGCGTAGTGCACTTTGCGTAGCTTTACTTCGCGAACTACGCCCAGGGTTACTTAAAACGCTAAATTGTGTTACTTTTAGACAGCTTTCGAGCACAAAACAAGTTTTGTTCTAGAAAGTAAATAACAAATCAACACTTAGCGCTGCTTTGCATAACTTTCGGTGACATCGAGCCATTACAAAGTGTTCATAAATCAGTTACTTAGAGGGGAACTGACGTGTTCACCACTCACTTGCACATACTGTAGTCCACAAACTATAGAACGAGCATCCTGTGAGGCCTTGTAAGGTACTACATCATCACACTGGTGGTGTTACTTGGCTGCGAATTAACTCATATCTTTCTTTTCTTTGCAAATTTTGCAATTTTATACAGCACAATCTTGACCCGAAGCCGAAGGTAATGGAGTGACTTACATGAGCACCAGTTTAAATTACACAAGTTCACATTAATTTTTTTAGGCACAGGGAGATGAAGGGCTGCTTCTCAAAGGTACACTTACACATTTGTGTACGCTTACGTCTTTTTTGGTATTAACAAACTGATAGTAAGTTTTCAACTGAGGAGATTCCTATGTCGGGGTGGAGAACTCGGCGCATTAAAAGGTTAAGACTACCCTTTCTTTTTATGTGAAGACTTCTCCACCCTGAATGCTGAGTCTTTCCAATCGTAAACTTACTAATAACTTAGTTTGAGAACAATTAAATAAACATAAACGTACAAAAAAGTGGACGTTTACCTTTATGAATCAGGCCCGATGTGATTTGTCCAGAATCACACGATGTTGAATCCGAGGCTGGTTCCCTAGTTCCAAAGTCAGCAGCTGTGGCGATTAAGCCACATCTCTGGGTCTTGGTTGCCTAAAGCTACCATGCGACCAACAAAAAGCAGCTCAGTGTACATGACAAAGAAAAAGAAACAAAATGAGCTCTTATATTCAAACAGTAAAATTTGCGATTGCTTGATTTCCTTTAAGGGATGGCATCTGTCGAGCTTGCTTTACCAGAAACTACACTAAAAAAGGCCATCTGTCTAGAAGCTTGGCAGAAATATCCAAATATAACCTACAGCCTTGTTTATATCAGTCACATCGGTTTAAATCAATTAAAGCTTCAGTGTGTGTTTGAATACATTCAAATCAGTTGAGGATAGCTATATTCATTCAAGGCAACATTGTGACTTCTCCATGCATAAGGCACAGTAGGTATTATTTAAATTAAAAAATCTTTGATTAAAACAATGAACTATAAATGCAAGTAACAATTGTGCAGGTTCTTATTGGTAAACACCTAGGGCCTCATTTATGAGGCACCTTGCGCCGCCAGAACATCGCTTTTTGTGACGTTATGTGGCGCAGGAGCCGCCTCCATATTTACGAGGCAGCACTAAGCCACTTTTTTTGGCTTAATGCTGCCTCGTAAATATGATTCTCTTTAACGCAGTGTTCTGCGTTAAAGTGGCGTGCAATGGGTGTTGCTGGGGGCATTCTCATCAACTTCCATGGCTTTTTGACACTGCCCCAGATTTACGAGAAATCATAGATCTGAGGCAGCGCCATAAACTTACGCCTCCCGAGGGGTAGAGTAAGGGAGGCACAATGAGGAGAAATATCTTTATTTATACTCGCATTTCCTTTTTCTATGTGTCCTGCAGCATACATAGAAAGAGGAAAAAGCCTCTTCTGATTGTATCTCTGCAGGAAAGTTTCCCTTTCTGCAAAGAAATATTCATCCCCGCAAGGCAGGCACCCTTGCACCCTGGTGCAAAGGTGCCTGCGTTGGAGCACGGCAGCCCATTGTGCTCCGGCGCAGGGGAAAAGGACAGGAATGAACCATATCTGACAGATTTCCTGCCCTTTTCTTTTACCATAGGGCAGTGCACAGCAGGATGGCCTGTGGCGCTGCCCTACAGTAATAAGTCATAAATGAGGCCCCTATCTAATTGGCACAATAACTAGAATGAAAGTTCTTGAGATAAAGGTAGGTATTTGAAAAGTATTTATCTTTAAGTGATGTCTTTCCTTCATTTCTCTTAAAAGTGCTCTTAACTTTTGATATCACATATGGAGCCAGATGTATTAAGCATTGTAATGGTCCTAAACACTCAGGACCATATATATCAAATTTTCAGGCATCTTAGCAAGCCACTTTGCTGCGCTGTGTGAAAGGGAGAAGGCAGGAATGAGCCATATTTGGCATTAAATGGTGCATTCCTGTGGTAGTGCTCGAATTGCTGTCTTGCGCTACTGCCGGCATCCCTGCACCATTATGCATGGGTACGTGCATTGTAGGCACAATTGTTTATGTGCAGAATCGACACCTTCCGGCACAAAAACAATCCTCTGAGGCTTTTTTCTCCTTCTATGTGTGCTGCAGAATGCAGCAGGTGTGGAAAGAGGATACAACAAAGAGCAATAAGTATATTTCTCCTTGTTACATATCCTCTGGGAAAGTGTAGCATTTTAACAGATTCCCTGGGCTACCTTTAATGGTAAATCTGGGCCGGTTCCAGATCTGAAGCCACCCGGTGTACCGACGGAGAGAGCGGTGCCTCGCCCCTGTGCTGTGGTCAGGTTTAGGTGAGGCCTCTTATCCATACACTACGGGTACTACCAGTAAATTGTGTACACCAAAAAGTGGGATTACTGGTGTTGTATTTATCCTCCTTTATTTTTTCACTACTCATGTGGATTTAGTACATCCTTTACAGAGTAGGAATAAATCATCCCTGAGCTCCCTCCTCACAGTGAGGAGGTTGTACCCCTTGGCGTGGCGAGGCATCCCTGCCAAGAGGGGATTCCCAGATGATGAAGCATGCTACTTCGGTGGGTGATGGGATTTCTTCGTAATTAAGGGACTCCCCCAGAAGCATCTAGAGTTTATCTTTGCTGTCTCTTTATTCTTACATGGTCTTGCACTCAGACCTGAGGATTTCTTGTGTTCTTTCTTTTTTGTCAAATCTGGGCATGTGCCAAAATCCAGGGGTAAATGCGTTGGAACACCCATGCTACACCCGTGGAATGCCTCCCTGGGCAGAGTAAAGCAAGGCAGCAACTTGAGCTGCTTTTCATTACTCTGCATTTACCAAGCTATGCAGGACCACGCAAAGGAGCCTTGCGTGGTTTGGTAAATGTCATTCTAGGTTTTGTGTCACCCTTGTGCCCGATTTCATGGTGTAAGGGCCACGTAAAACCATAAAAAATATGCCCCTCAGTGTTGGCCACAGATAAAATGCATTTTGGATAATACAAATGTCATTTTAGGCGTTGTAACTTCTACCAACTCCTAAACTAGGATTGCAAATGCATACTGATTCAATATTTAAAATGGGGAAAGTTTTTGTGGTCCTTTCTAAGTACCAAATCAGTATATTATGTACCTTTTGGAACCAAAATCTAGTCACAAAACATAACAAAATTACAGACTCTCAAGTTGGAGCAGTGATCTAATCGCAAAAGGGAAGGGGTACCCTCAGAACCTCTCACTCTTTGTGAATGCTAAAAAAATGTGTGCTGAAGAATAGGTTGTGGCCCAGGGGACCACAGCCACCTCTCTAACAACCATTTTTTAAAAAATGTAAACTCTTTTGAAGAAGACCTTCTTCCCTTTAAAGAAAATGGGCTTCATTATTTAAAAAAACAGTTTACTTTATTTAAATGCACTCACAGAGATAGTGGTTATCTGACCCCAGCATGCCACCATCTCCATGATGGTATGCAATCCGGGTATCTCACAGTTATAGGGACCTACTTCATTATTATACATGAGGTAGGTCATATTGTAGCCCACTATGTTTCAGAATTCTTTGACCTGACCCATTATTACATTGGTCAGTAAGTGAAGGAGTCAAAGCTGTTCATAAAAATACTGGTTGCACTTTGAGACTAGTATTTTGGATAAGTTAATTTTATAACTGACCTCCACAGATCTTTCAAACTTTATTAAGAGAACATTTGCATTCATAAAGAAAGTCGGTGGACATTTACACTAAAGGGCTGCACCTGGGCGCAAAGATGTATCCATGATGCATTAACATCATGACTTTTGGGATTTTTTTCTTCTCTTTTGTGCTTTTCTTCATACTGATAAATTTAAACAGGATAGTGAATTGCTTTTACCATCAAAATGTCTTCTTTTCTACTTTTGGGAAGATTAGCTTGAACACAAATTGGCTTGAAATTTCTCTAAGATTTAAAAGATTTTCTTCATTCCCTAAAACCACTACTGGTCCCACTGAATTGCTACGTCATACTAAATCCATCAACATTTTCAGATTAAAGACCACACAACCGGGATGTCACAATCTTAGAAACTAAAAATTGCAAACCAATGCTAAATATCAGAAGTCTGAAAGATAAACTGTGTAACTTTAATCTGTTAGAGTGAAGCAAGCAGGAACCTACAGGCCTTGCTGAGAGGGGCACTGATAATACCTAGTCTAATGCATTTTTATTTGCTTAGAGTAAAATAGGCATCAGCAATATGACTGGCCCATATTCTATTTTGCAAGAACGTGGTCTGCTGATCCTGGAGCCTTGCAACATACACCACAACTGACTAAGTAGTATCTACTTCTTCTATTGCAGTAAGGCTTTCACTAATGGCCAACTGAAAGTTGTGGAAGGAAAGTAGCCTTCCCCTGATTCTCTGATTACAGACAAGTCACAAATTCTATTTCCAACTGGATCAGTCGAATTTCCAACTTCTTATTCAATGTGCAAGATTTACAACTTGCATTATATAGATGAAGAACCTAATCATTTTTATCAACTCCGCCCATGTACTTCTATACAGGTGGGCTTGTGGACTACCGCCAACTGACAACAGACCATGACTGAAGAAGTGCTCCTATCCTGAAGTATAGAGAGCACATATGCTTACTGCATATCTAAAAATGGGACAGTGAGCAGTCGGTTGCAACACAACACACCACTTTGGCCTTTTTGGAGGTTCTTACAAGCCAGCTCTGAAAGCAGTGCTTTGTTGTGTCTTTGAATTGCACTGCAAGCCACAGTACAAGTTTTGTACAGCTCACTGGACTCCTCTACAGAAGATATCTACATAAAGTTTGTAACCTTTTTGTATAGTGATTACACAAGCTCCAATAAAATGTGCACACTAATTCCTAACTAGGCGAGCAACCTACAGGATTTATTGCGAAGTCCTTCCCTGAGCATACTCTTAGGCTGTATGCTTAATCAGTGAAGCTCTAGCACTACATGTACATCTTGATGCTGTAACATGGTATGTGGTATGCACTTCCTAAAGAGCAGCCAACACATTGATTGCTTTGGTCTTCCCAAGAGTGTAAATCTCTGGTAAGTTGCCAGGCAAAGGCTCCATGACATGCTCATCTGTGAACAACCTGTCATGGACTAGATGATAGTGAGGCAATGTCACACAATTATCACTCAAATGAAGTGTATGCTGCAGAATCAAAAACTTGTCATTGGTCAGGACTAGGGCAAAAAGCTGGGTATTGCTCAAACCATAAAAGTACACCAGTGGGATTGTACAATTTCTTTGTCCACTATTACAATGTTGAGTTTAAGTTGCAGATATTTATTAACTCCCTAATTGAAGAGGGAGACCAGAGGTGTGCCTTCGATTCAGTCCTCAATTTGCTACCATGCTTCCTCTGTGACTGTTTAGCACATATATTAGTTTGTTGCACAATTTCCTCAAGTAGGTCGTCATCCAGAATAAGATTACAGTAGTCAATAGACAAAAAATATTATTTTACATCCAACATTTGCAGTGAACTGTGGAATTTGTTGCTAAATGAAACTGGGTGGGCTGCTAATGTGAGCACTGTCCCTCTGTTCAGATGGGTACCTGTCTGCATTCCCAATTGACCTACTTTGTCATTGCCTCTCAGCTGCCAAGGTGATGCTTGCACAGGTATATCACGACTGCCATAGGCGTGTTTCTTAGAAGCGCTGGAAGATGAATCACCATCAGATTCGATTTCACTGACTAAAAAATAACTTCCAAATTCTGTTACAGGATACTGTTACAGGATACTTTCCCCCAGTTACTGTATCAGTGTCAGAACCTCTGTCAGAGCTCTCAACCATTATTTAAGTTAGGGCCTTGGCAGCAGTCTTCTACCAAGAAGCCATCCCTGTTAACTGTCTCAAACATTCCTCCTCAAATATCATGTCCTCTGCAGAATGGATAGGTGGTCATAGTAGTGGTGTGTAATAATCCACATGTGTAAAGCGCGAACAATCACCCATAAGGGTCTCTAGGCGATGGGGGCCGTCGGGAAGATTAAGCAAGCTATTGCCCAGAGTCACATGGTGCTGGTCTGCAGCAATCATTGTAACACCCACTTCTGTAGCCCTTAAAGCAAGTCTCAGCCTGACCTTGCAGCCTTTTTGTGAAGTTTTAAACTCCCATTTCAACCAGGCAGAATAAACCAGCCAGGACCAAAAACGTATTTTTGAAACATATAATTCACCCCTAGTATAGGTCCTGGACAGCCGAAAGGGCAGGGTGCAGTGCATTTAAATGCCAGGACATGCCCTGGTAGTGGAAAACTCTTAAATTCGTTTTCACTTTTGCAAGGCCAACGCCTCCCATGGGATAACATTGGATTACCTTATTAGATTTAATAAGCTGTAACTTCCAAATGGGGATAGATGACCAGTCCATGTTTGGTGTCTTTGGAATTGTAATGAAAAATCCTCTTTTATGGAAAAGATAGATTACTAACTATAATTTTGAAAATGCCACTTTTAGAAAGTTGGCATTTTTCCTGCTTTAGCCATTTAATGCGTGCAGTTTGTCACTGGGTTACATGACTGGGTATAGCTGACAGTTGGGTTTTGAGCATGCCTCCTAGACAGCCACACACAATAGAGGGTTTAGGTTTACCTGGATGGGCCTTCACTGGCAGGATAGGAGGGCAGAGCTGGACACAGCCCTAATTACACTGGAGCAGTCTGTGTCATGACTCCACACAAAGGGTTGCCTACCCCAGTACTTAGTCTGGAGCCAGGGCAGGAGAGGCAGGAAACCTGTGAACCCCAAAGAGAAACCTCTAGAAGATTACCCCACTTCAAAGGAGACACCTGGTATAAATATTGGACCTCAGACACCAACTCTTCAGTACTGTTCTGGATCTATAGAGACTGCCATGAAGAAGGACTGCTGTGCTGCCCAAAGGACTTCTAGTCTGCTGGACTGCCGCCCTGCTAGACTACAGCCTTGTTGGACTGCTAGCTTGCTGGATTGCTGGCCTGCTGCTCTGCTGCCCTCATGCCTTAGCCAGAAAGACTGGACCTAAACACAGGACTCCCAAAGTAACTCCAAGGGCTAGTCTGCTGACCTCTTGTTCAGAGCCACAGGGATATAGCAGGTGCCCATACACCCGAATCATGGAGCCAGTCCCCGACCCTCAAGTGCTGCCCCTGATGTCCTGGAGTGTTGGGGTTGCCTCAATAATGCTGAATTGAAGTTTTTGAGCTCTTCACAACCGTGAATGTGCAGTTGACTATTCGTGATGACAACTGGATGTTTATGTTACAGTGACTACCATCCACAACACCAGGCTTGCTCTTTCCGCTACATTGAAAACTGTCCACAATGCTTCCATGCTCCCTCCCTGCCGCCCCCTCCACTGCAAACGTGACTCTTTGCTCTTGACAGAGAAGGTACCTTTCAGCAGGACTAAACTGTACCCTATTTCTGACCCATGTTCCATCGCAGTGGGCCTGACTTTCTCCCAGTCTCGCATAACCAGATGCCACAAGTGATGTTTAGGCTTTTGGAGCTATTTTCACTTAAATCTTTAATCTTTGCATATCTACGGCTCTACTAATTAGATTTTTGCCATTTTGGTCTTTATCTATTTATTCAATACGACTCTGTTTAAAAATTGTGTGGGATGTTCTTGTGTTGTGTTTTCACATTATTACTGTTTGAATTGCTGTATAAATACTTTCAACATTGCCTCTGAGTTAAGCCTGACTGCTTTGTGCCAAAGTATGAGAGGGTTGAGCTCAGGTTAATTTGGGAATGCTTGTGCCTCATCCTGACAAGGATTGTGGTTGTTGCTTTAGTAGGACTTCCCACCCTTAACCAGTAACCCAATTTCTTACACTTCCTTTTTATCTGCTTGCATCTGGGAGTTTTCAAAGCACTGTAGCTTTTGCTGGTGGAATGTTGCAAAGTACAAAGGTCTAGGGATATTTTTTTGGATGCCATGCCCTCCGGAATCAATGACCATATATTTTATTCTAACTTCCCCTGCAGATTTGGAGCGCATAAAATTGAAATTCTATCGAAATGTTAATTTTCCTGACATAATACAATTTGTGAAATAAGCACACATACTAATATGTCCACCATCTGCTACTGAGTGAAAGTAAAGACACGGAACACATCAGCATTCTATTAATGTTCAATTGGTCTTCAGTTCAGAATATAATATGATAGAAATGTTTTCCCATTATCCTGGACGTGCTCATGGCTCCTTCATATTTTGCCTTCTGCAGTTTACTGTCACCTTTCACAAGAATATGGGGATATTGGATGTTTACTGGGTGTGTGCCTATGGTATATTTTACCTCTTATTTTGCATACCACATTGTGTGTCTTAGAATCATGTTTTTAGCCTACATGGGAAAGTACATATGCCATTTGTCCTCAGATTATGATTCCATATTTGCATCCTTGGTTTACAAGGGAAACGTGCTACAGTACTGCCCACAAGCAAACCAAGACTGCAATTAAAAGGGCATTTGGGATTTTGAAGGGCAGATTTCGATGCCTTACTAAAAATGGAGTGCTTTGGAGTATGCACTTGAGACTATTTGTAAACTTGTTATAGCACGTGCAAGGCTGCATACTATATCAATGTGGAGGGCATTACTGGAAGAAATGATTGAAGGAAAACCTGATGGCGATGACGTTCTCACTCCCAATCCCACATATTTTACTTGGATTACTTCTGTCCAACTGAGGAAGAGAGCAAACAACAGATGTTCCTTAATTTAATATCATTATTGACATAGCTGCCAAGGTTTCAGATTGCTATGTGTTAAATTTTTATAATTTCAGTGTAATTATGAGGAATGTTTCAACGACTATGAGTGACACTTTCTCATGGGAAAACTCAACCAATGAAGACGAGGTAGACACCTAAATATCAGAAATGACATCATTTGAGCAAAAAGAAACCATAAGAAGATCTTGAAACCGCTGCAAAGCACCAGAAATGGAATGACACTTACCTAGTGCACTTGTAACCTGATCGTACTGTTAAACAAGTGTGTAACCGTGATATTAAACAAGTCTTTCAGAGGCTGTACTTTATTAAAATTCTGTGCACAATCAATATCTGGTTTGTGTTTTTGTAATATGTCAATGTTTATTTTGTCATGATGTTTTCTGACTCCAAAATTGTTTACCAATTTGTGTTGTCAGTATCGGGAAAACTGCATTGACTGGTAGAGCGCTGTATGAAACCAGTGCATGTCTCGCAAGAATGTTTCTCAGTGTGTGAAGTCACTGTAGTGGGTCCAGTTTGAATATAACGTTATATCCATTGCAGAATTATCTACTGGCGGTCGCCAGTAGATAGTTATTGTTAGGACCCTGTTTCCATATAGGAAATCCGCAACATTCTATTTGGAATAACTTTGGCGCCGGTCGACGAATCCTCGCGAAATTTTCAAAACTAATGGGGCGCTACGCTCCACTCCTACCCTGAAAGTCTCGGGGGGATTCGTCAAGCGGGGGCTGAGAAAAAAGGGGGGTCCCAAAACGCGTTTTCCCCATGCATTTTTCCATAGGACCTTTAGACACAGCTACAGCCCGAACGGCTGAACAGAATTACTTGAAATGTGGCAGAGAGGTAGTCCTCAGGTCAAGGATGTGCCTTTTGTAGGTCTGGTGTAAATCTGTTCAGTAGGTCCTGAGAAAATAGCATTTAAATCAATATATATATCTGTAAGCGCGCTCCGTGCGCTTACCGTAAGCTTACCGTACGCATACGGTGCCGTGCGCGAGCTCAATTCTGATTGGTGGTTACATGACTGTAAACATTCGAATCGGTCGAAATCAGGAAGTGTCGGCCACCATTTTCTGTCTCTCGCACTGAGAAACAAAGGTGGGGAACGTGAAACGGGGGCAACGAAGAGAGTTGCAGACCCCCTAGTGTATGTCAGGGGGTCCAAGAAGGACCCAAAAGTACGAAAAATAAATTTAATAATTTTTAAAAAAAATCGCGGGGTACGCGTACGGTAAGCTTACCGTACGCGCACGGCAAAAAAAAAAAATAAAGAAGTAACAATCACATTTATTAAATAAATTAAAGGACCCACAAGGGAGAAAAAAACAAATGTTACTGCGTAAAAAAAGGCGAGGCGCGCACGGCATGGACTGCGCAACGTGGGCGCTCGGTGCGCAAAGCGCACCGAGCGCCCACAGCGCGCACACGGCGCGCGAATCGCACCGTGCGCGCAGGGTGTGCGCATAGTGAAAAACCAGAAAAAAAAATACAAAATAAATACATAACTTAGCATTTAAAAAACCGTACAAATTCACTGAAAAAACCATAGGTTTCACACACGTTATAGTTAGGAATTATCATTTACAAAACCTTGCAAATTCACTTAAAAAACCATAGGTTTCACACATGTTATAGTTAGCTGTACATTTCACTCGTAAAAAACCAATGAAATTCCACGTTATAGTTAGATCAGGTAACTATAACTTGCGCGACCGCAATCCACAAAGTGTAATTGCAGATGTCATCATTGATGTCATGAGTGATGTCACTGACCATGTCATGAGTGATGTACTATGTGACGTCATCAGCAGTTTATTGTGGGCGCGCAAGTTATAGTTACCTGATCTAACTATAACGTGGAATTTCATTGGTTTTTTACGAGTGAAATGTACAGCTAACTATAACATGTGTGAAACCTATGGTTTTTTAAGTGAATATATAGTATATATATAGAGCACTTTTTTCTTGAAAAAATGCATACTTGACATGTTAAAATAAGTCTCATTTATATCTTTAAGTATTTTGATGGGGACATACCAAAACACCCTACATCCCTAGGAGTAAAAGTAGCTGAAATTGCACTACAGCCGCAGCAGACAGGCTAGGCATTGAGCATGCCCTACGCTGGCTGAGACACACAGTCACACACGTCACAGTCGGCAGCCAGGGCACTCACTGTAATGTTATTTCAAAAATGAGTAGTAGTTGACCCTAAAAAAATTACCCCGAAATAAGCCTTCGCGACCTGGTCGCCGCGCCACCACGTGCCTATCCCTGATGCAGCCAGCAGTGCAAATGAGTTGCCTTAATGAGTCAACACACTCTAAAGTCACGAACTAAGGGGCATATCAACAACAACCGGCGATAATTATCGCTGAGCGCACTTAGCGCTCAGATAATTATCGCCGGCTAGCGTTGATTTTTATCGCTGAGATAGCGTGCCATTAGCAACGCTGATCTCATCAGCGATAAAAATCCTAGCGCTAACTGGCTAACGCGAGATTATCGCTGGAAACCCACCGATAATCTCACGGTAGCTAGTTGATAGGGACTCACAAACTTAGCCATGATATCCACCTTCCATAGGATATCATGGCTAAGTCAGTCCTGAAGCAGGCGTAAGGAAAGTAGCGATAACAGTGGTTATCGCTACTTTTCCTGACGCTATGCCTCATAGCGTGGGACTTGATGATAGGAGAAACTTCTCTTAGCGACCTTTCTCCTGTCATGCCAGGTCAGGAACGCCCACTTTGCATCTCATTAGAGATGCAAAGCTGGGCGTTAGGAATCCCGATGCTAAAGCAAGGTTTCACGCGTTAGCGTGACCTTGCTGATTAGGCGATAAAATTATCGCCGCTTTTCGGCCGAAAACGGCCGCAAAAGCGGCAATAATTTTTTATCGCCTGCTTGTTGATATGCCCCTAACAGCCTCCGCCGCAGACAGCATTGGGCATTCATTGGGAGGCAAGAGGCTGAGAGGCATGCACACACATAGCACGACTGCTGAGTGAGACAGGGCGCTGCATTATTTCAAGTATGTTGCTAGAAGCGCTATAATATATAGCAAATTCTATTTTTAATTAGTCATAATAACATTCTCCAGAGGCACACTGTGACGGAGACTGTTGACATTAAACCGTCTCAAGGTGAAAGCCAAGTTGTGTCTAGGCAATTCAGTTCAAGGCCGGGCTGCCCACTTCCTCAGAGTCCTCCCTCCCAAAATGAACAACTGGATTCCCTCAGCAAACGTGTCACCCGGGCTGTATTTAAGGCTCAGCAGCAGCTGCATTGTAGTGTGTGCCTGGGATCCAGCGGCGGTTGCAGAGATTTAATTACCGCGTGGTGGTGAGAGCAGTGCCATTGCCACAGCCTCAGTCCCGAAACTTTAGCCACCCGATCAGGCAGCAACAGGAGACGATAGCAGGACATGACATCTTGTGCAGCCGTAATAGCGATTGGGCATTTTCTTTCCTGACACAGATCACTCAGTCAGAAGGCAATGCCACCCTCATACTATTGATGCAGTGTTGCCAAGCTCAACTTAAGCCAGTCGCTGACCCCTGCCAGGAGCAGCGCGCTTGTCACGGTGCTACTCCAGTTGCTACTTTCGCAGTTAGCATAGCAGTGCTACGACTTGACAGCTGAGGGAGAAGCTATGGTATTAAGCATGATTTTTCATTTTGGTGCAGTGATGCGGATCACCACAAGGAAATGCGTTAGTCTAACGCCTGATGCGTAGTACTTGGCAGGGCTGTACTAAACAATATAAAGCTGCACAATTGACATAAGTTTGATTTAGAATTTTTATTCCTTGTTACTTTACAGGTATTTCACAGTTTTGAAAATATAATAATAAAATCAGGCAAATTTTAATATTGTGTCATTTCTTTAAGAGACATATTTTTGTTACTTTTTTTTAGTACCACTATTGGTTTGTCTGGTTTTTGGCATCTGGGTTCTAGCGATCACTTCTCTCTCTTGCTCACATGCATTAACAGTTCTGACGAGGACAGAAACATTATTGATGGTCTGACTTGCATCACTCTTGGGAAGTCTTATTTCAGATATTAATGAAATATTTGATATTCTCAGTTCTTCTAAAACACTACAAAATGTTTGTGATGTTCTATCATTAATACAATTTTGTTAGCTTAATTGTGTCCGAAAACCTAACCATCTGTGACACATTGACATAGTACATGGTGCTAATTTCTAAACTGAGCGAGCAAATGATTGAAAGTGCTTAGCAGAATTGCTTTGTGTACACCTCTGTGTTTTTCCTATTTTAAAATAGTGTGCATAATGCTTGGACTGTGTCTGCCATGTCAGAAATACTGTTGGCCAATGTCTTAAAATTAGTATAATCAGTGTCAGTTTTGTAAAAAAATATGTGCCAGCGCCCTCATCAGAAGGTCAATGTGGTTTACACCACTTATTACCCCTGCCAGCACTAGCAATGCTAGAACCAACTATTAACCATCACACTCAAACAAGTGTGACAATTCAGACTATTCCAGGCACCCAAATCTGTAAAAATGGCCAGGGCGGCGGGTATTAGTTCTTTTAAGTGTATAATGAATTAATGAATGACTGCTGTTTTGCTCATTTCTAAATTAGACAGACAGAGCCACCATGAAGCATACTACTATAAGTGCCAGTGTTGACAATTAAGGGGCTGAGTAAAATCTCGCTAGGAAGGCCTCCAGACGGCCTCCGGAACGTGTAAATCGGATTCGGAGCCTATGTTTCCGACCAAATCTTCCCCCATTCCTAACGACCAAGTATGAGGCGAAGATCTCATCCACGTTGACCGAATCGTTTCTGAACCCGATCCTGTCAGTCGGACTTGTTCGCAGCTGAACTGACTTGTGCAGCGCAATGAGGGAGTACGATGCACAATTCCAGACAGCCATATCGACTCGGTCTCAGTGAGACAAAACGGCTGTGGGAATCGGACTTCGGGGGGCTGTAGCGGGCCCCTTTCACCTGGGGCCCTCCAAGTTGGTCCGTGGGGGTACGCATGGGTCCCCCCTTTGAATGCGTGCACAGTGTGGCGGGCACCGTGGGGGGCCCACCACAGGGTGAACCCTTTTCCCCACCCACCCTTTTTTGCTTTGGGAGCCTGTGTTTGTGTTCAGTATGCAGGTTCCTTTAGAGTTCAATGGGAGTCCGAGCGAACCGAGTCTGTCACCATAGGGGTGCATCATAATCGGTCGCTCGGACTCGCAGAGCACAATACGCTAGGAAAGCCCTCTGGATCCGAGTCGTACAGAGGGCTTTCCTAGCGAGATCGTACTCGGCCCCTAGGGTGTTGGTTCCGAACACTAGAAACCACCTGCTCAAATTTGGCATTGAGTATAATTGGATTTCTGTACATTTATGAAAATGTGCTAAGGGGCCTCCAACTTTTTCAAATCTCAGACATTTTGGAATGTATGAATTCCAATTTGCGATTCGGTAACATGTTATCCAATCACAATTTGGAATTGCGAATACATACCGATTTGGTATTAGGAAGGAGTGTGCCTGCTCTTCAATAATTAAAAGAAAACTTTTCATTTTCCTTTTTTAAAATGTAACCATTTTTCCTCTAAGGAAAATGGGCTGTATTTAAAAAAATATATTGCTTTATTTAAAAGCAATAACAGACATGGTGGTCTGCTGACCCTGGCATGCCATCCCTGTGATATTAGTGATTCATAAAGGGTCTCAAATTGTGAACTGCCTCATTAATATTAGTGAGGTAGGTCGATTTGTGACCCATTAGGAAACGCTAAATGAAACTCACAGAGTTTCATACATTCAAATAGCGATTAGCTACTTGTGAGTCAGAGAATCGCATTCAGGTAATCACTATTTGAAATAATGATACATGTGGCCTGTAATCTGGTTCCGAGTATCCCATGTTTAAAACTGTGTATGTCTTCTTTTCCGAAGTGTTTGGGGGACTTAATTAATTGTCATGTGCTTGGGCTGTTCCTCTCGTCTCATTATGAGTATCACCAGTCACACATTTTGTTTTGTTTAAAATAATATATATTTGTAATTATAACAAGAAAAAGATTTTTTATTAGAACATTGGAATGTTGGAAGCTCCATTGAAAACAATGGAGTGCTCTGGGCTTATAATGGCTGGTATAAGCCCGGAGCTCCAACATTCCAATGTGTCTTTGTTCACAGCTCTGGCTGTGAACAAAGACTTCAGGGAGCCGGAGGGGATTTCAATCCCCTCGCGCTCCCTGAAGGCTTCGTTTTGTTAGAACATTCTGCCCTCTAGTGGCAGAATGTTCTAATAGCCTTATAGCCCTTCGTAGCAGGGCTATACCGGCTTTTAAAGTCCCGCTGCTGTTGTTAAAGTCCCTCGCCTTCGGCTCGGGCCTTTAACGATGCAGCGGGCCTTTAACAGCCGGTATAGCCCGCTACGGCGGGCTATAAGGCTATAATAGTTTTTAAGCAGTGTATGCCCATTAATCTGATTGTTCTGCTTTCAAAAAGATTTCTTATTTGGAAAGACATTGAAGGGGAGCATGACCTTGTTCTCTGAAAAACTGCCTACTCCCACAAGGTACCCCAACATGATTACCAAAAGGGGGAAGCTGTCCCATTTGGATAGCTTGCCATTGGCGAATCGGTTAACACCCAACCTTGGTGGTCAGTAACTGATCAATGGTTTGAGACCCAAATTATGGTCACACATCAAGGACACATACCTTTGCCATTCATTAATAGGAGTGGTCCTTCTCTTTCAAGCCGTTTCTTTTTTGCATTTTGGAAAGGGTCACAAAAGGTACTTTCTGAATCAGAAATACTTTTCTGACTCATAAAAGGGCTTTTGTACATTATGACACACCGCAAGCTCTTTGATGCTGTGAATCACAGGGTTTGCAACCACAAAATGCCTTTGTGCATCTAGGGCTTTGTTTATATACATTGATAATATCACCAAAGCCTTTATGGTCATATTATCAAGGACGGCGTTAAAAATTATCGCCGGTTTAGTGGCAGAAAACTGCCACTAAACCGGCGATAATGGGCTTGATAATATGCTCTATGGAATTCCCATAGAAACCCATGTTCTGGTGTGAACTTGGGCTAATATGGGAATTCTCCAGGGCATATTATCAAACCCATTATCGCCGGTTTAGCAGCAGTTTTCTGTGATAATGTTAACGCTGTCCTTGATAATAAGCCCCTTAGTTTTTATTTGCCACTATAGATTTGCAGATTTACATGCTGTTCAAAAGAGGGAGTTACCGCTGCACAAGTCCCATTTATTGTAAAACATTGCATGAGCCAAAATCTGTGATTTGAGCCTTCTCCAAAGCGCGCAGCAAAAAGCACTATCTAAGTAAGAAGGTAGGAAGATCAGGAGAGAACCATTTTAGAAAGCAATGAGGGTATGAAAACAGGCTTTGTGAATTGGACTATGGCTGCTAAAGATCTGGCAACACAAATGGCTCAAGATTCAGCACTACACGGGTGCCAGCAAAGACAAAAGAACACTTGTCTGCAAGCATTTGGAAGGTCTGTGGAAAGGATGGCTACAGTGACATCAACTATGTGTGGAAGAGCAGCCAACATGCAAGTGTAATTAGTACACCACAGTGGTGGTGTGGGAAAGACCCTTGCACAAATACACCTGAGGCAATGCAAAGTGCTAATGAGGTAAATAGGCCACTAAGACCTATTGGGAAATTTGAGAAGTGCTCAAGTCTAAGAAGTTTGTCACTTGGTGAGCCTGCTATATCTAGGAGCAATAGAAGCCTTAGTGAGGAAGGACAAGAAAGGGCAAATATATGTTATAAACTACAACAAACCACTGGATATCAAAGGCACAAACTCTGAATAAAGCTATGACAATGTGAAATACAGCAAGAAGCTGATGTGTCTTATTTGCTATGTTTAAATGGAAAGAATTTTGTTTGTAAAAAAACAAAAGCAGCAACAACTGTGCTGTTGTCCATTGGAAAACATAACAGTCAGAAAAAATAATGATTACTAATTGAAAATTTGGTGTCATGTTTTTCTTTTTACTAACCAAATGTGATGCAAGTCCCTTAAAAATTGTTGTTTGTCACATCAACTTGGCACACAAATCCTTCAGCATCTGTTGAAGCATCAGTTTCTGCATGTGGAAAGAGATGAGGAATTTCATCTGTCTTCTCTTCTGAATCATCACTTGCTGCTTAAGTGGGTAGACCCCTAGGCACATACTAGGATGTGTAGCATAGAGCATTTGGTTATAATCTTATAACAAACTTTAAGGTCATACAAGTATTTTTGACTCATACTCCAGGGAAACCCTACTTTTACGGAGACATCCAAATACTTTAAGAAGTCCAAATGTTCTCAGTGTAATATTCCTTGTTTGTTTGTGGACAGTATTGTATCTCTTTTATCTAGGGGCTCTAAGCTGTAGGTATGGAATCATAATCGAAGCCGTTAAGGAACATGCAATGTCACCTGAAAAATAATATGTCTGGTTTAGTGTTTATACTCGATTAAATTTAATAACATAAGTAAATAGGAGAATAGTAATTACCTAACACCCAGCCATCTCCTAAATACTTTGGGGCAGATTTACAAGCCCCTTGCGCCACTTTTGAGTCATTTTTAACATGGGAAAAGTGACGCAAAAGTGGCGCAAGGGGCTTGTATATCTGCCCCTTTCTGGATAGCCACTCATACAGTCCACAATGTCTAAATATGTAGGGGTCATGAGTGCTCCCAGGGTGACCCTTCAAGTAGGCCTGTGACCAAAAATTTTGCATTCAATTCAACTTGCTTGTTTAAAGAATGTTCGCTCTTGCTTTGTGTCAGAGGGTGGGCACATTTAAATATGTGTGCCGTCTACACAGTCAAGCACTTTTGGGAAACGTGCTGCTACACATAATTGTGTCATGGTACTTTTCAACTATACAGGGGTGCTAGAAAAAGAAGTCTTGCAATGTATTCTAGACAACATTGCCTTTTTAAAATCATGGAAAAACCTCCGTTGTGAACTTGGTATAATTTCACCTGCTACTGCCACAGTTGATTGGTACCTACCAGAAGGTAGCAAGTGTGAAGAACACAAAGCAGAATACACATAGGTACTGGCACAATGCACTGAGTAGGCCTGCTTAAAACAGGGGTTCATATCATTAATTAAATTCCATCTGTATCTGGAATCAAATTCCTCATCAGTGTGCTCACACAAAGCCACCCTCTGCCTGAAGATCCTTTCTCTCCTTCTCCACCTTTCAGCTCCCAGAATCTAAATCCTCCTTATTACAGCATAGAGTGCTCTCATTGAATTGTATTGTATTGTAATTGCATTTATATAGCGCTTACTACCCCTGACGAGGCTCAAAGCGCTTTTTCAGTGAGTAGCACGCTACTCCTGAACCCATAACGGATTAGTGTTGATTAAGTATAGTGAAATATGAAAGTAATTTGAGTGGTGGATAGATTAGTCAGTTATTTGGATTCGGATTGAGAGTGGAAGGATAGAAGAGGGAAAAAAGGTTTGCATTTATATAGCGCTTGTTACCCCTGATTGGGTGTTAAAGCGCTCTTTTTCGGCGTGTAGCACGCTACTCCGGAAACCTTAAAGGATTAGTGGTGAATTAGTATAGTGAAATATGAAAGTAATTTGAGTGGTGGATATTAGTGAGTTATTTGGATTAAGAAGGAAAGCTAAGGGATAGAAGAGGGGAAAAAGCTTGCATTTCTATAGCACTTCTTACCCCCAATGGGGTGTCGAAGCACCTTTTTTGGGCGAGTAGCCCGCTACTCTGGAACCCATAAAGAATTAGTGGTGAATTAGTATAGTGAAATATGAAAGTAATTTGAGTGGTGGATATTAGTCAGTTATGTGGATTGAGAAAGATAGCGGAGGGATAGAAGAGGGAAAAGGTTTTCATTTATATAGCGCTTGCTACCCCTAATGAGGTGTTAAAATGCTTTTTTGCGGTAAGTAGCATGCTACTCTGGAACCCATAGAGGTTTAGCAGTGAATTAGTATAGTGAAATATGAAATTTGAGAAGTGGACATGTTAGTCTGTTATTTCTATTGAAATGGATAGTGGAGGGATAGAAGAGTGAAGGATTTAGACTTTTTGTATTTACTTTTTTTTGGAGGTCATAGCAGTAGTGTGAGGCTGCTTGAACAGAGAAGAATGTGCCACCCATGTTTTTTTCTTGTATTTTGGGATTTTGAGGAGAGGTGCCTCTCTAGAGCGGAGGTTCCTATGATGAATGTGTTTGGTGATTTTATTCCTGATGAAGAGCGGTCATATTCCATGTATGGCCTTGTGTGTGATACAAAGCAGCTTGATTGTGGATCTTCTGGCAACCAGTAACCAATACAGGGCTTTTAAGGCAGGGGTGGTATGGTCTCACGGTTTGATATGCAAGAGTAGTCTGACAGCCGAGTTCTGAATCTGTTGTAGTCTTTTCATAGTCGTTAAAGGTGATCCGTGGTAGAGGCTATTGGCATAATCAAGTTTGAACAGAACAAGGGAGATGGTAGCTTGGACCTTGTGTGGAAATCCCAAATGGGGGAAGATTTGTCGCTGAATTTTTATAGTAACAAAGCTTGATCTTCATGGTCATAATGTTTGCAATCACCACATGTGAGCATTTCCGTTTTGGAAGCATTCAATTTGAGTTGGCTCCAAGTCATCGATCCATGGCTCTAAGACAACTGAAAATTGGCGAGCTTTCAATGTCTTTGGAGCATTCCAGTTGAAGGAGTATTTTCGTGTCATCTGCATAGTTATAGCACGCGAGTTTTAATTGATTGCTCAGTACCGGTAATGACTTCCTGTAGATGTTGAAAAGCATAGGCGAGATGATAGAGCCTTGAGGGACCCCAGCTGTAGTGGAGTACGGTTTGGACGAGAAAGTTGGGGTATGGATGACATTAGTTCTGTTTCGGAGGTAGGACGTGATCCAGTCTAAAGCAGTCCCCTCTTTGCCGTCTTTATAGAGTCTTTGTATCAGAGTGTCATGGTCAACCGTGTCAAAGGCAGCCGAGAGGTCCAAGAGGAGTAGCGCAGCAACCCCGTTGCAGTCAACTGTGTTCTTCAGGTCATCCCAGATGGCAAGGAGGGCAGATTCAGTGCCTCTTCCTGGACGGACTCCTGTTTGGAATTCAGAAAGTATGGCATTGTCTTCAATTAATTGTGACATCTGGGCGAATGCTGCTCTTTCTATCAGTTTGACGAGGATCGGTCCATTAATAATGGGTCTGTAGTTGTCAGGGTTCAGCGGGTCCAAGTTTGTTTTCTTCAGTAAAGGGCGTATGTATGACTTTTTGAGTTCTCTGGAAATATTCTGGTAAGTAAGGAATCGTTGATGATTCTTCTTACTGGAGTGGCAGCAGAGGTTGTTAAAAGAATACTCTTGAAGATTTGTGGTGGACATGGGTCAGAAGGGGTGCCGGCCAGCCTGCTTGCTTTGACCAGGTCCATAAATTCCTTGTGTGAAATGGTGTTGGAAGGTACAGAGAGGCTGAGTTAGTGTATTATTATATTGTTGATTGTTGTTTTGTAAAAGGGTTTATGCTTGTGGTTTGTCTCCGTTTTAAGTACGAGTCAATGTGACTGCTTCGTCTGGTTAATACTAGTTTGTCATTGTAATCTTGAGTAACGAGATGAGTTCTTTCTAGGCAATTTGGTTTACGAAATTCATTGAGTATTTTATAGAATTCTTTATTTGCACATTTAGCATTTTGAATTCTGTCTGAATAGTACATTTTATTGCTTTTTTGATAGCTGACTTGTATAATCTGTTAATTTTCTGTAGGTGAAGTTCATGTTTTTTTTTTCTTTTGAGCCAGGCAAGTTGCAGCTTTCTAATTTGTAGTTTTCTGTCTTTTATCTCTGTATTTCTCCATGGTGCTTGTTTTCCTTTGTTCTGCCGTCTGGTTTTGACTGGTATCAGGATCTCAAAAGCTTCCTGTAGCCACTCATATAGTTTTTTAACATAATTTAATGTACTGGATGTTAGTTGTGTTTCTAGGTGTTCCAAATTGAGTTTGTTCCACGGTTGATGCATGTAAGGTGATTTTAGATGAGTCGCTTAGTGAAGTTCTTATTTTTTTCAAACAAGCTAAAGTAGGTCTGACCATGTAACTGGAGCTATAGTTTGTGAAGGATTGCAATGCATTTTGGCTTTCCTTTTATATTTACAGATGGCTACAGCATGTTTCAAATCCATGGTGTTTAGCCAAATTTCATAATTGTGAATGCTTTGTACATCAAAATAGTGACTACCAAATTTGTTAATCTCATTTAGCGATTTAGTATTTCGAATTGCAGAAATAAGAAATTGCAATTTATTTGGTGCATTGTGCAATTTTAGTAAATACTAACATAGAGAGATGTTCTACATCAAAACACCCTATTTAGTTGTAGCCAATAGCTTGTGACCGGTTACCAACTTGCAAAACCTTTGTACAACAGGCCTTAATCAAAAAAACCTTCCCAATTTCCAATGTGTCTGACAAGGCAATAAGAATCAAAGAGAAAAGTGGCCAAAGCAAAACCTTAAGAAGATTGGAAATTGCATAGTCATTATACAAACAGTGTGGATGTCTCAGCTGGAGCCTATGTGTTCTGATCTGGAAGTTGCCATTCCAGGATAAAATATAAAAAGTTATTCTTCGAAAATCACACAAGATGGTACAGCCTCTCAAGCGAAGGATAGGAGACGTGTTTCAGAACACGTATGAAATCTGAACCTTCTCTTTTACTCCCCACTCCCATTGGTGCATACATCCAAGTTAGCAACCAAGGAAGCAGGTATAATTGTACTAGGAAATAAAGGAGCCATAACAAAGCAGTTTACAACTGTAATGCATTGGCAGCAGCAACATTTAAACATTTATTTTATCAAAATATTTTCACATTGCTTACTAATAAAAATGTTCCGAAAGTTGAACTAACGCTCAGATAAGAAATTCAAGGCCCTGAGAGACACAGATAGGTGTTATCAAGTGTGTGAAATGCTGTGGAAAAAAAAACAAGTCTTCAGCCCTTTTAAGAAATTAAGGTGTTTGGGAATAGTTCTCAATGAATGAGAGAGGTGATGCCACAGCTTAACACAGTGATGGAGCTTCCTCCTTTTCTGGGCAGTTGAAACCTGTCAGACAAAAGAAGGCAAAGGATCTTGTAGGCATGGGTGAAGATTAGAACTTCAAACGTTTTTGTAAAGTGGAAGGGGCGGAATTGTAAATCACTCTATGAATATACGATTGAGACATAAATTGAATGCAGCGAGTAATTAGATAACAATGAAGGATTTT